>NC_057850.1:193495210-194101877 GCF_015237465.2 Chelonia mydas | reverse complement strand
TCATCAGGGTAAAAGTGAAACTGAATAAGAATTAGAGGGGAATCTTTTTGCATATAAGCTTCAAAAGAATACCATTTGTTTCATTCACAAACATTGAGCACCTAAGTTCTAGAAAATTGGTTTGTCCCTTTATTGCAAATTCAGACTTAGTACAATCCACAGTGCACCTCTTATTAAATACCTATTTCCAATTATGGAAATTGTTACCCTAGTGTTTTATCAGTGCCTTGACCAGCTAAATCCAGGTAAAAAGTGTCAACCTGAGTCTACACTAAGGAAAAGGTCAAGGTTAGATAAAACATGTTAACAAACCCAGCAATTTTTCCTAGTCTTGTCAAAACCTTTGTCTACCTTGTTTGTTTAGAATGTAAAGTCTTCATGTTTCTTATTATATATTTTCACCATTCCTAGCACAATTGGACCCTTATCTCTGTTGGGGCCTGTTGGCAATACAAAAGAGTGTAAAACTACCTTCAGAAATATAGAAAACAAGCCTATACATTTTATGAAGATGTATTGCTCTGCATCAACAAAGAACATAAAGTACAGAAATAGAAAGAAGTTAGGTTGTTTGTTAGTTTTAAAAAATTAACTATCATGCTTTAATTCAAAGTTTCACAAACTGCTCCATGCACGGTTAATTGTCCGTGAAGCATTTGTTGGTGAGCTGAATGATCACATGATGCTGAGAGTAGTTTGTGTACATATGATTAGGCAAGGAAATGACATCTTTCATGAACAATAAATTCAGTCAATTAATATATATATTTCCATATGTTAAAACATCAACATATATGCATGTAGGATATCCCACACTGTTCAGTTCTGTATCCTAAATATTCAAAAATCCAGAAAATTTTATAGGAGAAAGGTAGAAATATTTGCCTTATAAGAGTATAACTTGACTGTAACACAATATTTTTGAATGAAAGCAAAATGTGCTCATTTTAAAGTTATTTTTGGTGTTGACAAATAGTTTAAGTACTATTCCTTTTTACTACTTCTAGTCATAAACCTTCCACACCTGTTCCTCAGAAAAGGTAAGCTACAATAATTTTTTTTTGCCAATGTATACAGATAATTCAAATTTTCTTAAGTAGCAATCTAAAACTATTTGCTTGATTTACACCAGGGTTTTCATTAGAGTACTTCTTAACACCTACTTTGAGAGTACTTGTAATAGAACTCTCTGCCTGTAACCATTCATCTAAATTTTCCAATTCTTGAGTGATTTTAAATTTAAATTGCCAATGCTCATCTAATCCTAAATCCCTTAAAACCAGGCTTTTTACGAGTTCTTTGATACTTATAATCTTAGCAAGATCTGACACTTTTTAAGGAACTCTCTGTCCTAACTTGCTGTCTAGACCACATCTAGTGGAAATGTTAATCCTATTTTATATTGCTCCAAATCTGAGTTTCCAAGGTGATTTTTTTTAAATATGCAAGACAAGACTTTCTGTGTGTGGCATTAGAGGACAGATTTCAAATGTTTGTACTTATCTTTTTAAATACTTTGACTAGTGTAGAAAACATTGTCCTCACAAACCCGTTAGTATTATGTAAGTTTGATGTTGGTAAAGTGCTTCTTTTATTATTAGTTATGTTTACTTAAGAAAGCCATTTTGTCATTAAAATGGTAAAGATTAACTGTAGTGGGACGGTCACCCCGTTCCGGCCCAGAAAAGGTTAAAGGCCAGCCCCAGGGAGAGGGCTGGGGCTGAGAGCCAATAGGAAAGGCTTGGAGGCAGCCAATCAGGGCCAGGCTAGGCCCTATAAAAGAGCTGCACTGGCCAGAAGGTAGACACAGACTCACTCCAGCCTTGCAGTGAGAGGGGCCTAGCTGCCTGGGAGCGCAGGGTACCTGGAACAGAGCAGTGCTGGGGAAAGGCAAGAGGAGCTCCAGCCTGGCAACTCCCCAGGCTGAGGCCTTGTTAAAACCCCGAGCTGGGGAGCTCCAGCCTGGAAACTCCCCAGGCTATGGCTTTGGTAAAGGCCCAAGGAGGTACTGGGGCTGCAGAGGTGCAGCCTGGGGATTGGCAGAGGTAGCTGGTCCAACCTCCTTGCCAATGATGAGTGGCCATTACAGACTGCAGTTTGCCCCAGATAAAGGAGGCTAGATGATGACTGGCAGTAGCCACTGAGGCAAGGTGGACTTAGAGGGACGGGGGTTCCCCTGGGAGGCGAGACCCAGAGTGTGGGGGTACTGTGGTGGGCAGAACTTCAAAGGAAAGGGGCACTGGGGTCTGGGAGGGACATTGGACCTGAGGCAGGAGAGACACCGGCCAGCAGGAGGCACTCTGAGGATGGAATTGAGTTAATTCCCAGATGACCAGCAGGAGGCACCGCGCCGGTGAGTTCTTGACTTGCTACATTAGCTCATGTCAGTATTACAGTGTCTTAGGATATTTTGGATATAGATTGAAGATACATATTCTTTTTTGGCTGCAGACTGGCTAATCTAGTGCGGGGGCAGGAGACAAAAGCCCACTGTAAGTCCAGAACATGGAGACCTGGATGAAGGGTCAGAATGTGGGGGAACATGGCAATTATAGCAGGGACAAAGGAGAAACAGGAGGAATATAGAGGGGGGGAATTTAATGAACATCTTAGATGTCTGTATGCTAATGAAAGAAGTATGAGGAATAAAACAGGAAGAATTAGAAATACTAGGGAATAATCACAATTATGAGAAAACTGGCATCACAGAGACTTGGTGGAATAATTCACATGACTGGGATATTAGTACAGAATGGTACTACTTGTACAGGAAGGACAGGCAGGGAAAAGAGAGGAGGTGTTTCCCTGTAGATCAAAGATCTATACATTTGCACTGAGGCTGAGATAGAAGTTGGAAGCAGCCTGTTGAAAGGTTGTGGGTAAGGATAAAAGGGGTAAAAAAACCATGGGTGATATAATAGTATGGGGTTACTATAGACCACCTAACCAGGAAGACAAGGTAGATGAGGTTTATTTAAACAACTAACAAAATCATGCAAAGCACAGGACTTGGTGGTGATGGGGGACTTCAACTACCTAGACAGCTGTTGGGAAAATAATACAACAGGGCATAGATTATCCAACAACTTCATGGAATGCACTGGAGATAACTTTTTATTGAAAAAGGTGGAGAAAGCGCCAAGGGGAAAGTCTGTTCTAGATTTGATTCTGACAAATAGGAAGGAATTGGTTGAGAATTTTGAAGTAGAAGGCAGCTTGGGTGAGAGACAAAATTATAAAGATCATGATTCTAAGGAATGGCAGGGGGGGAAACAGCAGAATTAAGACAATGGATTTCAAGAAGGCAAACTTTAGCAAACTCAGAGAATGGGAAGGTAAGATCCTGTGGCAAGCAAAGAGAAAAAGAGTTCACAACAGCTGACAGTTTTTGGAAGACACATTACTATGAGCACAAAAGCAAACTATCCCAATGCATAGGAAAGATAGGAAATATATTAAGAGACCACCCTAGCTTATCCATCTCTTCAGTGACCTGAACCTCAAAAAAAAAAAAAAGTCATACAAAAAGCTGAAACTAGGTGAAATGACAAAGGATGAAAATATGTATACACACACACACTATATATATATATATATATATACACACACACACTCCAATCACTGCTAAAGGATCCCCCCCCAGCCTAAGAGGGGTATCCACAGGACCTGGACACCAAATAAATATGGGGGACAACTAATGAAATAACAAACAGGAGTGTGGTCAAAGGGTCAAATGAAGGGAACCGGACAAAGACACCAGGCAGAGAACCCCGGACAGCACCCACTGCTCCTCAAAGGCATCAAGGGAATCAGTGGACGCCGCCCAGAGGAACTCTGCCCGGATCGGAAATAGGCCCCACAGTCACAGGAGACTCCATCAGCCAACCTCCTCACTTTGGTTTTATAGATGGCCATTTTAGCCAGGGCCAGGAGGAGGCTGACCAGGAGATCCCGTGACTTTGTGGGGCCGCGAATAGGGAGTGTATAAATAAGAAGATGAGGGGAAAAGTGCAACGAAAAGCGTAATAAAGTATTGGTGAGAAGCCAGAATAGGGGCTGCAGCCTGGCACACTCCAAATATATGTGTGCCAGGGTTTCCCTCATGCCGCAAAAGGGGCAGGTGTCTGGGATAGGGGTGAACCGCGCCAAGTACACGCCTGTGCTCATGGCTCCGTGAAGGAGCTGCCAACTGATATCCCCGGCGGGCCTCGGGACCAAGGTGGAATATAGGCTGGCCCACCGGGGCTCCTCACCCTCCAAAGGTAGCAGGAGGTCCCACCATTTTGTATCGGGGCGAGGGTAAGGGAGTGAAGGGTATGGAGCACGAGCGTGTATAGATGTTTCCTTGGCGCGGTCTGGAAGCAGACCGGCTGCAGCTCATGCAGCCGGCTCACGGCAAAGGGGTGGGGGCGTCGGTTGGGCCCACGGGGCAGGGGCCCGATGAAAAGGTCCAGCAGGCCTGGGGTGGAGGGTGAGCAGGGCGCGGCGTGCCCTTGTGCAGGACCCGGTTGAGGTAAACCTGAGCAGTGGGCGGCAAAGCAGCTCTCACCTCCTGAAGTATGCGTTGGGGAGTACGAGGTCTGGAGAGCCCCATGCGCTGAGCGAGCATCAGGGGATCCAACCAGTCTCCCCGGTCATAGTCCAGGAGGTCTCCGACTCTTGTGACTTCTGCCAGGACCAACCTCTGGTGCACTGAGGGGGACTCCGCCACCTGCACGCGAAGCTGGGGGTTGTGTAGCAGGGGCTCCACGAGGAGATCTGCCCACTCGGTGGCCACCACCAACCTGGTCATTGAAAGCAGTTTCCAGGTCCGGAGGAGGTCCTGGTAGAAGACCGGCAGCCTGGAGAGGTCTCGCGGAAGACCTCTCGGATGGAGATAAAGGAGCTGCCAGTCGTATCGGAGCCCTCAGAAGCGGCGCAGGAAGGTGTGCGCCAGTAAGCTCCACACCGGACTACCTGCATCATAAACGAGCCTCTGCAGGGCCTGGAGACGGAAAACATGGACCTGAGTGTGCAGACACTTCAGGCCCTGCCCTCCCTCCTCCAGGGGTAGATGGAGAACCCCTGCAGGGACCCAGTGCAGTCCTGACCAAAAGAACTCCAGAATCAATGTCCGGAGGTTGGCCAGGAAACCTAGGGCCAGGACCAAGGTGTTCAGCCGGTACCAGAGCATGGACAGGACGAGTTGATTGAGCACCAGTGTCCTCTCTCAAAGGGAGAGGCACCAGAGTAGTCCTGTCCATTTCCGGAGCCGCTCTATCACCCTGCCCTCTAAATTTGCCAGTTCTCCGGCGGAGAGGGATGTGTGGCAGAAAGGTAAACGCTGAGATAGAGCAGCGGACCCGCGCTCCACCAGATGGCCTGAAGCGCAGGTGGGAGGGTGGGAGGTGGTCCCCGACCACCAGGCCAGAGCTCTTGACCCAGCTGACCCAGGCAGAGGAGGCTGCTGAATAGATGGCCTGGCAAGCCTCCACCCACGCCAAGTCACCCGGGTCCTGGACCACAAGGAGCACATCATCAGCATACGCTGACAGGACCAGCCACAGCTCTGGCTCCCGCAGCACCAACCCTGTCAACCTCCTGCAGAGGAGACAGAGGAAGGGCTCAATTGCCAGAGCATACAGCTGGCCCGAGAAGGGGCACCCCTGCCATACTCCTCACCCGAAGCTGACCGATTCGGTCAGGGTCCAGTTGAGCCTGACCAGACACTCTGCGGAGGCGTACAGCACCCGGAGAAAACCCACAAACTGGGGACCGAAGGCAAATGCTCGCAGAGTCCTCAGGAGATACCCGTGATCCACCCTGTCGAACGCATTCTCCTGATCCAAGGACAGGAGGGAGAATGACAGACCATCCCTACACCCAAGTTCCAAGAGGTCCTAGACCAGATACAGGTTGTCAAGGATGCTGCAGCTCGGGACGGTGTAGGTCTGGTCTGGGTGGACCACGTCTGCCAGCACGGACCCTAGCCGCAGCGAGATGGCTTTTGCTATGACTTTGTAGTCCGTGCTGAGGAGCGAGACGGAATGCCGATTTCATAAATCGGAGGTCCCCCTTCTTCAGCAATAAGGCGAGTACAGCTCGCCTGCACAAAAGAGGGAGGACCCTGCTCTGCAAAGACTCGGCCCAGACGGTGACTAGGTCTGGGCCGAGGACATCCCAGAACACGCGGTAGAACTTCACGGTCAGCCTGTCCATGCCCGGAGATTTATTGGTGAGCATGCGACGGAGGGCTTCCGAGAACTCGGCCAGAGTGAGAGGCAGCTCTAGCCGGTCTCGGTCGCCCGCGCTGACCGTAGGGAGTTCCTCCCAGAGCACTCTGCAACCATTAGGATCGGTCAGATCCAGGGAGAAAAGGCTTGCGTAGAAGACTGTCGCCATCCTGCACATCTCCACCGGATCCGTGAGGGGGGTGCCGACTTCTGCCAAAAGGCAGGTGACGTGTTTCTTGGCCCCCTCTTTTTCTCCAGGGCATAGAAGAAGCGGGAGCCGCGATCCATCTCCCGAAGGAGGCAGATGCGGGATCGAACAAAGGCACCCCAGGCCCAATGGTCCTCGAGGGACCGGAGCTCCTCCTGCTTCTCCCGGCACGCTCCGCAGAGGGGCAGATCCTCGGGGCTGGCAGCCAGGTGCCTCTCCAACTCTAAGACCTCCCGTTCCAATTGCTCTATAGTCTCATCCCTCCGTTGGCTGGCGTCCCGGGTGTAGTCACGGCAGAAGAGCCGGGCGCGCACCTTCCCCAGGTCCCACCACCGCCGCGCCAAGGGAAAGGCACCGCTGCCTTCGCCAGGCCAGCCAGAACTCCCGGAAGGACGTCACGAAGCCCACATCCTCCAACAAGCTGTTGTTGAAATGCCAATAGGCCGGCCCTGGCCTCTCCGCGCAGAGAGAGGCCATCACGGTGGCTAAATGATGGTCAGAAAATGGGGCCGGCCGGATGCAGGAGGAGTGGGCTCGTGAAAGGTGGAAGCGTGATAAATAAATGCGGGAGAAATGTGGAAGCGTGATAAATAAATGCCAACCGGGAGTGGCGCGACCGATGGGCCTCCACCTGGACAAAGGTGAACGTGCAAATGTCATCCGGGTGGTGGTCGCGCTAGACGTCCACCAGGGAGTGGTGTTCGACTATCTTCTGGAGGATGTCCGCAGCAGCCGGGCACTGCTCGGTCCCCGAGCGGTCCCACTCCTCGAGGGTGGTGTTAAAGTCCCCACCCAGGACCAGGCACTCATGTGGATCCAAGGTGCCGACGAAGGCGGACGCTTGCTGATAGAATTGCAGCCTCTCCGGGCCCGATGTCGGGGCATAGATGTTAACGAGGTTGACCACGAGCCCCTCCATATGGACCCAGAGGTGCAGCAGGAGGCCCAGCACAGCCTCGGCGACCCCCAGCACCTTGGGCCATAGGTTGGGGGAGAACAGGGTCGCCACTCCAGCCGTACGAACTGTGAGATGGCTAAAGTAGACCCTGTCCTCCCAGTCCAGCCACCAGCTGTCTTCGGCGGCTGGATCCGTATGGGTCTCCTGCAGGAAGACCACAGAGTACCCGTTCTCCCGAAGGAAAGAGAGCACCTGGGACCTGAGGAGACCTATCCTACAGCCCCTGGTGTTCAATGTTGCGAAGATTAGCAGTGCCATGAGGAGGGCTGGGGGGGATCCTCGCCAGCAGGGATGCTTGCGGCCCCCATTGGGCCACGCAGCAAACCGTGACCTACCCCGTAGGTGAGCAATGAGTCACAGAAGCCACGGACCCACTGGTAGTCCCACTGCTTCCCAGTCCTTTTACCCGCCCCCCATAAGGGCCCTTTCGGCCCGGAGGATCTGATGAAAGTCCCCCCCATCGCTGGAGAGCAAGCTGTACCTTGTTGCGGGAGCCACAGACATCTTCTAAAAACTCCCGCAGCTCCTCTCGCAGCACATGGGGGGGTGGTATTACTGTCTCTTGGTCATCCTCTGGCACAGCCCCATGGCCCACCGAGACGGGCAGGCAAGCTGCTGACCCCCGACGGGGCGCCCGATGGGCTGGTGCCACGCGGCCCGCCTCAAACCCTGGGGCAATAGGGGGCGGCGGAGGGAAGATAGCAGCCCCTAGTGGGTTGGGACAGGGAAACACAAAGGCTGCTCCCTGGGGGTCATTTGCTGGAAAAGGGAAGGAGAGAGTCCCAAGGCTGGCAATAACATCACGGGAGGTGGAAGGGATAGGGACAGGGTCAGCATCAAGGGCAGGGCTGGGATCAGGGACAAGGGCAGGGGCAGAGGTGAAAGTCTGGGCTTCAGAAGCCAAGCAGCTGGGTGGTAGCACCTCCCGGTCAGGCTCAAGGGTTGAGGGGGGGATGGGGATGGGGCTCTCAGCGATGCCGGGCGCAGGCTCTACAGGGGGTTTGGCAGCCATGGCATCAGGAAGTGGACTGTCTTCTGTAGAGCCCCCGCCTGGGAAGGAGGTTGATTGCTCCACACCAACGAGGGGTGCCCCTGGTGGCTCAGGTCCTGGTTGCATGGCACTGGATGTTGCCTGAACAGGCTCAGCAGCCGTCAGCAGGGTGCCTTTTGCGGCCGGGTTGATGGAGGACTCCAGGGGCTCCTCGGAGGTGGGAGCAGAAGCAACGGTCAGGGGGAGGGAGCATGGGAAAAGGGGGGCTGGAGTGAGGTCGCCCAGATCGAGGCCCACTGGCAAAGAGTCGTCCTCCCCTGGGTGACCGGGGTCAGACCCAGGGCCTCCATCTCCTCATATATGGATGGGAGATCGCTTTCCACCACCCCCGGGTTCTCCCCACTGGCACTCGAAGCAACCATCGCCTCGGGGCTCACAGGGGCTTCAGATGGTACCAGGGCAGGAGGGGCTCCTTCGGGGGCCTCGGAGAGGAGGGACTCCTGTGGAGGGGAGATACTACCTTCCGGTGCTGCCACGTCTTCCCCATCTGGTACCGGTGGATGGAACAACCCGTGGGCAAAGTGAAAGGCTCGGCATCAGTGCTCCCTTCCTGGTTTTCCGGGGGGCCTCCGCATCAGATGGAAGGAGTGGAGGGGCTGGCTAGCAGCGGTCGTGTCAGGGGGTAGAGGCGATGGCTCAGGGATGGGGGGGGGGGAAACAGTGGGGCAGCACGAGGAAGGGAAGATTCCCCCTGGGGTGGGCCCTCTCCCATGGCCAGCGGTGTCCCTGCCGCACCCTCCTCCACAGGCCCCGCCAGATTGTATGCAGTGGAGGCGGGGCTCTCCCGCTCATCTGGGCACAGTGGGAGAGGTGCCCCTTGGGCCCAAGTGGGACCAATAGTGGACTGGGAAGGAGGAGGGGTGGCTTTGGGCGCCGGGTAGCCAGGGGCGCTGGCGATGACAGGGCCGGTGCCCTACCGGGGCTCAGGGGTCCCGGATGCCCCTCCTTGCCGGGCCAAGGGGCAGTCCCTCCGGACGTGCCCCATCGCCCGGCAGAGGTAGTACCGGGCCTCCCCCGTGGAGTAGTGCACCCGGTAATGGGCCCCTTGGTAGGGGACCAAGTATGACCCCTCAAGCGCCTCTCCGTCATGTGCCACCGGTGACAGTTGAAGCTGCACCTGCCGGCGGAACGAGAGGATGTGACGGAGGGCGGGGTCTTTGCAGCCCAGTGGGAGAGGACTGACAACGGAGATGGGTTTCCCCAGGGTAGAGAGGGCGGGTAACAGGGCAGCATTGGGAAGAAAGGGAGGGACAGAGGTCAGGACCAGATGGACGCCCAGGTTCCCTAGTGGCTCTAGGGGGACGAACACGTGCCGCACCGCCAGGCCCTTCTCCACCACCTCCTGGGTGGTGGCCTCCAATGCTAAAAAGAAGACAACCTTTCCGTACATTTTGGAGGCCACCACAATGGCCGTGGGCCCCCCCACCCTTGCTAACGCCCGCATGTGGGGCGAGCCAGGCACCAGGAGGCAACGGATGCCGTGCTTCCTGGTCAAGGTCAGGAAGGGGCCCCGGCCGCTATAGGTGGTCGCGGAGGCAGTGGGTGGGAAAGATGACTTAGTGATAGGCGTGGGGGCTGCTGCCACCTGGGCGTACGCCCTGGGGGCCAGGGGAGGGACACCCGCAGAGCTGGTGGAGGGAACAGCGGGGAGGGACGCCGCGGCCAGTGGTGGGACTGCGGCGGTGGGGCCACAGCAGTAGGGGCAGTCGCTGCAATGGAGAGCTTGGTCTTTTTTGCGGGGCCCTTACCCTTCTTTTTTCCTTGGCCCTTCCCGCTGGCTGGGGGGGCTTCCCCAGAGTCGGAGGGGGCGAGGGACGTGGCAGCAATGGAGGTCGTTCAGGTGTCCACCGCGGCCGGTGCCCCAGCGGGGGCAGTAGCAGGTGGTTCGGCTGCGGCAGCGAAGGTAGAGGCTCGGGGGGGGGGGGCAACGGGGTGGCAGGTGGGGGAGGGACGGTGGGGTTTTCTGGAGGGGCCCCACCCGTCTCATCCTCTGCCACTGTGAGCAGGGAGGGAGGGGAGACACCAGAAGTAGGACGGGAAAGGGGAAGCAGGTCGTCCACTCCTCCCCTCTAGGCTGCAGGCAGGGGAGGAGGGCGCCAAAGGGGGAGGGCTGGACGGGGGCGCAATCAGGTGTTAGGGGAAATAACCAACACTGGGTGGGATTCCAGCTCCTCTAGCTGCACTAGGACAGGGGGGAATACAACAGCATTGGGGGGTGCAGTGAAGAGGATTTAAACTAAAAAAGGGGAGTGGCACAAGCGCATGGGAGGGCGCACGGAGCAAGGGGCTAAGTGGGCTGGAGTTACGTCAGGGAAACCAAGGGGCTAGCTTCAGAGGCGGGGGTGGGGCAAACAAAATAAAGGCTGCAGAGGGAAATGGGCAGGGCAGGCAAACAAACTGAAGCTAATAAGGGGGGCTGGGGCAAAAGGGGAAGGAAAGGCTGCAAAGGGCAAATGGGGCAGGTAGCAAGGGGAAAAGCTGTGGGGTGGGCAGTCCGGGGGTGGGGACGGGGGACGTGCGCTTGCACAAAGTCTGTTTAGGCTGGCTGCTGCTTCTGGCCCAAAGGGTGGAAATAGGGCGTAGCAAACCAAGCAAGCAGCTGAGTCCAGAGGCAAGAGCTGAGGCAGATGGTAAACAGCCAGTGGGGGTGGTGGAGGGGGCAACGGTGGTGGTAGTGGTGGGGGTTGAGGGGGACACAGATGGATTGGGGGGCAGCTCCACGCCACACCCCCTGTGTCCCTACAAACACAGTCAAAACCCTTACCATAAGAGCACAGTTTGAAGTTACTCAGTTCAAAAGGCCCCCTCCACGGTGGTCTGCAGTCTCTAGGTGCTCCCCCACTGGTAGATGGTCCTCTTCTCCTCCTCCTCGGGGCATCAGCAACTCCAGGCAGCAGACTCTGCAGCAGCAGCTCCAGGAACTCCAGGTGGTGGGCCAGGTAGGCAGAAAGGACCCCTCTCAGGTGGTGGTGGTGTCCACAGCAGCAATGACTGGAGTCCCTCACTCCCCCCTCTGGGGAGTGGGCCAGTAGCCCCCCCCCAAAGGGCTGCAGTTGGAGCAGTAGCAGCACCCAAGGGTGGGGGGGTCCAGCAGCTGGCCAGCAACCAGGTAGCAGAGAACTGGGGCGGGGGGGGGGGGGTGTCTGGCCTAGCCAGGGGAGCAGCTGGAGCAGCAACAGCAGCAGGGAGAGCCCAGGGCCTAACAGCAGCAATATCAGCAACAGCCCTCTCCCTCCTTCTCGCTCCAGGCCAGAGGGCTACAGGAGAGTAATCAAAGGGAGAGCTATTGGTCCCTGATTAACCAGGTCCCCTTTCCCTGGGTAAGGTAACAGGGAAAGTTCCAGAACAATCAGGAACCTTCTGGAGACCACTAAGACAGGCTGATTAGAACATCTGCAGCCAATCAAGAAGCTGCTAGAATCAATTAAGGCAGGCTTAAAATTAAAACTAATGCTTTTGAATTTTTGAAATTCCCTTTCCTGGTTGTCCAGCTTGGTGAGCACACCTCTGTCTGCTCTCTGTTGTGCACAACTGCCCAGCTGACTACACACTTCAGATGCACTCTTGTCTGTAGAAGACAGGAGGTATCGGATCTCCTTGGCCCATGAGACGTTGTGCAGGCATGGTTCCAAACCAGCTGTAGAAATGTGAACAACTATGAGCAGATTGCTTTGGGGAGGCAGGAGAAGGGGTCAGACAGGGACCAACAGCAGCGCTGCTCGAAAGCCAAGGAACTATGACAGGCACACCAGGAGGCCAACAATCAATCTGGTGCTGACCTGCAGACACACTAACTGCCATGCTGGCAGAAACCCCACCACCATAAATGTCTCCGAGGAGCCTAAGGCTATGTCTACACTAGAGAGGTTGCAGCAGCACAGCGATACCAATGCAGCTGTGCCGGTGTAAGATCTCTCGTGTAGCCGCTCTATGTCAACAGGAGAGCGCTTAATTAATATAACATAATTAAACCACCCGCAATGAGTGGCAGTAGCTATATTGGCAGGAGACGCTCTCCTGTCATCATAGTTCTGTGCACACTACCACTTATGCTGGCGAAATTTATATTGCTTGGGGTGTTATTTTTTTCACATCCCTGAGCAATAAAAGTTTTGCTGACATAAATGCTGGTGTAGACATGGCCTGAGTCAGAGACCTTTGCCATGAACAGTGAGGAGGAGGAGGATGGGGAACTGGTGACCATAGGTTCAGCTGTGCCATGACCCAGGATCTGTTTTTGATTCCACCGCAATACAGCCAGTCCTTGCAGTTGAGCGTGCAGGAGACTGATGCAGGGGACAGAACCTCAGGTAAGTACGTAAATAAATTTCCCAGTACAATGATGGAGCCCCCAGCTTAGCAGGAGACAGCTATTGACTTTTCATTAATTTAGTTATACTACAAGAGGTAGTGGTAGAACAAAGAAAGGTAGAGCTGCTATCTACTTTTCATCCTCTTGAGTTAGGCAGGGATGGGTGGTGGACGGACATGCATAGCAATTTGTTTATGTATGCACAGATGTTCCTTGAATCCTCCAGAGAGATCTTGATGAAACTTCCATGGAGGTACACTCCAATCCTCTCCCAAAGTTTTCTAGGGATAGCAGCCTTAATTATTCCTCCATGATAGGGACACTTTCCCACGCCAGTCTGCAATGACTTCAGCAGGCACCAGTGTAGTAAACAGGCTAGCAGCATACAGGCCCAGGCAAGTTCAGGACACCAGCAGCAGCTGTGCTTTCTCTGCCTTTGTTGCCTCAGGAGTGAAATATCAGTTAAAACCATCACCACCTGTGGAAAATTCAGTGCCAGGGCCCTAGACACATACTTTCATGGAACCAAGCAATTCCCTCCTCATTTCCCTCACCCCTGGTGTGTCATACACACCACAGCTTGAGCTGTGTGGCACTGGGTACAAGCACTCTAGCGGAAGTGTAAATGAGCATCTCTTGCTTAACACTTTAGGGGAGCAAGAGAAGGATGGAGTTCTGAATCTTAAGTTTCTCTTCCCATTCCTATTACAGTGACAACATTACCTCTGTGTTTTATCTGAAGCTGCAGCTGTGTAGCCTTGAGGGGTTCCTCCTCCACACTAGTGGACTGCCTGAGCCAGATAGGGAGGAGGGGGAAAGGACATGGGAGGATCTGCAAGCCAGTGCAGCATCAGACCTTCAACAGAAGGCCTGGAGGGCGAATATTGTGGCCTTTCAAACTAGCAAAAGCACATTCAACTATCATTCTGCAACTCCTGAGCCCATAGTGGAATCATTCCTTAGTGCTGTCAAGGCGGCCAATGTAATGTTTCATGAGCCGGGGAGCAAAGGGTAAGCAGGATCTGCCAGGATCACTACTGGCATTTCAGCATTGCCAATGGTAATCTGCCAGTTGGGAAAGAAGTTCCCTGTTTGTAGCTTTCTGAACAGCCCTGTATTCTTAAAGATGTGAGATCATGCACCTTCCCTAATCAGCCAACCCTTTCTGTTGAAGTACTCTTCCAAAGGTGCTCTGGAGCCCATGTAGGGATGTACATTCCATCTGTTGCTCCACTGCAGCTTGGAAACCCCAAAGCTGCAAAGCCATGTCCTACACATTGCCGAGAGTCACTGTCTTGCATAGATAATTAATGGCCCTGCACACTTGCATGACAACAGCCCCCACAGTGGATTTTTCCACTTTGGGATGACTTCCCACTGACCAGTAGCAATCCAGCATTGCACATGTCCACATTGTGCTTGCCCCTTGTTCTCCGCTGTCAGTGCAGCTCCCATTTGGGTTTCCTGGAGTTGGATGGGTGGGGTGAGCTCAGCACACAGATCCAGTAATGTGGCCTTGCGCATCCAAAAGTTCTACAGCCACAGCTCATCATTCCAAACCTGAATTATGATGTAATCCCACCAATCAGTGCTTATTTCTTGGGCCTAGAAGTGGTGCTCTATCAATTGCAGCTGTTCCGTGAACATCGACAACAACCTTGAATTGGTTCTTGCTGTGTTCCATAGCAATATGGCCACCAGGAAATTGTCCTGCTCCTTGCAGTTCTTCTTGCAGTTCTGCAAATACTGGAGGATTGTGTGTCCTGTGCTTACAACGCTCATGAAAATAGTGCAGAGCTGTGCAGGCTCCATACTTCTGTCAGAGATGGCAAACAGCAACAAGTCCCATGTGGGTTCATGGGAAATTCAAAATAGGCACAAAAATCATGTTACAGAGATATTATGGGGTGGAGAACACTGTATTATGGGAAGTTGAATCCATGTTCCCAATCACCCCTGCACATGTCATTTCTGCCCCACCTTGCATTACCCAAAATATCCAAAAATACAGTGCACTGAATGGTGGAGGTTGCACACTGGAATTCCTACCCAGGATGCACCTCACTTTGCATTAACACAAGCACTCCTGGTATGTATACACAGTGCCAATGCAAGAAGCCAAGTATGTACATGCACAAAAGATATACTAACTGCAGTGGCTATAATGATGACATAACTTGTGTTGGCAAAACTTTATAATGTATACATGGCCTTAGACAAGTTAGATGTCTTCAATTCAGCAGGGCCTGACAAAATACATCCTAGACTACTTATGGAACTGGCTGAAGAGATCTCTGAACCCTTACTGATTATCTTTGACAACTCATGGAGGACAGGAGAGATCCTAGAGGATCAGAACAAGACAAATACAGTATCTATCTATAAAAGTGGAATAAGGGCAATCCAGGAAATTTTAACTTCAGTACCCAAAGAGATAATGGAGCAAATAATCAATCAATTTGTAAGCCCCTAGAAGTTAATAAGGTGATGAGTAACAGTCAACGTGGATTGGTCAAAAACAAATGTCAAACCAATTTAATATCCTTCTTTGACAGGGTAATAGGAGAGAAGCAATAGTTGGGATATATCTTGATTTTAGTAAGGCTTTTGATACGATCTGGGGAAATATAGCCCAGATAAACCTACTATAAGATGGGTGTTCAACTGGTTAAAAAAACGTACTGAGGGCAGGTCTACACTATTGGTTAAGTCAATCTAATTTATGTCATCAGGATTGTGAAAAAGCTCCCCCCTCCCAACCCTGAGTGATGCAAGTTTTGCACTGTCCACACTGGAGCTATGTCGGCGGGAGACATTCTCCCACCAACATAGCTTATGCTTCTCGCCGAGGTGAAGTAATTATGCTGATGGGAAAGAGCTCTCCCATCACCATAGCATGTCTTCACCAGACACGCTACAGTGGCACAGCTGCATCGGTGCAGCCGCACCAATGTAGTGCTGTAGTGTAGACTTTCCCTGAGAGAGTAATCATCAGTGGTTCACAATCAAGGTGAAATAGTATACTGAGTGGACCTGTCCTGGGTCCAGTTCAATACAATATCTTAATAAATTATTTGAATAATGGCATAGAGATTGCACTTATAAAGTTTGCAGATGACACCAAGCTGGGAGGGGTTGCAAGCACTTTGGAGGACAGGATTAGATTTCAAAATGACCTTGACAAACTGAAGAAATGGTCTGAAATAAATAGGATGAAATTAAATAAGGACAAACGCAAAGTAGTACATTTAGGAAGGAATAATTAATTCCACAAATACAAAATGGAAAATGATTGCCCTCTGAGGTCCACTATAGCTCCACTGAGGTCAAGGCAGCCAAGACAATTTACACCAACTAAGTTTGTGGTCAACTCTTTTTGCTTTACAGCAAAGTGAAAGAACAGGAAGAAACAGCATGATTTCCCAACTTCCTAATTAAGGAAGGAGTACTGCAGAAAAGGATCTGGGGGTTATAGTGGATCACAAACTATATATGAGTCAACAACGTAATACTGTTGCGAAAAAAGTGAACATCATTCTAGAATGTATTAGCAGGAGCATTGTAAGCTAGACAAAATAAGTAATTCTTCCACTCTACTCAACACTGATTAGGCCTCAACTGGAGTATCATGTCCAGTTCTGGGCACCACACTTCAGGAAAGAGGTGGACAAATTGGAGAGTCCAGAGGAGAGCAAAAAAAATTATTAAAGGTCTAGAAAACATGACCTACCAGGAAAGATTGAAAAAACTGGGTTTGGTTAGGCTGTAGAAGAGAAGACTGAAGGGGGACATAACAGTCTTTCAGTACGTAAAAGATTGTTATAAAGAGGTGGGTGATAAATTGTTTACTCCTGAGGGAATTCTGCAGATAATATTTTAAAAGTCTGCAAATTTTGTCAATAAATAAATGTGAAGGCTCTTCCATGGCAATGGGGAACACAGGCCACTGGATGCATAGAGGTGGAGATCACCCTGCAGCACCTCACCCCCAGGACACAGACTCGACAGTGAGGCTGCACCCAACCCTGACACTGCGCAAGGGCCAGGCCTACTCCAGAAACACTCCAGGCCCCTGTCTTTCCATGCCAGGTGAGGGCAGGCAGGCGCTGTCTGGCAGGATCCAAGTGTGGAGGGGCTTGGTGTGGGATGTGGGGTGAGAAGATTTTGTGTGCAGGCATCTTAGTGGGAGTCCAGGTGCAGGAAGCCTCCTGATACACCGGTGCTCATTGGAGCATTCTGGGTGAAGGGGCAATGGGACTCTGCAAGGGGGTCCAAGTGAAGGTTGTTGGGGCTCATCAGGAGAGATCTGGTTGTGGTGGGATGGAGCTCGGTAGGGGGGCCTGAGTGTGGAGGGCTCAGCAGAGGGTTTGTGCTGGGGGAGGGGAGCTTGGTGGGGTTGTGGTCCAAGTGCAGCTGTTTGGGGCTCAGTAGAATAGGGGTCTGTGTGGCTCATTGGGGCAGTCCAGGTGCAGGGAGTGGGGCTCATCTGAGTGGGGGTTCAAATGTGGGGCCCTCACCGGGGAGTGGTCTGGGTGCAGGAATGGGGGTCCAGATGCAGGGGGTGGAGCTTGACGGGGGGTGGTTACTGGGGGGGCTACAAATGCAGGGACTAAGGCTCAGTGGTGGGGTTCTGGGTGCAGGGTGAGGCTTGGTGGGAGGGCTTGGGTATGGGGGGTACATAGGGGGTTGGGTGGACAGGAGAGCAGTTCCCCATACAGTGACCCCTCCCCTGTGGCTGAGGAGTGAAGGGGGCAGGAAGCAAATGAGGTAGGGTTGGAGCTTTCTGCAGCCAGGGGAGGTTTCTAAGGAAGGGTCTAACCTGGTCCCAGGCCCAGCCACTCCTTGCAGGGAAAGAGGAAGTCCCATCTTCACTCACCCCAACTCAGCTAGGACTAGCAGTTGAACCCAATGCAGAGTAGAAGCCACAGGCCAGGGTGTCCCCAGCACCAGCTCCACAGACACACACGGTGATTTACCTCTCTGCCAGCTTCTCTGTAAACCTGAAATGATATGCCTGAACTTCTGGGGACGGGTGCATGGTGACTCTTGCGGCTTCCCTTTGCTTCCCCGTCAGAAGTCATTTTTCTGCGGGCAGGCAAAGAAATCCGCAGTTGACATGAATTCTGCATGCGCACAGTGGCAAAGAATTCCTCCAGGAGTAAAATTGTTCTCCTTAACCACTGAGGACAAGACAAGAAGTAATGGGCTTAATTTGCAGGAAGGGAGATTTAACTTAGACATAAGGAAAAAATTCTTAACTATATGGGTAGTTAAGCACTGGAACAACTGGAACCTACGGAGGTTGTGGGATCTATGTCATTGGAGATTTTTAAGAACAAATTAGACAAATACCTGTCAGGGATGGTCTAGATAATATTTAGTCCTGCCTTAGTGCAGGGGACTGGACTAGATCTATCAAGATCCCTCCCAGTCCTACATTTCTATTATTTCTGTGCTTTACCCATGCACATTTGGTAATGAGTTGCTCCCTAATAAAACAGCATGTGCTTGCTTATAGAGAGAAGGGGAATTTTGAAGGATATTGAGTGTTTATGGCTTGATTCTATGAGGTGCTGAGTTTTCTCAGTTCCTAGTAGGTTCATTGACAATTGAAGGTGCTCAGCATCTCACAGGAAAATTGGAGCCTTCAAATGAAAATTTGGCAAAGAGATTCTTACTAGCAGAAGAAAAATCAGACAAATTTCTCTGAATCCAAAGGTACATAGGCATATTGGGCCAGATCCTCGGGTGGTATAAAGTGGAATAGATCCAGTGAGGTCAAGACAGCCAAGACAATTTACACCAACTGAGTTTGTGGCCAATGGTTTTTGCTTCACAGCAAAACAAGAGAACAGAACAGGAAGAAACAGCATGATTTTCCAACTTCCTAATAGCTCCCTTTCCTACTCTGAGATGTGACTGGTACTTGTTTCCCACAGGACCGCTACAAATACCATTATGATAATTCTATGCATGCACCAATGAGCCAACTGTCCAAGTCTGTTTGCTGCTAAAAAAAGTAAATAAATACATAAAATTGTTGGAACAAGTACAAATTGCAATGTTATTTGAATACACGTGAACACACAAACAAACATACATTATATGTTTAAACTAAATGTTACAATCTATATATTTATAACAATTTACAAGATTGCATTTTTTATATATGTGTGTGTGTGCATACACATCCTGCTTGCCTCTTTGTAATCCCTGTATTCTTTGTAACCTAAGCATTTTAAGTAGTTTCATTATACTGACAGAGAAATAATCAGTATTCTTAAGAGATGCTAACATTTATCTGAGAATGTCTCACTTAG
This sequence comes from Chelonia mydas, assembly GCF_015237465.2. NCBI lineage: Eukaryota > Metazoa > Chordata > Testudines > Cheloniidae > Chelonia > Chelonia mydas. Next base: position 194,082,816 of record NC_057850.1, on the reverse strand, counting down.
AAAATAAAGTGTTTCTTTGAAGTTGAAGATTTAAAATTTAAAAAAAGTGTCCTAGAACAACATTCTAAGATTTTTGTACACACATTTTCTAGTACTCAGTGCACCACATAATTAGCATTAGATCATACAAATTATCCTAACATTTGTCTTTGCCATCATTTGGGGCTGTTAGTGTACAACAAATGCTCTACATAAATAAAACTGATGTACCTTTCCAACTGAAGGCAGCAGAAAGAATTATTGTCTTTTTAAAATACCATTGAAAATGAAATAAGATACAAAACAGATGTGCTCCACTACTTTGTAGTTTAATATTAAACATTATTTATTGCTATTACTATTTATACAATACCTTAGGGGTGCATGGATTTTACATAACGCATGTATTAAGAAAGTGTTCTCTCAGACTGACTGATAGACATTACACTATTTTGTGTTTTAGATTAGAACCAAAACAGATCAGAAGTTATAAAATGCTTATTTAAAATATCTAGTTTATTGTAAAGTAATTTAAAAACTGTTTTAAATCACACTAACATAGTCTAGTAAATATACACTTTGTCATAATGGCACAACAACATCAGCCAAAGGCTCTCAGCTTGGCCTCATGATGCTCATAATAAAATCTGTGGGTGAAATCCTGGCTCTACTGAAGTCAATGGCAAAACTCCCATTATTTATTTCAGAGTTCTATCTATGACTAGATTTGAACTCCCAGTGCTTGGGTGTGGCTCAGATTCCATAGCTAGTACATTCCATTTTGAGCCATTCAGGTTCTAGCAAAACTCCGCTTGATTTCAATAAGGCCAGGATTTCACCCTGTGTGGTTGGTTATTACATAATATCTGTGCATACTGGGGTCTCACAACTTAAAGGGACACTGCCAACTTAAAAAACATCACTGCTTTGTCTGAATTTTCCACTACTGCTGTGACAAGTAACATTTTAAGTTATTGTAATTGAAAGAGATTAAGAATGTTTGATGTATTTATATGGTTACTTTGTAAACTTGATAGCACTTCATGCACATTTTCCAGAGTTTCTCAAATGTAGTACTCTGGCTCCATTTTCAGTTTGTGAAAAACAGGGCAGAGAGAAAATATATGTGATTGTAAAACCACGATTATTGGCAGAAGGATTCTGGTTCAGATATAATACCAGAAACAACTTTTAATTTTCATTTTTAAATGACTACTAGGTCTCAGGTTGACAGCATGCATTTAAGTTTCATAGCAAGCACCGTCTTCAACAAAACACACTTAATACCACTAAGTTCTCACTCATTAGGACACTGTCATTACCAGTGTAGCTATTCTTGCACTGTACTATACATCTGTGACAGAATATTTAAGGCTGCCTAGTGATCTCCATTGGAATAGCACCAAAGTTACTTTCTGGCAAAGACATCTGGCAACAAACAGCATAAATTATTGTAAAATGTGACATGTTAAGCTGCATCTGCATAATTTAAGTGGTCCATTTTTGGCTTTTGTGGTTAGATACCCTGGATTTATACAAACACACTTATCTAATTTAGGCCAAATAGTGGTTTTAAAACCCCACTGACAATGAAACACTACAAGGAATTCTAGACAGAATTCAAAACAATCTGACCTGTATCAATAAACCGTTGGCTTTGTTCATCAAAGCAGACATCAATGACAGCCAAGTGTTACAGTAAGGAAATGGTACTTAACAGATTTGTCTTTGGGTAAAGGAATTCACCATTCAGTAAATGGCGGTTATAAACCTGAACTCTTATTTGCGATAGCTCATATAAAACTGCTCACTGCCTATATTTCCAAAGTGTGGAACTGCTTTCTGAAGAACTGTTAGCCCTTGAAATATGCATCTGCTTTCAAGTAACAACACAAGATGAGTGTTTTAAAAAAATGCTTTCCAGACATTAAGATCATTAATATGTGAGCCAATAAGAGTTTGAAGGGCTCCTTCCAGATTTATTGAAGTTTGCCTGTTCATAAATACCTTTAAAAATCCTTCTGAATCAAGTAAAAAACCCACTATCAAAACAAGATGTCAAAAGACATGGGAACACTGTTTTTCCCATCCAGCCTTAGGATGGAGTAAATGACATGCAGGAGGAACAGCTAAAGGAGTTTCATCACAGACCTGTCCCAGGACAGCTTGTCTTGTCCGACAAGGCAAAGATGCTTATACAGAAATTACCCCCGATTCTCTGAGCGACAAAATAAGTAATAACGTTCTGCACAGACCTCAACACTTTAACGCTTCCCCTCCCCGCGACATACCAGCACTTTATTATTACTCACCTAAAAGAAGAGGGGTTGCAAATGTCTTTGCACCCTTCCACAGAGGAAAAAATAAACAGCACCCGCTGCTGCTGCTTCGCTAAGGAGAGACCTGGAATCTCTACCCGCCTCGGCTCGCTGCCCCCAGGAAATGGAGAGGATGGGGAGGGTCGTTCCCCCCGTCAGACACAGAGACGAGGGCAGCCCACATTAGGAAAGGCGGAGCCGGGGTCCCCCACACTTACCGTTCCTGGGCTGGCATTTAGCTCCTGGCAGCTTTGCCCTTCTGCCCCCAGCTGAGCGCTTCATCCTCCAGGAGGCTGCCCCCTCCTGCCCACCGAGCCAGCCACGCAGGGAGGAGGGCGAGCAGCCTGGGACTGATGCGCACGGGGGAGCGAGGAACCAGCCTCGGGAGGAGAGATGCCAGAGGGGAGGGAGCTTCACAGCCGCTCGTGCAGAGTGGTCCCGGCGGTCCCGCCTCCTCTCCGGCCGGGATGTCAATCAGCAGCGGGCGGGCTGGCCGCTGCCCGGCTCCCGGGCACTCGGCGCGGGGCCACCTCAGGGGCGGCAGGGCGCGGGGCCCGGGCTCAGCGCCTTGCAACTTGCTCCCCGCCTCCCCCGAGCGCAGCGAGCCGCGGAGACCGGGCTAAACAAAACAACCGACATGACAGGGGCTCGCTGGGGTCCGGGAAGGCGCTAGCACTAGCGCGGGAGATGGGGAGGGAGGCGGGAGCCTTGACAGGCAGTGCCAAGGCTCAGCGGCTACATTCCTCCTCTGTGTTGCCTTCCCCCTCTGGGGTGATAACCGCGGCCATCCTCTTTTCTCAGACTCCCCTGCCACACGCAAGGCCCCGGCCGCAAGCCGGGTCGCATGCCATCCCCAGCCCTGGCCTCTGAGCTCCTCCAGGAACGAGTAACTCACGGGGCAGTGCCTGGTGGCATCCCCCTCTGTGCCCCCAGCCACAGCTCGCTGGGTTCCCCACTGTCAAAAGCCAGCCATGCAGCACGGAGACCCCCAACTCCTATGATCACCAGATAGTGCCTATCCTCATTTAAGGGCATGCTCCCACAAACACCCCCTGTGTTGTATGCCAGCATAATCAGAGCAAAACTGGAGCTTACCCTCACCCTGAAGGAGGCACATGTTACCCGGAGGGAAATTTTGGAAGCCCGTGGTTGTAAAGGGATGCTCTACCTTGAAAGCTTAATTTAGGCCTTGGCTGCCCCAAGTGCAGCCTAGAGAGCCCAAAAGCAGAGTTTTAAGGGGCCCCTGCTTTACTGCCTTCATGGCACACTACAGCTTCATTGGCATGTTCCACAATGTTTCCTAGCAGAGAGGCAGCTAAGGCTTAAGTTCAGCTTTAACTAGAGGAAGAGATGTATGAGTGGAAGAGAGGGACACAATCAACTGGAGTAGGTTTCCAGGGCTAGGACCCTTCCACACCCACAGATAACTCAACATAACCCTTCTCCCTCAGCTACCAAATGCTCCTACACTCCCTTTAAAGAAAAACACCTGTTACCTATCCCTTCCCATCGACAATATTTGTTCTACATAATTCCCCCCAGCCCCAGTGGCAAGCAACCGAACATGACTGCCTCTTAGTTAAAAAATTCTCTCATACACACGGCGTGACAATCATCCCGATTAGATCACTCACTGCTTTAGTGGAATTTTGGAATGTCCCCATATGAGCCTCCGTTTACTTTGGCTGTGGCCTTAAATATTTTTAACAAAACAATCATTTGATCCCAGAGCTGGTCAATATTCTTCATTCCTGCTTTGATTTCTGGAAGTGTAAAGTTTTCTGGAAATTGTGTTTGTCTGTTTAAAGTCAACATGTGCTGTTTAGTAAATTACAGACACAAAAAAAGTAAACAAATTTTGCATGCAAGAAAAAATACATTTAAAAATGTGATAGCCTAGTCCTGAGCAAATTTCAGAGCTATTTGTGCCTTTTACTAGTAACCTGAGTGGTAATGTAACTGTATGGTGTATAACTTTTTGTTTATATTCCTTCTTGCGTGTTTATACCTGTGGCCAAATTATAATAGTTACTGTAGCAGCACCAAAAAGATGGTCCGCAGCTGGTGTTAAAAATTGCTCTACTTCGAGCAACCAGCAGATATTCCTCTCAGCAAGCATTTGAGAAAACTTTCTTACTAGTCATGGTGGGTTGCAGGCACAGGGCACGTAGAAGTCCCAGTGACTTTTATATTTAAAGAAAATTAACTCTGCTTTAAGGATCCACCACAGTTTTTTTGTGACACTGTATTCAGTCTGTTTCTCCATTACTGCACTGACTTCATGCAGAAAGATATTAAGGGATCATCATTATCATAACTTTGTCGCCCTATCTTTAATGCCCTCATTCTTATAAGATTGAATATCAAAAAGGAATTTTTTTAAAAAAAGCACAAACTCAATAACCTAACTAGAAAGGAGGGCATCCCTTTACTATGATTCAACAGCACTTCTCCAATCTCCTTTTTAAAATTATTTTGAGGGCTTGTCTTCACTTAAGGCTTGTCTGCACTACAGGAGAAATTCGATTTAAGCTACGCAATTTGAGTTACGTGAATGGCGTAACTCAAATCAACGTAGCTTAGATCTACTTACCGCGGGGTCCACACTACACAATGGCGACTCCCCTGACTCTTCTCCATCCGGTGGAGAACAGGAGTTGATGGGAGAGTGATCTGTGGTTGATATAGAGGGTCCTCACTAGACCCCGCTAAATTGACTGCCAATGCATCAATCACCACTCATCGATCCGCTGGTAAGTGTAGACAAGCCCTTACCGCAGGATCGATGAGTGGTGATCAATGCATCGGCAGTCAATTTAGCGGGTCGAGTGAAGACCCAATAAATCAATCAACCACAGATCGCTCTCCCATTGACTCCTGTATTGCACCGGATTGAGAAGAGTAGAAGGAGTTAACGGGAGAGCGTCTCCCGTCGACATCGTGTAGTGTGGACCCCACAGTAAGTAGATCTTAGCTATATTGGAGTTACACTATTTGTGTAACTCAAATTGCGTAGCTAAGATCAAATTTCCCCTGTAGTGTAGACAAGGCCTAAGTGAAGACAAGCCCTAAGAATAACTTTAAAAAGGAGACTGGAGAAGTGCTGCTGAGTCATCGTAAAGGGATGTTGTAGATAGCTTAGAAAGGGAGTGGAAAGGAAAAATACTGTAGCAGGTTAGATAGAATTAATATCCTGAAATGCTTGGAAAGGATAAAGGAAAAACAGGACCAAAACAAACCAAAATCAAAAACCAAACAGAGCATGATGCCAACTGAGACCGCATATACTTACATTTGTCTTGTATAATGAGATAAGATATTGTGGAAATTTCCATGGCTGGGGGGGGGAGTTTATTACCCCCTTTAAAAAGATTATATTTTGCTTTTGAGGGAATGAAAAGGGCAGGAGCCCTCCTACACTCTAGAATATTTTTGTACAGTGTGGTATATATGAGGTAGAGGGCCATATGATTATCCATATTTAATCAAAATATAGCTTAACAGAAGGTGTGATGGAGAAGAAGAGCGCCTCTGTGACAGGAGAGAAGAGTACAAATGAGTATTTGATCGGTCATACTTTCACTTTTTTGATGTAGAACTAGAAGTGTGTTTTCATTTGCTTTTGTGTGTTTTCTGTTCATTAGTTTTTAATTCAAAATGTACATAACATTTTCATGCGTTCACTTGATTTATTTTCCCTGGCAAAGTGGTATAAGTCATATTAAACCAGTAGAAAAAAAATGTATCCCTGCACACACTGGTGATTAAAGACAATTTTAAAAAGTATGTTTTCACATTGCTTAAAGTGAATTTGATTATTAGGAGGACACCAATCTATGCAGAATGTTAACCACATTTGCTTTTTTTTTTTTTTTTAAGCGGGAGAAGGTTAGGCATGTATGACTGTATATGAATTTGGGATACCATCTCTCTGTGCTTGGGATGGAGTTTCTTTTCCTTTGGCAGGGGGGATACGTACTGCCAAGGAGTCAGAATTCTGAAAACGTGCCTCTTCTGCTACTGATAGTTGGGGACATTCTTGAAAGATTAGAAAGATGCTCTGCTAAAAAGAATGTGCATGGTGGAGTCAGAACATTGCATCTAGGAGCTTGAATAAAGAAAGAAAAGGAGGACTTGTGGCACCTTAGAGACTAACAAATGTATTTGAGCATAAGCTTTCGTGAGCTACAGCTCACTTCATCGGATGCATTCAGTGGAAAATACAGTGGGGAGATTTATATACACAGAGAACATGAAACAATGGGTGTTACCATACACACTGTAATGGGAGCGATCAGGTAAGGTGAGCTATTACCACCAGGAGAGCGGGGTGGGGGTGGGGGAAACCTTTTGTAGTGATAATCAAGGTGAGCCATTTCCAGCAGTTGACAAGAACGTCTGAGGAACAGTGTGTGTTGGGGGAATAAACATGGGGAAATAGTTTTACTTTATGTAATGACCCATCCACTCCCAGTCTCTATTCAAGCCTAAGTTAATTGTATCCAGTTTTCAAATTAATTCCAATTCAGCAATCTCTCCTTGGAGTCTGTTTTTGAATTTTTTTTCTTGAAGAATTGCCACTTAGGTTCCTACGTTAGTGGTTCTGTTGTGTGGTGTGTGGTTGCTGGTGAGTCTTTGCTTCAGGCTGGGGGGCTGTCTGTAAGCAAGGACTGGCCTGTCTCCCAAGATCTGTGAGAGTGATGGGTCGTCCTTCAGGATAGGTTGTAGATCCTGGACGATGCATTGGAGAGATTTTAGATGGGGGCTGAAGATGATGGCTAGTGGCATTCTGTTATTTTCTTTGATGGGCCTGTCCTGTAGTAGGTAACTTCTGGGTACTCTTCTGGCTCTGTCAATCTGTTTCTTCACTTCAGCAGATGGGTATTGTAGTTGTAAGAACGCTTGATAGAGATCTTGTAGGTGTTTGTCTCTGTCTGAGGGGTTGGAGCAAATAAATAAAGAAACAAACAATCACTGTAATTTAGTAATGAGCTGAATAAATTAGAAGAAATGGTGTCATAGCTGGATAGCCACGAAGTTTCATTCCCAGATCACCTACTCCTATATTTCATGGACTTTCCAGAAGTCTTCAACTTTCAGCATGTCACTTCTACCACCAGAAACTAGGGAGGAATGAGACCAGCTCAAAAATAGGTTGCAAACTGCAGTAGCAGCATCTTGTGTACAAACTATAACCTTGCTCTCCATACCCCCACCAATCTGTGTGCTTCGTTCAGCCCAAATCTGCTTACTTTGTTGTTGTGCAAGATGCATAGCCCAAAAGCTCATGAAGAGGTACACTGCCACCATGCAGGACAGAATGCAGAAGATCCATGTATGGTATCTGCACTCCCCAGCTGAGTCCCATTGGAATCTACTATACCATAGAGGGGACTTGGGAAGTAGGGGGTGGACAAAATGACATGCAGGGTGACAAGTGAATCCCACCCTCAGAGTCCCACAAGCCAAATTCCTACATTATGTTAAAAAGTAAAGTTGATATAGAGGCTCAGAAAGCCCGTATGCTGCAGTACTGACCACAGAGCATCTTAATTGCCCCTCTGCAGGCCAGAGCTGGAGCAGTTTTTTCTCCTATAGAACTTGCTTGCAGAAAGCCCATTTACTCAGGCTTTGTGCAGAGGAGAGGATCTCAGCCTTAGGAAGATAATGCTCAGAACACTATATTGGCAAATCCTAATGCACTGATAGGATTCATTGCTGTTTGCACATACACACAACCTAAATCACAATCCCCTCAATCCATTATCTGATGATATTACCATGGAACAAAGGTATCAGCACATTTTCATCTTTCCTTCCAATACAATGAATACCTAGGACATTTCTAATCCAAGGTTCATTTTTCCTAGCATTTCTGCTTGATTCAAGATATTTTAGCACATGGCAATGTAACTCTTATGGCTAGATATTTGAAACATTTCATGCAAGTACATTTCTAAACTGCTTCATAAAATATTTACAGAAAGGGTGCATATATTTATATATGTGCACAACTATTCAGCATTTCTCAAACAAGAGGTGGAGAGTGACAAGAACAAAGGGTGCACATTAAGTAAACAAAAATTGTGTGAGTAGCTTCCATTCAGGTCAGGCAACTTTAGATGCCTGAAACCCACAATTACTGTACAAAATAGATAAGTTCCCAAGACGTATGGGTTATTCCTGAAGTGCTTCTTAAGCACTCATATTAGCTGATAAAATACCTCTTGTATCAGAAAAAGGATGATCTTCAGAATGTTTGGGGAACAAGATCCCATGGAGGCAAATTGGAGCAGCTACTAAATACCTATTGGTCACTTTTGATGACCTTGAGGAACAGGTTTTTAAGATATAGAAAAAAAAATCAATCAGTGTAGATCTCTGTATGAAGAATTGAAAGGTAAAGCATCAAGGGCTAAATTCAACCTATAGATACTCCTGTCAAGGAGTTTAAAGAAAAACATGCAGAGGGAAAAAAGTAAGGGAGGGCATTCCTTCCTATTTTCCTTCTCCTGATTAAATATATTTTTTCCCTGAAACTCTTAATTCCCAAGCAAGCAGACATATCTAACTGTTTATTCCCCCTCCTTCTTTATTCCTTCTCACGCATATTTTGGTGTCATCTGTAATTCTAACAGACTAAGTTGTTATGTTGCTTGTCAGTTTGCCATAGCAGTTGGCTTGATCTCTATAATGAAGATGTTTCCTTGTCACTGTTTAGGAATGTATTTCTCATGTTTTATGGAACGATTGTTGTTGGTGATAATTTTAGTTCTCAAAATTATTTGAAATTGAAATCAATGGGGTTACAGTGGTTGAATTAAAGACTGAGTTTGATCCAGTGAGTTATTCATTGCAGGAGGAGAATGAATGTATAAATTGCACATTACTAAAACAGGTCCATTGACTCCAGGGAGGAGTCATATTCCCGAGAAGTTTTGATTGTTTTATACCTGCCACCTTCTTGGAGGTTCTGTGAGTCAGGGGCAACTTTAGTTTCCATTCATATCTCCATAAGAACCCTACTGCCCGATGCTACAAAGGGTGTGCACTGAAACACTGAATCTCTTGGCCACGCATCCTCCAACTTTAGTCTGTCTTGCACCTCTCACATAAGGCAGGTGGCAGCAGATTGTTTGTAAATCCAGACGACTTTATGCTACAAGGGGATCTGAACTGTGATTTATGCCAAGGGTTAATCAAGCATCCAGTCCTGCCTACCATTGGAGTTTTGCTTGAGTAAGGACTCCAGGATTGGGCCTTGTTTGTCCTGGCTAAAATGCTCATTGAATGTGACTTTAAGCAACAGGCTTACTGAACTGTACATTAGCACAAAAATGTAATAAAGATACTCAGGTTTGAGCATCCTTCACAACTCCCAGTAGAACCACATTGCTCAGTATATTTCTGGCCCTTAAGGAAGAGTCGTCATGTTTTAAGAGAGCACTTCACTATCAACCCAGGGGTGATAAGATATTGTAATACGAATTCATCATGTGTGACTCTGATAGATGGATTTATGATTTTTCCCTTGAAGACTTCTTCACTGTTTACAAATAAGCATATGGACATGAATTGTCTAGTTTAGTCTGTTTGAATCTCTCTCCTTCTGATAATTCACCTTACTGTTTAATCAATGAGTTTACCAAAATGTTATTTATATTGGTTTTAAGTACATTACGTAAGTGTTAAAACAATTTGGACTACATTGGTTAAAAAATGATCTCTAGTTGCTTCTGTTCAGAAATGCTGAAGAATATGGAACCAGAAGTGCCAGCTACAACACTTTGAAAATTCTCACTAAAATTAACTGTGTACAAAAATCCCTAACAGCTTCTATATATACACAAAATATTTCCTGCCCAGAAAGACTGGTAGCCCCAACTCATTTCATAACTATTGAATCCTTTGAAAAAGCATCACTATTTCAGCTGCACACATGTAAACACGAAAATGAATTCCCACAATTATTTGAACATATACCGTTAGTCTTCATACTGTGATTAGCCATTTTAAAGACTCCAGTGGGAGTCAGCTCCCTGAAGGAGACACTCAAGCAAGGGACTAGGCCCTGATCTTACAATGGAGACTGCTAGCACAGAAACATTGTCCTGGGTATGTTAGCTAAAACAGCTGACTTTAAAAAGAAACATCCATTTAGTAGCCCACTCATCACAAGTATGGCATATTCCTGAAGGACTGAGCAAAACTCAAGTAAACGTATAATAGATCTCTACAGAGAATAGGGGAATAGAATCATCCATGATGAGTACATAGCAACAATTTTGGCTGTATAAATAATACCCATCATCTGCCCCCCCCCCAACTTCTAACTCACCTCCCCCTAACCACCAAACACACAGGAGTTTTGGCTAATGGCTCTGCATACTTGTTAAGCCACTAGCTGCAGTCCTGCTTCCAAGTATGTATACATTGGAGCTGGAGGTGTAATTTCCAGCTTGAATGTCCGCACTAGTGCTGACTGAGCTAGTGCACTAAAAATAAAAGTGTAGTCACAGCAGCATGAGTGGTGGAATGGGATAGCCACCTCAAGAACACACCTAGGCCTGAAGAAGAGCTCTGTGGAAGGTCAGCAGCTTGTCTCTCTCACCAACAGAAATTGATTTAATAAAAAAAATATATATTACTTCACCACTTGCTTCTCTAACATCCTTGGACCAACACAGCTACAACACTGCATACAAAAAAATGTGGCAGTTCTGCTGCTTTTTATGGTCTTTCATGTCTATGGAGGGTGAGTGGGGGGCAAAAAAGCGAGGATGAAATCTGAGCCTTAAGCAGTACACTAGGCAATGTACTTTATTGCCGTGCAAACTCTTTTGTTACGCACACACATACAAACACACACGCAGATTATCTAGGCGTGGAGTAAAAGACAGATGCTGGCAATGTTCAGAATTATGATGCATGTCAGGTCATGTTCTAATTGATTGGCACATCTCACAGCTGGCAGAGTCCAAAATTGTTTGCACGTTAGTGACTGGAATATTAGAATGGAGTTTATGTCAGCCTTTTCTGACAGGTGGCCGCATCCCCAGTCAAAACTCTTAGGGCCATATTGTGGCTTGACCTATATGATCACATAGCCTTCATCAAAGTAATACCTTCCACACCCTGAATGGTTTTCCTGCATTTCTCTGCAAGCATTATGGGGGAAGGGAAAACAGGGGCTGCATGCCTAGTACTTCATCAGATATGTGGAAAGGAAGTGAATAGAAACGGGTGATGCTTTTGCCTTCGGAGCGTCTGAGCTGGCATAGAGAACAACAACATGCTATTGGTAAGGGGCAGTTGCAGATCACTGTTCTCAGAAGGCCAGGCAGAGTTCCCACTGCTGTTCCTGCAGTAGCACAATTGAACTGGCCCCTTTCTATGGGCTAGAGATAGAAGGACACTAGTCCTTAATGCTTTGTGGGTTCCAAACACATATTTTAAACTAAGATTTTATGGTCTGAAGACTCTAGAAGTACATGAAAATGACCATACCTACCTAAGAACCATATGATTCTCTAAGACAGACAACTCAAATAGAGATGTGCACAGTGAGTAATCACTTAACTGATTTTTTTTAATAAATAAAACTCAGAAGTGCCATACACATAACATGTAGCTCCCACTAAATCATTTTCTATTTGCATATGACGTTTCTGAAGATTAGGGGTGTAAGATAAACAACTGTTCATATTTGATAGTCTGAAACATTTCAGAGGTCCTATGTACACAGATACACACTGTGGGGATTTTTAGTTTTTGCTTCTGAAATGGCTTTGGTATTTCAACTTCATTTCTGGAACTCATAGGTCCATGCTAATACAAAAACAATTATAATTGTAACGGCTCCTGCTCTATGATCCAGGAGTCACAACTTCTTGTAATGAGGCAATCACTCTTATCCTGGTGGACAAAAAATGTCAGGTTTCCAGTGATGTGTTAAATTTAATGACAGAACTCCGCCCCCCCCGCCCATTCCTCCACAGAAATAAAGTGGAGACAACGATTTTGCTACAAAATTATCAAACCAAAGCTTTAACACACACAGAAACTTTACCTCTGAATACAAGTCTAAATATGTTCCTAGAACTCAAATTCAATACAAATCCTAATGCAGCAGTGCAAGCAAAATAAGAACATAAATAGTGGTATGCAATCCTACATACCCATTGTCCCTCTTCACTTCCAAAAGTGTCTCATATAGCACTACTATACAAGATCAGAAACAAAAGGCCTACAATGTTAAAATATAAAATATTCATCTTCTAAGGTGCTGGTACAAGTACAGAAAATCCTTCTACCATGATTGCTCTATTATGCTGGTGAAATTGTTTACTCAAAAAGGAGACATTGTCAATAAGTGATTTCATTTTTGCACCTGCAATTACTTTATTTGTATAGACAAGCAGACTGAGTGAAATCCTTCCCCTACTGAAGTCGAAAATTTTGCCAGGGACTTCAGTGGAGCCAGGATTTTGCCCAATATATGCAGAAACAGCTGCAGGAGCAATTTTGTGCATGTAAACTTTAAGGCCAGGTCAAAGTTGGCTGAAAATTTGGCTGACAAAGTATGATTCCAAGCCTGCAAACTTTTATTCATACAAATAGTTCTATTCATTTCAGAGGCTGCTCATGTGAGTGAAACTACCTGTCAGTTGGAAAGTTACAGGACTGAGTACTTGCTATGTGTTAAACACAGTACACTTCAAAAGTGTTATATATCCTGATAGGTTCAATAATTTTTTCTTATCTACATAACTTGAAATGAAATTTAATGGAGTGAATGATGATCAACAATATTTGACAATGTAAAAGTGTCCTGCCATAGATACAGTTATTAGATTTGCTAAACCACAGTTTGTTGAACTTTTAGGCACCATAACAAAAATATATTTCAAGAATATGACAAACATATGGCACATTAAACATGGGGTAGTATTCCCATGCTTCCTGTTAGATACATATTTCTGAAGTCTAAATATGAAAAAAGCACAGCAAAATTCAGTTTGGGCCAAATCCTGAAGACCCTACTTAGTTCTAAGTCCTACTGAAGTCAAATGGGAATTTTGCGTGAGTAAAGACTTAGTGAGAACCTAGTAAGGACTTCAGGATTTGGGGCTGAGTAAGTATTTATTAATGCAACCAAAGGTTTGCAGAACAGGCCCTTGGCTTTTTATGTTCCAAGTTTAACATGAGAAAAAGATTTTAATAGACCTTTCTGTGGTTTTGATATTATGTTGAATATAGACACAGTGCCAATGTCATTTTTAAATAATTTTCCTCACTATTGCAGCCTATTGGAAGTTTGAACTGAAACTTGCATCCTTATTTAAATGTAGGCTAAGAAGGATTAGATTTTGATCAGTAAAGGGTGGTAAATGTTGCATTCACAGTACACACACAAACTGAAGAAAAAACATTGATAATCAAAATTTACAGAGATTCTCAAGTAGCATTTTCTTATTTTGTGTAATTAGTTTGATTTAAAGATCTTTATACAGTATATTTTGACATCCAATGTTAATTTGCATCTTATCTGGTTATAAAGCTTTAACTTTTTGAATCTCATTGTTTATGGTCATTAAGCAATTGCCTGACCAACTCTATTACCTACCCCCCATAACTTCCCACAACTGAAATTTTTTTTAAAAAAGCTTTAAAATATTAATATAATTTGTCATTTTTTAAAAAAAAATCTAATTTTGTCCAAGACTACTTATGAGTTATTTCCCCCTCTTATTATGACCCCAACCCAGAAGAAAGCTCTTTACACATGCTTAAGCATGTGTATAGTCCCATTAATTTCCCTGAGACTTCATATGTGTTGAAAGTTAAGCACATGCTTGAGTGCTTTGATGAATGGGATTCTATACTGTATTGGCTATTATTCTAGCATTATCCACATGGAGTAAACTTTTTAGAAAAATTAAATATATATTTGGAGAAATGAATACAACATGTTGGGCCTCATTATGCACTCCTTTAGCATACAAGACTCCTATTAACTTCAATGGAAATTTGGGATACTCAAAGAATGCAGATTTAATCTTAAAATATGTATTAACTTTATAGAAAGCTATTGTAAGTTTGGAAAATAAAGTCTTCAGTAGAGCTGGTTGAAATGTGTAGATTCACTAATAAGTGTGTAAGCCTGAAAATGTTTGTGAATCCTTAGAGTTTTAAATACTGTTACTGGAAGCACATTATCCAACATGTGGCTTGTTTTATTCTCCTTAGAAAGAAATTCAGTCATCCAGTCAGAGCAGAAAGAGTATCATGTGACCAAACACACCATAAATAGCAAACAGTAAAGATGAAAAACTCAGTCTGACAGTGCTTCATTCTAAGTACTTGGTGAATATTTAGGAGTACCAGATAAATTTGTAACAGATGATGGGACTGGTCTCTGAACGATTCACAAAATAAAAAGAGGCTGTCATCCAAACATTTAACTCCATTCACTTCCATCTGAATCTCATCCATTTCTTTCTGGAACAGGGGAGGCCAATGTGATACTGAAAGGCAAACTGTTGTAACACAATAAGCCTTCTTGAGAGTTGACAGATTTTTGAGAGATGTCAGATCAATCTCCATTAGTAGGTATGAATGAGCAAATCCAGTTTACTGAAACACTGTCCTCCCAAACAAAACTCCAATAGGAGGTAATGCACACTGGTCTGCACATAAAACTGGATTCAGTGTCACTTTGAAATTTCCACAAATTTTGATGGAGCCATCCTGCTGGATTACTGGTATGATGAATGTAGCCCACTCACTGTGTAAAACCAATGACAGGACTCCAGTGTTCTCTAAATGGTCTGAATCAGCTTCCATCAGAGGCTTCAGAGTATAAGGCACAACTCTGGGCTTGCAATATTTTGGCTAGCTGTCAGACTTAACAGTGAGCTTCACCAATACTTTTCTCATCTGTCCAAGTTCTCTTTCAAAATATTTGGAATGCCTGTCCAGTATTTCTTGAAGATTTTAAGGTGCTTTTACGATCACTTTGATCTCAGTCCAATTCACCTTGAGCTTCTCAAGCCAAGATCTGCCAAATAATGGAGAATACATCTCTTCAATCACATACAAGGATAAAACTGATTGTCCATCTACTTGAACTTTCACTGGCATATTCCTTTTGGAACTAACTTTTTTTTTCTCCCAGTACAAATCTTTAAAAAAAACTGTGAAGGTTTCTTCCGGAAGAAGTTGTGACAAAGTGCAGCAGTCAGTGAGATGGTATGCTCTATTCTCATAGAAACTCCTTCGATCCAGGGTGTGACCCTGATGCCATCTCGGACTCAAGCTTCTGATTAAATGTACAGGGCTAGGCCTTGGTCAGTGTCTTTAGAGCTCTTGTCTTTTTCCACATTATAAATTCCCAACTCCTGTCCTTTTTTTAAGTTCAGTCTTCATATGTGTTTTTTTTTGGATGTATGATTACTTTGTGTTGCTGGTCATTGACTTGTACAACAGGTCAGGTAATGTGTCCTTTCTTCTGACACTTTCTGCAAATAACCTGATGTGTAGTTTCCACACAATGGCCACACACAAATTCTTTACATCCCCGTGAACCCCTGTCTTGCCAATTAAGGAGATTAGCCTCTCGGTTCACACTAAATTCCAAAAAATCCTTTTCTGAGGTTTCTATTGCAACTGATACTTCAATAGCCTTTTTGAATGTAAGCATGGATACAGTCAGTAACTTCTTCTGGACCTGGTCATTGCAAAATCTAGAGATTAACTGGTTACGCAGGGCATCACTTAATGTTTGTCCAAAGTAACAATGTTCTGACAATTTCATTACAGCAGCAAAAAACTGAAGACAAGCCCATAGTGTTAGATATAGGTGGAGGGGAATGTTTATGAATATAATTAGAATGATTTTACCAAACAGACCAATGCAGTTAGGTTTATGCAAAGTCAACATCCAGTTACAAGTTTGTATTTTCAAATATATTAGCTGTACTGTGCAGCAACTAATGAGTCATTTTTCTACAGTAAATGTTATTACTATTGTATATTGGACATAGAGCCTTTGAACAGGAAATGAGATTTTATACTTTCCTGGAAGTTTGTTGTTTTCCAATTAGACAACTATTTATAATAAATAATTAGACAAATTATTATAATCTATAAAATTCTGAAATAATTTACCCCGGATTTACTGCTTTCAAAACAATATACAAAATTAACATTCTGAATATAAAACAAAACATGGGGGCAAAGTGAAGGTTGAGTGGGAAGATAGTGGGAGATTACTAGTGCTAGTGGGAAACTGGGTAGATCTGTTCGCTGTTACTTCAGTCTATTTAATTTATTTGTGTATAAATACTTTAGATATTTACTGTACTCCACTGAGATCCAATGTCAACCTTAACACTTCATAAAGATTTGTCAGGGAATTTAATGTGCATCTTTGACTACAATGTTGTTCTTTTTAAAATCACAATAATACAATAAAATACATATTTGATAACATATTTCAATATATACCAGTAACATACAGTATATTATTGTATGCCAAAACACAAGTAGAAAAACAAAAAAGCCAGATCTGTATGTACAGAATTCTCAGCCTGCCAAACTCCACAAATGGATGCATATCTGTACAGTAAATGGAATGCATATTCTTGGATAGCATACACAGTATATGGAAACATCTCTGTATGAACTATTTCTTCTTTCAAAACTACAGTAATAATTTAAGATCCTGGCAACTCTTACATTCCAATCTTATAGTACTCTTTTGCTAATTGGCCTTCAAGAAAGGAGACCCAGTTATTTCGAAGAATCTCAATGAGAAGTTCTCTCTAGGCTTTTGAAATGAAGTTCATGTATGCCCTTTAGGCTGTATTTTCCTTTGAAGAAGAGGTTCTGTTACAAGGAAGTTTTCACAAAATAAGATTGATATTGTCAGAGGGATTACA
Organism: Chelonia mydas; assembly: GCF_015237465.2. Lineage (NCBI taxonomy): Eukaryota > Metazoa > Chordata > Testudines > Cheloniidae > Chelonia > Chelonia mydas. The sequence continues at coordinate 194,065,577 of NC_057850.1, read as the reverse complement.
TAAATATTAAAAGACAGTCACAACCTTCTAGCATTTTTGTTTCAGCATCTTAGACAAAATTTTCATCCCTCTTAAGACACATTTTGGCTACAGATTGCTAATTGACTTTAGTTAAAATCCTTTTAAGATAAACTTGGTAAATGTTATCATACAAAAGCCTGATTTACAAAACCCTGTTTCTGTTCTGGTTTAGAAACAATGGGAAAAATTCAATTCTACTGAAACTCCTCAGAAGTCAGTGAGAACCACACCAGGAATAGGTTTAGCCCAGTATGGTTGAGCACACTGTATAGTGCATCACTTTATGCATTCCTTAATTTGCGAATTGAAAGACAATTATTTCACTTCTAAACAGATAATGGATCTGATCCTGTTATCATAAAAAAAGAAAGTTATTAAATAGAAAGTGAACTATATCTCAGTGAGGATGGACTATGACCTAATTTAAGACAATATTCTCATTAACTTCAGGATAAGGCCAAATCAATGGGCCCCATACTGTTGCCATTGAAGTTGGTGGTAAAACTACCACTTGCTACAAAACAAGATTGGTCCAATTTACATTGGACTTACATCAGAAAAACCTTGATTGGAATCCTGGCCCTAATGAGCTAAATGGAAGTTTTTCCTTTGATTTTAATAGAACCAGGATTTCACAATTTTAAGTTTGCAAAGATAAAGCCAAATTGAATTGCTTTGTTTCTTTTTTTTCCTACCTTTTACACATGGACCAAACAGGTTTATTATTACTGTGGTAGTAACTACTATTATCTCCAACAAATTTCTTATCTGTAAGAGTGGTGATTTTCTCCAGTGTCACTACAGTTTGTTTAGGCTAATTTGTTCCTCTGTTCTCTCTCTCCTCCCCTCACTCCCCTTAAATTGTAAGCTTCTTTTATTTGTCTCTCTCCTAGGTTAAGTATTTCTTCTAGTGGGTCAAAAGATGCTGAAAGTCTCCACAAGCAGCATGCAGAAGCTTAAAATACTATTCTTACCTATTACTACTTGATGGAAGAAGATCCAGCCATGAGTAAGAAATTGGCTTAATAGCTCTGGCGCCAGTAGGTGGGGAGATAGTAGGCAAGAAGGTAACTAGGGAAGGCAGCTATGGGAGAGAATGAGCCTGACTGGCCCCAAAGTTATGAGATGCCATGCACCAATATGCCAATAACACCCACCTTACATCTTTTTGAACAGACAGTCAATGCTAGCACCCAGATTTTTGGTACCTGCAAAGGACATGTATGTTGAAGAACAGGTGGCTTTGATCAATGAGTTATAGGTTTTGTTATGAAATTCTAATGAAGATTGACTGCATTGGCTTCAAACATTTCCATGCTGGTTTTACATCAGTATATAGGAGAACAGAATTTTGGCCTTTAGACTAAAATTTATTGATTCCTTCTTTGTGGTCATAGGTCTTGCATTTTACATGTTTACAACTTCTTAGTTTATGTAATTAATAGGAGTTGTACTTTGTAAATCCTTGTGGTCATGTAATATGGCTTTTTTAATCAAATGGTTGAATTTGTTTGCTATGGCAAACTATTAGAATGTCATAACAAAATATTGGCAGTTTCCCATTAAACGGTTTCTCTACTAAGGAAAAGGGGCACAGTTTTTCTTCTATTTTCCATGATTTCAGATAGAAATACTTGCTTAGAAGGAAAAGAAATAATGGTTCTGGTGGTCCTATAAGCATTTTAAGAATTTTCAAAAACAAATGTCAAATTTTAATATAATTTCTATCTATAATTATATAAAAAAGGCAAATCATACAGACTCTATAACACTATCAGATTTAACAGTCTTGGATATTATGGAGAAGCTGCAGTTTCTCTCTATGTAAGGTTATAAAGGAGAACTGCTTGCAAGTCCAATTTTGACTCCCTCCAGGTTTACATTAGTGCAGCAGAAAAGAAACTGGCAGCAGTCTTCAACGGATGTGAAAATAGTATCTCAACAGTAAGCCGTTCCACAACTATCTCTGATAGTTTTGTACCTCTGATATTAACTGAATGCAACAGATTGCGGGACAAGGCACAATCTGTGTGAGACAGAATGAAATATGGACCCAAGACTAAGGAGTCTGAACAAAGCACCTGTTGAAAGGTAGTTGTGCTGCTGCCAGTAATAAAGTCATACTTGTTTCACTGCTAAGAAAGCAGAAAGCAAGGCTGCTAATGATCCCTCCTAGATAATGTAAAAGTTAAAATCAATTGCATGTGTCTGACAGTCAGTATGATATGCCAAACTTTCTGCTCCCTTCTCACCAATCCTTGGTTCTGCCATTATCTAGCGCAGTGGTTCCCAAACTTGTTCCACCGTTGCTTGTGCGGGGAAAGCCCCTGGTGGGCCGGGCCTGGTTTGTTTACCTGCCGCGTCCGCAGGTTTGGCCGATCGCGGCTCCCAGTGGCTGCAGTTCACTGCTCCAGGCCAATGGGAGCTACTGGAAGCGGCGGCCGGTACATCCCTCAGCCCGTGCCGCTTCCAGCAGCTCTCATTGGCCTGGAGCAGCGGACGCAGCAGGTAAACAAACTGCCCCAGCCTACCAGGAGCTTTCCCCACACAAGCGGCGGAACAAGTTTGGGAACCACTGATCTAGCACATTTCTTCAGACTTAATAGAAACCTCACATCATTGCCTCAACTATTTGAGAAAATCTACTGTGTTTTTCCTTCTTATTGCTGTCCTGCTAATTAGGCATGACTAAACCTCACTTACAATGTACTAACTCTTAAATTAGCTTGAGGTACTCTTGGACAGACATCTAATTTTGGGGTGGGATTGTTTAGTTTATGTATATATTTTGGGTATTTAATGTTTACATTAATTCAGTAGGACTTGTGGGGATGTAAGGAATAGGACTTATGAGATTGTTAGCTGCAATAAGAGGATTCTAGTATATTAAAATCACATACCAAGCATGGTGATTTGTACTTTTTGAAACACTTTATATTTAACTTCATATGAATGTTTCAAAACCTGTACAAAGCTGGAGGAATTCTGAACATAAGTAGAATAGAACAAAGCAGTTTTCTCAGAGTCCTATCCAACTCCTGCTAAAGTCAATGGAGTCTCTTCTATTGATTACACATTACTCACTTCTGTTCATTTTTTATTGTAAAAAGCTAAAATACTTACCTTTGTGCACAATTCATAGAAAAAAAGACATACATAGCCAAATTCAGTCCTGAAATAACCATTGAAATCAATGGAGCTGTGCCTGCTTAAACCAAGGTTGTTCCATACTGTGCTTTAATATATTTATTATTAAGTAAAAAAATATATTGCAAAAAGAAAAGGAGTACTAGTGGCACCTTAGAGACTAACCAATTTATTTGAGCATAAGCTTTCGTGAGCTACAGCTCACTTCATTGGTTAGTCTCTAAGGTGCCACTAGTACTCCTTTTCTTTTTGCGAATACAGACTAACATGGCTGCTACTCTGAAAATATATTGCATTTGAGAAACAGTCCAACAAAAAGAAATGTCACTTTGTTTTTGGATTTGGGGAATAAACACTGCTTCTCAGTTGTTGAAAAAAGGCAAAAGCAATTACCTCTGGAAATATTCCTACAAAGAAATTATTTGTCAGAGCAACTGATTAACTGTGGAAAAAATTTGGTAACAGAAACAACATTAGGTACTTGATGACTTCCAGTGGTTCTACCCCCATAGGCATACAAGCAAATGTCTACCCTGGTAGCTGTGTCCCACATAAACAGTTACTGAACTTTTTGCTAGCCTACGCATCTCCTTTTTCCTGTCCTCATGGCAGAGCTAGTCTTGGCTGAGCATTTGTTCATGCCTTTCTTCTGGGTTCATGCTTTGCAGAATAGCAACTCAGACAAAAGTGTGGCTGGATGGTGGAGATATAGCTCATAAGACTATAACTTTAAAAAGATAGGTAATGGACTTAAAATTGACTCAAATCATCTGTTTGATAAGCTTGAAATAAGATCCAGAGGGATGGAAGAAAGGACACAGTCACTGGAAGAATATAATTTTGTGCTTAAAAAGAAACAAACCAATCACAGCTACAATTCAGGATAAGGTTTCATTTCATTTCAAAGGTAAGTCATTAGAAAATACTTAGAAGCATAAAAATATATGCCTATTGGACCACCCAACTGGTTTGGAAAGAGAATCTGAAACAGAAAGTAAAGTGAAGATCTAGACAAAGATACAAATAGCCCACACACTACACAGAGAAGTGTCATGACTCCTGGTACTATTGGGCTCCATCTTTGCAAATTCTTACTCACGAGTGGTCCTAATTACTACTAATCCCATTTAATTAGACTATACACATAGGTAAGGACTACTCACATGAACAGGTGTTTGCAGGATAAGGTCCCTTGTTAGCAGTCTCAGAGAAGCTAATGAGCAGGAAAGTGGAATTATCCTTTCCTCCTACCGATGTGTCAGTGTGGTGGGGCAGCAGCCCCACCCCATGAGAGATTGGGCTAGGGCTGGCCAGAGCAGCTGCGTGGACCGGCAGCCAGAGAGGGCCTGTGGATGATCCAATCAGGGCTGAGCAGGAGGCGGCCAATCAGGGCCAGGCTCAGCCCTATATAAATGCTGCCCAGGAAAGGAGCAGGCAGTCCCTCTCAGACCTCCAAGGGAGAAGGTCTGTCTCATGAAACCCTGATGCCCTAAGGCCCTAGAGGGTGTGAGGGGCCAGAGGGGAATTGGCTTAGGGAGGACAGATGAGCAGGAGAAGAGAAGGGGGGCAGGGAGGCTGCAGTCAGAGGGTTCCTTAGCTGGGACCCAGAGTAGTGGGAGGGCCTGGGTCTGTGCCTACCTGGCCACCGGGCTGTTGCCTGGGGCTGCTGCTGCCTTTGCTGCCTGGGAGCTGCTGGACCCTGAAGGAGGAGGGGACGAGGCCATCTGGTGCTGGGGAGCGCACAGGGACTCTGCAGGCCACTGTGGAAGGGGCTTGAAGGCTGAGTGACTTTTGAACTGCGCTCTTGTGGTGGGGGTTTTGACTGTGTTTGTGGGGACACGGGGTGTGGTGTGGAGCCTACCCCCCAGTCCATCTGTGTCGTCGTCCCCCCAACCACCACCGTCAGCGCTGCCCCTTCCACCACTCCCAGTAGACACTTACCATCTGCCTCAAGCTCCTGCCTCTGGGACTCTGCTGCTTGCTTGGCCTGCCGCCCCCTTTTACCACCTTTTGGGCCTGAAGCAGCAGCCAGCCTGCACTGACTCTTTTGCAAGCGCATGTGGGCACATGTGCCCCCCCCCGCCCCATCCTGAACTGATCCTCTTCAGCAAGCCCCCAGCTTTGTCCCTGGCTCCCTGCCCCATTTTGCCCCTTGCAGCCTTTTTGCCTTCCCCTTTACCCCAGCACCTCACTGGCTTCAGTTTGTTTGCCTGCCTCACCCTTTTCCCTCTGCAGCCTTTGTTTGTTTGCCCTGCCCCTGCCTCTGAAGTTAGCCCCTTGGTTCCCTGTCTTGCCTTCAGCCTGGTTCTCCCCCCTCCCCACGTGATACCCCTGCCCTGATTGGCCCCTTACTCAGTGCGCCCATGCCCCCTCCCATGTGCTTGTGCCCTTTCCCTGTTTGAGTTTGCCCCGATCTCACTGCACTCCCCAAATGTTATGACGCTCCTCCCCTAGTGCAGCTAGAGGAGCCGGATTCCTACCCTGAGTCGGTGACTGTCCCCCACAAGCCCTTGATAGCCCCCCTGTCCAGCCCATCCCTTTTGGCGCCCTCCTCCAGCAGCCCTAGATACCCCTCCCCTGCCTGCCCCTCCGTCACCCCCCCATGCCTCTACCTCAACCACCGCTGCCAAACCACCTGTCACCGCCCCCTCCGGGGCACCGGCAGCGGCAGGCAGCGGGGTGACCTCCACTGCTGCCACGTCCCTCCCCCCCTCAGATTCTGGGGGAGCCCCTGCAGCCGGCGGGAAGGGCCAGGGTAAGAAGAAGGGGAAGGGCCCTGCCAAAAAGACCAGGCCCTCCATGGCAGGGACTGCCCTCACTGCCACGGCCCCGCCACCGGCCACAGCGTCCCGCCTTGCTGCTCCCCCCGCCAGCTCTGCGGGTGTCCCTCCCCGGCCCCCAGGGCGTAGGCCCAGGTGGCGGCAGCCCCCCCACCTGCTGCTCCGTCATCTCTCCCGCCCACCGCCTCCGCTACCAGCTATAGCGGCCGGGGCCCCTTTCCCACCATGACCAGGAAGCACAGCGTCCGTTGCCTCCTGGTGCCCGCCTTGCCCCACGTGGAGACCTACGTGCGGGCATTGGCGAAGGCGGTGGGGCCCACGGCCATTGTGGCAGCCTCCAAAATGTACGGAAAGGTGGTCTTCTTCCTGGCATCGGAGGCCACTGCCCAAGAGGCGGTGGAGAAGGACCTGGCAGTGGGGGGCGTGTTCGTCCCCCTGGAGCTGCTGGATGACCTGGGCGTCCGCCTGGTCCTGACTTCCGTCCCTCCCTTCCTTCCCAATGCCGCCCTGTTACCTGCCCTCTATACCCTGGGGAAGCCCATCTCTGTTTTGAGCCCTCTCTCACTGGGCTGCAAGGACCCTGCCCTCCGTCACGTCCTCTCATTCCGCCGGCAAGTGCAGCTGCAACTGCCGCCAGCAGCGCGGGACGGAGAGGCACTTGAGGGGTCCTTTTTGATCCCTGGGGGCCCATTACCGGGTGCATTATTCCACGGGGGAGGCCCAGTGCTACCTCTGCCGGGTGATGGGGCATGTCCGAAGGGACTGCCCCTTGGCCCAGCACGGAGAGGCATCTGGGACTCCTGAGCCCCAGCGGGGCGCCGGCCCCATCATCGCCGGCGCCCCTGGCTGCCCGGCCCCCGAAGCTGCCCCTCCTCCTACTCAGTCCATCACTGCTCCCATTCAGGCCCAAGGGGCGCTCCCCCCAGCACGCCCAGACGAGCGGGAGAGCCCCGCCTTTGCTGCCTACAATCCGGCGGGGCCCCTAGAGGAGGGTGCGGCAGGGATACCGCCGAGCATGGGAGAGGGCCTGCCCCAGGGGGAATTTTCCCTCTCTCATTCCGCCCCACCGCTGCCTCCCATGGTCCCTGAGCCATCGCCTCTGCCCCCCAACCCAACCCCTGTTAGCCGGCCCCCCGATGATGCCATGGAGGGCTGGGCCCTAGTCCTGGGGAAGCGGGGCAAGCGGAGGGCTCAAGCTCCACTCCTTTCCACTGATGCGGAAGCCCCCCAGAAGACCAGAAAGAGGGGCACCGATGCCGAGCCCTCTGCCTTGCCCGCGTGCGTGTGCCACCCCCTGGTGCTGGCTGGGGAAAACGTGGCAGCACAGGAGGGCAGTACTGTCCCTCCATTGGAGTCCCTTCCCTCAAAGGCCCCCGATGGAGCCCCACCTGCCCCGTTACCATCCGGAACCCCCGTGAGCCCCGGAGCGAGCGTCGCTTCGGGCGCTAGCAGGGAGACCTCCAGGGTGGTGGAAGGAGAGCTCCCCTCCATTTATGAGGAGATCGAGGCCCTGGGTCTGACCCCAGTCATCCGGGGGAGGACGACCCTCTGCTAGCAGGCCTCGATCTGGGCGACCTCACCCCGGCTCTGTCTTCCCCATGCTCCTTCCCCTAACTGCTGCTTCTGCTCCCGCCTCCAAGGGTTCCCCAGGCTCCTCCATCTGCCCGGCCACAAGTGGCACCCTGCTGTTGGCCGCCGAGCCCACCGAGGCGACCGCTGGTGCGATACGGCTGGGACCCGAGCCCCATGGGCTGTCCCTCGTGGGCGTGGGGCGATTGACCTCTTTCCTGGGCAGGGACCCCACTGAAGATGCTGTGGCTACTACGCTGGCCGTGGTGCCGGAGCCCAGCATCACGGAGGGCCCCCTGCCCCGCCCCGCCACCAGCTCCCTGCGCCCAAGCGAGAGGGGCCATTTCCCAACGGCCTGGCTCCTGGGGCCCAGGATCCTGCCTTTGCCCCTCTCCCTGACTCTGCACCCAGCCCCTGCCTTGCCCCTACTCTGGACCCCTGCCCTGCCCCTGATGTCAACCCTGCCCCTGCCCCCTCCACCTCCCGTGCTATCATTGCTGCCCCTGGGGCCGTCATCTCCTCGTTCCTAGAGGATAGCCCCCAGGGAGTGGCTTCTGTATTTCCCAGTCCCGAGTCGTATCTTCCCTCCGCCGCCCCCAATCGAGCAAGGGTTTGAGGGGGTCTGCCCCTTGCCTGCCCATTTCGGTGGGCCACGGGGCTGTGTCAGTGGTCCCTCCAGTGGAAAGCCGGGGGCTAGTGACCCCGGCCCCCCATATGCTGCGAGAGGAGCTGCGGGATTTCCTTGAGGACGTCTGGGGCTCCCATAACAAGGTGCAGCTCGCCCTCCAGCGATGTGGGGGACTTCCCTCACGGCCCGGAGGATTTGATGGCCCTCATGGGGGAGGGTAAAAGGACCGGGAAGCAAGCCGCCGCGGCCTACCAGTTGGTCTGCCTCTTCCATGACTCCCTAATTACCTATGGAGTAGGTCACGGATTGTTGCGCGACCCGTTGGGAACCGCGAGCATCCATGCCGGCTAGGATCCCCCCCAGCCCTCCTCATGGCACCTCTCACCATCACAACATTAAACACCCGGGGCTGTAGGATGGGACTCCGCAGGTTCCAGGTGCTCTCCTTTCTTCGGGAGGGGGGTACTCTGTGGTTTTCCTGCAGGAGACCCATATGGGTCTGGCTGCCAAAGATAGCTGGCGGCTGGAATGGGGGGACAGGGTCTACTTTAGCCATCTCACAGTTCATACGGCTGGAGTGGCGACCCTGTTCTCCCCCGACTTATGGCCCGAGGTGCTGGGGGTCGCCGAGGCTGTGTCAGGCCGCCTGCTGCACCTCCGGGTCCATATGGAGGGGCTTGTGGTCAATCTTGTCAATGTCTATGCCCTGACATCGGGCCCAGAGCAGCTGCGTTTCTTTCAGCAGGCGTCTGCCTTCCTCGGCACCTTGGATCCTCGCGAGTGCCTGGTCCTGGGTGGGGACTTTAATACTACCCTCGAGAAGCGGGACCGCTCGGGGACCGAGCAGTACCCGGCCGCCGCGGATGTCCTCCGGGAGATAGTCGACCATCACTCCCTGGTGGATATCTGGCGCAACCACCACCCAGACGACGTCTTGACGTTCACTTTTGTCCAGGTGGAGGCCCATCGGTCGCGCCACTCCTGGTTGGACTGCATCTGTTTATCACGTTTCCATCTTTCACAGGCCCACTCCTCCAGCATCCGGTCAGCCCCATTCTCCGATCATCACTTAGCCACCATGACGGTCTCTCTCTGTGTAGAGAGGCCAGTGCCGGCCTATTGGCATTTTAACAACAGCTTGTTGGAGGATGTGGGCTTCGTGGCGTCCTTCCGGGAGTTCTGGCTGGCCTGGCGAGAGCAGTGTGCCTTTCCCTTGGCGCGGCGGTGGAAGGTGTGCGCCCAGGGGAAGGGGAAGGTGTGCGCCCAGCTCTTCTGCTGTGACTACACCCGGGGCGCCAGTCGACGGAAGGATGCGGCGATAGGACAGGGGCATGCCGGGAGAAGCGGGAGGAGCTCCAGGCCCTGGAGGACCATCGGGCCCGGGGTGCCTTTGTTCGATCCTGTATCTGCCTCCTTCAAGAGATGGATCGCGGCTCCCGCTTCTTCTATGCCCTGGAGAAAAAGAGGGGGGCCAAGAAGCACGTCACCTGCCTCCTCGCAGAGGATGGCACCCCCCTCACGGATCCGGTGGAGATGTGCGGGAGGGCCAGGGCCTTCTACACAGGCCTTTTCTCCCCGGATCCGACCGATCCTACCGCTTGCAGCGTGCTCTGGGATGAACCCCCGACGGTCAGCGCGGGCGACCGAGACCAGCTAGAGCTGCTTCTCACTCTGGCCGAGTTCTCGGAAGCCCTCTGCCGCATGCCCACCAATAAATCTCCGGGCATGGACGGGCTGACCCTGGAGTTCTACCTCGTGTTCTGGGACGTCCTCGGCCCAGACCTAGTCACCGTCTGGGCCGAGTCTTTGCAGAGCAGGGTCCTCCCTCTTTCGTGCAGGCGAGCCGTGCTCGCCAAATTGCCAAAGAAGAGGGACCTCCGCGATTTACGAAATTGGCGTCCCGTCTCGCTCCTCAGCACGGACTACAAGGTCGTAGCGAAAGCCATCTCGCTGTGACTAGGGTCTGTGCTGGCGGACATGATCCACCCAGACCAGACCTACACCGTCCCGGGCAGCATGATATTCGACAACCTGTATCTGGTCCGGGACCTCTTGGAACTCGGGTGTAGGGATGGTCTGTCGTTCGCCCTCCTGTCCCTGGATCAGGAGAAGGCGTTCGACAGGGTAGATCACAGGTATCTCCTGAGCACTCTGCACTCGTTTGGCTTCGGACCCCAGTTTGTGGGTTTTCTCCAGGTGCTGTACGCCTCCGCAGAGTGTCTGGTCAGGATCAACTGGACCTTGACTGAACCAGTCAGCTTCGGGCGAGGAGTACAGCAGGGGTGCCCCCTCTCGGGCCAGCTGTATGCTCTGGCGATCGAGCCCTTCCTCTGTCTCCTCCGCAGGAGGTTGACGGGGTTGGCGCTACGGGAGCCGGAGCTGCGGCTGGTCCTGTCGGCATACGCTGACGATGTGCTCCTCGTGGTCCAGGACCGGGGCGACTTGGCGCGGGTGGAGACTTGCCAGGCCATCTATTCGGCAGCCTCCTCCGCCCGGGTCAACTGGGTCAAGAGCTCTGGCTTGGTGGTAGGGGACTGGCAGCAAGCGAGCTCCCTCCCACCCGCGCTTCAGGCCATCCGGTGGAGCGCGAGTCCACTGCTCTATCTCGGCGTTTACCTTTCCGCCACGCATCCGTCTCCGCCGGAAAACTGGCACGGTTTAGAGGGCAGGGTGGTAGAGCGGCTCCAGAGGTGGACAGGACTGCTCCGGTGTCTGTCCCTTCAAGGGCGAGCACTGGTGCTCAATCAGCTAGTCCTGTCCATGCTCTGGTACCGGCTCAACACCCTGGTCCTGGACCCGGATTTCCTGGCCAACCTCCGGACGTTGATTCTGGAGTTCTTCTGGTCAGGACTGCACTGGGTCTCTGCAGGGGTTCTCCATCTACCCCTGGAGGAGGGAGGGTAGGGCCTGAAGTGTCTCCGCACTCAGGTCCATGTCTTCCGCCTCCAGGCCCTGCAGAGGCTCCTTTATGGTGCAGGTAGTCCGGCGTGGAGCATACTGGCGCACACCTTCCTGCGCCACTTCCGAGGGCTCCGATATGACCAGCAGTTCCTTTATCTCCATCCGAGGGGTCTTCCGCAAGACCTCTTTGGGCTGCCGGTCTTCTACCAGGACCTCCTCCGGACCTGGAAACTGTTCACAGCGACCAGGTCCGTGGCAGTAGGCCCGCCCACTTCCTGGATCCCAATAACGCTACTCTGCTGTACCCAACTGGCCTGGGTCTATCACAATACCCTACATGATACTGTAGTAATCTTTGTACAGAATATGCCTTGTGTGGTATCAGTTGAAAACTAATAACTCACATTTCACCATGATAATATTGACCAGTATCAACATTATATAAAAAGTTAGGAATCCCCCCATATGATATTAGCCTGTATTCAAAAGCACACAGTCCTGACTGGGCAAAAGTTGTTAAATAGATCTATACCAAACAAAGGAATATGTGTTTACCTCAATTTATTAATAAGTAGTAAACAGGGTCCTCAAGACTGTAGGGGGAGGAGACAGCAGGCAACAGAACAATTTGCATTTTAGCTAACGCTAATTGGGGAAGAAAGTGCATGGATCCGCCTTCACCACCGGACTCTATGTTGACTTCCTCACTTCTTGGATAAACTTTACTTTGAAGAGTGACCTTAAAGAATCCAAGTCACTGGATTATGAAAGAAAGGGGCAGAAAACCACAACTTCTCTCTATCATCTATGAAGACCAAGACACCAGCACCTTTGGGCCTCTGAAGAGATCCTGACTGAAAAGAGGATCAGGCACTATCTTGTGGTAACAATGTGGGTGAGTTTATGAATGCAGGCAGATAACAAGCACCCAGACAATGACATCTTCAAAGCCTCACTATTCCTGTATGGCAGTAATGGGCAGCCTGCATGCGGCCCATCAGGGTAATCTGATTGCGGGCCACGAGACATTTTGCTGATGTTGACTGTCCACAGGCACGGCCCTCCGCAGCTCCCAGTGACCGCAGTTTGCTGTTCCTGGCCAATGGGAGCTGCAGGAAGCCACAGGGGCGTGCTGTCACTGCGTCCCATAGCTTCCGTTGGCCAGGAACGGTGAACCATGGCCACTGGAAGCTGCGACGGTCAACATCAGCAAAATGTCTCGTTGGCTGCAATCAGATTACCTTGATGGGCTGCATGTGGCCTGCAGGTTGCCCCCACTGCTGAATGGTATTGTTTTCAGGCCTTTTTCCTACTTCCAATTTCAAGATGTCCCATCCACACCTCACCTAAGACAGCCAAGATGCTGCACCAAACCACTCCTGTGGCATTTGATCCATTCTCAGATCATTCCAGGTTGGAGAGAAAAGTCCCTCAGCTAGGAAAAGTGAGGAGTAATGGGACCTGGAGTCCCCAGGCCTGTGTAATTTATATTATGCATGCTTTTGTATTTACAATTTCAGCGGTTGCAATAGAGAAATGTGAATCATCTAAGGGGCAGTTTCTATATACTTTGATCACAAACAGACAAAATTTGACCACCACCCCTACCCTTGTACGTAATCAATCTTTGTTTGCTTTGTAAATCTCAGGAAGATTGAGATTAAGGCTGTTCAGGAAATGGTTTTCCCATCCTAAGAAAATATTCAAGATTTTGAAAGATTTACTGTCCAATTGAGGGATGGGGAGGAGGGGAAGAGGAAAAAAGCAAAATTTTTCATGAACCACCATATGAAAGTGTCATTTTAGGTCAATCAAAATACTTCATTTCAATAATTTTGAAATGTTCTGTTTAGATGTTGACCATTTTTTATTTTAAAAAAATACCATGATTAGCTCAATTTTTGAAACAGTCATTTGAACTAGGAAACCAAAAATTTTAGTTTTAGTTAAGTCTAAAACAGGACATTTCAATTTTCAAAAAAGAGAGACCCACAATTAATCAAAATGGACCCTTTCCTGTGAACAGTTTTGGTTTTCAACAAATCAACATTTTTGACAGGAGAACAGTCCACCAAAAAATTCCCAACCAGTTTTACACATTGTGTCTTCTTGGAGATTTGCCATCTAATCCAAATTTTTCAGATGACAACAGATATAGTTATAAATTCCCAGGGACTAATTCCTTATTGTTTAGGTAAAAAGAAAAATAAAGTAGCAAATATTTAAAGGTACAATTGTAATGTTTTCCAGGATTGCTCTTTTTTAAACTGGTATTTCTTATGGTTATATAACCAGCCTACTTTGTTAGGCTACATCGCTGCAGTTAGCCTGCTGCTCAACTGATACAGACATAAGGAAACCAAATCTCTATAAATATAGGGAGCTTCTAGGGCTTCAGCAACAACAACTCCGATCCATTAAAAAGGCCTTTTTTCAGATGACTTTCAACAGGCCTTGGGGGCTGTTACGTCTGGCAAAAATGAACATGTCAGGTTTCATTGAAAATCACTGGCGGGCTACAATGGGATTTTGAAAGATGTGCCACCTGCTTTATTAACAACATCCAAAGATATTTTTATTTTATAGACCTAAAATACTGTGTTCCACAAATCATTTTAAAATGTGAATATTGCTTGTTTTTAAACCTGTGTTATTTGTCTTAGGATTTTTTCCCCTCCCTGTCACTATGAGCCTCATAAATAAGACTTTTACAGCAAAGATTTTCCCTTAGTTCTCCTTTGGCTCCAGGGAACATCTACAGGAAAATAAAGTTATCCCTACCATATGAGGAAATCACAACCATGAAATGTAAGCGGCATTAGTGGTAGAAATGCCTAAAGACAAGACATCTCCCAGGGGCAAAGAAGACAGGTACATTAACCTATTTACAGACCATTTTAAACACAAAAAGTGCACAATCCATTGTAGAGGGAAGTGGCATACTATGAGCTAAAAAGTCACTGTTTTACAACATGGCATAACTGATAACTAAGGCTAAGATTTAGTCAAGGGTATTTTTAGTAAAAGTCATGCACAGGTAATGGACAATAAAAAGTCACAGCCCGATGAACTGTCCAAGACTTGTACAACATACCCCTGACTAAATCTTGGGTGCTCGGGGAGGGGGGACAGCTCTGCGGCACCTGCTGGTGCTCGGGCGGGGCGGGTGTGCAGCTGGCATGGGGTCAGGCACATCAGCAGGTTGCAGAAGTCATGGAGGTCCCAGAAAATCATGGAATCCGTGACTTCCATGACAGACTTGCAGCCTTACTGATAACCAATGGGATCCAACTACTACAGCTCACTAGAGACTAGGAGAAATGACAGGACTCAGTCAATCACACCAGGTTTTCAGTATATGTACAGCATAGTGTACTTTTCGTCCCAAAGCACTTTGCAAATTACTATCCTAATCTTGAGAAGTGCCGAGATCCCACAACATTATTAAGATCAGGATTTGTATAGAAAACACTATCTGCCACTGAAATGCAGACATGTGTAGGTCAGATCATGCAAGCTGTTTAACGCCATATAGGAACATTGAATAATTTCAGACAGGCAGTGAAAAAAGAATACTGCACCCACTACCAGTAGTATGGAAATTCAAAGGCAAAATTTAGTTAGGCTGAACTCAAGCCAGAATTAGGCCAGAAAACCAGAGTTAAACAGACCTATTCATGCAAAAAGTTCTGAGATATTTAGTGAATGGATTTATTCAAGACTTTTCAGGTTTTACACCGCATCAGAGAGCCTAGCACTTCAGCAAAGGCTCTGATGACCCATCAGATATGCCAGTTAAATTTAAACAGGACATTCTCATGTGACGGAACAGCTAGTCATGTGAGAACTTGTTTAGGAGACCATGCTCCTCCTGGGCCTCTTTCAACTGGAGATGTAAGCAGTTCTTGTCTGCTCCTGAAGTTAATAAAGCTTTTGTTCTATTATTTAAAATGTAGTAACTCCTAAAAATATGATTATTTCTAGGGCTGCTGCCTGGCTAGAGGGATAATGGATTTGCACAGTGTAACACTAGGTCTGATTTTCTTCATCTTTTCTCCCTTTTCAAGATCTAAATCATGCTGACAGAACACCTTATAAAGCATTTCCTTGTCATAGTTCAACCATTCTCTCCAACAAGAAAAACAAAAAGACTGATGCTGTGAATGTAAAACCTTTATCAGTGAATTGAAAGAATGCTCAAGAGAAAATCCTATTGACAGCAATGGAGAGGAAAGTATTCTTTATCCACAGAAGAGGCACACTAATTGCAGAGGCAGTGCAAGCTTCCCCGTGCTGGCCCATGAATGTGCCTTGCTGAAATGGAAGAGATTTATTCCAAGCAATAACAAACATTGTAATGCCATCCTCTTTGTAAAGGTCCTCTGGACCTCCTGTGTCTTGACTTACCTGTGTCTGCCCTTCAGCATGGGATCGCTGTGTGACAGGTACTTTCCTTTTTGTGCTTGTACCTAGCACATAGTCACTGCTTAGCAAAAGACAAATCACATTTGTAATACATCCCCCTCAGGCAATATAGTAGTTTAGTTTTTCCATCCATTTAGTGTTAGCAGAGGGTACATCTACACAGCAAAAAAATAAAAATAAAAAAAGCCAGAGCAACGAGTCTCAGAGCCCAGGTTAAGTGACTTGGTCTCACGCTGCAGGACTAAAAATGGTAGTGTCAACACTGAGGCTCAGGCTGAAACCTGGGCTCTGAGACTCTCCCTCCTCACCATGGTTTCAGAATCCAGGCTCCAGCCCAAGCCCAAAACATCTACACTACTACTTTTAGCCCCGCGGCATGAGCCCTGCAAGCCTAAGTCAGTTGACCTGGCTCTGAGATTTGCTACTGTTGGCCTTTTTTGCTGCGTAGGCATATCCTAAGGCTGCCAGCAAAGGTACCAGTTAATACAAGCATTGCAGTATTTTTCTGATGTCAATGCCAGTCCATTAGAAATTGGACTGATATAGAGCTGATTAAAAGAGATGTGTTGCCAGAATTTTTCCAATCAGAATTTGCTGATTTGTCAAAATAAGAATATTCTGGAGACTTTGTTTTTGACAAAGGTCCTCCAGAACTCAGGCAGGATTCCAATAGAAACCTGGTTTCCTGCCAGCTCTTCTGCCCAGGTCCTTGGCATCCCACCTGCCAGACTGCCTCGCAGACTTCCAAGGGCTTCCAGACTCCATGACAGCCCACCAGGCAGACTGCTCTGGAGCCAAGGACTTCAAAGCTTCCAGGGTCCATGGCTCCATTCCCTTCATAGAGAATTTGGGGAGTTTGTTCTGAATCAGAACAAAACCAAAGTTTGAAATCCTCTGAAATGGAAACCTTTCTTCTCACAGCTCTAGACTGATACCACAGAACCTTGTACAGCCACGCAACTTTTAGTTACTGTCGTGGAATGAATTTAAAGATATGACAGAGGTGAAAGGGTTTAAAGCCCCTTACCATTCCCATGAACCATCCAGCCTCTCCAAAAATGTGTTTGAGTGTCTTTAAAATCTCCTGTTACCCTTGGTGTAAAAGACTGTTTGAACCTGACAACTCTTCCATAACTTATCATTCTACTAATAGTACTTATATATAATACATTGATGATACTCACCAGGAAACAAGAGATGACCACAGAGGAAGAAAAATGTCACAAGCAGAATACATATTCCTATTTTCCACCATGTAATTTATTCCTGGGTCTTCTCACATACAGTAAATGTGAGACCCAGAACTCTCTCCATTTGTTGGCTTGTACCTCTTACTCAGAATTTTACCTATAGCTGTAAAAGATCCTAATACCAACTTTGCTTGTTAGTCTATATTTCCCCTTTAGTTTCCCCTAAGGCAATATTAATGTTCTTCATAAACATATTTTCCCCTAAAACTTCTCCTGGGTTTTGGTGACAGAGGACATTTCTAGTAGGAGAACTTATTTTCCACTTCAGTCCTGCTGTTCCCTTCATACTCACAGGATGAAAATCCTCTTACCAGGACTGCAAAGGCCAATTGTATTATTATTGCTGTTTAGTACTGGTTCACAGTAGCTTGTAAGACTGTATAAAAACCCCCAGATATTTTAGAGAGTTAATATCCTGACACTCACAGTTGAGACACAGCTATGTACCACATAATATAATGAACAAAGTTAGAAGACAAGTCTATTCATCATCATGTAATTGGAGAACCAACATGGACTGAGAAAGAAAATATCTTGGATAGGCAGAGAATATAACAAGAAAAAATATGAAATAAAGTGTTTAAAATTGCATTTACATGAAGCAAGAATGTAATTTTATTTTCAGATTTGATGCATCATTCTCAAATCAAGCACCCTCACTATGCATGCGTACAACATTTTAACTAACTAATGACACATTCAATAGAGCTCTTTCTTACTTATCTTTCTTTAATATCTCTCATGAGAAAAATCTGACCCTTGACCAGTCTGAAGTCATAGGTAAGACTGGTGATAGCAAATGATACCATGTATTTGGCTCTCAGAAAGCCTTTGATAAAACTAGGATACGACAAAACCCTTTCATCTAAAAGGTAATGTACTGCACTTGGTCTTAGGATAGGACATTGTCTACAGGACCAGTCAAAATGTTGGAAAGCAGAAAACTATTAATAAATAAAGCTACATTCAAAAAAGGGCCAGCTAATCGTGTGTAGATAGAAGACCAGTGGAACAGATGACTTCAATTTTTAAAATTGGTTTTATGTTTTATCCCTAGCCCTTTGTGTATGTTTGTCTTCCTGGACTGTTAGCTTTTGGGGTCTTCCTCTAATTAAGTGTGTGGAGAACATTTATCACATTGTGAGTGCTACCACAATCCAAATAAGGCTAAGCCTACATTAGGAGTTTGGGGTGTGATTCCCAGTGATATACCCATTCTAGCTCTCATTTGAGTTAGCACACGAAAAGTAGTATTGTTACTGCAATAGCACAGGAGTGGCACTAGTGGCATGTGCTAGCGACCCCCCCCCCCCCATCCATACCCATGAGGTTCAGGCAAAGTTTGTACTTGGGGTGGCTAGCATAGCGTTGCTGCTGTCGCTGTCCATGGTAGCACAGCTACATTGTTTTTAGCATGCTAGCCCAGATGAAAACCAGCATGGGTACGTCTTTGTGAGCTGGGAATCACACACCCAGCTCATAATGTAGACATAGCCAATGGTGTGTTAATAAAATACAGCAAAAATATATTATTTCATTCTCAACAGGAGTAAGTTTTAGAGTTCTGCTATTTCAGATCCCTAGGGAAGAGCAAGAGAAAAGAACCACTAGCAATCAACTAATCAAAACTGCTGATGGCACAGAGAACACAGGGCAATGAACACAGAGGAAACAGCAAATGCAGTTATCGAAGATTTGGATCTACTCTGCAACTAAGCTAATATGCAACATCCTTGTATACACAGTAAACATAAAATGAATGGAAGTGAATTAAAGCTAGGAGAATTTCAAAGAGACCTTGCAGTAATGGTAGCATTAAAAAAGATTGGGACAATCTTTTCCAGCTTGAGCTATTTGAATTAATTCTTTACCTCCAGGACAGACTTCTTTCTGCATTCTACATTCAAAGATCCATAAACAATTTCTTCCTGTATTTTACTACTTGAATAAACTTAGTTCTACTTATTGAAATGGTGGGTGGCTGTCAACCTATAATAAAACAAATTATAATTGTACATCAATTATAACAGCTGGTTCCTCCAACAAACTTGAGACAATGTAGACAATCATTTTAAGAAGATGCAAGTCAGGGAGCCACATAAAAAAGATTACTCTTGGTGCCTCTAAAATTGTTACTTATGATGCTGGGAGTGGCAGAGATATAGTCTCCATTTTGATCATATCCATGCTATTCCTGATATCAAATACTGATAGAAAGGACAACCAAATCTCTAGCTCTCATTATTTTATTGTCTCAATTATTTTAAAAAGTTATACATTGGATACTCTTAATTCAGAGTAACTGGGAAGCTAATTGAGATCACAGATTGATTAGATAGGTGGTCTACAATTAAAGGCCTTTATATGGGAATAAAGGAAGTTTTAAAAAATCACCACATTTCACAAGAAGCCAATGTAACAATGATAATACAGGAGTGATGTGCTGAGCTTTATACAAGTGAGAATTCAAGCTGTGTTATTTTGTGTAAGTTTCATCCTATGAGAAACATGTTCAAGGAGATCTACAAATTGAGAACTACAATAATCTAGCCTTGAAATAACAAAGAAATTGTATATTCTTTAAACAACAGACACACTCACATAAAGTAAAAAAAAAGATATATCATAGTAGACAGATAGGGACTCATTTTTGTCAGATGAAAATTAGTGTATCTGAAGTGTGATTTCCTACAGCATTCCTTTCCTCCATGCAAATCATTCAGATATTTGTACATTTCCTCTGGGATAATAGAGTTTCTCTTATTTATAGATACATCTTGAATGCTTTCTCCTGTCTGGTTTCCAGCATGTTATTGCTTTCACCTGCCCCATCATAAACTTTCAAATCAATGTCAGGAAAGTCTATTCTTCCACTGAAACACACATACTCCAACTAATAATGCAGGTTATGGGCTACGCATATTGCATCAGCTGCACAAAAGACCCACAGGATGAGTGGTTCTCAACCAGGGGCATGTGTACCCCTGGGGGTACACAGAGGTCTTCCAGGGGGTACATCAACTCCTCTAGATATTTTCCTAGTTTTACAATAAGCTACATTAAAAGCACCAGCGAAGTCAGTACAAACTAAAAATTTCATACAGACAAAATGAGAAAGTAAGCAATTTTTCAGTAATAGTCTGCTGTGACACTTCTGTATTTTTATGTCTGATTTTGTAAGCAAGTAGTTTTTAAGTGAGGTAAAACTTGGGGGTATGCAAATCCGACTCCTGAAGGGGGTACAGGAGTCTGGAAAGGTTGAGAACCACTGCACTAGATACCATGCCCTTTCTGATGCTGACTTTATGAAGAATTCCCCAGCAGTACAGACCACCAATGTATAAGAGAGAAGAGTACAAGATGACTGTGATCTGCATAATGGGCCAGATCCTAACCTAGTGTATATTAGCTTTAATGAAGTCAGTGCAACTACATCAATTTACACCAGCTGAGGACCTTGCTCATCATGATTCACTGTAGAGTAATATAACAATTTGTGTTTCAAAAACAGTTTATGTATGTGTATCTGTACATAAAAGATAATGTACACCCATCTATGAGACACTCAGTGAGGATCTGCAGACATGCAGGTTTTTGAAATAATTTAATTTAACAATTACAAGATTGCATTTCCTACCTTTTGAGTCAACTAAATGTAAAAATCTAAGAATCTGAATTTATTAAGGACCATGGGTAACGGATTATATTTTGGCAAACCAGATGGAAGGAAATATCTGGGGGTTTTGGGGGCATTGTTTTTTGTCTCCATCCCCTCTTCCCCAACTGCCCAAACTAACATGATCTATTAAAAATCTTGACAAAAGAAACCCTGAGAGAGATATCTGTACTGAACACAGGTCCTCTATTTGGCAGTTGCTGTTTTTGACATTTTTCCAGTGGCAACTATCACTAACATTGATACATGAATTTTACCTCTGTATAATAATTAATAAATAGTTTGAGAAATAATCAAACTCACACTGAACTTGGAGGGAAACTTCCATAGCTAACAAAAATGTAAGCCCTGAAACCTCAAAGATAGGGTATGCAGGGGGACTTTGTCTGGTTAGGTGGCAAAAAAGGGGTAGTGACTCCTTTAAGCTTCCCCCTTCCCCCTCCCCGCCCCCAGCAGTTGGCTGAGTGATGGTGTGGAGTGGGGAGGTGGTATCTGAGCTGATGGATGGGCCAGTGAGTATTAAGTAAGTCATTTGCCCCTGGGGAGGTTTATATAAACCCTGTTTCTCTAGCCTGAGGCCCCGCCCCTCACCCCGATCTAATTAGCAGCTCCCACCTCTGGGATCAGAGTAGGGCAGGATTTTTTTTGTTTGCTGTGGGCATTGCACTAGGTGTCCTTTGGGGGACTGGGAAGGAATTTTTCCCTTCGTCCCAGATTGGCCAACGTGGGTTGATTTTTTCCATCTTCTCCACAGCAGCTCAAGGACCCAGGGTGTAAGTCAGGAGGTAAAGTTCAAGTTTTTGCTGTTTACCAGGTGGAAGGTGCCCAGTGCAGATACTTGTTCAATAATGGGTCCAGATCCCTGATAAACAGGAAATGGACTTAAAGAAGCTGGGGAATGGGGTTGGGGCTCTCAATGTCTAGTAAGTGAGGGGACAACCCCTTTTCCCTAGCCCCTTAACACTCATACAAGGGGAGGTCAATGGCCTGGGGACAGGTATGAAGGAGACTGGGGCTAATGACAGTTTTCCACAAGCTGGAAAGAATTAAGGAATCATGACCTGCACCATACAAGTTATTGTCAAGTAACTTCAAAACTAGCTAAATTAATATAGTTGTAGCCTAATTAAACTACATCCCTTGTATCTTGTCTTTCTTCCCACATATCCAAGACAAAAAGTAAGGGCCACATTTTGTTATTAAGGTACTGGCCTACTTCAGGGTGGGGTAGAATTGCAATATCGGCGTTGGAGCACCAACAAAGATTGTTCATCAAGGTACAGTTCTCTGGCATGCAAAATAAGTGTGCTCAGTGTATCACCCTTTAAGAAGATTCAGCAAGACCTACCCAGTGCCAAAACAAAGCATGACTTTACCTTCTCTCTGCTCCTAGGTTGCTATTTTTACACTAAGACTTAAATAGTTGTCCTGGAGTGGAGGGGAGACGGCTTAACAAAAACATTACTATCCCATTTTACACATTCATAGAATCATAGAATATCAGGATTGGAAGGCACCTCAGGAGGTCATCTAGTCCAACCCCCTGCTCAAAGCAGGACCAATCATCAAACTAAATCATCCCAGCCAGGGCTTTGTCAAGCCTGACCTTAAAAACCTCAAAGGAAGGAGATTCCACCACCTCCCTACGTAATGCATTCCAGTGCTTTACACCATCCTCCTAGTGAAATTTTTTCCTAATATCCAACCTAAGCCTCTCCCATTGCAACTTGAGACCATTACACCTTATTTGGTCATCTGCTACCACTGAGAACAGTCTAGATCCATCCTCTTTGGAACCCCCTTTCAGGTAGTTGAAAGCAGCTATCAAATCCCCCCTCATTCTTCTCTTCTGCAGATTAAACAATCCAGGTTCCCTCAGCCTCTCCTCATAAATCACATGCTCCATCCCCCTAATCATTTTTGTTGCCCTCCACTGGACTCTTCCCAATTTTTCCACATCCTTCTTGTCGTGTGGGGCCCAAAACTGGACACATTATTCCATATGAGGCCTCACCAATGTCGAATAGAGGGGAATGATCACGTCCCTTGATCTGCTGGCAATGCCCCTACTTATAAAGCCCAAAGTGCCATTAGCCTTCTTGGCAAAAAGGGCACACTGTTGACTCATATCCACTGTATTCTCGTCCACTGTAACCCCTACGTCCTTTTCTGCAGAACTGTTGCCTAGCAGCTCAGTCCCTAGTCTGCAGCAGTGCATGACATTCTTCCATCCTAAGTGCAGGACTTTGCACTTGTCCTTGTTGAACCTCATCAGATTTCTTTTGGCCCAATCCTCTAATTTGTCCAGGGCCCTCTGTATCCTATCCCTACCCTCCAGTATATCTACCACTCCTCCCAATTTAGTGTTATCTGCAAACTTGCTGCAGGTGCAATCCACTCCATCCTCCAGATCATTAATGAAGATATTGAACAAAACTGGCCCCAGGTCCGACCCTTGGGGCACTCCACTTGATACTGGCTGCCAACTAGACATGGAGCCATTGATCACTACCCGTTGAGCCTGACGATCTAGCCAGCTTTCTATCCACCTTATCGTCCATTCATCCAGCCCATACTTCTTTAACTTGCTGGCAAGAATACTGTGGGACACCTTGTCAAAAACTTTGCTAAAGTCAAGGAATAACACGTCGACTGCTTTGCCCTCATCCAGAGTCAGTTATCTCATCATAGAAGGCAATTAGATTAGTCAGGCATGACTTGCCCTTGGTGAATCCATGCTGACTATTCCTGATCACTTTCCTCTCCTCTAAGTGCTTCAGAATTGATTCCTTGAGGACCTGCTCCATGATTTTTCCAGGGACTGAGGTGAGGCTGACTGGCCTGTAGTTTCCCGGATCCTCCTTCTTCCCTTTTTTAAAGATGGGCACTATATTAGCCTTTTTCCAGTCATCCGGGACCACGCCTGATCGCCATGAGTTTTCAAAGACAATGGCCAATGGTTCTGCAATCACATCCGCCAACTACTTTAGCACCCTTGGATGCAGCACATCCGGACCCATGGACTTGTGCTTGTCCAGCTTTTCTAAATAGTCCCAAACCACTAATTACTTCATAGGGGGCTGGGCACCTCCTCCCCATGCTGTGCTGCCCAGTGCAGTAGTCTGGGAGCTGACCTTGTTCGTGAAGTAACAAAGTGAAGAGGCAAAAAAAACATTGAATACATTAGCTTTTTCCACATCCTCTGTCACTAGGTTGCCTCCCTAATTCAGTAAGGGGCCCACACTTTCCTTGACTTTCTTCTTGTTGCTAACATATCTGAAGAAACCCTTCTGGTTACTCTTAACATCTCTTGCTAACTCCAGTTGTGATTTGGCCTTCCCGATTTCACTCCTTTATGCCTGAGCAATGTTTTTACACTCCTCCCTGGTCATTTGTCCAATCTTCCACTTATAAGCTTCTTTTTTGTGTTTAAGATCAGCAAGGATTTCACTATTAAGCCAAGCTGGTCGCCTGCCATATTTACTATTCTTTCTACACAGCAGGATGGTTTGTCCCTGTAATCTCAATAAGGATTCTTTAAAATACAGCCCACTAGACTCCTTTCCCCTTCATGTTATTCTCCCAGGGGATCCTGCCCATCAGTTCCCTGAGGAAGTCAAAGTCTGCTTTTCTGAAGTCCAGGGTCCGTATTCTGCTGCTCTCCTTTCTTTCTTGTGTCAGGATCCTGAACTCGACCATCTCATGGTCACTGCCTCCCAGGTTCCCATCCACTTTTGCTTCCCCTACTAATTCTTCCCAGTTGTGACCAGCACTTGCACCAGGAAATTGTCCCTTGCACTTTCCAAAAACTTCTTGGATTGTCTGTGCACCGCTGTATTGCTCTCCCAGCAGATATCAGGGTGATTGAAGTCTCCCATGAGAACCAGGGCATGTGATCTAGTAACTTCCATTAGTTGCCGGAAGAAAGCCTCATCTACCTCATGCCTCTGGTCTGGTGGTCTATAGCAGCCTCCCACCATGACATCACCCTTGTTGCTCATGCTTCTAAACTTAATCCAGAGACTCTCTGGTTTTTCTGCAGTTTCATACTGGCTATCTGAGCAGTCATACTGCTCTTACATACAATGCAACTCCACCACCTTTTCTGCCCTGCCTGTCCTTCCTGAACAGTTTATATCCAACCATGACGGTACTCCAGTCATGTGAGTTATCCCACCAAGTCTCTTTTATTCCAATCACATCATAATTCCTTGATTGTACCAAGACTTCCAGTTCTCCCTGCTTGTTTCCCAGGCTTCTTGCATTTGTGTATAGGGACTTAAGATAACTCGCTGATTGTCCCGCTTTCTCAGTATGAGGTAGGAGCCCTCCCCTCTTGCACTCTCCTGCTCGTGCTTCCTCCTGGTATCCCACTTCCCCACTTACCTCAGGGCTTTGGTCTCCTTCCCCAGGTGAACCTAGTTTAAAGTCCTCCTCACTAGGTTAGCCAGCCTACTTGCGAAGATGCTCTTCCCTCTCTTCGTTTGGTGGAACCCGTCTCTGCCTAGCACTCCTCCTTCTTGGAACACCATCCCATGGCCAAAGAATCCGAAGCCTTCTCTCTGACACCACCTGCGTAGCCATTCGTTGACTTCCATGATTTGACAGTCTCTACCCGGGCCTTTTCCTTCCACAGGGAGGATGATGAGAACACCACCTGTGCCTCAAACTCCTTTACCCTTCTTCCCAGAGCCACGTAGTCTGCAGTGATCTGCTCAAGGTCATTCTTGGCAGTATCATTGGTGCCCACGTGGAGAAGCAGGAAGGGGTAGTGATCTGAGGGCTTGATGAGTCTCGGCAGTCTCTGTCACATCGTGAATCCTAGCTCCTGGCAAGCAGCAGACTTCTCAGTTTTCCTGGTTGGGGCGGCAGATAGATGACTCAGTCCCCCTGAGGAGGGAGTCCCCGACCACCACCACCCGCCTCCTTCTCTTGGGAGCGGTGGTCGTGGAACTCCCTTCCCTAAGACAGTGCATCTCATGCCTTGCAATTGACGGAGTCTCCTTGTGCTCCTTTCCCTCAGATGTATCATCTAGTTCACTCTCCACATTAATACCTGTGGAGAGAACCTGAAAATGGTTGCTTACCTGTATCTGCATTGCTGGTACATGGATGCTCTCCTTTCTTCTTCTGGAGGTCACATGCTGCCAAATTTCTTCACTGTCCTTCTGTTCCCACAGCGCAGCCTTCTCTGAATCTTCAGAATGTTGTGCCCATAGAAGCATATCGTGACATCTGTCCAGGAAATCTTCAGTTTCTCTTATGCAACACAGGGTTGATACTTGTTTCTCCAGACCTTGAACCCTCTCTTTCAATATGGAGACCAGCTTGCACTTTGTACAGACAAAGTCGCTTCTGTCCTGTGGAAGAATGACAAACATGGCACATCCTATGCAGGTAACAAGAGCTGAAGGCTCACCATCCATATTACCTTCCTTCTATGAGCTTCCTCAGGTGTTGTAGTAACTACTCAGAGAAGCCTGCAAGATGAAAGCCTCCGTGGGCTCTCCCCAGGCAAACTCCCTCTGTTAGTGTCTCCGCTGTTCGCCGCATTCTCGACAGACTCTTCCATTAGGTTAAAAAAAAAATCAGGGGAAAAACAAAGACATGCATGTGTTTTATATTATATATTCATCATGAAAAATAATGGACAAAAATTATCTAAACATTGTTAAGTTTAAAAAATTCTATTTAAGCTATAGTTTGAGTTTTGGGTGAAGGTTTGGCAATTTTCTTATTTTATCCAAACTCCTGCAAATTATCCATTTGACTTCAATAATTCTTGTATTATAGATATGTAAGGTGAGAGAGTTTTAGGTAACTTGTTATTACCTGGGTGAAACCTTATTCTGGGTTGGGTTAAAACCCCATTGAGGTTGATAGGTGTGAACTCAGTCTGCAATTAACGTAAGTGTAAACATAAGCCCCATCTAAGACAAAAAGGTGTGTACAAACCCTCCCAGGAACTTTTGCCCTGAGTATTGTTTTGGGTAGGTATGTGGGAGAATGTGAGAGAACACACAGATACTGAGAGCAGGTCTACACTACAAATTTACATTGGCACAGCTGCAGCACGTCTGGTGAAGACACAAGACAATGGGAGAAAACTCTTCCATCAGCTTAATAACTCCTGTGAGAAATGGTAGCTATGCTGGTGGGAGAAGCTCTCTGGCTGATATAGCATTGTCTACATGGAGGATTAGGGTCTGTATAACTATGTCGCTCAGGGGGTGTGGATTTTTGCATGTAGTGTAGACCAAGTCTCAGGTGACAAACAAGAAGAGAGGCATAGGAAAAGAAGCAAGAGAAGCCAAGCAGGAAGAGCCTGTACGCACAGTGTGACCCAGGAAAGAGAGAGAGCTTTTGGCTAAATAGGCTTGGGGGCTGTAAGCTAAGAAACAGATCTTTTTGTTCTTGGTTTCTTCCACATTCAGAGGACTTTGTAGATTCCTTGTAAACAAACAAAACTGCATGAAAGAAATACCTATCACCAATTTCTACTTCCAAATGGAACATCCCTAGGGCACCAAACTGACTAGCCTTTCAGGTCAAAAGGGGCAATGCTATAATTTATGTACAGACATACTGGCAGACAAATATACATTTCTTACAAGGTACTACAATGGATCATTTATGTATATGTCACAATTTGTAGAATTACCCCTTTCCAAAATTAAAAAAAAATGAATTCATCTGAAAAGGATTCTTTGCTCAGGTTTTCAGGAAGCAGTCAGTTGTACAGTTCTATACATAGAAATCAGACAAGAACACCGAAGACTCAAGACTAAAGAGAGATACTATAATTACATTTTCACATGTATAATTTATAAAGATTTTTATTAAACAAAACATCAATGTCTATCTTTGAGATTAAAGGAGAATAAAAATCAAAAGAAAGGGTATTTCTAATGGCATATTAAGCACTCCCCTTGCACACCCAAAACTCTAGTTGAGTTCAGTCTGAGTTTTCTGTGCTCAGAGAACACAGGTTGGGCTCATGCTGTGTAATGGGATAACTATAAATTTTTATCTTTATTAAAAACAGTGAAAATTCCAAATGTTTTTGACTCAGCCCCTTCTGTGGACTCTCATGTCCAGACCCATACCTAAATCTTGCCATTACTTCCCACGTAACATTCCAAAGATGTTTCCCTTCCTGTTAGTCCACACCTCCAAAACTCTTTATCATGTCTTTATTTCATACTATTTCAACTCTGTCTTCTCTAGTCTAGACTGCTGCAATTGGCCATTCAGAATCCTGCTCAGATCATCATCTTCCTGACCAACCCACCATTCCCACCTCAGTGGGACACACAAGAGGGGAAGTAGCACTTGATGAGAGCAGAAGAGAATATAAAACAAAAAACAACTACAAACTTCTTGTCCTTACTTTCTACAATGTATCCCTGCCCTACCACTTCACCCTATCATCTTAGGTCATCAATGCCCTATTGCTCTTCTGATAAATGCCCCATTAGCCTATTTGTCCACTTCAACAAGAATCTTGACGCTTTCTTCCTTGCAGTGGAATTCCCTCCCCTGACAATAAATAAATCTACAAAGCCTCTTTCACCTCTCCCTTAAGATTTACTTCTACCATGATTATTAATGATTTGTATGCCCTCCAAAACACTGCCAGATCATAATGGTCAGGCAGGTGGCAAGCTGATGCTACTGATCAACTTATTTGTTTTCATTTACTAAGAACAAAATACATATACACACACAAATATATTACTCTAACTACAAACTGTGCATAGAACTAGTCTATGAAAAACATATTTGTACTTTGTGCTCCATGCCTCCTCCATCTTTGTTTGTTTCATCCACTTGCTTCATCATATCATGTATTTTGCAAAGTTTTACACATGTATTTGACTTTAGGTATTGTGAGTAGTCCTATTGATTTCAATGGGACAACAAGGAGTGCTAATGTTAAGCATGTGTGTAAGTCTTTGCAGGATCAGAGACTTAGATAGCCAGCACCTAAAGTCAGCAGGTACTGTCATCATACATCTTTACAGTACTTAAAATCGGGCCTCTGGTGCAATTAATTCAGATAATAAAGGATAGAACAGATTGATTTATTGATTAAATCATTAGCACTTAAAAGGCTCACTTTACATATTGTTTCATTCATTTACATACCAAATCTACACAAGTTGTTAAAATGTTCATGGTAATTTTTAGATCAAATTCTACTGAACTGTATTGTGCCTTGGGCAAAGAAGGGTTATTCCAGAGAGCATTGTTTCATAGAATATATGCTAACTCTGATTTTATATATATGTTCGCTCTTACACCTTGTTTCATCAAATTTATCCCTCCTTTTATGGAAATATGTACAGGTCAAGGGAACTGTTACAATTTACATACTAGATACAGAAACGTATTATATAGTTCTTCACTCTTTTGCCTCATTAAAGTGCTTAAAATTTCTTGTTCATATAATTTTAATGAGTCTGAAACAGGCATTCCATTTTTAATCTTTTTACACAAAAACATTAGACATTTTTCATCTCTGCTTTCTTTTTCTATCTGGTAAAACTCATACCAAGAATTTTCTTTGTTCTGTGATAAGTGGTTTGTGCATTACAATGAGTTACATACAGGAAAAATCTACATATGAGTAAAAAACAATAGAACTAAGGCTTACATCAAACTGCCCTATTTTCAGGGCTTTATTATTTGAAAGAAGGGGGAAAGGGTATATTGACTGACCAAAAAAAAATAAATTTCAACATAAGGGAAAGCACATATATAAAGGCCCCTGTCAAGGTTCCTTCCCCACTCTGAACTCAAGGGTACAGAAGTGGGGACCTCCATGAAAACCCCCTAAGCTTATTTTTACCAGCATAGGTTAAAACGTCCCCAAGGTACAAACTATTTTACCTTTTGCCCTTGGACTTTATTGCTTCCACCACCAAGCGTCTAACAAATATATAACCGGGAAAGAGCCTGCTTGGAAACATCTTTCCCCCCAAAATCCTCCCCAACCCTATACCCCCTTTCCTGGGGAAGGCTTGATAAAAATCCTCACCAATTTGCATAGGTGAACACAGACCCAAACCCTTGGATCTTAAGAACAATGAAAAAACAATCAGGTTCTTAAAAGAAGAATTTTAATTGAAGAAAAAAAGTAAAAAAATCACCTCTGTAAAATCAGGATGGTAAATACCTTACAGGGTAATCAGATTCAAAACATAGAGAATCCCTCTAGGCAAAACCTTAAGTTACAAAAAGACACAAAAACAGGAATATACATTCCATTCAGCACAGCTTATTTTATCAGCCATTTAAACAAAACAGAATCTAATGCATATCTAGCTAGATTACTTACTAAATTCTAAGACTCCATTCCTTTTCTGTTTCCGGCAAAAGCATCACACAGACAGAGAGAACCTTTGTTTCTCCCCCTCCTCCAACTTTGAAAGTATCTTGTCTCCTCATTGGTCATTTTGGTCAGCTGCCAGCGAGGTTATCCTAGCTTCTTAACCCTTTACAGGTGAAAGGGTTTTTCCTCTGGCCAGGAGGGATTTAAAGGTGTTTACCCTTCCCTTTATATTTATGACAGTACAATAGTACCTGACAGTACCCTTCCCTTTATATTTATTTGTACAATTAACCTTTGAAAGGGATCTTAGTGTAAATGAAAATCAAGCCCAAAGCTACTATTTCAAATATGGGTTTACTTAATATTTATTCTTGTCATTGCTAGAAGACCAAGTGTGACTTGCAGTCAATGAAATTGTTTTTTAACTACACTTGGCAGCTGCTTTCTGCAATTGGAACTTATATGTTGGACAAAAATGACCCAAACTTATCACACTTATCTATTAATTACTTTTCTCAATTGTCTTTTTTTTTTAAGATGTTGTTGATAAAACAGTGTTTCAGCTCACAAAACAAGTCTCGGTTGTATGAACAATTTGGATCTCTTTACTGTGAGCTCCTATCATAAGGAAGGATATAAGAATCAAAATCCTACTATTCAATTGCATCCACAGGTAATGGCAAAGCCCACTGTTGGAGAGTTACCTAGCCTACAGTTCACCCATAAGGAAGCAGGGTGGTTTGGAATCCAAACTAGTTAGCTCAGGATGAGCCAAGTCTTGGGACACTAGTATTTAGGACCAGTTGGGCGTAGGAAGGGGAGGACTAAAAATCAAGAGGGATGATTAAGGGAGAGCAGTGGGAGAGAAAATAGGTATTTTATTTTTTGTTGATAAGAATTTGCCCTCCCAACTTACCCAACAGCTTCCCTATGTACTAGTTGTGGATCAGCAAGGAGACACACACTAGATCTAACAGACAAGTGTTTAATTTTGCATTTGAAAGCTTGCTTGCAAACTGTGGCAGCTAGAGAGGATGAAAATTCTGTGATTGTTATTACAAAGATGACAGCCCAGTAACCAAGTCCCCCTCACTGCCTCTCTGTTTGGTGTCATAGAGAGAAATGAACTGTAACCTGGGAAGTTTCCCAAGTTGGCTTTAAGAAAGTAAAGCACTCACAGTATTGCTTGGATTAAACAGAGTTCTTTAGTTTGCCATAATGCCACTGCCTTCAGTAAGTATTTATACTCTCTGTGGTAAAAAAAAAACCTAAGGTGGTGAGCACACAAATCTCACTAAAGGCCATTTTTCAGGTTTTGAATCTTTAAGGGCTCATACGCTGTGGCTGAAAAATGCTTGCAACCAGAGTTGCAGACTTTCTGATTTGCCAGGGGATGCCCCAGTCCTATTCCCACTCCATCACTTCCTTCAAAGCCCCACCCACACCCTGCCTCTTTCCACCCATGCTCCACCTCTTCCCACCCCTTTCCCCCCCATCCCCAAAGCATGCCCCGCCCTCATGCCCCTCTCCCCCACACCAACTCCTGCACACTGCTGAACAGCTGATCCTTGGCAGGCGGGCAGCAGAGGAGATGATTGGCAGGCCTGTCGGTGGGTGGGAAGTGCTGGAGGAAGGGAGAAGAGCTGATCAGTGAGGCTGCTGAGCACCCACAGAGTCAGCACCTATGCTTGCAACTGAATACCCAACTCAGGTATATTCCTACATAAAACCACCCAACATAAAGCATAGCTACCCTTTTGTGAGTGCAAGCACAAGAAAGATGATCACATTTGAAAAAGTGGTCTTAAGAATCATAGAATCATAGAATATCAGGGTTGGAAGGGACCTCCCGAGGTCATCTAGTCCAACCCCCTGCTCAAAGCAGGACCAATCCCCAATCAAATCATCCCAGCCAAGGCTTTGTCAAGCCTGACCTTAAAAACTTCCAAGGAAGGAGATTCTACCACCTCCCTAGGTAACGCATTCCAGTGTTTCACCACCCTCCTAGTGAAAAAGTTTTTCCTAATATCCAACCTAAACCTCCCCCACTGCAACTTGAGACCATTACTCCTTGTCCTGTCCTCTTCTACCACTGAGAATAGTCTAGAACCATCCTCTCTGGAACCACCTTTCAGGTAGTTGAAAGCAGCTATCAAATCCCCCCTCATTCTTCTCTTCTGCAGACTAAACAATCCCAGTTCCCTCAGCCTCTCCTCATAAGTCATGTGTTCCAGACCCCTAATCATTTTTGTTGCCCTTCGCTGGACTCTCTCCAATTTATCCACATCCTTCTTGTAGTATGGGGCCCAAAACTGGACACAGTACTCCAGATGAGGCCTCACCAATGTCGAATAGAGGGGAACGATCACGTCCCTCGATCTGCTCGCTATGCCCCTACTTATACATCCCAAAATGCCATTGGCCTTCTTGGCAACAAGGGCACACTGCTGACTCATATCCAGCTTCTCGTCCACTGTCACCCCTAGGTCCTTTTCCACAGAACTGCTGCCTAGCCATTCGGTCCCTAGTCTGTAGCTGTGCATTGGGTTCTTCCGTCCTAAGTGCAGGACCCTGCACTTATCCTTATTGAACCGCATCAGGTTTCTTTTGGCCCAATCCTCCAATTTGTCTAGGTCCCTCTGTATCCTATCCCTGCCCTCCAGCGTATCTACCACTCCTCCCAGTTTAGTATCATCCGCAAGATAAGATACTAAAGATAGTATCTTATCTTTACACCTAAAGAGACTTTTCATATTAGAAATAGTATTCATTAATACTAACACAGATTGAATAAAGCCTAGATAGTGCCTTCCCCACTTTCATTGGTGGAGAAAGCCCAAGCCTCACCACACTGCATCATTATGCTGCTTACCAGGACTGGCCAGCATTCAAGTCCTTGTCCTTACCCAAGCATAAGGAGTTGAGGGTGAGGGGTAAGAAACAGGATAATTTTAAATTGTTAGACACCAAGCAATTTTATTTTAAAACTTACTACAAATATTTAATTTAGAGAAAAAAGGAATATTAGGCTCGCTCTTACTAATTGTTTCTCTTATTGGCAAAGCAGGGACAACCAAATCAAAAGATGGAATTAATACAGACTATTCATAAGACAATCTCAGGAGATGAGATTCCCATTGCTTTAGTCACAGGGGTTATTTACCTTAGGGGATACCATGATCAAGACCAAGGAAAATAATTGATTAACAACCATGGCTATTTTTTTATTAAAAAAGGAAAAGAAAATATTAAACACCACAAGACAGATGACAGAACACATTATCAATTGATTACTTCTGTTACAAGGTCTTCTGTATGCCTCTCTGTGGCGAGCTTTTAGCAGATATAACACCTTGGAGAGCGGACTCACATTTGGTGGGGCGCTTCACTTTTAATAAATTGACACCAAGGTATTATTTCTCAAGATAGTTCTGAAGCCAGTCTTAGAATATCCTTAGATAATTAAGAAGGATAATGGTTGAGCAAAAGAGTTTAAGGGCAGGTGCATCTGTTGGATATTATTAATAACCAGTTTATAATTGGGCAAAGTAAGCAATATTTATTATATAAAAGGGGAAAAAATTAAATCAGTTACTTAGAAGAAGCCATTTAAGGAATGTAAGACAGGCCAATCACAAATATTAAGAATCTTAAATCCAATTAAATCCTGCTATTTCTTTGTTCACCAATGTTTAGCCCCTGTCTCCTCTTCAGGGATACATAGTATCACCATTTGGTGATAAACAGGAGAAACTTAAAATATTAAGTTACACCTTTTTCATATCCCAGTAAACTCATTACAAGTGTTTTAAATCTAATCCCTTGGTATTGTCACAGTTAACTTTCACTCACCAATCCATGTTGAAATCTTGGGGAGATATCCTTGGGTTGCTTTCTTCTTGAGTCTTCTCTGTTTTCCTTAACTGTCATGGCAGCTTCTGTAGAGATGGATGGACTCAGTTGACGAGTGTGTGCCAGATAAGCAGGGTAGCGGGGCGGGGAGAGTGTGTGTGTGTGTGAGAGAAAGAGATATGCTCACTTCAGAGCTTTTAATACTCTTTTCCTTCCTATTTCGCCTCTTTAGATGCACAGTCAATGAGTCTAGTAACTATCTCTTATTCTTTCATTGGTTCCATGGTTGGCTTAGATAACACCTTCAGCTCCTCAATATACCATCTGCCTAATAAGTATGCAATATTTCTTTCATTATTTTATAAGGGACAAGAGCATGTGCAGTCTGGCCTAGCAGTCACAGCTGGGCTGGTGTTCACAAGTCGAGGACAGCCGCAAGGGGGCAGTCAGCAAGCAGGGATCAGAGTAATTGCTAGAGCCTGAATCAGCAGGTATGAGTCAAGCTCAGAGTCAGACTGGAGATCAGAAAACAAGGTGAGGTCTGGAGTCATAGCAAGCCAGAGGTCTACATGGTTACCCAGACAACTTCCTGGGACATTCTTAGGTGTTAAATAGTGAGCAAGGGCCAATCAGAAGGCCACAGGGTTCTGTTCCTCTGGACCCTTTGAGCAGTACTTCCTGTGGTGCTTAATCTCCGCAGTGCTCTTTAGAGGTGGTACTGCACGGCCTCCTGATACAATGTACGAATGTCAGCTGTCCCAGGTGCTACAGACCTGAGTTTAAGTCCCACACATCCTTATGCCTTTGTTCTTCTTGTGGTGGGGAAGGATCAGACAAGAGAGTTAAAACTAACTTTCAAAAAGTTTTTAATGGGCCAAGATTTCACCCATTATTTACAGGAAATCTATCCCCTACACATCTTGCTTTTTAATGCAATCCTAATTTTCAGATGTAATTAATTACAACACAAAAAACTCTAATTTGGTTTGTCAACATGCAGAATAAAATTATATCCACCAGCGGGACACAATTGAGTTTCTCTCTTTTCAATGGGAAAAAAAAAATCACCTTACTGGTTAGACATTTTGGGTCACATTTTCAGACTTGCTGTGCACTAGATGCTTCCAAGAAGCTGTGGATTCCCAGCACGTCTGAAAATCCAACCTCATAGTTTTCTTCACTCAAAGATTAACATTTCAAAAGCTATTAACTTACAATTTGCTTTTCTTTAATCTTTATGAATCATACAATATAACATGTAATATATGGACTGCCATCAATGCAATTGGCTTTGTTGACTAATATATGCTGAGTAGCATATATATTAATACTATGTATTATCTGCACTAATTATATATATATATATATATATATATATATATATATATATATGTGTGCATTAAACACAAACATGCTAGCAGTTATATAGCCTAAATTTGTCTATGAGTTTTATATAACCCTGCTCACTTATGCTAAGCATCCTGTAACCCCTTGCAATCTCTGGAGTAAGTTTTGGCTGGAGCAAATAGGTAAGCTGTCAAGATCAGGACAGTTGAGTACTTTATCATAACAACAGAAAGGGAGTTACTCTCTCAGGTCTGTACTGAAATGTCCTAAAGGAAGAGGAGAAGACATAGGACTGTTCTACCCTAGTAGCAGCCTAGGAGCTGTCTTCATTCCCTTTGATATCTAAAATACATGTGTTCAGAACAAAGACACAGGGGTACACCACAGTACCAGAAAAACAAGATGGGAAGTGGATTGGTTAAATCTAGTTTCAGATTATATACACAGTACCTCTTACTTCTAAAGAAGTAGGGGATAAAAAAATGGCTTTAGGGGTGTAACTTTGGGAGCACACCTTCTGCATAAGGTAAAAGGTAACATTGTTGCCACGAGATGGCTTCACAGAGATTGGTATTGTATAGAACCTTGTTTCCTGTACTGTACTGTATTATACTTCTAGCAATAAATCTGACTGCAATTGGTTATTTGGTATCTTGAGTATATTTCATAATGAACCACAGTGTGGTTAAACAATTGACTGTACAATTTATCAACAGCTTTAATAGTCAGATGATCAGGAAAGCTCTGCTCCCACTTAGGCCAGACTTTCATATTGAATGTTAAGCTCTTTTTAAAACCTATCAGTGTCACAGTGGGAGCTGTCAAAAATGCTCAGCAACCACCAGTCTGACCTTTATTTAAGCACCCAAATGGAAGCTGAGCTCTTTTGAAAATCTGGTCCCACATGCCTCCTCTCTGCCATCCCCCGCTATTCTATTCTAGTTATTCCATCACTGTGGTATCGGACAGCTGTGTCATCAAATCATAAGAGAAAGGGAGGGAAACTGAACATCCAATACAGTCATTTTATGTATTTGTGTTTAATAATTACTTCTTCTGCTCACCCATACATACAGTGGTACATTATTAAAAAGTGAACAAAGATTGGAGAGCCAGAAAATATCCCTCTAGTTTCCTACATTAGTGCTGTGAATTTCTCACGACCTGTGATGGACTTACACTACTCAAAGTTTTACCATAACTTCTCAAGAAAGAATTGGCTGAAGTAAATTAAAACATGCTGGATTTTGTATTGATTTCAAGTGTCCATGTATAAGTGGCTAAGTTTGGGTCTGAAAGATTTCTTCAAATGGGCACCCACTATGTCTTAGACATTGAATTATTGAATGGTTTATTTAGTCTGGATCCTTTTATTCTTACAGAAATGTAATGTGAAATTGAAGGAACCGTCAGTTATGATGGTACAGCAAATGTGTTTGCAGTATTGTCCCGGAAAGCCACAAACCTGGTAAAGAGTTTACACACCTTAAGAATTTTACTATGATGCAAAATGTAAGTGAATAGACTTCACAAAATAAATGTAAATTAAACTGGCCTTTGTGAAGTGTTTTGAGATCTATTATTAGTAGTAGTATTATGGTAATGATCAGAGTTGCCAATCAAGATCAGCACACTGTATAATGGGGACCTGGTCAAAGATACAATACAGGATAGTCCTCACTGAGAGGAGCTTAAAAACATAATGGGAAATGAGTATAGCACACAACCAAGAAAGAAGGGGGAGGAAAGACAAAGGCAACAATAATCAGAACACACGGTTATATTGCATCAATACTAGATTTCAATTTCAAATTATTTTTTTCTTCAAAGCACATCATTTAAGTTTTGTTTTCTGAGTAGAAAGCACTCTAGCGTACAAGTGTTCAAACAGTAGTACCATTTAAGCATACATGCAGCATGCACCAACCTGCCATGAATGACATTCCATAACCTGCTAGGGGTAGAAAGTCAGAAGTGACAGGAATTTCTGCTAGGGTAATATCTACTATTAATTGCACTAAAGTAGCACAGAGTTCCCAACCAGCTTGGGGCTCTGTTGTGCTAGATCCTGGGCAGACATATAGTAAAAGGAAGATTTTGTTTAAGACAAAATGCAAGAGGAGAGTGAAACAAAAAACAGGGGTGAAGAGAGAGAACAGGGTAACTAATGTGAAAATGTTTTGTAGGTGCTGTGTCCACAATTTGTAAGTCAAGAGTTTTGTTTTAATTAGGGCAAATAACCAGATTAATTCCATTAATAGAATTACTGTTCCCTCTTCCTGCACACCAAAGGAGGAAATGGAAGGGAAGTCTCTCTTTCATTTAGACTCTGAAAATGTTCCCTAGCCCCTGATGCATTTACTGTTTCTACAGTGTTATTCTAAGGCTGCTTTGTTTTCAACCTTTGTTGCAAACAGAGTGCAGTTGATTCTGTAGTACAGCACAATTCTAAAATCTATTACTCTATTGATCACATTATAGCATGGGCTTTGCTTGGGCTCTAAAACAAAACTTGTTCACGTCTCAGGGCTTTGGCCACTTCACCTGTGGGGGGACCTAGGCCTGCCTACTTCTCTGGGTTCCAACCCAGGGACCCTACAAATAGCAGCCACATACTGCCTTCTTTAATATCTGTTGCATTCCTGGCACTGCTTCCTACTCTGTCCCATCACCTTCACCCATTACCTTAGGGTTACAGTCCTTGGGTTCTCTGTCATTCCCTGCTTGAACAGGATCTTTCCCAGGTCTCCTTACCTGGAGACTTTCATGTCCTTCCTCAACCTTGTGGTCCCACTCAGCAACTGATCTGCTCACCCCTGCAGCTCCTTGTATTTGACCCTGCTGTGCTCTAATTGGCTGCTTCACTGCAGCCTTTCTAGGCAGACCTGAGGACTGAGCTTTACTTCTCCTTTACCTGGGGCGGGGTGTGAAGGACTGCAAGGCCTCCAGTGGTGGGCCTCAAAGGTCCTGGTACACCCTGTCACAGGAACCCATAGTTGATAAAGAAGGGGCCACTCAGAGACTCTACCAATTGGACCTCAGGGGTGGACTCTCAAGGTGAGACTGGGCTTCATGGGTCCCAGGTAAGAAACTGTCAGCAAGCTACCAGGTGTAGGGTTTGAGCACAGTTGGGTTCAAGAGTCATGGGTCATGACATCTACATGTTATTTTGTATCTAGATTATATATATCTATAAAATAATGAGATGGGTGACGACAGAAACAAAATTTAAAAAGTTGTGCAAGCATTCACTTGAACTCGAAGATTAAGTCATTTCAGCAAACTGCACCCCTTTTGAGTTTGCTTTCCATGAAAAACTGAGTGATTATCTTTTGATTGTATGAACCCTCACAGAGACCAAGTTTTATGATCATAAGTTCAGTATTTACAGATAGTGATTTTTAAAATCATGCCAGAAGTCCTTATGTGGCCACGTAACAAAATTACTTTGTAGGAGAGGGTAGGGAGGAAGCCAACATACGTGAAATAGTTGGGTTAAAGCATTTTTATTCTTTCCTCTAGCAAAACACCCTCTCCTTTATAAGAAAAGATTTTTCTTTCACTTAAAATAATACTGTTAGCTTTAGCGCTCATCTGATATTGGTTTTAAATTGGAAATTATGAAGCTTCTTTTTTTAAAAAAAAGCAAAATTTGTCATTTGTCAGCATGCTTTTGAAATTAAAATTAGATGGTTCTAGTTAGGATTTTATAGTGGTTTTGTCCTTTTTAGGGAGGCAGGTGTTGATGAATGAATATGTGGGTTTTTTGGAGCTGATCTTTGCTTTGGTCACCAGCTTGTTTTAAAAAAGGAAATAGTGTAGAATTCAGCCAACGGAATAAAGCCGCAAATGGAATGGTACAAAATGCAATTGATCCCTTGGCAACAGAGCCAAGATTTCAGAGAAAATTGTTTGTCTGAAGCATTAGATAGCATGCAGTTTACCATCTCTCATAACTACCAAATCGAAGTATAATTAATCAATATGTGTGCTCTGCACACACACACAGTGACAGCAATATAACTGACCAGTAAGGCCCCCTGAATAGAATTCTGCCCGCAGCACCATCATCACTTATACAGCAAGTCCAAGCTCCCTCTTCCCCCTAAAGTAGAAGCCTTACCAGTCTAAATGTGTGTGTGCAGCTCCAGCATTTTTACTCCTTTGCAGCATAGGGCTTTTTATACCACACTCACAAAAACTGCTTTAGGCTCTCCAGATCCTACATGGTCATCTGTGCGGGAAGACTACTGTGCCCATGCAGAACCCCATTGAAAACAATGGGGCACCAAGCAGGCACTTTAGCTAATGTCATGTAATATAAAGCAGAGCTGGTCAAAAAACGGGGGTGAAATTTATGAAAATGTCATCAAATAACGTATCCCTTTTTTCTCAATTGAAATTTGAAATTGACAAAAATATTGTCAACACTTCGAAATTCAAAAATTCTAAGCAGTTCTACTATGTATGTGCTGAACAATATTACCCACACAAACGTCGGATCCTAAAAAGAACTCTACCAGCAGTAACATCACAAGTGGGAGGAGGAACGTACAGCTGTCTGTTTTCCAGGAGCAAACTGCATATCAGCCTCAATACAACCTGTTAAGCCCGTTTCTTGTTCTTTTCTATCACAGACTGCAGCTGATCCAATAAGTATGCAGAAATCATATGGTACACAATGCAATGTGATTTACATGGGATGCTGCTTAACTCTACAAGGTAATGATGTTTCCAAAATCCCATGCCGAAAACAGTTATATCAGCCCTAACACAAGCATTTCAAACCTTACACAGCACACACTTATTTTGTGGCATTGACAGAGAAATACACACCAATAAATGTAATGCATGCGGTATTATTTCATGTGGCATGGGACATAGCTTAACACAGCAGGATAACATTCCCAAAACCCCACACCAAAGCCCTGTAGTTGAAGAAATTTAAGAAGTTAGAAGAAAGGGCCTGACTGCATATTTCACAATCAGGTCTATACAATCACACTACTACTTTGTATTAATGAGATAAGAGAACATTAAATATAAACTCTGAACTCTGCACCCAGTCAATAAATTGTACAGTAGCCTAATTTTACCTAATGCCTTGGCCAATATCTATGTAGTGCAGAAGAGGTTTTCAAATTCTCAGGAAGTCCCCATATCATGTGTCATAAATATAAAGGGAAGGGTAAACCCCTTTAAAATCCCTCCTGGCCAGAGGAAAAATCCTCTCACCTGTAAAGGGTTAAGAAGCTAAAGGTAACCTCGCTGGCACCTGACCAAAATGACCAATGAGGAGACAAGATACTTTCAAAAGCTGGGAGGAGGGAGAAAAACAAAAGGTCTGTGTCTGTCGGTATGCTGCTTTTGCCGGGGATAGAACAGGAATGGAGTCTTAGAACTTGTAGTAAGTAAGCTAGCTAGGTATGTGTTAGATTATGATTTCTTTAAATGGCTGAGAAAAGAGCTGTGCTGAATAGAATGACTCTTCCTGTCTGTGTGTCTTTTTTGTAACTTAAGGTTTTGCCTAGAGGGATTCTCTATGTTTTGAATCTAATTACCCTGTAAGGTATCTACCATCCTGATTTTACAGAGGTGATTCCTTTACCTCTATTAAAAGTCTTCTTGTAAGAAAACTGAATGCTTTTTCATTGTTCTCAGATCCAAGGGTTTGGGTCTGTGGTCACCTATGCAAATTGGTGAGGATTTTTACCAAACCTTCCCCAAGAAGTAGGGTGCAAGGGTTGGGAGGATTTTGGGGGGAAAGATGTGTCCAAACTATGTTTCCCAGTAAACCCAGATAAAGTTTGGTGGTGGCAGTGGAAATCCAAGGGCAAAGGGTAAAATTAATTTGTACCTTGGGGAAGTTTTAACCTAAGCTGGTAAAAGTAAGCTTAGGAGGTTTTCATGCAGGTGCCCACATCTGTACCCCCGAGTTCAGAGTGGGGAAGGAACCTTGACATCATGCTTATCCGCTACCTCTCCCTGGAATATTCTAAGCCTCAAATAGCTTTTTCAAAGTCTTTTGCTGATATATATATAGAGAGAGAGAGGGGTGAGAGGTGTCACAGGATAACTGGTCTCTGTGGATAGACTAGCAGGTGAGGCCAATCCAGCTAATTAAAGAGGGCTGGGCTGCACCTAGGCCTATAAAGGGCTTCTAGTAGGTAGCTGGAGAGTAAGGGTAGATAGTTGTGGTGGGTCCCTGGAGCAAGGAGGGGAGCAAAGCCAGCTGAGGCTAGGAAGCTGACAGGAGCTAGAAGCCAGAGGCTCCTGTGAGGGTTAGCCCTGAAGCCTGTTGCCAAGGTTTTAGTTTAGACTGTGTTCTGTTCCTTTGTTAACCTGTTATGAAAATAAACCTCACTAACTCTGACTGAGCATGGCAATTCATGCTTTGGAGCCAAGGAGAAGCAACAGCCATGGTGACATAGGGAATTGATATTGTGACTACTCACGACTATCCGACACAGTTAAAATGTTAAATCATGTTTATCCAATGTATAGGCTAACTTTTCATGAGCATACCATGAAGTACTCTTGTAAGAAAATCTCAGTAAAAGTGAACAACAAATACATGCAATGAAATTGCAATCCATGTTCAAACATTCTATATGCATAAAAAGAAGCTAAATTCATCATGTAATTTATTTCCCACAAGTTATTCGCTGAGCTTAATAAAAGTAATAATACTTTGCAATTCATGATGCCTGCCATTTGAAGATATTAATGCCAACCCCAGCAGCCAAGCACCCCCAAAATCAAGAGATTGGCTTAAAAATAATACACTTCTGTTCCTTTTACTTGCTTTCTGGTTTTTGAGCTGTTGTCCAGCTATATTGAAAGGACAGGAGACATTACATGTGATTTTAATCAGGCTGCAACTTTATTATTAGATGTCAGGGACTACTCGTTAGATAAAAGCGTACAGTGCCGGTAACCCCATGTTCATTCAATAACTTCCCAGGGGGCTTCTGCCAGCTCCCCCCTTTCCATCCAGATCCCCCAGCCAACCCATTGCTGGGACCTTCCTATCCACAGCCTCCTCATAAGAGGGCTAAGGTGAGCTATAAGAAAGGTGAGAGTTGACTCCCTGCCATACCAGTCATAGGAGCCCTGAACCCTCCCTACCCCCATTCTGCTCCCTTAACCAATACCTCCTTTTTAAGCCCTTTACCAAGGCATTTATCTGGTCTCTGTACACCTTCCCTATGGAGTACCTGCACTGGACAGCCGCCACAAGGAGGCGCCAGCAAATAGCTTGGCTGCCTCCTCCCCAAACCCAATCAGGTTCCCAGACACTTCACAATGCCCTCTTTTATATCAACCAAAAACATGTCACACCTAGGTCTGACAGGTGAAGTCCATCCTCCCGAAATAACTCTAGTGCCCCATATACTATGCCAGGATGCAAAATTGCAGCCTCCCCTATGGTCCCAGGGAATTTGGCCACCTCCCTGTTGGTCACCTCCTTGCCTTGTCCACCCTGGGGGACCTCACAGCTCCCTGCGAGACCCTGCTTTGAAACATGTCTGACCGTACCATTTTAACTCCTCGAAAAAGTTCAAGGATCAGCTTCAAATCCCTCCTTCCTCTGAGCATTAATTCGACACACTTTACACATTCCCAAATTGTTTGCCCCAAGTTGTACCACAATTATGTCTGGTGGCCTCTGACCAGCCCCATAGCCTATAGATGTGGTATCAGCTGACCCCATAAATGCCCCTGTTTCCATGCCAACTCAGCATTATTTCACCACCAAACCTCAGCTGCGAACCCTCAAGCAACTTGGACGCATGCTTATGGACCCAAAAGACAGTACTGTGCCCGCAGATCCGTACCACTGTCTGCATGGCCAGTCGTCCAACATCTGGAATGAGAGTACAACAAATTAATGCTGACTTACCAACTCAGGTCTCTCATATATTTGGTGCACTTCCGAAATGCCAACGCCTGATTGCCTGAATTGCCTCTGCTCCCATACTTAGCTGTGCTGCTGCTGTTGCTGCCCCATTCTGAATGAATGGGAACCAAATTCGTGGGCTGGCAGACCCAGGCTAGTCAGTCCCTGTCCCAACACTGTAACGAATTGATATGTTGTGAGAGGACTCCTGTCACCATGCATAAAAAGGGGCGTTTCTCCCTCCTTCCCCCCACCCAGATGTATCGCCCTGTAGGCCCTGAAAGCCTGCATGGGGCAGATCTCAGGGTCACCACCCTCCCATAGGATAACAGATGCACACTGGCCTACTTTATCCATCTTTGACCTTTGCAAGTGTAATATTACTAAATGCTCAGGTACTAGCTCACTGATCCTGAAAGCACCAAAAAATACTATCAAGAATGCAGCCCTGAACAAGGTTGCCTCCTGTCCACTAGGCCATACAGTGCCAAGGATCTGCACAAGATCCCTGAGCATGTAAACTGTGATAGGGTGATGTGAATCCTCCCTGGGGCCACTGGTATGTGATCACCCTGCCAAAAACTAAAAAAAAATACGGCGAGGATCTGGATAACCACTCAGCCTGCTGATGAACGTAATGGCAAAAAGGTGATTCGAGATTGTTGAGGATGCCAGTTGTTGGGTTGCCAACACCACCATGTACCTCAGCACCCATTCTTCTGTAAGGGGCCACATTGCTGACTAGCCTTCCTGATCCGGAAATGGCAGGAAATCATTAAAACTTCTTTCATAGCTCTGCCACGTGTGCAGAGCAACTGCTCTCTGCACCACACTGACAACCATCCTCCGCTAAGGTTCCATAGAGCTAGCGGCATCTGCTTGGGTTCCTTGCTGGCTCCTGGTGCCAGTGCTAGAGATCTGTGCATCTGAAAATGAGACAAGGCCTCTGCTATGCCGTTATCAACCCCAGAAAGGTGATAAAGAAATCCATATTTTCCTGGAGACTTCTTGTGGGGACAAGCCTTGTGGGGAAAAACTCACAAGTTCTCCGCCGGCAACTGCTTGAATGGCCCTGTCACCCTACCCTCAATTCATCCCTGAGGAATCATTGTATTAACAGTATAGCCAGCCCCCACCTCTGACTTCAATTATTATTATTATTTTAAACATAAAGGGGATCAGAAACCCCCCTTAAACCTCACCCATAAATCCACCCCATCACCTTTGCTGGGGAGTCCCACAGGAGTGCCCATAACACCTCCAGCTTAACTGGAAATCGTGCCCTTGCTTATTCCACCATTTTCCGCTTGCCCTCTGCCCCCACTTGCATTCTGTCCCCTATGCCCCACTGTTGCCGAGCCAAACCTGTGGGTGGCATTTGCTATACCCTCCATCCTGTTTCCCCCTTGGGACCTCCCCTTACCATTCTGGCATGAATGTACTGTATGATCCTCAAAACACATTTCGCAAGCATGCCTGAACTTACAGATGCTGCGAAAACAACTGCTATCATTAAATGCCCAGTAAATATCACCATGGAACCCAGGCCTCTGCCGGGCTTGCCAGGGAATGAACAGACCACTATCCATGTGGATACCAGGTCCCTGCAGTGTTATTCATTCCAAACACAGCATGTGCTATGGTATGTCCCACCAAATCC
The DNA here is from genome assembly GCF_015237465.2 of Chelonia mydas. Lineage (NCBI taxonomy): Eukaryota > Metazoa > Chordata > Testudines > Cheloniidae > Chelonia > Chelonia mydas. The sequence goes on along the minus strand of NC_057850.1, from coordinate 194,021,087 downwards.
CCGTTTGTGTTGCTGCCCTCAATCTAAACTGCTAATCATAATGAAACCAAGACATGCTCTTGAATGTACTGTGTGCACGCCTGATTATATCCATATATTTAAACAAGGCTGGGCTTCTCTCTGGGTAAGCTTCAGCTATAGCACCTGCATAGATAAGGAAGGCAGCCTCCCAATTTTCCCACGTTCTAGGGCCCCACAGCTACTTGGACATCTCTCTGTTCTGTTTACTCAATCCCTCCTTATTATCCAGCAACACTTCCCTGTGAAACAGTGATAATATAGCCACATAGTCACCTCACAGGATTTTACCTTAGTAGTATTAAGAAGGTGAACTCCCATTGGGTCAGCCACCCTGGCATAACTGTGTACAGGACTGACCGTTGTGGCACCCTCATTACCCTGTTGCCCCCCCCCATCCAGTCCCCGTCCCCCCCCCAGGGAACAACAATGCTATCCCATGTAGTTACAGTCCTTGATAGTGGAAAAGCAGAAAGCTTCCCAGTGCTCCCCCACTTCACGCAAGGGGTCTGCCCCTCCTGCCTTTCACAACTCGTGCCCTCCTTATGCCTCCATCACCATCCCGGCAAGACCTCTTTCCCGTGGGTGTCCCAAGCTGTTACAACAACTGCAATTTAGCCTGTAGCAACTGTGCAATACCATGAGCCTACCTACAGGTGTGTGCCCCCCGATGAGCCTAATATAGCTTCTTTAAGACTCCCAATCCTTGCCCCAACCCATTCAACACCCCGTCAGGTCCATCTCCATTTTCGCCATCTAAAGCCTCAGAGGAACCCAGAGTGCCCAGACCCCATGCCTCACACATCGTGTGGTAAGGGCCCACCTGTACCACCTGCCCCTGCAGCCTCCACCCGATGCAGATCCAAGCACTCCTGCAATCAGGAACCTCTAACAGTTGTTAATTCAACTCACCCCTGCATTCAACATTTCCATCATCTCATGCAAACACCTGAGTTGAATATCCTGGCTCCGGGTGACCCCTTACACTTTGCACACCCCAGAAACAGCCTCAGACACAATTGCCCTGGCCTCTTGCATCAAATCCCTGCTGACTGTCCCACCAGCAAACGCAGCCAGCTCACTTGCATTGGTGTTTGCTTCACCTGGAGCCGCCCCTTCCATCAGCCTGGGGGGCTGCCTTTGGAAATCAAACACACTACCCCAGGCTTCACCAGCCCCAGCCTGCTCTGTGTGAAAGGAGGTTTCACCGCACCGCCTTCCCCTTTTAAACCTTTCCGCCCATCTATTATTCCAGGGGATAGGAGAAAGTTACTCACCTTGCAGTAACTGAGGTTCTTCGAGATGTGTGTCCCTGTGGGTGCTCCACTCCAGGTGACAGTGTGACCAGGCGCCATTGATCGGAGATCTTCAGTAGCACTGCCTGGTCGGGACGCACGTGCTCAGCTGCTGTCTCGCGGCAGCGTTAGAGTCTGCCTGAGCACGCTCGTCCCTCACCCCCCTCAGTTCCTTCTCTACAGTAGAGTTGTCTGATTAGTACTCCAAAGTAGAAGGGAAGAGGGTGGATAGTGGAGCACACACATGGACACACATCTCAAAGAACCTCAGTTACTGGAAGGTGAGTAACTTTCTCTTCTTCTTCAAGTGCTGTCCCTGTGGGTGCTCCACTCCACGTGAATGTGAAGCAGTACCCACTATGGTTGGTGGGATTTTGGAGTTGCGTGAGGGACGACAGTAGACAGTACCATATGGCCAACTATTGTGTCTGCTGTGGTATCCCGTGTGATAACATAATGTTTGGTAAATGTGTGGTCAGATGTCCACATGGCCGCCTTGCATATGTCTGTAATAGCTACATTATGGAGGAAGGCAACGGATGTTGACATTGCTCTTGTAGACTGAGTTCTAACACTCTCTGGTGATTGAACATTCTGGGTCTGATAGCAGGATCTGATGCAGTCCGAGATCCACTTGGAGAGTCTTTGCTTAGAGATAGCATCACCTTTTGATCTCTCTGTAGCAGAAACAAATAGCCTAGGGGGGATTTACAAAATGGTTTAGTTCTGTCAAGATAGAATGCAAGAGCCCTTCAGATGTCAAGGGTATGTAACGCAGCTATTTGTGGAGTCGTGTGGGGTTTAGGATGGAATACAGGTAAGTGTATTGGCTGGTTAAGGTAGAAGGTAGACACCACCTTGCTGAGGAATTTGGGTTGGGGTCGCATAGTAACCTTGTCTTTAGAGAAAATGGTGTAGTGAGGGTAGGCCATCAGGGCGCTTATTTCATCAACCCTTCTCTTTGATATTATGGCAACCAAGAAATCCAATTTCATGGACATGTGGAGCAGGGATGAGGTAGCTAGGGGCTTGAAAGGAGGTTTCATAAGGCCGTGGAAAACTAAGTTGAGATTCAGGAGGCTACTGGTGAATGAATCTCAAGGTAGAGATTTTGCAGGCCCGTTAGGAAGCGTTTCATGGTGGGGTGGGCAAAAAGTGAATAGCAGTCCAGAGTGCCATGGAAGGTGATAAGGGCCACGAGGTGTACTCTGATAGGACTGAGTGAAAGCCCGTCCTGGTTTAGTTTGAAAAGATAGTCTAAGATGTCAGGGAGAGTTGCAGTCTGGGGTGTCAGGCGTCTGTGGAAGCACCAGATGGAGAAGCATTTTCACTTTTGCAGGTAAGTCTTACGAGTGGAGTCCCTTCTACTGTGCAGGACGACATATTGAACCTGTTCCGAGCAGGCTAATTCTTGGGAACCATGCCGTCAGATGGAGTTTCCAGAGCTGTGGATGAAGAAGCTGACCGCAGTTCGGAGAGAGGAGATCTAGTCTGTCGGGGAGAGTCCTTGAAGGATGGATGGACATGCGTAGCAGGTAAGGATACCATGTCTATCTGGGCCAAGCTGGGGCAATAAGTATGACACAGGCCTTGTCCTCTGTGATCTTGCGTAGCATACAAGGAGTGGAAGATGGGAGGGATCAGCAATGAAAGCTACCTTATTGAGGTCAGAACATGTAGGAATAAAGTGAGACAGGCTAAAAGTCATGTAGAGTTGAACCTTGCAAAGGGAATTAAAACCAATAGTAAAAGGTTCTATAGCCATATAAATAAGAAGAAAAAAAGGAAAGAAGAGGTGGGACCGCTAAACACTGAGGATGGAGTGGAGGTTAAGGATAATCTAGGCATGGCCCAATATCTAAATACTTTGCCTTAGTCTTTAATGAGGCTAAATGAGGAGCTTAGGGATATGGTAGCAAGACAAATGGGAATGCGGATATGGAGGTAGATATTACCATATCTGAGGTAGAAGCCAAACTCGAACAGCTTAATGGGACTAAACTGGGGGGCCCAGATAATCTTCATCTGAGAATATTAAAGGAACTGGCACACGAAATTGCAAGCCCATTAGCGAGAATTTTAAATGAATCTGTAAACTGTGGGGTTGTACCATATGACTGGAGAATTGCTAATATAGTTCCTATTTTTAAGAAAGGAAAAAAAGGTGATCCGGGTAACTACGGGCCTGTTAGTTTGACATCTGTCATATACAAGGTCTTGGAAAAAATTTTGAAGGAGAAAGTAGTTAAGGACATTAAGGTCAATGGTAATTGGGACAAAATACAACATGGTTTTACAAAAGGTAGATCATGCCAAACCAACCTGACCTTTGAGAAAGTAACAGATTTTTTTAGACAAAGGAAACGCAGTGGATCTAATTTACCTCTATTTCACGTAAGGCGTTTGATACGGTGCCACATGGGGAATTATTAGTTAAATTGGAAAAGATGGGGATCAATATGAAAATTGCAAGGTGGATAAGGAACTGGTTAAAGGGGAGACTACAGTGGGTCATACTGAAAGGTGAACTGTCAGGCTGGAGAGAGGTTACCAGTGGAGTTCCTCAGGGATCGGTTTTGGGACCAATCTTATTTAATCTTTTTATTACTGACCTCGGCACAAAAAGGGGGAGTGTGCTAATAAAGTGGATGACACAAAGCTGGGAGGTATTGCAATTTAGAGAAAGACCAGGATATCATACAGGAAGATCTGGATGACCTTGTAAACTGGAGTAATAGTAATAGGATGAAATTTAATAGTGAGAAGTGTAAGGTCATGCATTTAGGGATTAATAACAAGAATTTTAGTTATAAGCTGGAGACGAATCAATTGGAAGTAACAGAGGAGAAGGACCTCGGAGTATTGGTTGACCACAGGATAACTATGAGCCGCCAATGTGATATGGCCGTGAAAAAAGCTCATGCGGTCTTGGGATGCATCAAGCGAGGTATTTCCAGTAGAGATAAGGAGGTGTTAGTACCATTATACAAGGCACTGGTGAGACCGCACCTGGAATACTGTGTGCAGTTCTGGTCTCCCATATTTAAGAAGGATGAATTCAAACTGGAACAGGTACAGAGAAGGGCTACTAGGATGATCCGAGGAATAGAAAACCTGTTTTATGAAAGGAGACTCAAGGAGCTTGGCTTGTTTAGCCTAACCAAAAGAAGGCTGAGAGGAGATATGATTGCTCTCTATAAATATATCAGAGGGATAAATACCAGGGAGGGAGAGGAATTATTTAAGCTCAGTACCAATGTGGACACAAGAACAAATGGATATAAACTGGCCATCAGGAAGTTTAGACTTGAAATTAGATGAAGGTTTCTAACCATCAGAGGAGTGACGTTCTGGAACAGCCTTCCAAGGGAAGCAGTGGGGGCAAAAGATCTATCTGACTTCAAGATTAAGCTCGATAAGTTCATGGAGGAGATGGTATGATGGGATAACATGATTTTGGCAATCAATTGATCTTGGACTATTAGTAGTAAATAGGCCCGATGGGATGTTAGATGGGGTGGGATCTGAGTTACTACAGAGAATTCTTTCCTGGGTATCTGGCTGGTGAATCTTGCCCATATGCTCAGGGTTCAGCTGATCACCATATCTGGGGTTGGGAAGGAATTTTCCTCCAGGGCAGATTGGCAGAGGCCCTGGGGTTTTTTTGTCTTCCCCTGCAGCATGGGGCATGGATCACTTGCTGGAGGATTCTCTGCACCTTGAAGTCTTTAAACCACGATTTGAGGACTTCAATAGTTCAGACATAGATGAGAGGTTTATTGCAGGAGTGGGTGAGTGAGATTCTGTGGCCTGCGTTGTGCAGGAGGTAAGACTAGATGATCATAATGGTCCCTTCTGCCCTTAAAGTCTATGAGTCTATTGATGGAGTGTCCCAGTGGGAGAAGAGCTGTCGGAGTATCGTGGAATGTATTTCCCATTTGTGTTTCTCGGAGAAGTGTCTGCTGAGTGTGTCGGCAGTAGTGTTGTGACACTCAGGCAGGTAGGAAGCATTGATTTCTATGTGATGTTGAATGCACCAATTCCATAGTCGGATGGCTTCTGTGCATAGGGAGTGTTATCGTGCTTCCCCCTGCCTGTTGATGTAAAACATACATGCTGTATTGTCCATCAGAACTCGATGGACTTGTTCTAAATGGTGTTAAGAAAGTGAAGGCAAGAGTACCTGACGGCTCTGAGTTCTAAAAGATTGATGTGCAGACACGTCTCTGTTAGGGACCAGCAGCCCTGTACCTTGTGATCACCTAGGTGCACTCCCCAACCTATCAGGGAAGCATCCGTGTTGAGCATGAGTACTGGGGAGTGTGGATGGAAGGGAACACCCATGCATAGGTTCTCTGGTTTTGTCCACCAATGTAGGGAGGCCAATATGTTCGGTGGTGGAGTCAGTGTTATGCAGAAACTGTGTCTCCTGGGTTTGTAGTTGGAGGTGAGCCAACCCTGAAGGCATCTCATGTGCAGCCTTGCGTATTTGACCACGAAGGTGGTGGCTGCCATATGACCAAGAAGCTGTAGGCAGGTCCGTGCCTGTATTCTGGGGCGTGTGTATGAGATGCATAATAGTGAGGAATCTGTTGTGTGGAAATGAGGCTGTGGTTCAAATTGAGTCCAGGTGAGATCCAATGAAGTCTATCTGCTGTGTAGGTATCAGGGTGGATTTCTGGAAATTTATTTGCAAGCCTAGACTGTGGAAGAGGGAGATGGTAAAGTTTGTCACTTTTAATGTCTCGTCGTAGGAGCTGGCTTTGATAAGGCAGTCGTCTAAGTTGGGGAAAAGTATAATCCTGTGCTTGCGGAGGTGGGCTACAACTACAGCTAGGGTCTTGGAGAATACCCTAAGTGCTGTGGAGAGACCGAATGGAAGTACTCTGTACTGAAAATGGTCGTGTCCAAGTGTGAATTGCAAGAAACGTCTGTGTGCTGGATGAATGGATATATGGAAATAGGCGTCTTGTAGGTCAAGGTCTGTGAACCAGTCCCCTTGTTCCAGCCTGGGTATTATTGTGCCCAATGTGACCATCTTGAATTTTTGTATATGTACGAACTTGTTCAGTTGGCGTAGGTCTAATATATGTCTCCATCCCCCGCCTTTCTTTTGGATCAGAAAGTAGTGGGAGTAGAACCCTTTTCCCGATGTTGCATCGGTACATGTTCCACTGCGTCTAGGTGGACAAGATGAGCCACCTCCACATGGAGAAGGTGCTCATGAGAGGGGTCCCTGAAGAAGGACAGGGAAGGGAAAGGGTAGGCGGGGAAGATAGGAAAGGGATGGAGTAACCTGACTGAACTATTTCCAGGACCCCGCCCCTGCATGATCTGTTGCTGGACATGGTAGAAAGCCTGGAGGGCAAGTAGGTGGTGGAGTCAAGGGGTGGTCGTGCAGATCCCTGACCAGCACTTCAAAATTGTTGTTTGTTTCCCAATGGGTAGGAAGTAGTTGGCTGTACCTGGTTTTGCCTGTGCCTAGGCGGTCTGCTGCATTTTCTCCCAGTGTTGTATGGTCTGGACTGTGGTCGTTTGTATTGTTGTCCACGGGGCCTCTGATAAGGTTGATACCATTGTCCTCAAACAACGCGGGCAAGTAGTATTTAGGTTCAGCTTTCTTGCATGTTGGTGGGATGGAGGCAGGGGTCTGCCAGAGTTATCAGCTGGCTCTAGGAGAGCTTCGATTATGGGTAGTGCGATCTTTGAGGGTGCAGAGGGTTGGAGGATTTTGAGGAGTCTGTGGTGTGTCTCCTGGACTTCCTCCAAAGGGATGTCTTGGCTGAGTGCCACTCTCTTGAAAAGTTCCTGGAATTGCTTAAAGTCGTCCACGTTTTGTGGAGGTGGAGGCATGAGGGCGTCCTCTGCGGCTGATGGCGAGGCAGGAGCCGGCATATCCGGGAAGAGTTCATAGCCCACCTCTTCAAGAGGGGGTTCAGGAGCTCTAGATGTTGATGGAGTTGGGGATATAGGCGTAGGACGAGCTTGCGGTCTGGTAGAAGGGGTGCAAGGAGGAGCACTGGAAGGAGCCGACCATGAGTACCACTGAGGCCAGGGCACCGGGAAGGAAAAGTTGGGTCTCAGCCACTGGGGGACAAAGTAGGGAAACTGAGGCTGATTCTTATGATGCGCCGTGTCTTGTATATGTATGGGATATGTATGGCTCCTGTGGAGGGGGAGACTTAGGTGGGGAGAACTCTGCCTGCTGCTGTATGTCGTTCTCTCTGTCAATGAAAGTAGTCAGGTCAGGTGGTGAGAGCTGCTGTTCAAACAGTGAGTGCTCCATGTCTAGGAGCGGAGAGTCAGGCTCAGGGGCCACAGAGATATCCTTCTGGTGCAGAAATTGTTGCTGCTCCCTAGGCTGGTGTGCTACGGAACGTGGAGTGTGAGTGGCAGCCCGGAGTGCTTCGCTTCACTTGCTTCACTTTAGTAGGAGCCGCAAGATGTTTGTAAGAGCCTCTCAGGGGGTCTGAATCTGCTCCGGGAGTGGCGGGCAGGCTCAGTGCCGATGTTCTTGTCGGCACCGGGGTGGAACGCGTTGCCGGCACTGGGTCCATTGTTGGTGCCGGCGGGACCAGTGCAGAGGAAAGCTTCCCTCTGCGGGAAGGTGGGTCCCTGCTTTTGTGCCACGCGTGAGTTGCTGCTGAGGTGCTGGGGCGGTCAGAGTTGCCTGCTCTTGATGCTGTCAGCACCAAGGCTAAAGACTTTGCAGGAGATCCTTTACCAATTGAGTGTCAGAGGAGACATTAGGGCTTCCTGCCTCTTTGTGTGAGAGGGTGAAGCCGTGCTCCCGGTCGGTTCTGACTTGGCAGGGAAGTGTGAGGGAGAGGGTTTATTGCCCTTCTGCATAGGCGGCTGCAGAGCTTTCTCCATAAGAAGCATTTTTAGCTACAAGTCTCTGTCACGGCGAGCTCTAGTTTTTAAGTTGTTACACTGGAGACACTTCACAGGGACATGTCTCTCACCAAGGCATTTGACTCAGAGTAAGTGCCCGTCAGACCGCGGCATAGACTCCTTGCAGGAGCCACATTTCTTAAAGCCTGGTGACCCCGGCATAATGAAAGTATGAGCGGCCGGGGAAGTCTCAACAAGAGACTAACTTGAGGGGGGAAAAATTTTTAAGCTAACAAACTATGCTAAAGGAAAGAGAGAACTGGGAAATGGCTAGCTAACTATTTCTGTTTTTCTCTACTTATTTCCTACAGTAACCAGGGAAGAGATGAGCACTGCTCCGAGTCCAGTCTTCAGCCAAGGATGGTTGAGAAGGAACTGAGGGGAGTGCGGGACGCACACGTGCTCAGGCAGACTCTAACGACATCACGAGACAGCAGCTGAGCGTGTGTGTCCCGACCAGGCACTGCTACTGAAGATCTCCGATCAACAGTGCCAGGACGCACCGTCACCTGGAGTGGAGCACCAACAGGGACAGCACTCGAAGAAGAAGTCAGTGTTGCCCCTTGTCTCTTTTGCAGCAGTTTGACCTCTCCCTTCCACCCCCCACAGCTATAAAGTGCTATTCCCTTCATTCAGCGTGCCAGTCAAACTTCCCCCACACTTAAAGGTGCAGTGTGGTCATTTTAATGCTTTTTCTCCACAATCAGGGCTACATACACACTTACTTTATAAAGAGATAAAAGCTAATAGTCTCTCATAGTCACATGATTCCAGGAGCTGAAGGACACCATATATTGCATGACTCATGATAAAAATCTCAAGAACTGGCAAGATTGTGAGAGTCTCAGTTCACTTTATAAAAATTAAAGAATTAAGCCTCACAACATCCTCTATTGTAGAAAAGTACTATCCACATTTTATGTTTGGGGACATAAAAGTCCCTGAGCTACAGTGAGATAAAGGCTAATATTTAGAAATGGGACCAATATTTTTGTGCCTCAATTTTGTTGTGTTCTATCTGAGTCAATATGGGGCTGATATTCACAGGTGGATGGTGCCTCTGGCTCGAGCAGAGCACCCAAAAGCTGAGGCACTTTAACCACTTTTGAAAATTTTGGCCAAATGACTTGTCCATAGACAAACAGGAGGTCTGTGAATGGAACCCAGAACTCCCAGTTCCCAGACTTATGGCTGAGCCACAAGACTACATTCTTGTTAATAGACATATGGTAAAAGCAGATTTGTATAATGCCTTTTGGAAGTTCATATGTACAATGTAATCAAATGGATGACTTTGTAATTTGTTTACATCTGCCCTTTTAAGGGAATTGCTAGAATAGCACAGAATGTATCTGGTATTTTAGGATCTGACAGCAAGGCTCCAATGTGACAGGGCCCTGAGGACATATGGACATTCAACTCTGGATTTTTATTTTTTTTAAAAGAGCTAGATGGAGATAAAAATGTAACGGAACTACATTTGTGTGCAAGCTGTTCATGTGGTGCAGTAAGGCTGTAAAATGAAGAATTGCAGAAGCAACTTTCACCAACTGTGATGGGGTGTACAAACCCTACACTTGTGACAAGGGAATTAAGGAGCAGTTCTGGTCATAGGAGGTTCCACCCAGCACACCTGCTGGGTGTGCTCTCAGTGGAGGTGGAGCTTAAAAGGGTGCAGGAGTAGCACAGCTCTGTCAGGGTGGTCAATGCAAGAGAGCAGACATGAACTGATAGCTCCTCCAGGAGTCCACTAGGAGTCCCATGCCACCCTGAAGCAGACCTCAACTCAGAGCCTTCACTGTGCCTCTGGAGAAAGCAGGAAGTAATCAGTGTTTTCAGTAGTTCATAGCCCTGGCACCTCTGGCTTGCTGCATCAATTATGAAAGTAAAAAAAAAATTGCTTGAGCCCTGGCACCTCGTTCATTACAAATTAAGCATTGGAAGTATCCCAGGGAGTAGGTTGGGAGATACCTGGCCCAGGTTTCACACTTGAACTGCCTGTCCCAAGGCTCTGGGTTGGGGCCCAGAGGAGTGGGAGGGCCCAGGTTCCTCTACTGCCAACCCCTGGACTTGTACCAGTAGGTGGTATGGCTAGCCAGTGCTCTGACCACTAAGGGATGTGGTCTAGGGAAATGATCTCCCATCACACCAAGCTAGAGGTATGGGGAGGGAGTGGGCAGGGAATATCAGGCAGAAATATACTAGATAAAGTTAAATCAAAATCAATGAATATTCAAAAGGAAAAAAATCTTAGAGAGCTCTGCACAAATGAAATTTGGCAACGGGCATGGAGCCATTCTTTTGATTCAGCACTGAATTTGGCCCAAAAGCCAGAGGTTTGCCACTCTTGAGTAATATGTTTTGTTTTGGGAATGTAAGCTCAACACATTATAGATAGATTACATAATTTGTCAGCATAAAATAAAATTTAGAGGCAGGCTTTTTTCTGTAATTTTCCTTGGCTGTTACTGTACGTTTGCTCATCTTTTCTATAAATACAAACTCAAAAAAAAGACTGCTGTTAAACAACTTGAACGTCACAGTTGGGGATCAGCAAAATCTATTGGAATCTCTCTAATGGATTTTGCAAAACAAACTCTTGATGTTCAATGTATCAGGAAAACTATGAATTCTTAAATGGCAAAATATATAAAGTAAGTCAAATTAAAGAGGATTGTAAAGAAAAAATTCAAAATGATATGCAAAGCCTATAACACAAATTCCAAGGTTTAATATGTGGCCACATTATTCAAATATATTGTATTCATATTTTAAAACTTACACATTTTAGAGCATCACTAGTCAGTTAAAAGGTGACACACAGCTTCAAACACTATCAAAAAGGGTCAAACACATGAAACAAACTTGTTTAAGACCTTGGATACCATCAAAAAATAAAATAATGATTTTAAAATGTGAGAAACCATATCATTTTGGGAAGAAGAGAACATGTCAAATGGATTCTCTGCAAGGTACTCAATCCTCTTAAGCATGCTGAATCCGGTCTATTGTGTCATATGCCAGTTTAAAAATCATATTTCCAACTTGTCAACGGACTAGTTGGTTTTTCAAAATTATTTAAAAAAAAACTTTAAAAATATAAGAAGGCTTCAATATGTAAATCGCATTTGCAATGGGAAACACAGGCTTTCTTAGCAGTTTTTGATTAAATATTATGGGCCTGTGTATGGATGTAATGAAGAAGGGCAGCTTCAGGGAACCAGTTGCAGCTGCTTGATATACGCCCCATAAAAGTTAGCGCCCTAGCCCCAGGGTCCCTTATGGTCCCTTATGCCAACTGAGGAGCATGCATAACAGAGCTGAGATCTGCTTGTCCCCTGCATACCCGCCTCTTACACAAGATGGGAGCTGCAGCTGTATAGACGGCAGCAAATCTCTATACCAGCAGACATTACCCATACACAGGGGAATTCTCCATTGGGACTCTCCAGATAGTGTTTTACCATATTTCACAATGAGCATCATTACAACACCTCTAATATGTCATTTCTAATGATCTTATTAAAGTGAGTGAAATCTCTATATACGCATATAATACACCAGACATATCCATCAAATGTTAATATTGAAAAAATTGGACAGGAGGAGTTGGTTTTTTATTTGTTTGTTTTTTACAGGTGATTGAACTTTGAATATTGAATAAAAGGTAACCAAATATTTATCTGTGTCTTCTCTCTAATTGGTGTGTTATTTTTTCCATAACCACAATCTCCAATACTTTTCTGAACCATTCCTCTGTGGCTGGACTATTTTTCTTTTTCCGATAAGAGGCTACCAATAGCGGAGCAGCTACTATTTACATGGCAAGGATTTGTGAAGTTGTTAAACCTTCCTAAATAAATACATAGAAAAGTCACTTAGTGCTGTGAGCAGTGCAAAGTGGTCGTAGCAAACCAGAGAATCTTACCCTCTGATTTTCTTGGCACGGTCTCTACAGATATCTGGAAATAGGAAAAATACATCCCTTCATTCTGGGGGCACTGTTTCTTCTGCTAACCACCACAGCTAAACTTTCTCTCTGTCCTGTAGCTGAGGTCCAGACCAACATGAGAAATTAACTCATGGAGGGAGGCCTCATTTTCTGGAAGATAGAATTAGGGATGTAAATGAATCATCAGACTGAAAACAGAATGTTTGTGCTAAATAAGAGAAATAAATAGGTCAATAAGCTAAGATGACAGAATGTCTGAGCCAACTAAGATAAGAGGGAAAGAACACAGGGAACTATTTCTATAAACTAGATAACAAGGAACAAAATAAGTTAGGAATGTAGAGATGAGGTAAAAAGGAAGTCTAACCATGGACATTGTGTGGACAGTGCATGGTGCACAGGGATTGGTTCCTGCAAAGTAACCAGTCCAATCCAAAACTGTGTGACACAATGTATAGTAATGCAATGAGAGGTGTAATATATATAAAGGGAGAATGTTTTTGTGTAACTTTGTGGCTATGATGTACCTTGCATTCATCTCCCCCCTCCACTCCCACCCCCGCCCCCCGCATTTGAATCTGATCAACTCAGCCTCGTACTGCTATATGCCAAATAACGATACTTTAGTGACAAAGGCTGGAATTGAACTGAGTGCTTGGGAAGCCAAGTGGAAAGAGGTCTCAGAGGGAATCCCAAAATTGAATTACTAAGGCTGATGATATTTCATGTATTGTGCTAAACTATGCTTTTACCAACAAGTTATCGATAACCCCTCATCCAGCCACTAGGGCTGAGAGTGAGAAGTCTGTTGCGCTGTACATCACCAGTCCAGTGCTCCCCAAACATAACTATGTGGCAGGATAAAGCTCAGTTGCATCTTCAATAATTTATTAGAGCTGAGTTCTGATTTCTGATATGAGGACATGTGTCACTATCCATCTTTAAAATCATTGGCTGCAGAAACCTGCAGACCCAGCAGTTAATTTTACAAGTCACACACCAGCAAAGCAGAGGTCAAAGTTGAGTCTTTAGGCACATTTTTTTTAAAAGTAAAAATTAATTCCATTGCCTCTGAAACATGGAAAAATAATACATGGTCATACAACTTTGATATAGCACCTTTGTGCAATGTGTGCTTCAGAGTTCTTACATTTACACAATTAAATTTTAAAAAAACAGAAGGGAGAAAGAAATGAAGAGGCTTAGGCAAAGGAGAAATGCTACATTTTCAGATGAGATTTTGAAATAGGTGAAGAGTTGTTGAGTAAAGGGGAAATTGTTTTAGATGGCAGAAGCTGCAAAGGAGAAGCTCGTACACAAACAGTGGTTAGACTACGTCAAGGCGGGACAGAGAAGAGGCAGGTACTAAAAAGAGCTGAATAGAGACAGGCAGTTTTGAACTGGATTCTGAAATGCATGCAGTCAGTGGAAGTGTTTAAAGAGGAGTGGTCAGACATTTTTTGTGAGAAATTAAGCTTTCTGCACATGCCGGCATATGAAGGACTGGGATTTGGAGGGTCCTTCAAGAGGAGAGTTGCTATAGTCAAATTGACAGGAGATGAAGGCATGGATCAGGATTTTAGCACAGATGAAAAACAATAGTACTCCTGGGCAATGTTGCCTAGGGGGAGATATGCACAGCTACTGCCACAGAATATGTGGTAGGACGGGGAAAAAAAATCTGGATAACAAGAGATGCTTACAGGATCATGGAGGCAATGGAATGGCTGTCACTGAGTGAGACAGAAGAGATAGCATCCTTAAACACCCATCTCCCTTTGCCCAAGAGAAGTATATCTGACTATGTCATAAATATAAAGGGAAGGGTAAACCCTTTAAAATCCCTCCAGGCCAGAGGAAAACCCCTTTCACCTGTAAAGGGTTAAGAAGCTAAGATAACCTTGCCGGCACCTGACCAAAATGACCAATGAGGAGACAACATACTTTCAAAAGCTGGGGGGAGGGAGAAACAAAGCCTCTCTCTGTCTGTGTGATGCTTTTGCCGGGGACAGAACAGGAATGGAGTCTTAGAACTTAGTAAGTAATCTAGCTAGAAATGCGTTAGATTCTGATTTCTTTAAATGGCTGAGAAAATAAACTGTGCTGAATGGAATGGATATTCCTGTTTTTGTGTCTTTTTGTAACTTAAGGTTTTGCCTAGAGGGATTCTCTATGTTTTGAATCTAATTACCCTGTAAGGTATTTACCATCCTGATTTTACAGAGGTGATTCTTTTTACTTTTTCTTCTATTAAAATTCTTCTTTTAAGAAACTGAATGCTTTTTCATTGTTCTTAAGATCGAAGGGTTTGGGTCTGTGGTCACCTATGCAAATTGGTGAGGATTTTCATCAAACCTTCCCCAGAAAAGGGGGGGTAACGTTTGGGAGGATTTTTTTGGGGGGGAAGACGTTTCCAAACGGACTCTTTCCTAATAATATAATACCAGTTAGACGTTTGGTGGTGGCAGCGAAAGTCCAAGGGCAAAAGGTAAAATAGTTTGTACCTTGGGGAAGTTTTAACCTAAGCTGGTAAAAGTAAGCTTAGGAGGTTTTCATGCAGGTCCCCACATCTGTCCCCCCGAGTTCAGAGTGGGGAAGGAACCTTGATAGACTATGAAAACTTTATTTAAAGGCAGTTGAGGTGAAGCCACAGGTTTACTTGCTCAAGGAAGGTAGAGAGATGCAGTCATTAAAGGTGTTTCATGGAAGACAGGTATAGTTGAATAGTTCTGTATAAAAGTGGTTGAGGATGTCTGAGAGGGTGAAGGTACGTCAGTTAGTTTAGAAGAGGGCAGAAGGCCAAGAAATGAACCATCATCTTTAATATCCAAAGCCAAAGGCTTAAAATGACAATGAAAGGTGTTTGCTATTGTATGCATCTGGCTTGCTTCTTTTGTGTTTCCTGTTAGCTGTTTGTCATTTATTGATAACAGCTTTTTTTCCCTTTCCTCCTAACTTTCATTTACAGATGCAAATGGAATAGGATGTCTAAATTCTATGAGGTGTGTACACAACTGATAGTGGAGAAAAATCACTTACACAAGTGCTGCACATATGATATTGTGCATGCACAAGTGAGACCATGGTTTGAAAACATGGCCTAATATTTACAGAATGCTTTGAGATCCAGATAAAAGGAATTAGAGAAGCAGAACATATCTTTGTTTTTGTTTATTTGCCTGCAAGTTCTTAGTGTAAATGTTAAAGGTGATTGTTTTAAGTATTTCACGACCACTTGTTTGTCTACTACTAATCTTGCTTTGTGCAAAGAGCCTTCTGAATTTTATTATACTAAAGATTTATACTGGGGTAAAATCTGTTACATAAGTCTTATATAATTTTTGGTGTCAGAGAATATTTTTTTTTTACTGTCCGTAAATATCGTCCTGTTTTCCAATATTGTTGTAAGGATTTTGGTGCATTTTTTATGTTTCATGAACTAATATCAAATTCTAGAACAGTTTAAAATGTGAATTGAATCCATTTTTAACCAGCAGTTGAGATAAAGGAGTATATGCTGCCCATAACTGTTTCTCTAAGTATCAATTGGAAAAATACATGAAATAGTAGAGAATAACATTGTTTGTCCTTAGGAACAAAAAAAGAATTTGGTAAGTTTATTTTAATCCTATTATCTCACTGGCTCATATTTACAAGAAGCACTTTCCCTCTATTCCATCTTCACCCTCCACTAGCTAGAGTTATTTCTGATATACAGAGGCAGGAACTCAAGGAGGTGGAGAAGTGCTAATGTCCTACTAAAGATAGTGTTTTTCAGCTGTACATATGAAATCAGCAGTAATACGTTCTCTCTTTGTACCTTTTTTAAGCTAGCATAGCCTAAAGAATTGTTATGTTTGTTTAAAATACCATTTCTACAGAAAGACTTGACATTGTCTAATGAACATTCAGTTACAAAAAATAAATTCTTAGCCATTTCCACTCTTCCACTCTAAAGTGCATTTGACAGTCTGAAATGATATTTTTCTCAGCTAAACCATAAAGGCAGCTTAGACTAAATATTTCTAGTTACATTAAGGCATTAATAATGTATCACTTCATCTAGGAGAGATTTTAAAAACACTGCTTTACTAGCCTGGAGGATTTCATCAAAATGTACATATGAATCAAATCTTGGCAATAAAAAAGTAAAAAGTGTAAGTTTTATATTTGAAAACTCAAACGTGTTGCATAAATAGTTTATCATGTATGGATAATTTCCAATTATGTATATTACACAATAGAACGAATTTTCAAAGGAATATGAAGAAAAATGTAATAAAAAGTATGTTTCAGGGTCCGCTCATGTGCTGGTGATATTCTCCCCACTTCCTAGCATTCATATTATGAGATTCTTCAGCATATCTGTGCTTCTTCAACATAAAGGACACACTGAGTCAATTTATCAAAAAGAATCAAGTCAACTGACAGTGTAATCCCCACAGGGAATTGTCTCTATCACCGCAACACAATATCTTTGCCTGGGCATATCATGCTAACTAGCTATCTCACTACATTTAGCGGAAGAGACTGCCAAATTACTGTTTTATTCAGTGCAGATACACATCTAGAGAGTACATTAAGATCTTTACATTGGATCATGGGCTGATTTAAAAGGACAATTCAAATGTGCTCTTGTATAACCATAAAATCATAATATGATGATGATAATAATAATAATAGAGTTTATCCATTTCCACACTAAGCTAAATTTCAAGCATATTATCAACATGTAATGAAAAAGACAAAAATTAAGCCTAAGTAATAAATGAGGAGAGCAAAGAAAGGTAATCACAGCATACAAGTTATCTTTTCTCTGCTACTGTTTATATTGTCAGCCTGTGTAGCCAATGACAAAACTACTTACCCTAATAAATTAAACAAGAGTATCCAGTTGCAATGGTTAATATGTGTACATTTAAAGGCATCGCCAGCCGCTACTTTCTTCCAGTTTTTGAGAGCAATGACTCAAAGAAGGGAAAAGGACATTCTGAGGGTATATTACAGTAAGCAATGTCACGGTTCAGGGCAGTTGCACCTGTATTCCCCGTCTGTGCTCCAGCAAGGACCCCCATTCTTTGGCTTTTGGCTTCCCTCCCCAGCCATCACCATTCTTGGGTGGAGACACACACCTCTCTTCCTCCTGACTAAGGTATTTCCTGGCTGAACAGTTTCCTGCCTAAACAATGTTATACCTCAGTAAGGCAGACCGCCTAAACAGGCCAGTGACTGTGCTTTTCTTACTCTTCAAAGGCCATAAACAATGTAATTGCCACTGTTATAAGTTAACACACTGCTCATTTACGCCTAACATAAAAGCAATACAGGGAAAACACATTAAACAATTTTAAAAAAATCAAAAACCAACATGCATGCTAATAAGCTTACCAGAGATCACCCCATCTCCAATAGGGGCTCTGGCTCATGAGCAGTCCTTACAACTCTACCCAGGGTTTTTTCTGTGGTAACAAGTTCATAACAGCTGTTAGCTCAGAACAAGCACCCCCACCAAACTGTGAATCACTCCGTTGTCCAGTCTGAGCCTACGATCTGGTCCTCATGTTACAGCAGTAGACAAAGGTTTTCCTCCTTATGGGACCGCTCTAAAATTGTGGGTCTGGAGGTGAGAAGTTGCCTTGCCCTCCTTCCATGAATTTCCTAGGAATCCCACTTAACTTTGTTTGTCTAGCACATTGTTTCAAAGAGAGCTTTGAAGTTCATAACACTTTCCAAGGTTTGTTAGGCCTTATCGATACTACATCTACGTATACGAGTTTTGTCTACAAACTCAGGTTTCACTGACAACACAGTCAAGGTGTATACGCTGCAATGCTCCTTCTGCTGACAAAACCCGCCTGCTTTGCCAACAAAATAAAACCACCTCGATGAGAGGCGTAGAGGTTTTCATGGCAAAATTATATTGACAAAGTGTCAGTGTAGACACCATGCCTGATTATGTCCATTGTAAATGGCCTCCAGGAGGTGTCCCACAATGCCCATCCTGACAGCTCTGGTCAGCAGTTCAAACTCTGCTGCCCTGCACCCAGGGACACATGCCCCTCCCCTTTTAAAGGTCTGGGAATTTTTGAAATTCCACTTCCTGGTTGCTCAGCATGGAGAACTCACATTACATCTTCCCAGCTGACAATGATGGGTCCATGCAGCAAACGCTTTCCCGCTTGGAGCACACCCAAGTTGTTGGATCTGTTAACACTGCGGGGATAGGAGGCTGTCCAGTCCCAGCTCAGCTCCAGCCATAGGAACTTCAATACCTATGGGCAGATTTCTCGTGGCTTATTGGATAAGGGCTACGAACAGGACACCCAGCAGTGCTGTGCAAAGATAAAGGAGCTGAGACAGGCATACCAAAAGGCAAGGGAGGCAAACTATTGCCCTGGTGCTGCACTGAAGACCTGACACTTCTATAAGGAGCTGGACATCATCCTTGGCAGTGACCCCATCTACACCACCAAGAGCCCCATGAATACTTTGGCAAGGCTTGAGGTGATGGACAGTGGACCTAATCACAAGGATGAAGTCATGGATGAGGAGGTAAAGTTGGAGGATGATGTGAATCACACAGCAGGGTCGTCTGGTGGTGTGGCAAATCAGGACCTTTTTTCCATTCCGGAGAGGTCTAGCCAGACCCAGCAGTCCGTCTCTGGCCCACATGATGCAGGAGAGGTGAGCCCTGGTAAGTGATCTTTTTGAGTTGATGCTGCTCAGTTATATGAGTTAGAGCTGTCCTTTGCTCTATATATTCTGGAAGTGGGTGAAGGGATAGAAATGTACAAGACTAGCTGTGTTTGAGTTTACTCCACATTTCCCTGTGCAGCTAAGCAGTGTGGCGGAACAGTGTGTTAATGCACACCAAGATTTCATGGGAATCCTCCAGGGAGGTCTCTAGGAAACTTTCCCAGAGGTATTTGCTGAAGGTTCCTTGGCAGAGCTGATTTGTTCCTTTCCCCAATATAGGAAACTTTCCGGTTTCACTCAGCAATCATTTGTGCAGGCAAGCAGCATAGGGACTGGGTCTGAAGCTGACACGTGCAGAAGATGCCCCTTTGCAGCCTTGCTTACCCTAAGAAGTGAGATACCAGCTTCAGTTACCTCTGCCTGTGGAAAATGGTGCAGAATTTACAATATTGTCCCTAGTCACTTGCACTGATCCCCTTAAAAAAAACACCTAGACCCTTTTCCCCATCTTGAATGCCCAACCCCCACCCGGGCCGAACTCACCATGGTTAGGGTATTCGCTGAGCTGTGTACTTGCCGAGGTACAGTGAGAAAGTGATTCATATGTTAAAAGAGGTGTATTTTACTATAATGATTCAATCCTGTGCATGAACTAGCAATCATGCCTCTGTGTATTGTTTCTTGTGCTTATGCAGATGTGGCCTTCAGGGGAACCCCTACACACTGGTGGAGTGCCTCTGCCAGATATGGAAGAGACCAAGGTGTAGCAAGGAGGACACATTCTGAGAGGTGCTCCAATCCTCAGAGGCTGAAAAAAGAGAACGCAGGGAGTGGAGCAAGACCCTGAAGGAAAAATTTAAAATAAATAGGCAGGACAGAAAGGAGAGTGAGGAGTGCATTGTAAAGGGCCAGGAACAAGTGATGGAGGAGGAAACAGAGATGTTGAAGTCCCCAATCACGCTCCAGGCAGAACATGTGTGCTTGCCTCCCCATCCCCCACACAGCCGACACAGAGCTGCTTTCCATTCCCTCCCCAAACTCCTCCCACACATTCCTTGCAACTTCCCAGAACATCTCAGGACCCCGTTCACTCCACCCCTTGAAACAGCTTCCAGAATGAGAGCTGGACTTACACACAGCTATGAGAGCCTACAGTGCCCTGAACTGTTCTCTCTTCCCACCACACTTTTTGTGTGTGTTGTTAATTAGTATTTAATAAAAACAACTCTCTGAAAGATAACCAGTCTTTGTCTCCTACACGTGTTGGTGGCTGTTGGGAGTAATATAGAGTACAAATTTGATCATTTGCAGACTACAAATCCCAGTCAGGAATCATCACAATTTTCATGTAAGGCAGCATGTTAACAAAGAATGGCAGAGCACGGTACAGAAAGACGTCACTGGTGTTCATTATCAAAATGTTGCCTCAAAGCCTCCCTGATTTAGATAGTCCCCCTGTTGTGCCCCTCTAACAGCCCTGGTATCTGTCTGCTCAAATTCAGCAACCAGGCAATCCTCCTCCACACTCCACCTTGGGGTAAACTTTTTATCCTTAGCCTCACAAATCTTATGGAGTGCACAGCAGGCTGCTATAACCATGGGAACATTTTCCTCATTTAGGTCTAACCTGCCATAAAGGCAGCACCAATGCACTTTTAATCTGCCAAAGGCACGTTCCACGGTCATTCTGCAGCTGCTCAGCCTGTTGTTGAAGCTCTCCTTCCTGCTGTCCAGGTTTCCTATGTAAGACTTCATGGGAGTTGTCATAAATATAAAGGGAAGGGTAAACACCTTTAAAATCCCTCCTGGCCACAGGAAAAACCTTTTTACCTGTAAAGGGTTAAGAAACTAGGATAACCTCGCTGGCACCTGACCAACATGACTAATGAGGAGACAAGATACTTTCAAAAGCTGGGGGGAGGGAGAAACAAAGCCTCTCTCTCTGTCTGTGTGATGCTTTTGCCGGGGACAGAACAGGAATGGAGTCTTAGAACTTAGTAAGTAATCTAGCTAGAAATGCGTTAGATTCTGATTCCTTTAAATGGCTGAGAAAATAAGCTGTGCTGAATGGAATGTAGATTCCTGTTTTTGTGTCTTTTTGTAACTTAAGGTTTTGCCTAGAGGGATTCTCTATGTTTTGAATCTGATTACCCTGTAAGATATTTACCCTCCGGATTTTACAGAGGTGATTCTTTTTACTTTTTCTTCTATTAAAATTCTTCTTTTAAGAATCTGAATGCTTTTTCATTGTTCTTAAGATCCAAGCGTTTGGGTTTGTGTTCACCTATGCAAATTGGTGAGGATTTTTATCAAGCCTTCCCCAGGAAACGGGGTGTAAAGGTAAGGGAGGATTTTTGGGGGGGAAAGACGTTTCCAAACGGGCTCTTTCCCAGTAAAATACCAGTTAGACGTTTGGTGGTGGCAGCGATAAAGTCCAAGGGCAAAAGGTAAAATAGTTGTATGTTGGGGAAGTTTTAACCTAAGCTGGTAAAAGTAAGCTTAGGAGGTTTTCATGCAGGTCCCCACATCTGTACCTTAGAGTTCAGAGTTGGAAAGGAACCTTGACATTGTGGCAGAGCGGTGGGATTAACTTGAAATCATTTTGAGATCAATTTGAGATTTTTTGAACCAGAAGCACAGATTTGAAAAGGAATTTTTTTTTCCTTTGGGCTGCTGGAAAGCATGTTTTAAACTGAAAGCAGTTAGAGTTTTTTTTCCTCCGCTTGGGGGCCAGAGCAGAGAAAAAAGGGGATTGTCTTTTGTGAGCTGGAGTTTTCTCTACCTAAAGGCAGGGTAGTTAACCTCCTGCAGGGAAATTCATAAGTCTTATAGATTCATAGATACTAAGGTCAGAAGGGACCATTATGATCATCTAGTCTGACCTCCTGCACAACGCAGGCCACAGAATCTCACCCACCCACTCCTGCGAAAAATCTCACCTATGCCTGAGGTATTGAAGTCCTCAAATCGTGGTTTAAAGACTTCAAGGAGCAGAGAATCCTCCAGCAAGTGACCCATGCCCCATGCTACAGAGGAAGGCGAAAAACCTCCAGGGCCTCCTCCAATCTGCCCTGGAGGAAAATTCCTTCCTGACCCCAAATATGGCGATCAGCTAAACCCTGAGCATATGGGCAAGTTTCACCAGCCAGATACTACAGAAAATTCTTTCCTGGGTAACTCAGATCCCACCCCATCTAACATCCCAGACCTGAAGAAGTTTTTTTTTCCTAAGAGCAACTAGAGGAGTTTTCTGCCTATTTACCTGGAGACAAAGGTGTTAGGTTGTTTTTTTTTTTAAGGATTTTTCTGGAGGCTGACAATCACAATCAGAGAACATAGGTATCCAGACAGCACAGCAAAATTTTACAAGCCAAGTTTTTGTTTTGTTTTGTTTTCTTTCTAACTCTCGCGTGTAAAGTTAGTTAAAAACAGACAGGTTAGAATGACAGACTGCACTGTTCAACAGAAGCTGGAGTTAGCCAGATTTGAGGCTGAGGAAAAACAAAAGGAACATGAAAGATGTGTAGAACTCAGACAGATGGAACTGGAGGAGAAGTTAAAAAAGAGGAAGCATGCACTGGAGATGGAGAAGGCAAAGGCTCAGCAGAATATACCAACAAACCCTAGCAATCCTTCTCCAGGTACCCCTTCCCATCCCAGAAAGTTCCCCACCTACAAGGCAGGTGATGATACCAAGGCCTTCTTAGAAAACTTCGAAAGGGCCTGCCTTGGGTACAGCATCTCTACAGAACAATACATGGTAGAGCTGAGGCTGCAGCTCAGTGAACCCTTAGCTGAGGTGGCGGCTGAAATGCCTAAGGAACAAATGAACCAGTATGAACTGTTTAAAACCAAGGCGAGAGTCAGAATGGAGCTAACACCTGAGCATTCCTGTGGGCGGTTCAGAGCCCTAAGGTGGAAACCAGACATGTCATTTACCCAATATGCCTACTACATTGTGAAACATTGGGATGCCTGGATATCAGGAGCAAGTGTTAAATCTCCAGAAGATTTGCCCTTCCTAATGCAAATGGAGCAGTTCTTAGAGGGTGTTCCTGAGGAAATAGAGAGATACATCCTAGATGGGAAGCCCAAAACTGTAATCGAGGTGAGGGAGATTGGAGCCAAATGGGTGGAGGTGGCAGAAAAGAAAAAAAACTGGTCGCAGTTGGAGCGGATACCAGAAGGGACAACCTCAGACCACACCCTACTACCAGGGGCAGCCCAAGGCCCCACCTACCCCCCAAGGAACCCTCAGCCACCTTATCGTCCCGCCACACCGTTCTCCAGCAACTCCCCTCACCCCAGTGACCCGTCAGCTGGATGATGTTTTAAATGTAACGAGCCGGGGCATGTAAAGGCCAACTGCCCCAAGAACCCCAACAGATTACAGTTCATTGCACCGGAATCACACCAGAGGTCCTCAGGCCCAGATACCTCCCAGATACCCTTGGAGCAGAGGGAAACTGTGAGTGTGGGCGGGAAGAAGGTCACCACGTAGAGGGACACCGGAGCACAAGTGTCGGCTATCCATGCTTCCTTAGTGGACCCCAGTTTAATCAACCCAGAGATCCAAGTGACAATTCAACCCTTCAAGTCAAACTCTTTCAATTTGCCTACAGCCAAGTTGCCTGTCCAGTACAAGGGCTGGTCAGGAACGTGGACTTTTGCAGTCTATGATGGTGGGCCCATCCATAATGTGTGCATAACGGTGACCACAACAGTAGAGAGCAGTGTGGGATCCATCCTTTCAGACAGAAATGGCTGGCTCACAGTAAACAGGGGCTGTTGAAAAGTGCTGCAAAATGCAGTTGGAAGCCCATGGAATGCTGGGATGGAAAGAACTGCATCATGGGATGTTGAGCCCACACCCGTGATCCACTCATGATCCGCCTTCCCACAACTCCTAGCTTAGGGGTTCTCAAACTGGGGGTTGGGACCCCTCAGGGGGTCGTAAGGTTATTACATGGGGGGTCACGAGCTGTCAGCCTCCTCCCCAAACCCCAATTTGCCTCCAGCATTTATAATGATGTTAAATATATTAAAAAGTGTTTTTAATTTATAAGGGGCATTGCACTCAGAGGCCTGCTGTGTGAAAGTGGTCACCAGTACAAAAGTTTGAGAACCACTGTCCTAGCTGTAGAAGGTGGCGAGTAGCACAGTGGGATAGCTACCCACAGTTTGCTGCTCTCAGTGACAATGCTAGAGCACCAAGCGTGGATGGCCTCTGCCAACAGAAGCAGCGTAGCGTGGACATGCACAAGCGATGTAAATATACCAGTTTTTGATTGTTGGCTTAATTTGCATCGACAAAACTCTGTAGTGTGGACAAGGCCTTAGTCAGGTTTCCTCCTCAGAGACATTAGATTCAATTCTACAATAATACATAACCATTTGCATTTTAATACAATGAACTTCTAAGATACTTGAACTTGATTCAATAAGGGTTGTCCAGAATAGTGCATAAAATTGCCATATCTGTTACAAGCATGCATTTTCATCTAGAGATTGCACCCATCTCTTGTTTTGGCCAAACTGCAAAGTCCAGCTTCCCCAGAGTTATGATGTTTGGTTCTATTGTTTGATTCATCCTTTTATATAGTTAGGGATCAGCTAGAAAGTTCAGTAAAAAAATTCTCTCAAATTTATGGGGTGGTGGTGGCAGGAGGAAGGTTGTGGAGACACAGTTTTGGTTTAGGCCTATCTGTATCAAAAACTGGAACTATTTATCCAAACAATTGCAACCTTTAAACCTATCTTTAAAATCCAAATCTTTGGTGGATTTAGGGTAAATGGGATTGAGATTAGAACTATCCCTGACTGTATAAGAATTTGTATCTGTGCCCATCTCCATTTGTAGCCCCAGTCAGTATTCATAAAATTGTCCTGGAACTATGTTTGGAAAAGAGGGAATAAAAAGGTTTCCTCAGAGGTCAAGTCTTCATGTAATGCCAGTGATTAGATGTGTCACCATCTAGAACAGTTCCACTGACTGGGATTGTGGCACTGGAGGGAGGAGAGGGAATTGTTAGCATCGCTCATCACAGTAGCAAAGGAATTATGTATACAACAGTCAGCTGAAATGAGATTTAGTTCTTCACCAGTATCATTTCAAACTTCTGCTTTTCCACTTCATCTGCCATAAGTTAAAAACATAAGAACAGCCATACTGGGTCAGACCAAAGGTCCATCCAGCCCAGTATCCTGTCTACTAACAGTGGCCAATGCCAGGTGCCTCAGAGGGAGTGAACCTAACAGATAATGATCAAGTGATCTCTCTCCTGCCATCCATCTCTACCCTCTGACAAACAGAGGCTAGGGACACCATTCCTTTCCTATCCTGGCTAATAGCCATTAATGGACTTAACCTCCATGAATTTATCTAGTTCTCTTATCATCAGAAGAGAGGCCTTTAGACTAACACAAATTGTCAAAAAGAGTTGTAGTAACTACTAGGCCATCACTGCTCTGTGATCCAGCACCGGTCAGTATTTTTCAGCAGGAAGTCCTGGAAGCCTATGAGTTTCAACAGTTTTGGAGGCAGACTTCTGCAGTTGGTCCACCACCATGAGAGAGGTGGTGGTATGGCCATGTCCCACAGTCTTCACAGTGGGGCATTCCCTGTTTCTGTGGGAACTGGAGACAGACTGTTAGATCTTTAAAAAAAGAAAAGGAGTACTTGTGGCACCTTAGAGACTAACAAATTTATCTGAGCATAAGCTTTCGTGAGCTACAGCTCACTTCATCGGATGCATTCAGTGGTGAGCTGTAGCTCATGAAAGCTTATGCTCAGATAAATTTGTTAGTCTCTAAGGTGCCACAAGCACTCCTTTTCTTTTTGCGAATACAGACTAACACAGCTGCTACTCTGAAACCTATTAGATCTTTGCTCTGAACCTGAGCTTAGGACCACCCCTCAAGATGAACCATCCAGAATTCTTTGCCTCCAAGCAGTACATAGAGTGGATTCCAGGGCTCCCTTTGTAGCAGACCTTTCCGCAAATTTTTAACAAAGGGTTAATTTGTATCAATTGCTTCATTGGCTTCAAGGATTTCCTCCTCAAAAAGCCAAAAGCTTTTTTGAGGAGGATCTGAAGGACAATATCTCTCTGCCTGAGAGACAGCAGTCCACAGGAATTCAACTCCTGGCTAGTATGGGCACAAGGCCCACACCACCATGAAACCTGGCTTCCAGCTTATGTGTGAGCAAGATCCATGCTGACTCAGTTGAGCAGGCTGCGTGAAGGATCCTTTCACTGAGGACAAGCTACAATCAGTAGCATGATACTGAGAGTAAGTTTTTCAAAGCTCACCCTCCTTCTCCCTGAGGTATCCTGTAACAGCGTGCTCTGCCCCCTTTAAGGAGTAGTAGTGCTCAGAGCCAGTGACCCTATTCCATGACATTGCCCCTTTAAGTAAATAGGTATTAAGGGAGCAGCGGACAAGCTTTGAAATGGGGTCCAGGTATTAATCAGGAAGCTATCTCCTAAAAGGGATAAGAATACAACAGCTAGCTGATTCTGGGAGAGAGGCTCCATGAATCAGGTCTAAAAGCCAGCTACTGCGGGGGTTGAGGAAGCTGGCTTAAGCCATTGCACAACCCTGTGAAGGAAGTCTGTGGAATCCCTTAACCTGGGGAAAGTGTTTGGGTCTGCGGGGGCCAAACAACACTGTATTTTTATATGGACTTAATAATTTGGACTTCAGAAAGGGGAATATTACTTTTTAAGTACTTTGGACTGCGAAAAAGTTATTTGGAAGAAGCAAGAGGGAAGAGCTGTATAATACTTCTTCACCAGATTGATGTGGAGTGGGAATTCCCTATCAAGACTCTACCTAAGGTTCTAAAAGGTCCACATTATTTGACCTAAGGTTAGGCCAGCTTCTTAGTAAAGGATTTAACAACTGGGGGGAATACTGCTGTCCAACACACAGACAGGAGAATGAGATAATCATTAAGACTAAAATTGGAAACAGCACCCTCAGCCTTGAGAATATTGGCTGGAGATTCTTATTGTGCAATTCTGGGTTCATCTGGGAGGCCATTGTGTGTACTTGTGAATGAAGAACTACCTACCTAGCAGCATCTTCTGGACTCCTATATGACTCAGCAGGTATGTGGCCCAAGGAGGAGACATTGCGTATAACCTGTCTCATGCTATGACAATTTAGCTCCCACACCCCAATCCCCAATTTCCAGCATAGGATGTTGTGGTGGGGCGGTGCCCTGCCCCCATGCCAGATTGGGCTACAACAGGCCAAAGTGTCTGTGCAAGGCGGCAGCCAACCAGGGAGGGCCTGTTAGAGAGCCAATTAGGGCCAGTATTACAGCCAGCCAATCAGGGCTAGGTTAGGCCCAATATAAAGGCTGCAGAGGAAGGGAGCAAGCAGTCTCTCTCAGACCTTCAAGGGAGAAGGTCTGTCTCCTGAGTGAAGGAGACCAGCATCCAGGACAGTGCTGGCCAGGCTTGGGAAAGCTGAGGAGAGCTCCAGCCCAATACCCGCCAGGCTGCAGGCCCTGATAGAAGGGCCCACAGGATGCAAGTGGGCCGAAAGGGAAGCGGCCCAGGGAGGAGAGGCAAACAAGGGGAGTGAAGGAGGGCAGGGAGGCTGCTGCCAGAGGGTCCCTGGGCCAGGACCCAGAGTAGAGGGCAGGCCTGGGTCTCCCCCTTGTACTACACCTGGCCGTTAGGAGTGGCCATAGCGGACTGCACCTGACTCCTGATAGAAGGGGAAGTGGTTGGCTACTGTGGCTGGGGTGAAGAGAAAAGACTGCTGTTAAACCCTCCCACCCCCCGGGAAGGTGGCAAGTATGGACTTGGGGGCACTGCTGGAGGGCAGTGTCCTGAAGAGGATGCTGGGAGCAATGCAGGTCGAGAAGCCAATCAAGGACTTGAGACGGATGGGACACCACCGGCAGAGGGCGCTCAGCATGAACTGAGCTAATTCCCAGATGCAGATTCCCAGGAGATGCTGCGGTGGTGAGTCCCAACCCCGTCACAGATGTGTATATTTACTAAAAAGGCAGAAAGCCTTCAGCACAGTTTAGGGAAGCGTGGTCGAGGCAGAGAGTCTCACTCTATTCCTTAGGGTTCTACAACAAGAAGGAAAGTCAGGGTCAACTGGCTCAGCAGGATACACTTAGAACCAAGGGTATGCAGTCTAGCTTAGCTAGCCTTTCAGTGCATCACAGGCCAGGTTGGAAGTGTACTGATTTACTTATTACCAAGTCCAGCTGGAAAACCAAAAGAAGTATTATGGGATGAAGACACATAAAGTGGTCTCAATATCTCAGAAGTAGGGTACAAAGCCTTCATTATGCCTCTCCCCTACTCCCCCAGTCAATGAGTGAAAAGATGGTAAAGAAGATCATGAAGGCACAGACCTCAGGGATTATAATCTCCTTTTCATTAACACTCAGGTCTTAATTCTGAGGTCTAATATGGATATATCTAGAACCTTCTCTCAAAATCCCAAAACACACACGCAAAACAGTGCAACAGAGACCTATCATGAACTAATATCCAGTGCTACCTAAACCTGTCAGCTGGGAAGCTAAAAAGAAGGAACCACAGTCACTCATTCTAAGAAAGTGTTCAAAACCCTCCTAGGATCCCTGAGGAAATTCACAAATGATATCTATGTATCTCTTGATGTTACAAGGGTCATAC
The DNA here is from genome assembly GCF_015237465.2 of Chelonia mydas. Classification (NCBI taxonomy): domain Eukaryota; kingdom Metazoa; phylum Chordata; order Testudines; family Cheloniidae; genus Chelonia; species Chelonia mydas. The sequence goes on along the minus strand of NC_057850.1, from coordinate 193,992,561 downwards.
ATTAGGGCAAAGTCAGCTGAAGCAAAATACATATTAATGTTTTTACAAGATGGCTTGGCCATGGGGCTCAAGGTCAGCACTTCTGAAGAGACAAGTTAGTGACTGCAGACATATTTCACTGTAAGAAACCCATGAGACACTCTCATTACTGTGACATAAAAGTGATGGTCTTCAGCAGGGACAGCTTATGGGTGGGTGACATGGTCAGGTGGGGCACCATAGTCAAGAGGACCATGCCCACCTCGGAGGCAGGGGGAGGGGATAAAGAGTGCTGTGGGGTGGGAGCCGGGCATCCCCTCTCCACCCTCCCGGCAGCATGACACCCGCAGTGCTGCTGCGGCTCCACCTGCTGCTGCTCTGCCTTTTGAGTGTCTGCCAGCTGCTTGGGGAGCAGAACTTAAAGGGCATCAAAAAAAGTTCACCCAAGGCACCATTTTCCCTAAAGCCAGCCCTGGTCCTCAGGAATCTGTTATCAATATGCAGATTCCTATCTTGATCTGTGGATTATATGCCCTAATAAAACCACCTTTCAGCATCACAGATGGTAAGTCCCTTCTCCACTGCTCCACTAAAAGCATCTTGCCTACTCACCACCTTCTTGTCCAAAGGAGTTACAGAGTTTGGTATATTCTTAATGAGACTTCACTTTCACATTCTATTAAACATGGTAGTTCTGTGAATTAAACAGGCCTCTGCCCCAAGTTCACCACAATCTTCCTCCTATAAAAAGAAATGGAATTATTGTCCTTCTGGTTCAATCCAAATATTTTAAGGAAGTAGAAATGCATAAATTAGAGGCTGAGGAATAAAGGTGCATATAGCAGAGAAACAAGGTGGTTGAAGAAATCTTATTGGACAAATTTCTGTTGGTGAGAAACTTTCAAGATTACATAGAGCTCTTCTTCAAGCAGAGGCAGTCAAAGTCCCAAGAACAACTCCTCTCATTGCTATGCACTATGAAAAGAGCAGCAGTTTTGTTTTTGGGGGGAAATGGATCATACACCTTATGAGGAGGTTTGTAAGGCTACTACAGGGTCTTCCAGCCACACTTTCTCAGACACTATATTGCAGACATCCTCACCCCTAATTGTCAAGGTTCCTTCCCCACTCTGAACTCTAGGGTACAGATGTGGGGACCTGCATGAAAGACCCCCTAAGCTTATTCTTACCAGCTTAGGTTAAAACTTCCTCGAGGTACAAACTTTGCCTTGTCCTTGAACCCTATGCTGCTACCACCAAGCGTGTTAAACAAAGAACAGGGAAAGAGCCCACTTGGAGACGTCTTCCCCCCCCCCCCAAAAATATCCCCCCAAGCCCTACACCCCCTTTTCTGGGGAAGGCTTGATAAAAATCCTCACCAATTTGCGTGAACACAGACCCAAACCCTTGGATCTTAAGAACAATGAAAAAGCAATCAGGATCTTAAAAGAAGAATTTTAATTAAAGAAAAAGAATCACCTCTGTAAAATCAGAATGGTAAATACCTTACAGGATAATCAGATTCAAAACATAGAGAATCCCTCTAGGCAAAACCTTAAGTTACAAAAAGACACAAAAACAGGAATATACATTCCATTCAGCACAACCTATTTTACCAGCCATTTAACAAAAGGAAATCTAATGCATTTCTAGCTAGATTACTTACTAACTTAACAGAAGTTCTGAAGAGCATTCCTGACTTGGTCCCAGCAAAAGCATCAACAGACAGACAGACCCTTTGTTTCCCCCCGCCCCCGCCGCTCCAGCTTCGAAAGTATCTTGTCTCCTCATTGGTCATTTTGGTCAGATGCCAGCGAGGTTATCTTAGCTTCTTAACTCTTTACAGGTGAAGGGGTTTTGCCTCTGGCCAGGAGGGAGTTCATAGTTCAGTATAGAGAAAGGTGGTTACCCTTCCCTTTATATTTATGACAATGCAGCATTTGGTTGAAGGCTGTTACGAAACAGGGTGCCCCACCGGCAGCAACCTTTATGTTCCTTCTCACAGTTCTACATGGGCAAAGTGAATCCTCCTCTCTCCTTAGGTACCATTCACTGCTTCCTACACCCCTGCTGTGAAGACTGATATGGAGTGGACTGAGAAAGGGAAAACTTTGTCTTACCTGTGAATTTTCATTCTAGGACCGTCCATGTCAGACAGTCTGGCCCTCTCTCCAAGGATTGCATTATGTCCAGGATTTTTTTTTCTATTGTTCGTTCATTTATTAAGTAGTTTGAGAGGAATAGAGTTCCTTCAGGAAATCACTAAAATTCATGTAAAGACTCTGTGGCAAGTGTTTTGAGTTGAATAGCACTTTTACAGAGTCAGTATTTTTCAGCTTTGGAAGCTATTGTTCTGGAGAGTTCTTCCAGAGGAGCGATACGAAGACGAGGCTAGGGGCACAGATCTGGGGTAGATCAAAGATCTGATCTGGCTCCAGTTACCATGGAGATGAGGAATGCTCCATTGTGAAGACTGACAGATATGGACGGTGCTAGAATGAAAATTCTTCAACTCCATTTCTGCTTCTCCACACTTTCATATATTTCAATGAGCTTCCTGAATAAGTCCACATATCCTTGTTCAGATTTGCTCATCCAGTTAGTGAGAAAGAATGAGTCCATTAATAAAACAGGAAGATGGATTGTGAGCTTTATATTAATATGGGGGTATGAAGCTCAAGTGAATAGTTTCCCTCAATCTTATTGATCACAAAAAGGATATCTGTGTGTGTGTATATTTATATAACTATAATATATATATATAAGCACACACAGAAAAATCTGTATGTTTCAAGGTTACTGAGATAAGCTCTATTTTATTACTATTATTATTATTATTATTAGCAGAGTAAACATTTAAACCAGAATAAATCCCTAAAATCTATGCAAATGGGAGTGTGAAGTCCTGGTTGTACACAATCAGTTTATTATTTTTAGTAACTACTTTAAACTCCGGTGCACAGAAGGCCTCATTGTGTTGCCTAAATGTAAGGTGCATACAACATTCAGTCACTTTTTTACTGATTTAATTTAATAAATTTAAATTTAATAAATCTCTAAAGTTCACACTTAAAAGCCACCTATTTTGCACCTGTTCAATGCAAAGTATCTAATCAAAACTACATTACAGGGTTTTAAAACCTAACTGAATCTGCCCTGCTAGCTTATCAACATATTTATTGCATTCTAAAAATATTTCAATACACTTAAATTCGTTAAGACTGTTTTCTGTTCTCTCAGTTGCCAAACTTTCAGGCAATACTAAATAATTTTATGTCTGAATTTGCAACACTAAATAATTTCAAACCAAATAAGTCCTTGGAGATGTGTGGCTATGATTAAACTTAGCAATTCCTATGAACCATACGAAAAAAATTGAAGCCAATGTCATCATCCTATAGCTATTATTTTATTCCTTGGACCTTCACAACTATTTCATTATTAAAAATGTATTAAGGCTTGGTGCAATTCCTAGGACAAAAGCAAAATATTTTTAAAGGTAGAAATCCCAGTGCAATATGAACAGATTTTACACACAGGGCTGATGTCTATAATGTACATAGTGAATAAAAGATCTAGATTTTGTTTTTTAAAAGTAGGCTTCTCATTTCTTTTTACATGATAATTATTTGCTACTGGAGGAGTTTTGGTATATTACTGATATTATGTTAAGAATTAGACAACAAAATATAAACAAAGGAAATGGTTGCAGAAAAGTGTAAGTATAACCCTATTTACAATGTAAGCCTCATATTAACTAATAGTGGTATATATAGCCCTGATAAGAATACATGGATTTACAAATTCACCTCCCTAGATAATCTGTCTCATGCTGTCTTCCACCCACCACTCACACCATAATAATACTTTGGATATATAATGCCTGTCATCAGAGAACCTTCATGTATTTTACAAATGGAAGTATTATACGTTTTAGAGATGAGGTAGCTGAGCTGCTGAGATGCTAATATAAATTTTCCCAAAGTCACACAGCAACTCAGGTACAGAACTGAAAACAGAATACAGGTCTCCTGACCCCCAGTTTCTTGTCCTAGCCATTAGACCTTACTTCCTCACTATCGGCCCATTGACTCCACTCCCATTGTCTTGTCTTGGTAGGGATAAATTACCCCTTGCCCTCTTGTACACATCTCAACACCTCCACACAAAAGCCAAGCCAAACGGCTTTTAGTTTTGAACAGTGCAGCAACATTAGCCCTCTCAACTGCCCTTATCTTTGTTCTCTGTGAAACTTCTGGGTTCCACTCAAAATTGGAAGCCAAAGTGCCTAAATACCTTTGGACAGTAAAGGGATTTCCAGCTCAATTTTTCAGACCAAAGAGATTTGAGTGAAATTGGACTTTAGGGTATTTATCCAAGCCAAACTGAACAGGAGTATCACACACAGCTGCTTTTGTCACCTTCCCATGACTCTCCACAACTGAAAGTCACTTTTTTATCATTTATGATGTGCCATCCATCAGACTTCCCTTTCTTCTTTGCCAATACACTCCTTGGCCAAATTCTTCACTGATTTAATGGGATGCAAGAGGCACCTTAGTTAAATCTTCCCTTAAAAATCTTCCTTGTCTCCTGCTCTCACATGTGACTCCCTGATAACTATGTGCTACTGTTCATAAAGAATATTATATAAAAATAAAGTATATCATGTTGTAGAGGCTCTTCCCCCTCACTCACAAGAACCCAATCTCTCTAAAAATCCTCCATACATTGCAGTTGGCCTCTTTTCAGTTCAATGGGGCAGTTTCAATCACCTTGCTCACCAAACACTCCAAGAAGAGCAGATTGTTGCCTGTCCCTAAGTCTGATGCTCTGCCACCCAGGAACTTTCAAACTGTTCCAGGCCCTAAAAATGTCAACAGAGCATATTCTCAGATTTACTAGTGTCAATATATTAATTTTACTACATTAATTAAAAATATGCAGGTTGAATACTGAAATATTTTCTCTTTCTCCAACCCTCCTTGACCACATTTAAGGGGAAAATGATCTCATAGACCCCCGCCCCAATCTTATAATTTGTCCAAGTGAGTCCTAACTCTAGCCCCTACATTCTCTTGTCTGTTGCTTTTGTGAGCAACCAGTTATGGCGCTACAAACCACAGGAGCCGCACCTGTCCCTAGCTGTTATACAGGTTGTGTGGGAGGGTACAAGTCTCATAGCTCAATCATCCTCCTGTGCACCCACAGGACCACTCCAGTCATAAGTCTCATAACCACACTGAGAATAGGAAACATTATTACGCATGGAGAAATAGTTTGAGAGAGGTTAGGGAGGAGACGACAACCCATCAGGCAGACTGCTTTAAAGGGAATGACACTGACAGTTTTGGGCTATAGAAGTTCTAAGGTTGCCCTGAAAGGGAAAAGCAATTGTGTGTGTTTGTGCCTATTTATGTTTAAACAGAGTCTGGACTTTTAACCAAAAAAAAAAAAAAAAAAGGCAGGGGAAAATACTTTTCAGGCCTCTATCTACAGAACTATTGAAATGATAACATCACTAGAGCCTAGAGAGTGAAAGCTAAGAAACTGACAGAGGAAGGTATATTTTAGTCCAACTGTTCTAAAAAATCTTATTCGTTTTTAACACGCATTTAACTTGACCGACTAGAGGAAGGACATCTTTGTTAAAGTTTGCTGTCCTCCTTCCATTAAGGGGAGGGAGTTAATGTACATCCCCCTGGCCCAAACCTGTCCTCCAGCAAATCCAGGGAACACCAGATCTGATGTTTTTGATCAAGTAAAAAATTATCAGAGGAAAAAAAATCTATTTTAAGAAACACCACAACCGTGGGAGGCTTTTGTCATATATCACAAAGAATTAAAAATAAATTTAAAACAATTACAAGTGATTTTTTTAAAAAATTATTTGGAAGGCATCTTCAAAGGGGGCTGCACAACATGAAGTTTGCCAGCAGGATCTGGCAGATCTTCCAAGCTAAGGCCTTGTCTACACTATACAGTTAAGTTGACTTAAGTTACACTGACATACAGCCCCCACTGTAATTAAACTGCTGTTACGTGCCCACGCTATGCTTCTTGTGTCGGTGAAGCGTATCCACAATAGAAGTTCTTGCATTGACACAGAGCAGTGCACCATGGGTAGCTATCCCACTGTGCAACTGGCCCCATGGTGCTTTGGGAAGGGTTTACAATGCCTCCTGGGGTCAGGTGCAGCGTCACATGATGAAGATTTCTCAATCCCATCATTCCATGGGCATCCTACTAGATTGCCAGCTGTTTTTCAACTGCTCTGGTAACCTGCGAGCCAGCTATCTCTGTCAGAACATATGGATCCTGCACTGCTCTTCAGTATTGTGTATTATGAACACAAGACTGTAAAAAGACCTCAATAGGGGGCGGAGGGGCTATTTGGCGGGGGGATGCCTTGAAGGAGTATATTAACACTGAGCCACAGTAACGTGGATTGCTGTAATGTGCTGAGCTTGGCATTGTTTGTTTGCTCTGTGCTATGAACCCTGTGATGATTGCTGTGTGTGCCAGAAAAGTAACATATTTTAAATCACTTTTTAAAGTAGCACTCGGTAATATGACCAAACTGACATTGCTGAACATTAACACAAGAAGCCCACAGAAGTGGGAGGAATGGGGGCAGTGCATAGGTGCTGGAACGAGAGGTGCTGCTTCACCCCCTGGCTTGAAATGGTTTCCATCATATACAGGATTTACGGTTTGGTTTAATGGCTCCCAGCACCCCGACTATGCAAATTGTTCCAGCACCCCGGGAGTGTTTGAGTGGGAGAGAGAGACAGAGTGTGTGTTAGGGGAGAGTGAGTGCATAAGTATGCTGTATCTTTTTTACGTATAGCACTCACCAGCCTGAACACTTATTCTGACAGCAGCCAGAAGCAACCAATCCTGAGGCAGAAGCTGGTGCACAGACAGCGGGTGTCCCCCACCCCCCGACCTCAGCTCAGCGGAGACCGGTACACAGGTCGGGGGAGGAGAACACCCCTGACATCAACCCCCGCCTCCCTCCCTGGCTCTGCACAGCAGGAATCTCTCCCCCACCCCAGCAGCAGCTCACCCTGCCTGCCTGCAACCCTAGTGACAGGGAGAGCAGGATTCCGCTTCAGTGTTTGATTCCATTCGGGTGACCAGACGTCCTGACCGATGTACAATCGGGATGCCATTGGTCCCGATATTTTGCTTCGGCAGCACTCTGGCTTTTTTTTTTTTTTTTGCTTGGGCTGGCAAAAATCCTAGAGCCTGCCTTGGTGGGGGGTGGGGGGGGAAGTGAGCCTGTGGCTGCCCCCCCATGTGTCCCGATATTTTGTTCTTGTCATCTGGTCACGCTAGATTCCATGGTTCCCTCCGAGTTCTCCCACAGCCTTCTCTTCCCACAGACCAAGGAGATGCACCACCTCCCCTGTAGTCCAGGCAGGAGTGCATTTGCTGCCAGAAACCGGCATGCTCAGCTGGGCAGTAGCTATAGGGGCTCTCCATGCTGAGCAATTTCACCCTCAACACTTCCTGAGGATTTGAAAGGGGAGGGGCCCATGCCTGTGTAGCTGGATGCTGGGCAGTGGAGTTCAAAACGGTGAGCAGAGCAGTTACGGTGGGCCAGTTACAGTGACCTAATGAACATAGTGTCTACACTGACACTTTGTCGATCTAATTTTGCTGCAAAGCTTCTTGTCGAGGTGGTTTTGTTTTCTCAGCAAAGCAGGAAAGTTTTGTTGGTGGGAGAAGCATTGTGGTATGTACACCTCCATTGTTTTGTGAACAAAAACTGTATTTGCTGACAAAACTTTGTAGTGTAGACGAGGCCTAAATAAGGTTAAACCTTGCTTGAATGGTTGACCTCCAAGAGAAACCCACGGTGCAAGAGGAGGTGGTATTAGTGAGGAAGAGATATTGAGGCTAAAGCACTAGAGACCTGAGTTCTGTTCCTGGCTCTGGTACAAACTTTCTGTGGGATCTTGGGAAAGTCATGTGGCCTCTCTGAGCCTCAGTTTCTTATCTGAGACAATACTACATTACCTCACTTTTTTTTTTGGTGAGGACAAAACAACATATGTTAGATGTTCAGACAAAATGATGAGCACCAAATAGAAAAAAAAACACCCTATCAATAAAAGAAATTTAATAAAGTAGGCCTGGGACATGAATGGTAGAAGGACAAACTGAGATAAGGCTGTTCACATGACAGAGAGCTCTCTTTGTGAATTCCCAGCCCTCTGAACACTTGCTCAGCTCTTGTCTGTGCAGTGGATTGTTTCGTTAAAGTTTTGACCTTAGTGCACAGGGCTAACCTCATAATAGGTCAGCTCATTGCAGTCTTCACCTACAATCGCTTTGCGTTAACATATCTGAGAAGACTGATTTTCCTCTCTGCTGGACAGACCGTAGGCCCAGATCCTCAAAAAGTATTTAAGTGCCTTATTCCAATGGGAGTTAGACACCTAAATACCTTTGGTGATTGGAGCTTTAGTGACTTGCCCAACTTAAAATAGGATCAGATTCAGCCATTCTTAACTCACTCTGAGTAGTATCATTTTCCTCAGCATTTGCACAGTAAGGTACTCATCAGTGTGCATGAGGGTAGCAGAATGTGTCCCATAATACACTGGTAGAAAACTGGGCATAGAATCTAGGTGATCAGATCCAGAGGCTCCTATTTTAGAGACCGTACAACACTTTATTGCTCTGAAAGTCTGCACAGTATGAAAATAAGTGTTATGAGGGTGGTTTAAGCATTACACATGAGGGATTTTGTGATGGGCTTCAAAGAGAAATGTAGCATCCTGTGCAAGCAACATTTTCTCCGTACATTTTGGGATGCTTGCTCCATTCAAGAGCTCATTGAGAAATACAGGTTCACAAATGGTCTAGGGTACAGCTAGATTTATACAGAATCCTGTTTTAGTGCTACATTTGTACAATATGTGGATAAGGACTTTTTATTGTGGTTTTATTACAAAGCACAGGGCCGAGCACAATGGGGCCCCAAACTGGCTGCAGCCTCCAGGCAATACTGTAATACAAGCAGTGAATACTATCACTGTTACTACATTTCATGTTAGGCTGACACTACTACGCCCTAGAGGATTATGTTTTGTGGGCTACTCAGAAAAATATAATTTGATCTTATCTCAGCCAAATGCAGAGCAGTCCAAACTGTAGTTCACAAATACAAGTGTTACTCAGCTGCAGTAGCAGGGCAGCAAACTTTTAAGTGACCCTGTCACAGCCAATTAGATTGTGTTAGATGCTACAAGGATGAAATAATAAATATGTATTGTGACAGTGTCGGGCCAGATGGCTACAGGAGAGTAATAGAAGGCAGACATATTAGCCCCAGGCTAAGCAGGTCCCTTTTCCCTGTGTAAGGTAACAGGGAAGGTTCCAGAACAATCAGTAACCTTCTGGAGACAATTAAGACAGACAGGCTGATTAGAACACCTGCAGCCAATCAAGAAGCTGCTAGAATCAATTAAGGCAGGTTAATCAGGGCACCTGGGTTTAAAAAAGGAGCTTACTTCAGTTTGTGGTGCGCGTGTAAGGAGCTGGGAGCAAGAGGTGCTAGGAGCTGAGAGTGAGAACGCATACTGTTAGAGGACTGAAGAGTACAAGCATTATCAGACACCAGGAGGAAGGTCCTATGGTGAGGATAAAGAAGGTGTTGGGAGGAAGTAGCCCAGGGAGTTGTAGCTGTCGCACAGCTGTTCCAGGAGGCACTCTAGACAGCTGCATTCCACAGGACCCTGGGCTGGAACCCAGAGTAGAGGGCGGGCCCAGCTTCCCCCCAAACCTCCCAACTCCTGGTCAGACACAGGATGAGTTGACCTGGACTGTGGGTTCACGAAAACGGCCAAACTGAGGGCTGCTGTGGAGCTCCAAGGTGAGCAAATCCGTCAATAAGCAAAAGACCCACCAAGGTAGAGGAACTTTGTCATAGTATGTACAAAACTTAAAATTCATCATTCCCTTGGAAAGCTCAGTTGAATAGCTCTATAAATCCATGTAAGAAAACTGATACAAGAGTTGGAGGCACTTCAAGACTCACTTTTAGAAAACATTTGAAGCTCTGGAAGAAAATCATCATCAAATAGATAATCAGAAATGAGAAGCTGATGAAGACTATATTACAATGTGCCATTCAAAACAGCAGGGAAGGAACCATCAGCAAAACAAATGAAAAAAAAAATCCCTTTGTAAACACTGAAAAACATCTACAGAAATGAGGCATAGCAAGGAAGCACATTGGGAAACCACTGTACCGAACTTGTGTAAAACAATGAGACAGATAATGAGCACAGTAAAACACAGCAGAATGTGTAAGAAACTTACAAGGCTATTTCTAGTGGCAAAGGTATTAAATTAACCAGAAGAAGCCAGGCTTATGGTGGGGAGAGGAGTGAGGAAAGCAACGCAGAGCACTTTTAGAGAAAGATATATAAAATATCATTTACAAATGCAGTGGAATACTGAAGAGAATAATATTGCATGAAACTTTAGGGAAGCCCAAACTATCTTTGAAATGTTCAGACTGCAGAACAAAAAGCACATTCTCAGCATACTAGTAAAAAGTCACACAGCATTAAATGGAACAACTAACAGTAAATCAGTGGAAGAAATGAAAGGGAGAGGGTTGTAGCAGAAATATTTTTGGGGAAAAAAAATCAAATGAAGGCTCATCATAGGAAAGTTTGTCACTCAGAATGACCTAGAAAAAGATATACACTTAATATACTTTGAGATTGGGTGTGGGTATATATATATAAAGTGTATTTTCCCCCACATACATTTTGTGGCTGAGTTGGGTATTTAGTGAAAGCAAGGGTCTAATCACTATGCTGAGCCAAGAGTAGCTCAACTACAGGAGGTGTGAGCTTCCCCAAAGTTCCACTGATATCTCAACCCTGACCTGCAACACCTCTGTCATTCCATCCCTTGGACTCTCTTGAAGGGAGATGCCACCGTACCATATTGTACTATACTTTGTGGTGGTTTTGTGAGATGGACAAATGTTTATTATAGAATAGGAATACAATGAGCAGTTAGAAGGGTTGAGGGGGATAGGGAAATCAGAGTAGACAGTGGTTACCATTTGGGAGCCAGGAGTTATAACTCTATTACAGATTCCTGTGTAACCTTTCATAAGCTGCCAAATGTAAGAGTGCCTCAGTTTTCCCATCTGTAAAATGGGGGAAACATGGGGCATTTTTAGGATGAATCTATCAGACTCTTAGCACATTACAATTATTCAAGACTTTAAAAGTGCAAACTATTATTATTATTTTAGATGTTTGCCAATGTTTTCACCTCCTGCTCAGAAATATGAACACTAATCAGTCTATAGAATGAGCTGTAGCTAGGATAGAAATGTTTCATGACAACATTCTTCATTATGTTAACCAGCTGATTAAGAGAGAACTTTAGAACATAAGTCTTTGAAGTTTGATTTAGCCAATAAAAGATAACCCCCTTCCTCTCATTTGTTACAATTACAATTATCAAAGCTTTGTGGGGGGAAGTCAAAGTATTAAGCCAATTTACATAGAAACATTAAGGACATTAACAACAAAAGAACTTCTATAGTTTGACTCCATAAAGATAGGGAAAAGAAAATACCAATGACAGCAAAGAGACACAGAAAGAGTATGTTTCAACCCTAAAATTATAAAAATCTTGAGGGAGACAAGAACTAAGAACTAATGAGTGAACAATAAAGAAGCATGGTTTAAACAAGCACCCTAGCATTTGAATACTTCACCAAACCTCTTTGGGGCTGGGACTGTCTCACAGAGCCTAGGGAAATGGGGGTGTGGCCCCTTAGGTGCTACTCAAATTCAAAACAGACAGGAAATATTAATACACCAAACAGGGTTATTTATCAGGGTGTGAGATTTTAAAAAAAATTACAAGAAAGCCTGTTCTAAATAGTTCCTTATTGAGCCAGCTCAAATACTGAGAATACAGCCTCCCTCATGATATTTCAGTACCTCTCCTTTCAGCCAGAAGCAGCCAAGAAGTAGAGAGGGGTCTGAACATTAAACGGGAAAACAATTTTAACCAAACTTTTATTTTTTCCAAAATGTATCTCAATTATGGGCAACATTCTGTGTGTGTTTATTGGTTGAACACACATTGTATCATACTGCAGCTTGAACTATTTAGCTATGAAACAACAAGTTTTTTGTTTTTTGTTGTTTTTTTTTTGCACTAGCAGATGCTGAGGTCTTTTTTGGGGAGGTGGAGAATCTTAATATAAACAAATACGCACAATGGATTAAGGGAACTTGAGTAGGTGAACAAATAGGAGGGAGGGCACAAGGGACTGTTCCCCGTTAGTACACCTTTTTCTATGACGGGGTAAGCTTCAGCAGGAAGTTTAATGTTGCCAGTATACAAGACAATGCTGCACATCCTGTTAACTTTCTCTGACCATATCTGGAACTAGTTGCACAGATTGAGACAGACAGCCCAAACAGGCTAGATTACAATAGTACTCTGTTTTTCTTGCTTTTCTAATTAAATAAATGTTATCTTCAAATCTGCATTTGTCACCAAGATCTTACCATACCACCCAAAGGACAAAGCAGGATGTGAGGTTTTAACCCATGTCCTTATGCATCAACTATCAGAGGTGGCCAGCCCTATAGTGCAGAGTCCATATGGCAGTAGGGGAGGTCTAGGTTGGATATTAGGAAAAACTTTTTCACTAGGAGGGTGGTGAAGCACTGGAATGGGTTACCTAGGGAGGTGGTGGGAATCTCTATCCATAGAGGTTTTAAGACCTGGCTGGGATGATTTAGTTGGGGTTGGTCCTGCTTTGAGAAGGGGGTTGGACTAGGTGACCTCCTGAGGTCTCTTCTAACCCTAACCTATGATTCCAGAAGTCCACTCTCTTTCTGTATACCAGGGAGCTCCAGGAGACACTGGGAATAATGCTTTGCAGCACTCCCTCAAGGGAGCCCCCAAATTAGGCTTCTGCCTTAACAATACAATATGGTCGGTGATAATTAACGGAGGATATTATCTTTGTGCATACTTATTTCCCTGCCTCAGGTGTGATGTTTCCTTTGTAAGGAATGTGCCCTCGGTGCAAAGAACATTTGTAAATCTGAATCTAGCTTTAAGGATCACTCACACCGTGCCACTGAAATTGGTGACAGCTCTTTAGCGGTTACTTCCTCATTGCCTAGTGCTTCTTCAAATACTGGTAAGATTTTAAGAGAATTCCAAGAGCTGTTTTTAGCAAGCTGTGCAGGAAGAAGTGTCAGTAATATATATAGTAAAAACACTTATGAAAGTGACAAAGAGATTAATGTATCGGGTTAAACAATTTTTTTAGTATAATCTCATCATTTACAGGGTCTGATCTTGGACCTGATTCTCTTCTGCTGCAACCTCTTTACATTTCTTTAGCAGTGTAAAGGAGCTGAAAAGAGCCCCTGAGGAACACCCTCTGTGTGCAAAGGGCAAGAGGGTCTCCACCTGACTTAGAGCTACTAAAATGACTTTACAGTAGCCCAAGAGACAACAGGAAGGGGTTCTTCAAATATGTCAGACAAAAAAGAAAGCTCAAGGATGGTGTGGGTCCACTGTTCAATGGAGAAGGTGAGCTGGTAATGGAAAATAATAAGAAGGCAGAACTGCTCAATGCCTACTTTGCTTCAGTGTTCTCACAAAAAACAACATGTGACTGGAAACTAGCATAGTTAACACAGACAATAAAGGGGAAGGGATAAGTAAAGAACATGTCAGATTTTTTGACGAATTTGAATGAATTCAAATCAGTGGGGCTGGATAATATTCACCTGAGGGTACTGAAGGAATTAGCTGAAGAAATCTCGGAGCCACTGGCAATAATATTTACAAACTCATGGATGACAGGAGAGGTCCCGGAAGACGAGAGAAGGGCTAACGTAGTGCCCATCTTTAAAAAGGGGGATAAGGAGGAGCCAGGAAACTACAGACCTGTCAGCCTGACTTCAATACCTGGGAAGCTATAGAGCAATGTAAAAAACATTCAATTTGCAATACCTGGCGGATGAAGGGGTGATCACTAGCAGCCAGCATGGATTTACCAAGAACAAAGCATGCCAGACCAGCTCGATTTTTCTTTGACAGGATAATTGATTTGGTGGATAGGGGGAATACAATGGACATAATATACCTGGACTTCAGCAAGGCTTTTGACACAATCCTACATGACATTCTGATAAGCTGGAGAAACGCAAACTCAACAGAACTACCATTAAGTGGATAAAAAATTGGTTAAGCAACCGCAAACAAAGAGTAACTATTAATGGAATGATGGGTCAGATTGGTGGGAGGTCTCAAGTGGGGTTCCACAGGGATCTATTCTGGGTCCAGTGTTGTTTAACATCTTTATTAATGACCTGGATATAGATATAGAGAGCATACTTGTAGGAGAGGGGAAATGTGGATAGCCCAGAGCCCAGTAGCATGCCTAGACAACTGCTTGCAGTTGGAAACCCAATTGTTATGCTCATTGCTGAAAGCAACTCGAAAAGCCATTTTTGAAAAGGGGAGGGGGAAAGTGAGCGACCATGAGGAGTAAACATGACCCTGTGTCCTCCTGTCTTGAGCTTTTTGCCGAAGCATACAGTTTTGCAAGATGGAAAGTCTTGCAATAGTTAACTATTGCTATGTGAAATACAGCTGGTTGGCTGGTGGAAAATTCCCTGCCTTACCGGCTGGAAAACTCCATACAACTTAAAAGCCTACTGAGCAGGGTGGTTTTTTACTTTGTTGTTGTTGTTGTTTTTTGATAATCAATCTAGGTAATACTAACAAATTGGGTGTAAAAAGAGGAAGAAATCTGAGGTTGGTGGACACTTGAACACCTCTCAAGTTCCACTGCGGATGGAAGGCTGGCCAATGGACATCTACAGAAATGCACCCAAGACCTCCTCAAGACCTTGGGTAACTATTAATCTGGGATTAATTTGGGGTGCTCTACTTACCAGTTGCAGATGTATGTAATTGCTGGAGACTAAATAAAGTAGAAGCTTTAAGTGAAAGCACTTGTTTGCCTACATGCATCAACTATCTGTCAGCCAGATGTGCCATATCCCTACTGATTTATTTCCTGCCACTGCCGTGCAAAGAATAAAATTACCAAGAATTTGGGTTCAGCAAAACCACAGGTAACATACTGATCAAGTGTGCAGATGACACAAAGCTAGGGGGGATTGCCAACACTTTGGAAGCTAGAGCTAAAATTCAGAGGGATCTTGATAAATTGGAGAACTGGATGATAGACAACAAAAGAAAATTCAACTAAGATAAAGAAAGAAAACCAAATGCATAAAAACAGATATGGGGATAACTGTCTCGGCAGCAGCACTGCTGAGGAGGACTGGGAGTTGTAGTGGATCACAGCCTCAACAAGAGCAAGGTGAAGCTGTTGCAGAAAAAGCAAATGAAATTTTAGGTTGCATTAACAGAGGCATAGCATGCAAGTCACGGGAGGTGAGAGTATTGCTCTACTCGGTGCTAGTAAGGCTGCAGCTGGAGTACTGTGGTGACCAAAACTGGACAGTGTATAGAAAGGATATAAAGAAACTGGAAAGGATCCAGAGCCAAGTGACAAAGATGCTTAAAGGAATGGAATGCAAGCCATATGAGCAAAGGCTGAAGGAACTGAGAAGGAACCGGGGACTGGCCGGGGGAGGGAAGCCCCTCCCCCTAACCTCAACCTCCCATGGCTGGGGTGCCCCTCCACCGGCCCCAACTCTGCTGAGGCCCAGCCCAGCCATGTAAATCTGTAAATCTCCCATTGAGACTAGTGTTCTCACTAGTGGAGAATGGACTGACCTTTCTAATGTGGCCCTACATGGCAGCTGGCTGAGGAAAGAGGGGGAAGAAACAAAAAGCAAAGGCTAGAAGAAAGCAGAGCCCTGTAAAACGATCAGTTTCTGCTTTATTAGTATTTGTATCCAAGATATGGGGGTTTTTTTTGTTTGGTTGGTTTTTTTTGCAAATGTTTGGGAATTGGATCCAGGCTGAAACCTTGCCATTTCTGCTGAGTAAGAGACAACCATAACTTTGCTGGCTTAAGAAAGGGTAACAATATGCAGTGAGGAGATAGCAGGATAGAAACTGGCAACAACAAATTATTCAGTAAAGAGACTGGTGTTTTCTTAATTTTTTGGGTCGGGTTCTGGGAGGGAGTTTGAGTGCGGGACGGGGTGTGGGCTCTAGGCTGGGGCAGGGAGTTGGGGTGCAGGAGGGGGTGTGGGCTCTGGGAGGGAGTTTGGGTGCAGGAGGGGGTGTGGGCTCTAGGCTGGGGTAGGAGGTTGGGATGCAGGAGGCAGTCAGGGGGTCTGCGCTTACCTCAAGCAGCTCCTGAAAGCGACTGACACACCCCTCTGGCAGCTGCTCCTAGGCAAGGGGCCCAGGGCGGGTCTCCACACACCGCTGCCCGCAGGCACCATTCCTGCAGCTCCCATTGGCAGCAGTTCCTGGCCAATTGGAGCTGCAGAGTTGGCACTTGGGCAGCACGCAGAGACCCCCTCCCTAAGGGCTGCAGGGATGTGCCATCCGCTTCCGGGAGCGGCATGGACCTAGGGCGGGCAGGAAGCCTGCCTTAGCCTCGCTGCGCTGCCAGCGGGAGTGGCCAGGGGCCCACAGGACCTTTTAAATCGCCTGGGCCCCTGGGCAGTTGCCCCCTTTACACCACCCCTACGTTGGTGGACCTGATCTGCACCAGGGGCCACACACCTCTGTGGGCCCCAGTACCTATCTTTCACAATGCCACTGAAATTTGGCCCAGCTGTCCCTCCGTCATGCTCTGCCATTACAGTACCCAGCTCCGATCAGGGGCCAAGGCAAGGAGAGGCTCCAGTCAGGCACCCGTGTGGAGTCCCTAGCTGAACAAAAATAGTCTTGGAAAATTGTTTGACAACTTTACCTTCTGCTACCTGAGTGAGCCTAAGCATGGACTTTTTTCCTTCAAATAAAAACCTTATTAGTTCTATGGCACTTCCATCTCCTTAAGGGAGAGAACCAGGGTGCATTACTGGGGAATTAACACCCAGCATGCTGATTAGTCCATAGCTTTAGCCACCCTGTGTTACACTGGATTATTCCAGGCTATAGATTTTTTGTTGGTCTTTCACTTTCTGTCACATAGCAGCTCTACCCCAGTTGGTAGCTGCAGTTTAATCCTCACCTAGAATCTAAGGCTGTCTAAACTAGCACTTCTGTCGGTATAACTTACGTCACTGAGGGATATGAAAAAACACACCTTTGAGCGACATACGTTAGACCGACAGAAGTGCCAGTGTGCACAGCCCTATGTCAAAGGGAGAGCTCTCTCCAGCCGGCATAGAGCAGCTACACCAGCGATCTTACAGCAGTGCCGCTGCATCAGTGCCGCTGTAAGCTCACTAGTGTAGACATGGCCTTACTGAAGAGAAATGTCTCTGAAATAGATGTGAATGATGAGTCAACAGAGATGTCGGATGTTATGTCTCCAAATCCAAATAAGGCAGTCATGTTCTTTTAATTAACTAAAATGGCATTAACTGATTAAGAATAACATACACAAGAAAAAAAATCAAGCACAGTGAGTGGATCCTTATGTACAAGCTACACCCACTTCATTCTTGGGTTCAGTCTCTAACTTCAATTGCTAACTGATGAGTTTTTTTTTTTAAATGTGCCACACAGACCCTGATTCTTCACTGCCTTGCACCTTGTGTAGAAATTTGTATCAGAGCACAGTGGGTATGAATACTACTGCATTAGAACACCATTTTACGCCCTTTTCACCCATAAGGTTCAGGGCACTGGAAGAATCAGGCCCACAATCTTCTACACTTTAAAGGTAAGAGTAACCACTTACAAGCCTACATTTCTAAAACATCGAACCACCCTAAATGCTTCAGATTTTTGGGTGCTGAGCTTAAGACACACATCAGCTTCCTTCTATTCCCCTCTATAGAGAAAGAGCAGTACAAAAAGCCCCTCTCAGATGTGTAGATTACTTGTGGTTAGAGCTGGGCAAAGTTTCTCATACTAAGTTTTTTTCTGGAGCGGGGGGGGCAGCTGGGGGATGAGGGCAGGGGAGTTGGCAGTACCAAAAAGTGTCATTAATTCATGTTAGTGTAGTTGAATTGTTCCAGTAAACCTACAAAAACTGTCTAAAATGTTTTGCTTTAACTTTTTAAATGAAACATTTTTTTTTGTTCAAAATTCATG
This sequence comes from Chelonia mydas, assembly GCF_015237465.2. Lineage (NCBI taxonomy): Eukaryota > Metazoa > Chordata > Testudines > Cheloniidae > Chelonia > Chelonia mydas. The sequence continues at coordinate 193,974,360 of NC_057850.1, read as the reverse complement.
GTTTCAAATTCCATTTAATTTTATTTCAAAAATTCTCAAATCAAAGAGAATATTTTGTATTATTATTTTGCAAACAAAATTTTGTTGAACCCCAAACATTTTTTCCTGAAACTGTTAGCAAAAAATAAAACAAAACAAAACACAACCCCTCCTGTTATTCACACAGCTCTACTCTTGAATCTGTTGCCTGTGTGTGTAGAGTTGATGAGGGGAAAAAATACATGGCTAGGCTGTATTTGGAGAGGGGAACCATGTCGGGAAGGTTGATGACAAAGGTGCAGATGGAGTTTTATTTATTTATATTTTAACTTAAAAACAGCCCTGAACCAAGATCCTATTTCCATCACCACTAACTTTGAGGTGTTGAGAATCTAGACCTGAATTCTGCAGCTTGGACTTGTCTGTTTGTTTGTTTGTTTTTAAATTGGTCCCACCAAAGTAATTTTAGCTTAATATGTTAAAGTTCCATTTGGATAAAAATTGCATGTGTCTGTTCTCTCTCATGCATAAAGGAGCAGATTACGTGATCCAATCTCTCTTTACTATAGACTTCTGGTCACTGTATACACAGGGCCAAAATCTGTCTTCATTTACATCTCTGCAATCCCTATCAAGTATTATACAATACATGTGAACCAGTGTACATTATTCCATTTTCATCTCCCATGTTCCTTCAGACATTGTAATAAGTGGTACAGCTGGGCAAATTTTTTATAGCAAATTATAAATTTGCTGGGTCAAATCCGGCAAATAGTTTTAGCTGAAATGTCAAAATGTTTCAAATTAACCCAAAATATTTTTTCAGCTTTTTGGTTTCAGCAAGAAAAAATAGAAAAATTCAGTTTTGGTTCAAAACTAACCAATTTTCCCCCCAGATTTTTTGGCTCGGTGTGACAGGTTTCAATCGGTCCTCCAAGCCCCTAGGGGGCGATGGAGAGCTATGGTCCCACTGGCAGGCCTTAGTCACACCTTTCGGGCGCTGGGGAATTAGCGGAAAAGGTGCGCCGGCCCGAGCCCGCCGCGCGCCCCTCGGGCAGGGGAGTGCCGGCCCGAGCCCGCAGTGCGCGATTCTGCTACCCAAGGCGGGTTGGCCGGGTGGGCCTGCGTTCCCCTACCCCAACTCCACTGCGTTCCAGCCCAGGGTCCTGACAGTGGCGGGAGGAGAGGGTCCCGCCGCTGGGTCAGCGGGGAACCATCCGCGCCCCGCTGACCAAATACACCCACCCCACGGTGCAGCTCTGCCCCTGGGCTACTTCCTACCCGGTCTCTCAAGCGGGCCTCTCCGGACCCTCCAGCTCGTCCGGATATACCGCTGCTGGCAGCTCCAGCTCCCCCTCCGTGTCGGGCTCATGCTGGCCCAGGTTACAGCCTGGCCCCTCCGGGTACTCGGCGGCGGGCAGTCCTGGTCGCCACAGGCCTTCCTCCCGGTCAGGTTTCTCCTGGCCCAGGGTCTCCCCTGGGTCGGCAGCAGGATCGCAACGGAGCAGCCAGCAGCCTGTGTCTGTCTCCCTCCCTGGTGCTGCCCTCACTGGGCAAAGGGCCCCGCCCTCTGTACTTCCTGTCCCACCCTTCCCCTTCCGGGGATTGGCATAAGCTTTGTCTGGCCCCACCCACTCAGGCTGAGAGGGTGGCTCTTTACCCTCTGGTTCGGAGGGAAGCCACCCTGGTTCCCTATACTTGGCCATTGACATGAAAAATCAATTATTTGCTCAGCTGTAATAAGGTGAGAGTGAAATGCTTCAACATTGCGCCATTTTTAATGCAGCCAGAGCTATCATGTAGCAATGCTTATCTCTTGTGGAGCTTATAATAGTTCACCCCCAAAAATACTTTGTTCCACCTTTCATTCATTCCCCGTCTCTCAACAGCAAATGGGTGAAGGGGAAAATATTCTTCTGAATGTTAACACTTCAAATATGTAAAATTATTACAAGGCATCAGTATACATGAGCATTGCTTAACGATTTACACTTTATAGCATGCCAAATACCATCTGGGCAAAGAAACATGATGGAGCACAAACCAATGACAGGCTTGCTATCTGGGCAGCCTTTTAGCAGTAAAGAAGGGAAGGATATTGATGTCTTTCAAGGGCTTCAATCCTTTATTAAATTTAACTTCATGACTAATTGTTCTGGCAGCAATCATTAGCAGAAGACACCATCACAGCCTTAACCTAGGGTGTGAGCACTATATATGTTCCAATAGTTAGAATTCAGCCATCAATATCATCCTCCCTGCTATATCAGGAATGGGGGTGCCCTATACCACACCATGTCAACAACAACTTTTCAAGACTTTAAATCCTCAGCAACACAAGCAATAGAAACTGGGACTCTGATTTAAGAGATGACAGAAGCAGAACAGCTTCAACATTTCAGCTCCAGGATCTTTCCTTTGAATGTGCTGCATTCTTCCTTTTATGTGAATTCTCAAGTGACAAATCAAGGAAGAGAGAAAGAGGCCAAGATTACAGAATGAGAAAGCATATACAGAAGAGGGCTTCCAGAAACAGTCCATTGTTTATAATTGGCCTCAGACACTGAGATTACTTACGTATGAGTTTTCTGGAATGAAACATCTTCTAGGAAAATAGAAACGAAGACCATTTAGATGGTTTGTGGGACCTACACTATAGATCATATTTCCTTGACGGTGATGGGGAAGATAAATTACTCATAATGGAGTGGATTGTGCTATTTGGTACTAGCACAAGTGTTTTTAAATTTGCCAACCATTACCATTCCATTCCCTTTTTATCAATGCTCTGAAGTGAGTTACCTTTATATACTGCTTTCCATTCATTAGGATCCTCCACCCAAAACTGAATCATTCCACTGGAACCTTCTCATGTGAAGTTGACTGCAACAGGAAAATGTTGTTGGAAAATTGGGGGCTGATGATTAGACAAGGCATTTCTGAGAGTAGATAGTTTGCAAAGTCAGAGCCTTTTCACTTTTAGCAAAAATGTATTCCCCCTGCTCAAAAAATGGCTTAGTTCAGAAATATCTACTGAATTTAATTGCATGCTCTTAGCTCTCTTCTAGCAATATCCATGACACCCACTCTACTTAATAAATATATAGCAAACTCTTCAAGGAGTCTTTACTGTGTCTGCAATTGTTTTGTTTTTTTACTTCCAGACACCTGCTCCATGAGTTCTCCCATGCGCATTTGTCAGCATTCTTGACTTGGCATTATCCACAATGCCCCCTCAGCTAAGAAGAAGTTGAAGCCTCAGAAGCCTATTAATGCAGTTCCTGAATCAGCCAGACAAATAAATGAAGAGCAATGCAGGGCAATCAGCTGTGCTACTGCTATCGTGTTCCCAAAGAACCAGTGCTGCACTGCTATGATTGGGTCTTGTGGCCACTTGTGCTGAAGGGTTGTGTAGTGTGAGACTCCACTTGTGCTACGTGTTCCTCAGCATGGTTACCATGTCATTCACTATGATTTGTATAATCCCCATTTTGTCCCAATTTTTTCATTAAAAAAGGATAGATAGATGGCTAGTAACATTCTCTAAGGATTGGCCCCTAACCACAGAATTTGGATCATAGTTCAGAGGACAACTTACTCTAAATTTGTGGATGTTCAGGTCCACTCTTTTGGTTCAGCCCATTAAAAAAAAAGATAGAGGTCAGCTGTGAAGTTTGGCTCTAGATCCAAACTCATGCTTCCACAAAGTTCAGGGCTCTGTAGATCCAGGGCTTTGGTTTGGGCCTGTCCTTTCTTGAGCGTCTCTCACTTTTTAGAGCTCTCCCTTCCAAAGCCACGAAAATGGTGCTTTCAACACAAAAGTGAATAAAGAAGCATTAATGGTGCTGCTCACGGTCCGTATCCTGCACCACCCAAGTCAACAAGTGTTTTGCCAATAACTTCAATGAGAGAAGGACTGATTGACAGAGAAAAAGCCAGCTTCTACCACCCTTATTCACACTGAGTAGCATCTTACATTACAAGTTGCCCCAATGAAACTGATAGAATCTTACTCTACAAATGGTCCTATTTAGTGAAGTAGGAGTGTCACAGGGCTTCCCCCTGCTTCCCTGTAGGGTGGCTGGGGGCGTGGCCGAAACCCTTAGCAGGGGGCCCAGCTGCAGGCCCTAAGGAGGGTAAGCTCAGGGTGATCTGCTAAGCCAGGTGGAACCAGGTGGGTTGATAACTGGGCAGGCATGTAAACCCAGGGAGGAACTCAGTAAGGGGAGGCTAGCCAGGCAGGAGGATAGGAGGGTTGTGGCGCTGTCTTTGCTGGCTGACATAAGCCTCAAAGGCCAGAGGACCCAGAGAGGGGTCGGAGCGGGGACTGGTGTTGGGGGAATTGGGATGGTACAGCCACTGTAAATAAACGAACACAGGTGAAGCACCTGCAAGAGGCATCTGAGACCCTTTCTTTTGCCAGCCAAAACACAGGGTGCAGGAACAAGGGGAAGGAAACCCGTTCCACCCTATGACAAGGAGTGGCAGAATATGGTCCAGAATGAGAGAAATGTTCATTTCACACTTTTACATTCTTGAAAAATCAATAACAATTGTGCTGAGAGAGAACAAGCCAATTATGTTCTATCATCTCCCCTTTTTATTATTCTAAAAGCAACTAAAGTGTGTTGATTCTCCATTTGACATCTGGTTTTAAAAAAAACCAAGACAGTTACAGAAGGCAGAAAAATGAGCCTCCTTTGCATTGCTCAGTGTCTGGGTGGGGGCATGTGCAAACTGGGCTAGAGCCAAGAATGCATCTTCTTGGGCTCTAAACATTATATCCTATCTTGTTAAAAAGAAGAGAAGCAAGGAAGCCATTTCAAATTAGCAATAGGGATGCTTAGGTCATCTTTGTATATTAAGCAAACTATGATTTTATACAATATTTAACAGATAATTCATGGTGTAAAACCTGCTATAAAGATGAGGGGGGTGATATGGAGCGCAACTTTTGTGGAAGTAGCACTAAATACAGTGTTATGTTAAAGAAAAAGAAACACTAAAATGAGCACCCTTCTTTTCATGTTCCTGACTGCACTAGCCAACAACAACTCATGTATGAGAAGCAAAATGTTTCTATTCCTCCTTTCCTCTAGCCTCTCAGTCATAGCACACTGCATAGTGGGGGCACTAAAGACAAAGCATAAAAGAAACAGATATAACTAAAATATAAAAAGAAGCTTCAAAAAGTCTACAGTCTTTGCAGAGACTTATTTTATTATGAATCAAATTGCCCAGGATCATTGGGGTGAAACCCTCCTAGCCATTTTTGGAGAGGATGTTGAATGATACAGTGAAAAAGCAGAGATGTGGTTTAGATAAAGGCTTGGGACACTAACAATGTGATTAGTTTGAATTTGGGCCTGCTTAGTAGCAGTTAAAAGCCATTATCAAATATCTGTTTGATAGCTTATGAGAAACGAGTCAGTGGTCTCAGCCTTATTCCTACCTCACAGGCATTCACATGACAAGATCCATCATTACAATGAGCATTATTTGGCAGCTTTGATTTTTAATTATTTGTGTGAATCTAATGCTGGCAAAGTGTGCTTGGATAGGAGTAACTTCCATTAGCTTGAATAGGGATTACTCTTATCTTGTGAAGGAAGAATAAAACCCCAGATTATTAAAATCCCTAATATCCACAGAAAGGTACATACAAATATTGGCATTGCACTTTCCTCCACTTCTGCACTAACATGGCTCAACTCTGACCACAAAGTACAACCTCTAGTGATGAAGGGTAATTTAGGTTCCCTTGTCCACTCAATATTTGATCTCCAATAAGAATGCCAACATGACAACTGGTACCTTTGTTGAATTGGGTATGCAAAGTGAACAACACTTTTCCCCCTTAGAGATGGAGGGTGAAATCCTGGCTCCACTGAATCAATAGTAAAATTCCCATTGATTTCAATGGGGCCAGGTTTCACCCAGACCCAACCTCCACATCAGGATTGGGGCAGGAAAGCACACACTATCACTGTCTGTACTGTACTATAGCCAATCTCTTGAGAGAGGTCTCTCAGGCTTTCACTCCAGTGCATTCTTTAAGAAGGTGCTAAGAAATCTTGAAAAAGACTCCTCTTTAATAATAAAAACAGAGAATGTTAATAGTGCTTTTTTCTAACCATTATTGATTTTGTAACAATAAAACCTTAAAAATAATAAAACCTTGTGACTACATCAGCTTTTTCATAGTCTTGGAACCTACTGGGGACAAATTTTTGTTCCCAAAAGTGGAGGAAGTAACCAGGGGACAGCTATTTTAGACTTGATTCTGACCAACAGGGAGGAATTAGTTGTGAATGTGAAGGTGGAAGGCAATTTGGGTGAAAGTGATCATGAAATGACATATTTCATCATTCTAAGGAAAGGAAGGAGTGCAAGCAGCAGAATAAGGCCAGTGGACTGCAAAAAAGAGGACTTTAGCAAAGTCAGAGAAATCTACCTAGCACTAGGTGCCACATTATAGGATGCCACATTATAGGAAATATGTGGACAAATTGGAGAGAATCCAGAGGGGAAGGAAAAAATGAACACAGGTTTAGACTATCTGACCTATGAGGAAAGGTCAAAAAAATGGAAATGTTTAGTCTTGAGAAAAGACCTGATAGGGGACGCTGACCAATTGTTCTACATGGCCACAGAAAATAGCACAAGAAGCAATGGGTTTAATCTTCAGCAAGGGAGATTTAGATTACATGTTAGGGGAAACTTTCTAACTATGAAGGTAGTTAAGCTCTGGAGTAGGCTTCCAAGGGAGGTGTGCAATCTCTATCACTTGACATTTCTAATAACAGGTTGGACAAACACCTGTCACAGATGGTCTAAGTTTACTTGGTCTTGCCCCAGCACGGGGGGTTGGACTTGATGATTTCTCAAGGTCCCTTCCAGCTCTACATGTCTATATTCTTGGTATATTTATCTGGAACACTCTTCTACCATATAAAGCATCATTATATATTTATGTCCACTTCCTAAATAAAAAACAACATTCTGGATATACATCCTCTTTTCAGAAATAGCAAAATTATTATATCTTTATTTCTTATCCTCCTGACTTGTTTTATAAATTTGCAATAATTTTTATGCATAGACTTTAGCTCAGGACTGGGCTATATTACCAAAATCAAAACAATTTTTTTTCAGAATAACTTTTTAAAACAAATATAATTAGCAATAATCAATACCTTGGTCACCAATCTCAGGCAGAAGGATAGAACTAAGGAAATAATTTGGAGTAAATTATTTGCTCCATTAATTTTGATTTGTTTTCTATTTGTGAATCATCTGCAAATAGATCTTGCAATTTTCATGTGTATTCATCTCAAAATTATTTACCCATTTCTTTAGAAAATATTTTTTGGCATGCAACTCATTTGTGAATTGTGAGTTTCCACTGTTTGAGTGAGTCACATAAATCTTGGATGAAATGCTGGTGGTAATGAAATCATGGCAAAATCTACATAAACTTCAATGAAAATAGGATTTCATCCATTGTGTATTGTTTCTGTTCCCTGATTAGATGCAATTAATGACCATATTGAAATGCAAATTGTTAATATTAAAACTAAATATACAATTCAAAGTTCACATTGTGATAATACAAAGTTTGATCCAAAGTCCACTGGAAAGACCTCCAGTGAGTTCAATGGTTTTTGGATCAGCTCTCTACCGTGAAACAAACAATACTTCATGCCTTGGCTTACTTAACTAACTAGTAAAAAGAAAAGGAAATGCAGTGGAAATGCATCCGATGAAGTGAGCTGTAGCTCACGAAAGCTTATGCTCAAATAAATTTGTTAGTCTCTAAGGTGCCACAAGTCCTCCTTTTCTTTTTGCGAATACAGACTAACACAGCTGCTACTCTGAAACCTGTCATTATTAGAGACTAATGTAGCCCAAGTTGAATTATATACCTGCAATTGCAGTAGGATATGCAATTCACATCATGTTAGTTACAGAAATCAGGTGGTATTGTCTCTGTTCTCTTCAGATACACCTGACCTTTAAAATTTACTTTTTGTGAATATTCACATTAGTAAAGTTTGAGTGCTCCAGCGTTCATAGCAAGTAAACACAAATAGATAGCAAACATGAAAGAGTCATTGTACTAGTAGGCAGGGCACTGTGGGTGACCTACTTTGTTAAGGGATTTCATAGAACCCTGCATAAAGCTGCAGGTGCTCTGCTGACTCACTTTGGCAGTTTCAACTAGTAACCACATGGGTTAGAAGGAGGAGCTGGAACAGATATCTGGGGGCGAAATGTTGGGGAGCAGAAACAGAGAAGGTTCTGGAGGAAAATCCCAGAGACAAGGTGGAAGCTTAGAGAGAGATTTATGCTGTCTTGTAGTTCTTGGGTTACCAATAACACCCAACCCCAGGGGTGAAGGGGTAGTTTTGGAAACTAAGGGCCAGATTTACAAAAGTATTTAGGCTCCTAAAGACGCAGACTGGAGCTTAGTGGGATTTCCAAAAGTGGCTAAGGAGGTTAGGCATCTATCTCCCATTGACTCCCATGGCAGTTTACTTGACAGATTAATCTGAGATATGTTGACACCTAACTTCTAAAGGCCTTTGTAACTCTGACCCTAAGGATGTTTTCCAGAGTCCACTGAGGGTCTGAGTGATCTGTCAAGGATGAGGCAAGGACTCAGGGCATATGAGCAATCCAACCAAGCTATCTTCATTCCTCCGAGCACAAGTAGTCCCCTAGACTCCATATTATATATTTAAAGCTAGCACATACTTAACTGTTTTGCTGGATCAGGGCCATGAAGAAACATAAAAAAATCAAAATTTGCTTTTAAATCTGAAATAAATATTTGCATCTCTCATATACACACACTTTACTTAACTTTAACCAAGTATCGAATCAGCATGGAGACTAAAGTACCTTTTATCACCAGTTCAAACTTGAGGAACACTGATGAAAGTCTGCTCTGCTGTTAGTCTATTCTTTTGTAGCTAAACAGTGGAGGAGATAATCTGGCACCTTTCATGAGCAACAAATTCACTGAATTACAAAAAACTATTTCATTAAGCTATCTTTTCTCACTATATTTTTTACTACATTTCCCACAAAAAGTAAAATCATTCAAAAAGTGTGAATATAGCCTGAAATCCTGTCACCCTCTGTGACACCAGGAGACAATGGCTATGCATGCATATTTATATATGGGTTGTTTGTGGGATTTGGGTTTTGTTTGGCTTTTTTGTTTTTTGAGTTTTTTAGGAATCTTCAAAGATCTAAACACATTCCCATCTAACATCCTAAATATTATTTATTGCTTTCTATGGGACAAATTGTGCTGTGATTTATCCTTGTGTAAATCCAGAGTAACTCTATTGACTTTCCATGCGTAAAGGGGAGGATAACTTGCCCAGCGTGGTCTAACTGTAAGTGCCCAAAATGATAAGATTACATTCAACCAGTGGTAAAAACAAATACATATATATTGATACAAGATTCAACTATTACCTCTATTTTATTATTTATTTCCAGCAGTGCCCATAATGTGTGGGGTACTTTCCATACACAGAAGAAGTCATAATCCCTACCTCGTGGAACAGATTTCCAGTTCAGTAAAACACTTACTGTTTGATGAGTTTTTCTTGTCTTTACTCTGTATAACATCCTTCAGCTGGTCTGGATCATAAAACAAATATATTTAATATAACCCACCTCTCCTTCAGAAGGGATAAAGAAGTGTGAATTCTGCATGAATACTTTAAAGACTAGGAACTACAGATGAAAGCCTTTTTCACCTACCTAAGTTAGATTGAGTAACATTTGGGAAGCCTAAAGCTCTATGCACTTGAACAAACAGCAACCAGACACTGCCAAGCCAATTTAAATATCTAGTTCTAGCCTATGACATATTGTAAACCATAATAGGAATTGGCACCTCATCCATTGCCAAAATCTTGTTTAAATATTATTTTAAACAGAAAAGACACATAGAACAAGATACCTCACTAGAGTTAAACAAAGGAATACATACAAAATCATAAAAGTTACTACTATTCAGAAGAATTTTCTGTTTGTGATTCAACATGAGAACCATACTCTCTATCTCAATGAGATGTATGAAAGACGCTGCAATGGAGAAGAGTGATTTGTTGCCACAGATTTTCCCTTTAAAAATATTAACAAACTCTTTGCAATGGGGATTGATCCTGCTTTGAGCAGGGGGTTGAACTAGATGACCTCCTGAGGTCCCTTCCAACCCGATATTCTATGATTCTATGAGTCTACCTTTGCACATGGAACTGAACCTTGGAAATCATGATTGTTTGCAACCCCCATAGTCTTCAATGACAGCTGTGGATGCTCAGCACCTCTCATAGTGAGGCAACAGATACTATAGTGATGGGGTATGTTAGAACAAAAATCTTACAGGCTGAGTCTCTTCTCACTTTACACCCATTTTACACTGGTGTAATTCCACTAGGCCTGATTCTCCACCAGGTTACTTCTGTTTTCCACCACAAAATCTACACCAATGTAAAACTGGTGCAACAGTGGAAAATCAGGCCTAGTGTTTACAGGGCAATTACTCCCAACTTACACTGGTGTGAGAAAAGAATCAGGCATGTGATGTTCCCCTTTGAGGAACTGGCAAAAATTCCACGAATTCCAGGGTGAACAATTTTGACCTAGGACCAGATTGTAGAGCCAGTTTTGGAACTTTGCCATTGATTTCAATAGGCGTGGGATCAGACCTTTCATGTAAAAGAGAATTGAGGTCCAAAAGTTTCTCATTCAAAACACTCTAAGGCACATATAGACCATTCTAGCAATGGAATGGGGCTGTAGTATAAGTGAGGATCCAGTCCCACGTTACATGTAAGTTTCATTCATGTATCTTGCTTTTATCTTTAGGTATTCTTCTTTCTGTAAAAACTAAAGAGCTTTCAGAAGAAAAAAAATAGGTGCAGAAAAAGTCAGCATGAAGTTGCAATGTTAAGTCTGGTCATGACTCATACTGTTAGCAACATCTAATGCTGACCCCATTACCAGCGGATCAATATAATCAAAATTGCTATTCTGAAGTATGTTATTTGTCACTGTTAACAAGAAAAACGTTAATGGTGTTCAGAGTGGGAAGAAACAAGCGAAGGGTTTTATCATATGCTGCTTTTAGCCCTGGGGCTGAGGAGCCATGTACAAGATGGGGTATATATAACAAAGTAAGGGATGGACATTGCCAAACATCACACTGAATCACAGCCTCAATACTATTTCTCTTCCTAATTGTTTTGTTCCTTCCTTTCAGATTTTATTTCTGTTAAACTTCTGTTTCATTCTTTCCATCTTGTTTCTTGTTATTGTGAAGCTGTTCTTTCCATCTTGTTTCTTGTTATTATGAAACAGTAAAATATTCTAGGGTAGGTGAAATACTGGGGCAAGGGGGAAATAGACGCCTATGAGCTGTATCTCACTTTGAACATCCAGTATTAGAGAGACAGATGTTATCTGGGTGCCTCCTTCTCCATCTGCATTCAGTGTATTAACTTGAGATATCTGTTCTCACAAGTGGGACTGGGAGAAATGTCAGCCGTGCTAATCAGGAGAAACAAATAGCTCAGCCTGAGTCATAGTTAGACCTGCCAAACTTCAGGGAATCAGGTCTCCAGATTCTAAAATCCTAGGATCGCTGGCGACGACAGCGTCATGGTTGGCAGAGGTGCCACGGTGGCAGATGCTGCAACTCTGAAAGTGACATTGAATAGATGGGAGTGGAAAAAAATTGAGAGAGGAAGGCTGTCAGGGTTGAGACAGTGGATGGAGACCTGGAGATGGGGTTCAGTGCCTAGTTCCACCAGTTTCCCTTTCTGAGGTTGGGCAAGTCACCGATTCTTTCTGTAGCTCTATTCCCATCTTTGTCCTATTTTTTCCCCTTTCTGTCTAGGTTTTAAGCAACTTGTGGCATGGCCTGTCTCCCTATGTGTTTTTACAGTGTCTAGCACTAATTAAAAAATAATGCTAATGAGGAATAGAGAGATGGGTCATATCTAGGAAGGCTGCAAAGAGGACGTCTTTGACTTCAATGCAGCTATACTGATTTATGCCCCCAAACACAGCTTTATTTTAACTCAGCCCAAAACTTCTTTATACAATGACACTCCTTCTAAAGGGTATTTACATGAGCATTTTTTAAAATGTGGTGGTTGGGGTCAATCCCCATAATACTTTCCCGAAATTACATTGCAAACTAATTGAAAAAAAATCCCAAACAAAACACTTCACTCTGTACACTTGGAGAGAGTATAAGAGAACAAATAGGTGACAGTTGTTTGTCATGTTGCTTAATGCACTATTTCCTGACGCTAAGACAAAAGCAGTAGAACCATAAAGTTGAAGTGCAGCCTTACGATTGTGTGTTAGCAAATTGCATATTTGTGAGCTGAAGATGCTGCCAAGATCAACCCCGAAGTGCTGAGACAGTGAAAGGCAACAACAGCAAATATTTTAATCCAGCCAAACCCTTGAAAGAGGTATGTCTTCCATCTTCTGCGAGATTATGGAAAGAGATGAATATACATTTCTCTGAACTGAAACACTTGCTCTCTTATGCTCTCCTAAGCACCCTCATCCTAAGCACTTTCTTCTCAGCTCTGCCTGTTTCTCTCATCTCAGCCAAGCAATTAGCAGCAGCAATACAACCACTAAACAGAAAACAGAAGAAGCCACAACCCAGCATCAAGAAGTGACCTTCTACTGCTTTTGCAACATGTCATCGAGACTTCAACATCACTGGGGAGATGGGGTTTGTAAAGCCCTGCCAAAGATTAGATTTCAATTGGTTCTTGAAACTACTTTAAGGGGATATGAAAACACTACTGTGATTAAGGTATTAACAACTTCTTCTGTTAAACACGAGAAGATTGTGTACTCCTGGGAAGAAGACATAAGGTGACCTTAGTAAACAGAGAGAAATAGTAAGCTATCATTTTTATTTCAGATTCTCAGTTTTCATTAATTTGCTTATTATGGAACCACTCTTTAAAATGAGCTGGTGGGTTTAAAAAGAAATATTGTCATTTTATGAGTAACTATTGAATGGCTTCTTTTAAGTTACTGATTTAAATACTTTCTTCAATTTCATAGGACTTAGGTAAAATGACTTACCTCTGCCCATTCATAAACTGTTTAGGTAATCAATGATAATGAAAACAGGACTCAACAACTCTTAAAAGACATTCCCTTGTCTTTCTGTAAACTGTTTACTTATCTATGATACACTAAGACAGGACTCACTACTTACTGAGGAATTATATGCTTTGCTCTCAGTTTACGTACAGAAGAACATCCCCACCAAGCCAGACCAATCTTAGGCCTTGTCTACTTACAGTGCTGAAAGTTTCTTCGCTCAGGGGCGTGAAAAACACCTCCCCCCCCAAGTGATGCAAGTTTCAGTACTGTGAAGTGGCAGTGTAGACAGCGCTATTCCCCTCACAGAGGTGGTTTTATTACAGCTCTGGGAGAGCTCTCCCCCAGGACTGGAGCCGCGACTACATAGCCATGGTAAAGCGCTACCACAGCAGTGCTTTAACGTTAGCTGTGTAGACATAACTTCTATGGCCTTGTCTACACTGGCAAGTTTCTGGGCAGTAAAGCAGCTTTCTGCGCTGTAACTCCCGAGGTGCACACACTGCCACGCCATTTAGTGCGCAGAAACTGAGCAGTTGCAGCGCTGTAAAAAAAAAACCACCCCGACACGAGGCGTAGAGCAATCTCGTGTTGTAGCTAATATGTGTGGCGAGATCAATGTCGCGCTCCTCTTGCGTTTGTAGTTTAAGGACTAACTCCACTGCCACTCATGACGTGTTAGTGAGAGTGAGAAGCATATTGGTCCACAGTGCGGGATCCATTCCTGCAGACCAAAAAGGCAGAGTAAGCAGTACATAAACCATTGAAAGATGGCGCCAAATGCAGATGGAAGCTGTCATAAATATAAAGGGAAGGGTAACCACCTTTCTATATACAGTGCTATAAAATCCCTCCTGGCCTCCTGGCCAGAGACCAGACCTTAACCCTTCTTACCTGTAAAGGGTTAAGAAGCTCAGGTAACCTGGCTGGCACCTGACCCAAAATGACCAATGAGGGGACAAGATTCTTTCAAATCTGGAGGGGGGGAAGGCTTTTGTCTGTCTGTGCGATACCTTTGCCAGGAACAGATCAAGGATGCAAGCCCTCCAACTCCTGTAAAGTTAGTAAATAATCTAGCTAGAAAATGCGTTAGGTTTTCTTTGTTTTGACTTGTGAAATTCACTGTGCTGGAGGAAACGTGTATTCCTGTTTTTGTGTCTTTTTGTAACTTAAGGTTTTGCCTAGAGGGATTCTCTATGTTTTGAATCTACCTGCCTGTAAGATTACCTTCCATTCTGATCTTACAGAGTTGTTCTCTTATCTTTTTTTGTTCTTCTAATAAAGTTCTGTTTTTTAAGAATCTGATTGGGTTTTTGGGGTGTTAAAAATCCAAGACTGGTCTGTGCTCATCTTGTTTATTCTCAAGCCTCCCCAGGAAAGGGGATGTAAGGGCTTGGGGGGATATTTTGGGGAAATAGGAACTCCAGATGGTCCTTTCCCTGTTCTTTCATGCGGGTCCCCACATCTGTACCCTAGAATTCAGAGTGGGGAAGGAACCCTGACAGAAGCACAGGGATTCCTGGGATGCGAAGCAATGCTGGGGCATTGGAACAGGACCCAGGGTGCCCCGCGACACCCTCTGCCTTCCCTGTTAGCAGCAGAAGAGGAAGAGATGCTCTGTGGGATAGCTGCCTAGAGTGCACCGCTCTGAATACCACTGCAAGTGCCGCAAGTGTGAACACGCTATTGCACAGGCAGTTGACAGTGTGAACACACAACAGTGGTTTCACTTCAGCGCTCTCTGAGCGGTGCTGTAACTGCCGACGCTGTAACTCTGCCAGTGTAGACATACCCTATGAAAGCTCTCCATGGAGAGATGTACAGAAAAGACTGTAGCTGAAGTAACTATTGTTTACTGCTTGCTTCTGTTGTGATTTTATTTTGTTTTTGTCTTTTTTTATTAATAGTCAATTTATAATTGTGGGTCTTTTGCTTGTCTTTAATTTTGGTATTCCCTAATGTGTCGTAAGAACCCCAGGTTACTAAAATTTGGGGTTTTTCCCCCATGAATTGATGTTAAGGCTATTAAGTTGTGATTTGCCATGTCTTGTTTCTCTAGAGTATACATTTTTAGTAATTTTGGAAAGGAAGTTACTTTCTCACCCATAACTGAATGAGACGAAGGTTTCTAACCATCAGAGGAGTGAAGTTTTGGAATAACCTTCCAAGGGAAGCAGTGGGGGCAAAAGATCTATCTGGCTTTAAGATTAAACTCGATAAGTTTATGGAGGAGATGGTATGATGTGATAACATGATTTTGGCAATTAATTGATCTTTAAATATTCATGGTAAATAGGCCCAATGGCCTGTGATGGGATGTTAGATGGGGTGGGTTCTGAGTTACTACAGAAAATTCTTTCCTGGGTATCTGGCTGATGAATCTTTCCCATATGCCCATATGCTCAGGGTTTCGCTGATCGCCATATTTGGGGTCGGGAAGGAATTTTCCTCCAGCGCAGATTGGAAGAGGCCCGGGAGGTTTTTCGCTTTCCTCTGTAGCATGGGGCACGGGTCACTTGCTGGAGGATTCTCTGCTCCTTGAAGTCTTTAAACCACGATTTGAGGACTTCAATAGCTCAGACATAGGTGAGAGGTTTTTCGCAGGAGTGGGTGGGTGAGATTCTGTGGCCTGCGTTGTGCAGGAGGTCAGACTAGATGATCATAATGGTCCCTTCTGACCTTAATATCTATGAATCTATGAGACAAGGGTACTGTGGAAAAAAATATTAAACCTGATTTCATTCTCTGATGAATTACAAGTTTGGTTGATAAAAGTAACTAAGTAGATGTACTATGCTTAGACTTTTGTAAGCTGTGTGATTTAGTACTTCACAACATTCTGATTCAAACTTTAGCACTATACAATACTGATAAAAGACATGCTAAATAGACAAAAAATTGACTAACTACCAGATCTCAAAAAGTAGTCATCAAGAGGGAATCATCAGCAAATGGAGGTGTTTGTGGGGGTGGGGGGTTTCTGCTATGCCCAGTTCAACAGTATAATCAATTATCTGCAAGGAAATATGAAGACACTGGTTATAAAATTTGAAAATGACACAGACTGGAGGAATGGTAAATAAGAATGAGAGATAGTGTAGCTATAGATAGCTATCTGGGCCACTTCAATTCAAACAAAATGTATTTTAATACAGCCAAATGCGAAGTTATACATGTAGGAACAAGGAATGCCGGCCATACCTACATACTAGGGGAATGTGTCCTGGAACAAGGTGAGTCTGAACAGGATGTAGGGGTCATAATGGACAAGCAACGCAATGTGAGCCCCCAGTGTGATGCTATCACAAAAAAGAAAAAAGAAAACAAAAAACCACCCTAATGTGGTCATTGGGGGTACAAATAGGAGTAATGAGCAAGAATAGGAAGCTGATTTTACTTCTGTATATGGAAATGGCATGACCAATACTAGACTGCTGCATTTAGTTCTGGTGTCCACAGTGTAAAAAGCATATTGAAAACCTGGAACTGGTACAGAAAGGACCACAAACACGACTTGAGGACTGGCGAAAATGCTTTACAGTGAGAGACTTAATGAGCTTGATCTGTTTAGATTAGCAAAAAGGAGATTGCAAGGTGACTCAAACACAGTACCTTCACAGGGAAAAAACACTGGCTACTAAAATGGTTTTAATCTGACGGAGAAAGCCATCACAAGAACAAATGGCTAGAAGCTGAAACCAGACAAATTCAAATTAGAAATAAGTCATGATTTTTTAACAATGAGGATTATTAAACATTGGGGGGAAATTACCAAGGAAGTAGTGTATTCTCCATCTCTTGATGTCTTCAGATAAAGACTGGATGCTCTTCTGTAAACTGTGCTTTATCCAAACATAAATTATGCTTTAATCAAACACAAGCTCCATATTGTCAGGAATGAGGATTTGCAGCTGCATCTGCCCAGTCTCTGGGAAGCTGTGAGCACAGCTGAGCCACAGCCGGGCCATCTGATTGACCACTCCACCTGTTTGGCCAGGGAAATCAGCAAGCCTGAGCTTCAGCTCAACAGAAACAACTGATCTTCAGCTATTCAATGCACATGGCTACAGCTGTGATCTCTCCTGTGCCTACCCTGCTACTAGCCTTGTTCCCAACCTTACTCATGTTCCATTTCACTGCTTGGTTCCTGGCCCTTGGCTCTGATTCCTGGTCCCTGATTCTAAAGCTCTAACTGCCTCTGCTCTGACCACTTATGTACCAGTTCCATCACTATACAAGGGTAACTGTGAAATGTAAGGACTTTGGAAGTCAGACTAGATCAGTGGTTCTCAAACTGTGGGTCAGGACCCCAAAGTGGGTTGCAACCCTGTTTTAAAGGGGTCTCCAGGCTGGCTTAGACTTGATGGGGCCTGGAGCCAAAGTCTAAGCCCCACCTACTGGGGCCGAAGCCTGAGCCCCACCTCCCAGGGCCAAAGCCAAAACCAAAACCTTAAGGGCTTCAGCCCTGGGTGGCAGGCTCAGGTTACAGGCCTCCTGTCTGTAGCTGAAGCCCTTGTGCTTTGGCTTTGGGCCCGCCCTCTGCCAGGAGTGCCGGGGCTTGGGCTTTGGCTTTGACCCCCACCTGGGGCAGCAGGGCTTGGACGGGCTCAGGCTTCGGTCCCCCCTCCTGGGGTCATGTAGTAATTTTTGTGTCAGAAGGGGGTCACAGTGCAATGAAGTTTGAGAACCCCTGGACTAGACGACCTAATGGTCCCTTCTGGCTTTAAACTCCATGAATCTAATCTATGAAAGTAACTGAAGACTGTTTCATAATGCATCTGCCCTAAAATCTATGAATCTGAGTCTAATTATGAGAGGGAGTTAAAATAAAAAATACCACTGCCACCTTTGTACAGCAGGAAGAAAAAAGGAAACAAAGCAAAAACTTATCTTAGCAATCAACATTATTGGAAAGTATCTGGAAACACATGGAGAGAATTCTACTTGTGGTTTATTCTTTATGAGAAATAATTCTCTCTGTGACTAAGCCTGAGGGGAAAACTGCAAAAAAAACTGAAAAAGTTACCTTCTGCACATGCACAGTTGTGGCATCTCCTGAGATGTTAGCAGCCTAATGAAGACCTGCATCTTTCTGGGAAGTCACTAGGGTACTGAGCGAACAGCACGTTCTCCTGGCCTGACTTGACTAGGGGTTCAGCAGGAAAAAGGGTTGATGTTGACTGCTGGGACAACTTAATTAAGGGAAATGCAGGTGACTTATTGAAATACCAACCTCCCCCCAACTTCCCTCACACACATACCTACACCCACAATTAGTGATTGAACTCTCCACAGTTATCTGTAATTTTCTGCATATTCTAAATGATCATTGGGAAGATTCCCAGCGTAAGCTGATCTGCTGCTGCCTATGCAGAACACAGACCTCAGCCAAACAACAGCATCAGAAAAGACACAAAATCACCCCTCACAGGCTCCGTTCAACTCATTGTTCTAGTTGGGACTTTCAAAGCCTACAAGGGACATTTCAAATGCCAACATTATTAAAAACAGGCAGTTTATCTTTCCTTCTACTACTTATCGTTATTAAAAAAGAAAAACAAGTACAAAAAAATCAGTCGTGGAATATTAAGATTAATAACTTAAATGCTCCAAACTCAGGAAATTAAAATGTTACGGGGCTCATAACATTTATTACCTCTCATTGCACATACTGTGCATGTTTAGGTATAAATTTAACAGCTCAAAAGTATTTACAAGTATTCCGTGTGCAGCATAGGGGAGGCAAGATTAGGATGTTAAAATGAACTCTGAGAACCTTAGCTTTTTCATTTCCTGATTTTTCCATGTTGTAGGCTTGGAGTTTCGTTAGCATAGTTTTTGTGTTTAATATCTGTGTGTGTACGTATATAAAGCACAGCACATAGAGCACTAATAATTAATATTTACTAGCACTTCAACTGCCAATAGTAAAAGCCAAAGAAATAAGCCCTGAGACCCAGGATTCAGGTCACTTCTCAAGGATGATATATCTCAGTCTAATAGGTGGAAGGAAGGCAGAAGATAGCCAGCTGGCTCCAGTGAAATTAAATCTTCTGTCCCAGCTGGCCAAAAAATAACATTAGTTTTAACTTTGGAAGCTGTTGCCTGCCTGCTTACTAAGAGAAGACCAGAAAAGTTAAGAGCAAAATTCTATGTCCAAATATTTTCCCATTCCATATGGGTTCATCATTATGTCTTGTGTATAACTATGTTTGCCAGTTTTCAGGTATTGTATGGAGCAATATACTGAATCGGACTGCTCAGCTCTTGTCACTCACTGCATTTCTAACTCAGATCTCATTATCTTTCTGGCAGCTAGCAAAAAGGGGTGGAAGGTATGTCTGACAATCCTTTTTAAAAGGAACAAAAAAATCTGCTGCGATCACATGTTAGAAATCAGAAGATGGTATCCCTCTTCACCACTTGCAATTTTCTAACCTCAGAAGAACAGATTATGTCATTGGGTTCAATCATGGCCAGTGTACCCTGCAGCAAAATGGACCTGGATTCTGCAAACATTGCTCCTGGGTTCTGTGACATCCTAGTGCTGAATTGTGCAGCAGTTTCAAGTATATTGTTAAATGGATATTTTTACTGAATTAACTAATGAAACTGAATAAAACAATCAATGCAATATTCCTCTTTGCCACCTGCCTTGCAGCAGCTGGTGTAGAGGGCGCAATGAACCCAAATAGTAAAGTATGGCAGATTTTTGTATTGATAATGAATACCTGTTCATAGAAGTTTTACAGATGAAGAAAGTAAGACATAGAGTCTTGCCCAAGATCATATAGCAAGTCAGCAGTGAGGCTGGATATAGAACACAAATTTCTTGACTTCAGTCTTCTGCATAAACCAATTAGCACTATCCCTTCCCTTATGCTTACAATTCAGTGAAAAGAAACATTGGTGCAGTGTAATGATGTTTGGATCAATCTTGATAAAAACCCAGAAGTCATATATTGCTTTGAACTTCATAGATGTGCAGACTAGGGCTGGAAATCTTGAAAACCACAAACTCAAGTGCAATTTCTGTCCGAGTCTGAAATATCCAGCCCTATTCCGCATGTCCATGAAGTTCAGAGCAAAATCTGACTTCTGGGTTTTTAGCGAGATGTATCCAAACCTCTGAGCCTCGTTATTACAAAGGGGTTGTCTAGATTATGGAAATTTACACCAATGTAATTACCTCATCACACGGCACCAATGTGAAACTGTGCTTGTGCCTTACTGTCTTACCAGGAGCAGCGTATTAGGGATTTGCACCATAGACAAGCCTCTTTTCATAGCTCCTATGAGCTCACTAGGCTCAGCAGTAGTAGGAACTATGCCACTGAACAGTTTCTCTAAATACTCATAGAATTCTTCAAGATCCTAATTCCTAGGTCTGATACTGTAACTCTGTAATGTGGAATCCTTCCATCCAGACCAAATATTCCTTCCGTGCACAAACCACCCTGTAGCCACTATTACAGATTGGAGTGCTATGGCCTCAGAAGTTGCTGCATAACACCATTCTCCAGTGAACACAAGAGTGGGTGGAGAATGTACACTGTTGCAGATCCACTAGTCACACTCCTACACGTTCAATGGGCTGCCTATTGTATTAATTTAAGAGGAATAAAGTGGCCCAAAGAGTCAAAGGTGTTAATCTGACTCTGTCACAGTCCAACATTAAAGAGCATCAGACAAGTTCTGAGGTTGGGTAAACAGAAATCTTAGCCTGCTTAGTCCCATGGTGCAAACATCATTAAAATTATTTTATTCTTTTATCCTTTTGTTAGAGATATAAAAAAGAAGGAAAAACAGTTAAAGCATTTGAAATATAAATTACTAAGTAAAGCTTTTATTTTTAACAGCATCCCTTTTTCTTCTTTCCCTTTAGCTGGAGAATGTTTAGAATGACAAGAATAACCTTGTCTGATAGTCTATTAAATATGATAATAACTGTCCTTTTGGGGAAAAGAGAAGAAGTTAGTTGGTGTTAAATTTCTATCACTTTTTCTAGAAAACAAGACACACACAAAAGGGGAAAGAAAAGAACAGAGAAGATAAAAAAAAGCAACTTCCGCCTCTGGTGTTGACTACCACTTGCAGCCTCACTGCTGGAAAACACAGCTCATAGTCTTATTAACCATTCTGAGACCTGGAAAACTTGTACCAGCATTGGGCTTTTCAGGGCACTGCATTTAGCTGCCTTACTCATCACAGGTTTGCAGCAATGTTGCAAAATATGCAGCCTTGGCCAGCTAAGCCAGATTCTTATTAATCAGAAGGAAAAAGGCAAGGGATAGGAAAGAGAAGAAATAAGGTAGAAAAGGAAGAAGACATTTGGGGCAGGAGACAGAGATGAAATCTCACATCCTAGGTGAGACTGGCCATGAACAAATTCAGGCTGGAAATTAGAAAGTTTCTCACCATCAGAAGGGTGAGGTTCTGGAACAGCCTCCCACTAGGAGTTTGCTTGGGGGGGAGATGATATAACTTAATTAGCTTTGAAAAAGAGGCAGGACAAATCTATGAGTGCAGCTGCATGATAGGATTGCTTGTGATGGGGAGGGGGCAGAGCCCAGCAGTCTTGGGGCTCACTTATGGCTTATATTTTATGTCCCTGAAAGCTCATGCTTCAGGCAGCCACCTGCAGGGTCAAGAAGGAATTTTCCCACCAGCCACAATGTATACGGGGTTGTTGAGGTTTTTTTAATCTTCTTCCTCTGAAGCATCAGGGATTGCAACAGCTGGAGATGGGACAGTGGATGGGGAGGAGCAAGGCTCTGAGGTGGTGCCAAGCGTTCATTCTCTCAGGTGCTTGGCTGGCTAGTTTTGCTCTTATGCTCAGAGTCTAACTGATCGCCGTATGCGGGTTAGGAAGGAATTTCCCCCCGATCAGACTGTCAGTGACCTTGGGCAGGTTTTGCCTTCCTCTGCCACGTGTGAGTGAAGTTCACTTGCCAGGATTATCTGGCTATAACTCACTTGAGCATTTCCCTGCCACTGCAGGGGCACTCTGGCACTGGTGCACCTGCTATTCTCTGCCTGTGGCACATAGTAGTCTAGTCTGCTTGGACCGTAATACTTAGTCTAATTTTGGTTGTTAGGTTTAGTGTGCGGGTGTTGGAGGCCTGTGATATACAGGTGGTCAGAGTACATAATCTGGTAGTCCCTTCTGGCCTTAAACTCAATGACTATGTTTGGGATTTAGCCAGAGCCGGTGGAGGTGGCATACGTATGCGTCCCTTTTTCGGGCCTGGTCTGGTCAGGACATCTTTTAGGATTAAGAGGAAGACGGTCCAGCATCCCACAAGACATTGAGGGTGGAAGTCATGATTATAACCCTCAGTGTATCTGCTTTTTCTGTCAATTTTTCCTCCCAAATTTTTTTAAATATTCCCAAGAGGGAGTGTTGATCAGAACAGCCCATTTTTTTATTATTTTGTTGTTCACTAAAAGGCCTAATTTTTAATACACCAATTGCAGTTCATTGAGTTTCAGTCTTACATTGTTTTTGTTTACCAGGCATGATTTTAGCAGTCTTTAGTTATTTTAGTAGTCCTTTCTGTTTGGACTATTTCACTTGTTCTGGTGGTTTGTTGTTTTGGGTTTTTTTATTTATTTATTTTTTTGGCACATTTGCCCATCAACATTTGTTATGACAGGTTACTGTGACATTTTATGAACTTTTACTCACTTTTCACACTTACCCTCACAGAGTGCATTTGTAGAACCAATGATCACAACACACCCCAAACTGAAAATCTCCCATCTTGTTGCTGTGGATCAGGAGCATAGCTCTGCAATGTGTAGGGAGTTTGGCCTCCTATACAGATGCTGTATGCATCCTACCCCTCTACCCCAACCAAACTGTGCTGGGTTCACTGCCATTTGAGCCATAATCAGCTTCAGAGTGACTGTAGGAAAGGAGGCCTTAATTATTTAAACTCTCTCACTAGTCTGGCCATAGTCCCAATGGTGAACTCTTTTGCCCCTAACAGACAGCTACTATTGCTGCTTCTTTACTACAACAGATGCACATTTCCTAAAATCACAGACTGCACGAGGCCTCCAACTGCCTTCCCCGAGAGCCGGTCACACTAGATCGTTTATGCTGCCCTCTGTAATAGCTTCCTGAATCACCATGACAGCTCAACTAACTAATCTATCCCAGATGAGAGCAAAAACAGCGATAAATGGCACCAATGACTAAAACCACATGACTTGATAAAGGTGCAGTATCCGTCAGCTTTCTGAGTGAAGTCAGCCCATACCGAATGCAGCCGACAATTTTTTTTAAAAGTGAATTGAAAAATAAAGCATCTGTAGCGTCTGGCTTCTTATCAGACAGCCCAGATTCCCTCCTACATACATTCTCATATCTATCTCCTTTACACAGAAGTGGAGACTTTTATTTTTGATCAGTAAGAAGGAACAATATCCTACAGTAGACATTAAGTGGTCCGAAAAGCCCAAACAGGCAGATTGTTGGCCAGTGAAGCTGGTGAGCCCCAACCTACCCCCCCACCTATCTTTGAGCCATCCTACTTTTTTCTTAGATCAAACTGTGGGCCAACAAAACCTAGATTTTCAGTAATTTGCATTTACGTTTAGTAACAGCATCAGTCAGCAGCCCTTTGATCTCTATGAAACATGAGGCGGAAGTCAGCTTCTGACAACACCAAAAAATAATCAAATTTATGATGAAAAATTTGTCTCACTGATTGGAAACAATTTAATTCTGGAAAATATAGTCCTATGAATGATATACACCTGTTCCTCATGTTTTAGCTCTCCTAGTTTTGATTTATTTATGTGCCATAAAACTAATTCACCAGTGAAGAATGAAACACTTATTAACTCTCTATACAGTACTTACACTTTCTATATCAGATGCCCCTTTTTCATCATAATGGGACATACTGGGAATTGCAGAGCCATGAAGATTAATGGGCTGCATGCTTGTATTGGCAAAATTACCTAGATTCTTAAGCAGGATCCCACAATGCACAAGATCTCGTAAACTTTCATATTAATTAGAGATCTGTAAAGGGTTTATTGGTAGCAGTTGAAGTTAATGGGAATATCATTTTTCATCATCCATCATTGCCTGAGAGGCAGTCATAAAGTATACTAAAGGAACAGATTCTAGAAGCAATGCCTGATAAAGGAAATCTGAAATGCTGTAGTGCTTCCAACTGATAAATGTTAGCTGGATTTACATCTGCTAAAATGTATGATGGAGTTGTGACCAGGTGCCCGGGACAGACCACATTGGGAATGCCATGCTCAGGGCAGACTGCAAGAATCAGGGCAGACAATCCCCCAAAACTGGTGGTTTATTCTATAATTAGATTCACCAAGCCAGAAACAAAAGAGCTTCTGCAGTACCACATTGGTTAACCAGAAGCCAAACACAGCCCTGTTTAGGCATCCCACGTCTCGGCTCCCATACAGACAAACAAGTCTAATAGAGTGAGAGGTTATTGAAAACGTAATTCACCGTATGTGAGGTTCTTTCTTATCCCAAAGGATTGGACACTTACCCCCAGGTCAATATGCGTCTGAAATCTTACCCAAATATTACACCGTCAGCCAATCCTTAGTAATCTAAAGATTTATTAATAAAAGAAGAGTTAAAATGGTTAATAGATCATATACATACAAATGATTGCAAAGTCCTTATATCAGTCCTTATTATAGCAGTGATAGAATAGACTGCTGGCTTGCAAAAGTCTCTCTGGTAACTCCCAAAGGATTGGAAAGTCCTCAGTCCATAGTTCAAAATACTCCTTTTAGTTGTAAATCCATAGTTCAGAGAACTGCGGCAGGAAGAGGCCAAGCAGTAATGTCACAGCTTGCAACTTATAGTCCAGCCCAGGTGCATGGAAAGTTACTGGCCCAATATGGAGTCCAGGGTCACATTAAAATGGAAAGTTATTGGTAAAAGATGGAGTCTTAGGTCACATGTCCTTACATGGTATGCTGAATCACAAGGGCAATGATTGGCTCATTGCTGTCTGAGGCATCCACAGGAAAGGCCTTCTGGATGGGATGAGTTTCTTCAATGACCCATTCTGAGAGTGGAATGTTCTTAATGGGTCAACACATAGCTGCTAGCCTTGATGTAAATCTATCTGGAGAGTGTCACCCAGGCATACAACACATGTTTGAGATACAGATACATAGCTAATATTCATAACTTCAGATACAAACAAGATAATTACACTTAGCAATTTGTAAAGTATTGATAGAAAAAAGTTATATGACATACTTTTTTAAAGATTTATTGAAATTGTGTAACACTGGTAACAGCAGTGATATAAATGGTCACCTTTCTTATGCACAGCATCACAGGAGTCACCCTGTAGAAACATACTATCAACTTCTTAAATTGTATTTCTGATAGAAATTGGGCAAGTTAGTATTTTATGAATATTTATTTTAAAAGAAGGAACTGGGATGGCTCAGGGTACTGATCATTAAATATGAAGCCTTTCACCTTTACCATAATTTGCCAGTTCAAATCCAACCTTAGGCCCTACTCTTGCAATGATGTAAGTACAAGCTTAGTTTCAGGCTCTGTGAATAGTCCCACTGATGTCAGGGACTACTTGCAATGAATAAAGTTAAAAACATTCATAAGTCTTTGCAGGATCAGGATATAGATTGTAACAGATTGAAATTCCTTATAATTTAGTGGCGTACATTAAGTGAGCCTTGGACTAGAGCTGAGTCAATTTTTTTGGCAAGTAAATACAACCATGAAAAATGCATTTCTCAGGCTCCATAATTATTCACAAATTTGGGTCAAATTCGACCAATGCTTTTGGCCAAAATAGGAAAATTTCAAAGACATCTAAATGTTTTGTTTCAACCATTTTGAAATCTTTTGCTTCAACTTTTCATTTCCTTTTTGAAGTTTGGCCACTTAAAAAAAAAAAAGACACACGGGTGAAAAACACCCAAACCCAAGCAAACTGAAACAAAAATATCCATTTCAGGTCAACCTGAAACATTTTGGTCAATTCAAAATATTTTTAGTTTTATAATTTGAAAAAAACAATTTAAAAGTCAGTTTTTATTCATATTGAACCAAATTTGGGGGACAGGCAATTTTTTTGGTTCAGCCACCAAATGGAAAAAATCAGTTATTCACTCAGCTCTACCTGCAGAGAAGTCTTCACAAAGCCATCACCACACCTGGTACTGAGTGGTACCCTTGTTGGTATTCTCAGCCAAGGCACCATAGGCAGAAAATAAATTGGCATGGAGTCCGGATTTTTCTATCATTCCTAGATTTGGTCCATGAGGAGATGTACAGCTTGAGCAGTGGGGGAAGTCTTATGCCCTGCCACCTGTTCTGCAGCTAAAGAGGACTCCAGTCTCATGGACTGCAAATCTGGCACCTTTACATACACTAGCTTTCAAAAATTGTAAACAGAATAAAATGCAAGGAGGACATACCTATTACCTGCTTGAATCTTACAATAGCCAGATCTGAATGTAATGGCAAAAATAGTTTTTACAAACTAGAAGATCAGACGGGTATGTTTGCTCTGACTTGGTCTCTCACATTGTCAGTCTAGTCCAACTATCTACTGTCAAATAGGGTAACATGAAAAGACAGAGAAGTCAGCAAGTTGCCCTGTTAAAAACCTTCTCTCCAGAGTCAAACTCCATTCATTTTTGGGTTCTCCTCATTGTTGCAGATTAGGATGGGCAGTATGTGTCAGGAGCACGTGAAATAAATTTGAAATGTTTGCTTTAGCTGGAGTCATCTCGTTGCATTATGAGTCATAAATATTTTGTTTAGATAGTTCTGTCCATCTTTCTGCTGCAAGGGAAGGCCAATCCATGACACACCAATACAGTTTAATCATTTATTAAAGTATGAGCACAGTTATTTTCTTTCACAGAAAGAGAGCCAGCGGAGTTTAGCTCACAAAGAGTAAAAAGCAAGCTGTGACAGGGAGCAGCAAAACAAACAGCAAGAGGTCAATTTAGAACTTTAAATATTTAAAAGGTATGTGGATTGGAAATGGTACCATTATGAAGCTGTGCTAGACTTTAAGAGAAAATTGTAAACTTATTGTTGCTTTACTGTGTATAGACTCGCCTATTAAATTCCAGAGAGAAATTACAGCCTCTGGTTCTCAGACTTCCAAATAAATGTTTTGCTAGTTAAGGGCCAGTTTAGCAGAGCATTTAAACATATGCATTATTGTCCAGGGATGCTTAAGTGCATCCCTGTTCAACAAAGGAATTAGGCTCCCATTCAGGAAAATGTCCCTGCTTAAATCCTACTGAAGTCAATTAAACATATGCTTACTGAATATCATCTCTATCCCATAATTTTTGCACCTATTTTCAATTTCCCATGAACCTGAGCCAGACTTGTCCTGTTCACCATGTGACAGAAGCATGGAGCCAGCACAGCTCTGCTCTGTTGTCATAAGCATTGCAAACACAGGATGCATGATCCTCCAGTATTTGCAGAGCTGCAAGAACAACTGCGGGGAGCATGACAAATTCTTGGCAGTCATTTCACTGTGGGACATAGTAAGAACCAATTGAAGGTTGTTGGTGGCGTTCATGGAGCAGCTGCAAACTGTAGATCCCCACTTCTGGGTCTGAGAAATGAGCATTGGCTGGTGGGATTGCATCATAATTCAGGTTTGGGATGAGCTGTGGCTGCAGAACTTTCATATGTGAAAGGCCATATTCCTGGAGACCTGTGTGCCGAACTCACCCCAGCCCTCCAACTCAGGGACATCAAAACAAGAGCTGCACGGTCAGTGAAGAAGCAAGTGGTGAGCACATTTTGAAGTGGAAAAATCCACTATGGGGACTGTAGTCATGCAAGTATGCAGGGCCATTAATTGTCTCCTGCTAATCAGGACTGTGACTCTTGGGAATGTGCAGGACAGAGGTTTGCTTTGCAGCTATGGGGTTCCCAAACCTCAGTAGAGGAATAGACAGTACACCCATCCCTATTTTGGCCCCCAATCACCTTGGCACAGGGTACATCAATTGAAAGGCTTACTTTTCCATTGTTATGCAAGTTCTGGTGGGTCACAGGGGACGTTTCACTGACATCAGTGTTGGCTGCTCAGGGAAGGCAGATGATGCTCACATCTTTAAGAACACAGGACTGTTTAGAAAGCTACAAGCAGGCACCTTCTTTCCCGACAGGCAGATTACCATTGATGATGTTGAAATGCCAATAGTGACCCTGGGGGACCAGCCTTCCTCTTATTCCCCTGGCGCATGAAGCCATTCACCAACCACCTCAACAGCACTAAGGAAAGATTCAACTACAGGCTCAGCAAGTGCAGAATGACAGTTGAATGTGCTTTTGGTAGGTTGAAAGGGCACTGGAATTGTTTACTCAGATTGGATCTCGGTGAGAAAAATACCCCACTGGCTATATCTGTCTGTTGTGTCTTGCATAATATTTGTGAAGCAAAAGGGAAAAGTTGCCACAGGGATGGAGGGCAGAGGTAGAGCCTTTGTCTGTTGAGTTTGAACAGCCAGACACAAAGGCTATCAGATGAGCTCAGTGTGGAGCTTAGGGAGGCTTTGAAAGAGCACTTTAACAGCAAGCCACAATGACATGTGGTGGTGTATTGTGCTCAACCTGGTGCTACAGTTTGGGGGCCTGTAAGGTGCTTGCTGCACATCTGTGCATATATCACTCACACTGCACCTATTAATGATGGGGTGCATGCTGTATATTTATGACTACATTGTTTGGCACTGATCCTATGGGTAGTGCGTGTACAAGACCACTGCTTTCACTGCCTGCAGGCATTATACAGTAATGTGTTGTAAACTCATAAAGATGAATACGTTTCAAAACAAAAAGTTTTATTCACTTATGAAAACAGCTCCAATAAAACCTGAAGGCCTTTAAAATGTATCTACTTTTAACTTAAAAAATTAGGAACCTTAATAAAACAAGAGGAAGGAACACTGATGTACACTGTAGCTACACATACATGAAC
The DNA here is from genome assembly GCF_015237465.2 of Chelonia mydas. Taxonomy (NCBI): domain Eukaryota; kingdom Metazoa; phylum Chordata; order Testudines; family Cheloniidae; genus Chelonia; species Chelonia mydas. The sequence continues at coordinate 193,945,219 of NC_057850.1, read as the reverse complement.
AGTAGCAAAAATCCCCAATGCGCAGAGACAGGACACTAGATGAGGAAGGCTCTGAGTTACTAGAGAATTCTTTCCCAGGTGTGTTCCTGGTGGGTCTTGCCCACATGCTCAGCGTCTAACTGATTGCCATATTTGGGATTGGGAAGAAATTTTCCCCCAGATCAGACTGGCAGAGACCCTGGAGTTGGGCTTTGGGGTTTTTTGGGGTTTATTTTTTTTTGGGGGGTGGGGGGGTTGCGCCTTCCTCTGCAGCATGGGGCACAGGTCACTTGCAGGTTTAAACTCCTGTAAATGGTTAATTCTCTAACCTGAAGTCTTTAAATCATGATTTGAAGATTTTTCAATTCAGCCAGAGGTTAGGGGTCTATTCCAGGAGTGGATGGGTGAGGTTCTGTGGCCTGCATTGTGCAGGAGGTCAGACTAGATGATCATTATGGTCCCTTCTGAACTTAAAGTCTATGAATGTCACACATGGACAACCACAGCTTTACATACTTTTCCCCGGTATGGAGTGGTAGGGGTAGACAGTCCCTGAGGAATGCTGAAGAGATGTGTAGGGAGGGACTATGCTTCACTTTGCCACAGTCAGCATTGGGAGGGTCGAGCTAAGCATTCTTGAACCTGGAGGTCCACAAGAGTCTGCAGCATCTGAGTTTACTGTTGGGCAAGCCCCATTATGTCCTGGTATATCTCCCTTTTCTTGCATCTTTCTCCTGCCAGCTCTTTCCTTACGCATACAGTTTGCAATATTCACCTTCTAGACCCTCTGTTCAAGGTCTGATGCAGCACTGGCTTGCAGGATCTTGCAGAACATGTCCTCCCACTTCCTCTATTTTTTCTCCTCCTCATCTGGCTCAGGCATTCCATGGGTGTAGAGCAGTGCCATGTGGCATCAGGTGTACCCTGTCACCCCAAGTTTGAATCACTGTGCCTCTTCTCAGGGCAGTATGACATAATAGTCCAAGTCAGAGGTGGCTGTGGGGGGCTGCTATTAGATTCAAGGCAGCTCAGCTAGTGGCCTAAGACTGCGAGGGAAGCCCTGTAGCTCAAGGAAGTATGGCACAATGGCCAGTGCCAGTGGATTGTTCTTAGTCAAGATAGTATTGCCTGGCAGCTAGAGTCAATAGGACTGCCCTTCGGTGCCTAGAGTCAATGGGGATGCCCTTTAGTGAGTCAGTATGGCAGAATGGCCACAGTCAGACTGTCCTTCTGTGCCAGACAGTGTGGTTTAATGGCCAAAGGGTGGGTGTGTTGGCAGCTGGGGTAGAGGGATCTGAGCCCTCCCTCCTTGACTGGGTCCCAGCCCAGGGTCCTATCAGTGATGAGTCTATCTGCCACTGAGTCAGCAGGGATCCCTCCAAAACACACGGAGACTGTTCTCAGTTCCACAACTGAATTGATGCCTGGATCCCCTACCTGGTCTTCTTGCCCTGTAGTCCGCAGGTCCTCTGGGTCTCTGAGGTAGTTGGCCGGCGAAGTTCCCAATGACTCCTTCTTCTCATGGGCTTCTGCAGGTTTTCCTGGGTCTTGGTGTGCCTGGCCTCTGCAGTCTGGGAGTCCGACAGCTCCAAGGGAGGAACCTGCAACACATGTCCTATCTCCTCCCTGGTCAGGGCAGACTGAACTGGGCTGATCCCCTTTATACTGTGCTTCCAGTGGGAGCATGACCAGCAGGGGCGAGTCAAGTGGGCATGGATTCCTCAGCCAACAGTATAGGGTTAACCTCTTCCTGTCCTGTGTGGGGCAGCTATACCCCATCGCAAGGGGGAACCCCTCAAGGCTGCATTGGCCACAGCTACAGATAACACACAGAGGTACCATTGTCAGTATAGTAGGAAAGGAGAGCGAGACTTAAGATTCAGAACACGCCCCTTCCCTTGCTCCCCTAAAGCGTTAAACAAGACATGTTTATTGACAGTGCTGCTTAGCGTGCTTGTGCCTGGGGCCACTCTCAGCTCCAGCTATGGCAAGTAAGACCCAGCAGGGGTGAAGGAAATGAGAAGGGAATTGCTCAGTTGCATGAAACTATGACTATAGGGCAGCGGTCCCCAAACTGGGGCACAGATGAACATTCGCGGAGCACCCAGCAGGGCCTGGGCCAATCCCCACGGAGCGTGGAGAGGGAGTGCCACCCAGCCACAGCTCCACTCCACCCCCAACCCAGCTCCAGCCACAGCCCCACTCCGCCCCCATCCCCAGTTCTTCCCCCCAGCTCCACCTTCAGCCCAAGCTCCCCTGCTGAGGAAGCTGTGGCTGTGCAGTAATAGAGAAGAGGAGCAAACAAATTCCATTACTGGTAAGCGGGCAGAGTGACAGGAAAAGTTTGGGCACCACTGGTATAGGGCGATGGCACTGAATTCAGGCACCTTTTTCCCTAGGTCGTGGTTTTAACTGATATCTCACTCCTGAGAGTAATAAAGGTAGAGAGCACAGCTGCTGCTGGTGTCCTGAATTCACCTAGGTCAATACACCACTAGCCTGTGTACTGAAATGTTGCCTGCTGAAGTTTTTCCTGCCTGGCATGGGAACATGTCCTGCCACGGAGAAAAAAAAAGGAGGCTGCCATCCCTAGAAACCTGAGGGAGAGGATTGCAGAATACCTCCATGGAAGTTTCATTGAGATTTCTCAGGAGGATTCAAGGAACATCCCTGTGTACATAAACTGTTCTGCATGTCCCATCCCCCCAACCCCAACACAAGAGGGGACTGAAAAGCAGGTAGCAACTCTGCTTCTCTTTGTTGTATCAATACTTCTTGTAGTATGAGTAAATTAATGAAAAGTTGATAATGAAAAGCTGTCTCCTGCTAAGTCGGGATATCACCATATTGGGGAAAATGTATTTACATACTGACTTGAGGTTCCCTCTCCTGCAGCAGGTTCACCCGGGCTCGACTGCAGGGACGCACAGGATGGCAGTGGAGTCAAAAACAGGTCCTTGCTTGTGACACAACTGGACCCCGGATACTCCTCCTCTTCCTCATCCACCTCCTGCTCTTTGCTGTTCACAACAGGGGCTTATGACTCAGGGTCCTTGGAGGTATCCACAATGGTGTGCAGGGGTGGGGTCTCCACCAAGTACGGCATACAGCTCTTTGCAAAAGCGGCAGGTCTGCAGCTCAGCGCTGGATTGATTGTTGGCTTCCCAGCCTTCCCGTATGCCCGCTGCAGTTCCTTGGCTTTCACTCAGCTCTGCTGCTGAGTCCCTTTCAAGTTCCTTCTCTTGCATCCCCCAACCAATCTGCTTGTAGATGTTGATATTTCTGTGCCAGCTTCGGAGTTGTGTCTGCCCAGCCTCTTCTCCCCACAGGCCCAAGAGATTCAATATCTCCTGTCTGTTCCAGGCAGGAGCATGTCTGAAGTGTGTAGCCAGCATGGTCAGCTGGGCAGTTGTGCACAACAACGGAGAGCAAATAGAGATGTGCTCACCACGCTGGACAACCAGGAAGAAGCACTTCAAAAATTTGCAGGGGATTTAAAAAGAGGAGGCTTCTGGTATGTGTGACCCCTGGGCAGTGCAGTTAACCATTGCCAGACACTGACCGCTCTGGTCACATTGTAAGACTGCTGCTGGAGGACTGTTAGGTTGACATAGATAATGCAGTGTCTATGCTCATGCTGAGCTGACCTCCCTACATTGACCACGGCTCAACGTCACTCAGGGAGCTAGTGTTATTACATAAATGTAAGGGGGCACTTACTCAGTGTGAAACAAATTTAAGTGTAGACACATGCACAACTAGGTCAGCACAAGGCAGCTTACATTGACCTAAATTTGTTGTGTAGACGACACATCAGAACCATTTAGTGGTTATTTTTGAGAACTCCTTCAGGATGGGTGAGGTCCCGTAAAACTGGAAAAGAACTAACATAGTACCTATCTTTAAAAAAGGGACCAAAGACAACCTGGGCATTTATAGATCCGTCAGCCTAACTTCAAATCTTCGGAAGGTATTCGAACAAATTTATCAAACAATCAGTTTATAAAAACCTAGAGAATAATAGGATAATAAGTACCAACATGGACTTGTCAAGAACAAATCATGACAAACCAATCTAATTTCCTTTTCTGACATGGTTGCTGGCCTAGTGGATGGGGTTTGGGGGAAAAGCAGTAGATGAGATATATTATGATTTTAGTAAGGTTTCTTACACCGTCCCTCACGACATTCCCATAAACCAACTAGGGAAGTCTAAATGAAGTTACTAAAAAATGGGACACAACTGGCTGAAAAGACGTATTCAGACTGTAGTTATCAAGGGCTCGCTGTCAAACTGGGAGGGCATATTTAATGGGGTCCCGCAGAGGTCTTTCCTGGATCCAGGACTATTCAATATTTTCATTAAATGTCTTCGATAATAAAGTGGAGAATTTGCTTATAAAATTTGTGGATGACATCAAGATGGGAGAAGTTGCAAGCACTCTGGAGGTCAGGATTAGAATTCAAAATGACCTGGATAAATTGGAGAATTGGTCTGAAATCAACAAGATGAAATTAAATAAAGACAAGTGAAAAGTACTTGTAACACGTGCAGACTAACCATCACGGCACCTCCTGCTGGTTGCTCTGGGAATGAGTTCTGTCCAGCTGTGGAGTGCCCTTTGCAGGTGGTGTCTCACCCATTGCTCTGCTCTGTAGTGCTGTCTGGGACCCACATTGCTCCCTAGCTTGCGGCGTCCTCTTCTGGACACAGCCCTCTGGCTGTGCCCCACTTGGTTCTCTCCCCTTCCAGGGGATATCTGCAGTCCTCAGTCTGCACCTGCCCTCATGGCCAACTGCAGCCCCAGAGTCTAGCCCCTTGCCTCAGGGGCAAGCCACATTCTATATCAGGACATGCTCCTCCACGGCCAGGTGCAGGTAAAGTGGGGGACCCAGGACCACCCACTACTCTGGGTTCTGGCCCAGGGACCCTCTGGCGGCAGACATGTCCTGCCCTCCTTCTCTCCCCTCTACTGCTCACACTCCCTGGGCCACTTCGCCCTTGGCCCTTGCACCTTCTTGGCCCTTTCTTTCAGGGCCCTCAGCCTGGCAGGTATCAGGCTGGAGCTTTCCCTCTACTCCCCTGAGCCTGTCCGGGCTGCTCTATGTAAGGTGCTGTCCCTGGGAGCCAGTCCTCCTCCCTTGCTTGTCAGGGAGAGACTACTGTCGCCTCTGCTTTGCAGCCTTTATATAGGGCCCAGCCTGGCCCTGATTAGCTGCCTTTCTGCCCTTCTCTGATTGGTTAGGTTCTGCGCAGCCAGTCCAAGGGCTGCTATTAACCCTTTGTCTGCCAAAGTGGGGCAACTGCCCCACTACAGTACTACATGTAGGAAGATAAAAATCAAATGCACAGCTACAAAATAGGGAATAACTGGCTAGGCAGTAATACTAAAAAAGAGAGCAGCGGATTGTAGTTGATATATTGGTGATAATTGTTTCACTCTACCCTGTACTGGTGAGCTCTCAGCTGGAGTACTGTGTCCACATTTGGGCACCCCACTTCAGGAAAGAAATGGATAATTTGGAATGAGTCTAGAGAAGAGCAAGAAAATCATAAAAGGTTTAGAAAACCTAACCTATGAAAAAAGGTTAAAAAACGGGCATGTTATAAAGAGGATAATGATCAATTGCTCTCCATCTCTAATAAAGGTAGGGCAAGAAGTATTCATCTTAATCTGCATCTTTAGGATTAGAATAAATATTAGGCGAACAAAATTCTAACTATAAAAGTTAGTTAAGTACTAGAATAAGTTACCAAGGAAGATTGTGGAATCCCCATCATTGGATCTTTTTAAGAACAGGCTACACAAACACTTGTAAGGATGGTCTAGGTATACTTGGTCCTGCCTCAGCAGAGGGGGATGGCCTAGATGACCTCCTGAGATCCCTTCCAGGCTACATTTCTATGATGCTATGTAGGTGAAAGCTGAATGATATACAGCCTTGGCAAAGATAATACATTTGAACTTAATACAGGAATTTATTTTTTGCTTCTGCTCTCTTACTGGATATAACCTTTAATAAGCTACTTTTGTAGTGGGAGAAATGTTATGATTTATCTTGACTACAGGTCCAAAAGCTGTTCTCTGCAAACATTCCTATGAACAAACACTTCACTCCCACAGATTTTCACAAAGAAACAATGAGCGTGGATAAAAAAGACTAAACAAGAGCTAAGAAAAATTCTATTTAGAAGTTGCCAGAACATTAGTGAATAGTTTTCTTTATTATTCGCTCAACTCTGGTGATATCTCAGCATATCCAGCTACAGCACAGATGAGAACCATCCCTGCACAGCAAACAATGAAGGAAGAGTAATGGGGAAAGAAAAGTTCATCTTAACTGCGTTACAAGCTCTTTCTACCGTCAGCTTTAGCCCCCACCCCTGCAAAACTTTAGGGCCAACATTGTTTCTGACCATCCTAGGAAACCGAAAGAGGTCAGAGGTCAAGAGAATGGCTTTTGAAGCTAAGGACAAACTCTTGCAAAAGCTATCCAAGATACTGTTTCATCTCAGGACACTTGTTTGATCTAAACTGTGTGACTCAGAGAGTAATGTTGCAAGGGCAGTAAAATTACCTGAACTGGGCAGGTACCACCCAGCTCAGTGGTACGCAAAACTTTTCTGAATGGGTTCAGACTGGTCATAGTTGAGCATTTTAAATTAAAATCATTGTACAGGAGAATGTCCTCAACAAAGCTAAAGGCCAGATCCTCAGGTTCATAGCAAATGAGTACTCTGACCAATGAGCTAGAGGTCCACTTCAAATTATTAATTCAAATGGCAGCTCCTTATTTCAAGGATCCACTGTAGAAGTCAAACTAAAGCTTATTACAATAATTGCATGGTAGCATAAAACGTATTGCTTACGGAGACAATGGCATGATGGTGTAAGTGTAAAAAAAGAGGGACCTGACTGAGAGATCTGAGGATTTGCCTGGAGGTTTATATATAACAGCCACTTTGAACAAGTCTAAATTTAACCAATACTCTATAAAAGGAAAAACCAAAATGCTCGGCACATCATACACTTGTCACTAGCACTCATTTAAACCACACTGTGGAATAAGCTATTTAAATGCGCTTGTTGACCTACTTTTTATTCTCAGCATTTGGGGAAAAAAGTTAAACATTAACTTAGAAAGCATGGGTTTGTTTTTCCCTATAAGTCATGTTTTCATAAGGATCTTTCCATCCAAGATTTCATTTTATGAGCTATTTTCCACTGTACACCAGGTGCTGATTGATCTGCAAAATGTGAGGAGATGGAAAAATATTTTAATACATTGTTGCCCAGAGGTGATCCTTAGTATCTGACACCTTGGAAATCACTTTGCCTATATTCAGTCTTTTCCATATCCTCTCATCTGAGCCACTTCAGTTTCACACGAATAATACTATCCTGATCATAAAAGATTAACACTACACAAGGCTAGTCACATATTGCTACTTTGGAAAAAGTGACTGCATTTATTTGTAATTTCTTTGTCATAAAAATTCTTTCCTTAACACCCATCCAAATAATAATTCATCTCTCTGTTTGTCCCAAGTATGTAGCTTCAGGACTTCAGCTATTCTTCCACACGCAAAACACAAACTCTAGTTCAAAACATTTTTGTTTCAACAATAGATATTCTTACATTTCCAGCTAGTAGCCAAAATACACATATGATTTAAATAGGTCAGTATGAATTCCTTGGTCCTATACTGCAGAACACTAGCTTAACTTTATGCATGTGAGAAATCCAACTGAAGTCAGTGGAACTACTCACATCAATCAAAGTAAGCACTTGTGTGTTTGCAGGAATTGATTCAAGCTCTCTTGTCTGCTAATCAGAAACTTATGCCTATCACAAGGCTCCAACATTCTCCAGCAGAAATGCAGGTGTGCAACATACAAAAGTAGAAATTATACTGTATACAAAAGCAGCTTCCAGCTAAGGAAGACTGCATATAATTCTTCAGCCAGAGGAAGTTCTCCCTTCTGGCTTACCAGATAGATCTACTGCTTACAGCCCAGAGGGGTTCTCATTTGACTCCCTACAACAATGATCACAGCAGACTGAATTCTCATGGAGTGGCTCATTGGAATTATACCAAAAAATAATTTGGACCAGCAAATCCAGCAACCATTTAATTAAAATATATTCTGGATAAATCTGATCCTGTTTCTGTCAACAGACATTATATCAGGGAGAGTACAAGATGCAGGGAATCCTTCACAATGGTACTATTCTATTCTATTTTTATTTGAGATAAATGAAGAAATGGATGGCTAAACTAAACTACTTGAATTCCTGAATTATGCTGGTAGTCTGCTGGTTTAACCGGTCATTAGTATCCACATATATCAAATGGTGGAAACAACATTCAATATAGATGAGCTAGCTGTTAGAGTAGATAGAATATGTATTTGAGGGAGAGTTTCCATGCCGGTAATATACAAGACCTAAAATATAAATATACAGTACAGGGTGTTTATAGTTGTTACCGTTACCACCACTCTTCCCTATATACTGTTGTCACTTTCTTTCAGAGAAGGACTTTCTGTAAATGGCCAAGAATAATAAGAAACAGTGTACTTGCAGAATCATTAACAGTCTCCTTGACTAGTTCTCCCTTATAATACTGGTATCCAAAGTAAATTCCTGTTAGTGTCTGTAGTACGGTAATCTGCATTCTGTTCCACTGTTCAGTTTCAAGTAATCTAGTGGCCTTTACTATAGAGAGTTTCTCTCTAACATACTATAACCAGAAAATAAAACTTGTGCTGCTTCTGTGTCTTTCTTCCACAGGGGCCAGATTTATGCCAACTTACTGAAATGAGTAGTCCTACTTAAAGAGGGTTATTCACATGAGCCATGGTGCAGGATCAGCCTTTTAATCTAGGATCCAGGTTTTTCTCTCCTGCTTTCTCTCTCCTACTATTACAGTTACATTTCTACAGCCTGGCATACACTTAAAATCTGTACTGGTATAACACTGTCAGTTTGGGCAATGTCTCCTTTAAGCCATGCATGCACTCAGCCGGGCAGAAATGTGGTACCACCTACACATATCACGTGGCTATGTGCGTGGTTGACACCTGGCCCACACTATACCTGCCAAAAGCCATGGCAGCTGCTCTTGGCACCAAGGACTGGCAGGAAGCCTTCAGAACCAGCAGGGAGCAGTCAGGATTTTTGGGGTGGAGTGCAGGGGCGGGGAGGAACAAGCCAGGCTGCTCTCCCTGTCTGGCCCAGCAGCGACCTATGGCAAGGGGATCCTGTGCTGCTGCCTCTGGGACAGGGATGCCCAGTCTGTGTGCTCCTGCTCACTTCAGGCTATAATGGCAACTCCTTCCTGGGGGCACCCCGGGGTGGTGGCCATGGGGAGGAAAAGCAAGGCTGGATGTAGGATACAGAGGGAGAGGTCAACCTAGACAAAATTTACCATCACTGGAAAACTGAGAATATTGGAGAAATTTCCAGCATAAAAAATATATATATCATATTCAATAAATATGAACCTTACTACATTGTGGGTACATGGATCATATCTGCAGAACAAAACATGCATTTTCTTTTTGGCCATTGGTGTCTCTGCTGCTTAGGTGCTGATTTTTTTTCTTACTCCTTCCCCCACCCCCCTGCCAAACTATTGATTGGTGTAGATTTTTATAGTGTTACAGTCTCTTGTGTGGCTATTACAATTTTCGTATGAGATCATGCACTGTATACCAATTGACCTTCTGCACCAAATGGTAAAAATGGGTTTTTTCGTCCTGCAAAAACGTCAAAGAGAAACTGCAGAACTAAAATTCATTTGCAAATTTAACACCATTAATTTGGGCTTGAATAGGGACTGGGAGTGGTTGGCTCACTACAAAAGCAGCTTTGCCTCTCCTGGAATTGACACCTACTCATCAATTATTGGGAGGGGACTACATCCACCCTGATCGAATTGGCCCTGTCAACACTGGTTCTCCACTTGTGAGGTAACTTCCTTCTCTTCGTGCGTCAGCATCTGTAATTTTCACTCCATACATCTGAAGAAGTGGGTTTTTTACCCATGAAAGCTTATGCCCAAATAAATCTGTTAGTCTTGAAGGTGCCACCAGACTCCTTGATGTTATTTTGTATAACACCAATTTTGCATGAAGCCATAGTAAATTTGAAGGTACGTCTATACTGCAAAAAACTGTGTTCTTAATTCAGGCTAGTTAACCCTCATTAGCCATCTTGGATAAGCAACTTGAGTTCAGCTCTCAAGCTCCTCTATAGACTTAAATTCAAGCTAATAACCCAACTTAAAAGCCCAATCACCATGTCTTCACTACCATTTTAACTTAACATAGGTTAGCTACCCCGAGTTAAGAACACTCCCCCTCTTCTTTTAGCAGTGAAGATTTGAAGATGATAACTTACTGTGCCCAACACACGGTCCAATGCCATAACCAATAAATCACATTGCCTCACAGTAGAAGAATAAAAGAAAAAGAAGCAATGGATGGGCATGGAAGTTGAACTACCCCTCACCTCTAGAGGAAGGTAAAGCACAGTGGGATGATGGTGGTTGGGGAAGCTTAAAGTCTTTGGGCCCCTTCGTGATCCTGGTCAATGAATAAAGGACATCTGCTTGCTGGAACACCAAACCTGAAATTTTCAGAAACAATAAACTTCCAAACTTTTTAAAAATGAGGAAGCAATTTATTGAGTACAGTGAGCCCCAGTTTCACTGGTCACAGCCAGGCCTGCCTTTCTGACAGGGTAATTTTTCTCTTGCAAATCTGCTTTTATTTTGCACCTGCAATTAATTGTAGGCTTCAAGTCTTATCATTTAGATGCCTAAGCACTTGACTGGATCTGTGGATCAGATATTATATCAAGTTTTTTGTGGAGGTGTTACCTACAATTAAGTTGTGGGTAAAATGTAAAGGGACGCAAATTGTACCCACAAAAAATTGGGGCTGCCTTGGGCAGTATCTTGTAAGTGTGACTAACAGTCAAAGATTTTAGACCCTATCCATATTATTTAGAAGAAAGAGGACTGAGGATGTAAAGGGACACATGGTGAGCAGGCTGTATTAAATTGTTTTGGTTTTATTAGAATTTGATGTAGAGTATATTCTGTGAGGCTCTGAGGTAATCAGCTGGCTTTAAGATACCACAATTTGACATTTTAGCCAATATCTTCATGTGTCAGACTGAAACATAGATGGTTTGCTTCCAGCATCAATAAATTCTTGATCTACTGTATAATAGTTACTAGAGGATATATGAATCAACCAACTTTTCTATTTTCCTTTCAATCCCCAACTATACTGCCTGTCTCATAGGGCAAGAACTCCAGCTGTATTCTCCATTTTTAGAAACACTTTATTTATTTATTGCATTAAAATTAAATGGAATTTTGTGCTTGTAGCCACACAGACTGCATGATCTAGATTTGGTGAAAAGGAGAGGTAAAGCTGTGTATAATCTGCATATTGATGGCATCAGGCTCAAAAATGTTTCCAGCTCTCCAGAGGCTTCACCTGCTCATTGAACAGCTGAGGTTATAAAACAGGACCCCAAGAGTGCCCTCAAGGCCTTTGAGTGATTGCTTGATATCACTGTTTGGGATCTCTTGAAGACTTTCCATTTATCTCAGAATGAGACTTCTCACTTATCTCGGCCAAGGGCCACTTGAAGAGTAACACAGGGCTGCTGTTGGGTGTTAAGTCCCATTACGTGTAAAATCCAAGTAAAGATCTGGCTTTCTGAGAAATGCTAATATTTATTTTAATGTGCAAAGAAAGTCCACAAGTATCCACATCAGCCACACCATATCTTACCAAAAAGAAATGCCTTTTCCTATTGATTTTCAGAAGATCTTTCCTCAGTTTTTTTCTCTCAGCCACTCCTTCGTAAGTTTTCATTCAAGGCCCCTTTGCAATAGCCCTCTCAGAAATTCCATATTTAGCAAACAGCACAGTATCATCACCCCTCGTGCTCTGAAATAGTTGTTTTTCCTCTATTACTAATTTTTAGAGGCACAGAAATATACAACTCAATTTTGAATGCTTCGAATATTGATACCAACATTTGCCTTTTTGTCAAATCTAAAAGGGAAGCCAAACCATTGCTTTTGTTTCAGAATTTCCCCATTTCCCCTTGTTCACCTATGCCACATAATTGAAGAAGAAAACCATTTTCAGCAGAAAAAAAATTAATGGGATAGTAGCCACAAGAAACTGACAAAGTGTCATCCCCTATTCCAGACTGAATCCAAACTTTTCAAGCTAACATCTTCTCCCCACACTCGGATTGGCTTCTGGCAGCCTATGGGATTCCGGTGGGATGGCAGAGAAACCAGCTCTAGTGGAGTTCCAGATAGCCATGAAAAAGAAACAAAATCACAGTGCAACATCTGGATATTTCATTGTGATGTTTTGGTGTGGATTTGTCGCAGTACCAGAGACATCATGTTGCACCTACAAACATCACAGTAGCAGAATGGTAACACACTACCACGGTATGGCTTTACTTCTCTCTACAATGCAATCAGTGACTAAAAGTGACTCACTGCTTTAGGGCTGCACACCAGTGAGATGTTCCAGACAAAGTCACTTAGTTCTATTCTTCTGCTAAGATTTTTCCAGAAGCTAGAATACCTGATTCTTCCCAGGGCTGTTAGAACACTGCAATCAATTTCTTATTGGAGGGAAGAAATCTCATATTATAGCACAATGCATTCTGTAAAGGAGGGGGGGATTATAATGGAACTTGATAAAATTGAGAGCCAAGGGATCCCTAGACGATAGCTCAATAACAGAAAACCACATAGTGAGCAAGAGACTGTATATTTAACCTAACTTATTGCCAATTAGGTTTTAAATGTTTTGCTTTGGTTAAACCCCAAGCTAGAACTACAGTAGTTTTAAAATTAGCAAAAGCAACACTATGGCTTAATACCAAAGAGAATACAATTAACATATTTCATTTAAAGGTTCCATTACTTCTTTTTGAATTCAGTTTAATAATTACGGCTAACCTACTTCCACGGGGGAGTTGATGCTTTATCCCTTATTACCTGCAGCAGATTGTTGATCGGGCCAGAAGAAAGTCTATCAGAATAGGATAACATACAGTTTTAAAAAAGGAAGGGGGAATTAGCACTCAATTGTAAAACTACAGCTTTTAAGGTTGCACCCTTTGATGTCCACAGATAGTGTTGCTCAGGAAGACTATGGAATCACGCTGATTTTCAATATATTTGAGAGAAACATCTCTGTGCTTATTTGACTAAAAACACAATTTAGTCTTTGCTGAGCAGACTTATTTTTATATATAAAAGTGTGCCAGTCAATTACATCAAACAATTTCATTCAGGTCGCTAAACATCAGTAGGTAGCATGATTTAGAGCCAGCAGTGTATTATACAAGTGCACAGCAATTCTGAGATTTGGAATTGAAATGGAAATTGCAAGGTGGATGAATATTGACAGTAAGCATATACCACAGCAGGGAGCCTCCTGCACTAAGGGACGGCTTTATGACTAGCTCCCTTTTCCTCACAAGGAATTTGTCCCCTTCCTTCCACAATGAAAAAATGGGGTTTTTAAATTCACAGTAATTTAATTTCTAGCAGTTTAGTACAAATGGTTTTAAAAATATAAAGGAGGAACAAAGTAATTATACTTAATTTCATGGTTGCAGATTCCTAAAAACCATCATATTCTGTTGTGCAATTGGAGACTTTATTTGATTTTTAAAAGAAAAAAATTGATTGTTTGGGTTTTTTTTCCCCAAGAGGAAGAATTGGAACTGGAGATTACATTTGTATAATGAAGTACCATTTGAAGTGTTATTTATCTCCTTTCTCCCTTTTACTCTCCCCTCAAATAAATTGATGATTTACAACAGCATCTTCATACAGCAAGCTGAAGATGTTTTTTAAATGCCTACCAGAGTTTGTTTACTTAATAAAAGCAAAGCTAGGGTTCAGTTCTGTGAGGTGCTGAGCATCTCCTGCGGGGCACTGGAGCCCCTGAACTGACTTGGGTGACAAACAGCACCTTGCATTATTGACCCAATCAATTGTTAATGTCTGTGAAAGTTGCTGGAGTGGCAACTCAAAACTGGCATGTTCTGTTGAACAACAGAGAGGCACAAGCTTCCTCCAGCCAACTCAGGACTGACCAGAATGCACCAGCTCTGAGGATGAAAGAGTAGTTTACTCTCCAGGAATACTCAATCTTTGATCTACCTGCTACAACAGCCACCAATGGGTCCAATTAGTATCACATTCTAGAGGTTTTGTGTGTTGTGGACACCTCTCCAGTAACAGCTTGACCAAGACCATCAACTCTTCTTGCATATGCCAAAGATCATCCTTCAGATAGCAAGGAGTTTGGTCACTGCTAGACTAGGCTGGATTTCAGCTGGCTATTACCAATCCTCAGAACTATCCAGTACAGAACTAAATTTAAATTCTCTGCCCATTCCACCTCGCACAACTTATTTTTATTCATCCCTAAGAAAGGCAATGGATTTGTCAGGGTGTCCACTCACTGTACGTGGCATCTCCTCCTGACAGTTCTGGGGATTAGTTCTTGCTAGGCGCTGCCATCTTCTAGCAGTTTCTACCCATTGTCTCTTTCATCCTGCAGCCTCTCTCACTTCTGGAGCTGTAGTTTCCTGTTCGTGGCTTGGCCCTCCAGCCAGCTCATTAAAGTCCTTCCCGACCAGCTGTCTGGCAGGCATCTCTAATGCCCTGAACGACTTCCAAGTGGCTGGTAGGGGAACCCAGGCCTGCCCTCTACACTGGGTTCCAGTCTAGGGACCCTATAACCGGCAGCCAAGGTCTGTATAGTCCTACCCCTTGCTGCTGTTTCCCTGGGCTTCTTCCTACTTATATGGCTTCATGTGCTTTCTGGGTTTGCCCGGCCAAGCTCCCCCCTCCCAGGGAATGACTGTAGACTACTTCCTTGCAATCTCTTGCTACTCACAGCTCCTGGGCTTTATACAGGCCCCTCCTATTCCTGACCAGCTGAGCCCATTTCCAATTAGTGGCCTTCTCCCTGTCTCCTTCTTCAGGTGCAACCTGGGCAGTTAATTGTTCTGCCTAGCCACTTTAACCCCTGCAGGCTTTCTGTGGGATGGGCACCCCATCACAGGATCATGTTTACAACTTACTGTTAAACCTTTAGAGTTAACAATGCAGCACTTGTTAAACTGATAACTCATATTGTACCCACTGTAACAGCACAAATCAAGAAAATATTGTTATATACAGAAATTAAATAGGACATCCACTGCAATTGCTCACATACTAGCTATCATGTTTTATTTTTTTATTGATCATCATAAAAATTCATGTGTTTGTGACTTTGCACATACCAAATATTTTATTTGGTGCCATAACTTATTAATTACATTCATTATTAATTATAGCTAAGCTTTGTTTAGAGCTGGGGTCTTAACACAAAGCCACTCTTCTTCAATGGAGATGCAGCAGCTACTACAGGTGTTAAAGTGTTAGGACACAGGTGATTTAACAATGCCATTTGTCACAGATCCACTCAGGCACCCCATTCCCACCATCCCTCAGACTGCTAAGAGAGGAATCCAAGCCTCTGGGTCCCTGGATCTCTCAGTGTTTTAAGGCTCCTGATCCTGAACATAGTCCAGCCATTGTCCCAATTTTGGGGGTACCTCGGCACTCTCGGGGCACAGACCTTATGCCCAGTTCTCCATCCTGACAGTTTGCTTCTGCTGTCCAGCTACCTAGCTCCTAGAAGCATTGCTGAACCCTCAGACTCTCATATTTAAACACGATCTCCCAAAGCTTCTCAGTGACAGTGTAACTCTCTCCAGAGACACACAGTAGTTGAGAAGCATATAAAACATACCCAATACACTTTACACATGGTATGTCTACACTACGACATTAGGTCAATTTTATAAAAGTCAATTTTTAGAATTTGATTTTATACAGTCAACTGTGTATATCCCCACTAAGCGCATTAAGTCGGCAGAGTGCATCCTCACTACCGTGGCTAGCATCGACTTATGGAGCGGTGCACTGTGGGTAGCTATCCCACAGTTCCCGCAGTCTCCGCTGCCCATTGGAATTCAAGGGACCCTATAACCCTGATGGGGCAAAAATGGTGGTTTTGGGTACATGTCGTCAGTCGCCCCTCCCTTCCTCCATGAAAGCAACAGCAGACAATCGTTTCGCACCTTTTTTCCTGGGTTACCCGTGCAGACACCATACCACGGCAAGCATGGAGACTGCTCAGCTCACCGCTGCTGTTGTGAGCATTGTAAACACCTCATGCATTATCCTGGAGTATGTGCAGAAGTGGGCTAAGAGATGCCAGCATGAGGACAATTGTGATGAGGACATGGATGCAGATGTTCCAGAAAGCATGAGCTGTGGCAATTGGAACATCATGGCGGCAGTGGGACTCGTTGATACAGTGGAACGCTGATTCTGGGCCCGGCAAACAAGCACAGACTGATGAGACGGCATAATGTTGCAGGTATGGGATGATTCACAGTGGCTGCGAAACTTTCACATGTATAAGGCCATTTTCCTTGAACTTTGTGGGTTGCTTTCCCCAGCCCTGAAACACAGGAACACCAAGATAAGAGCTGCTCTGACAGTTGAGAAGCGAGTGGCGATGGCCCTCTGGAAGCTCGCAATGCCTGACTGCTACCAGTCAGTCGGGAATCAATTTGGAGTGGGCAAGTCTACTGTGGGGACTGCTGTGATCCAAGTAGTCAGTGCAATCACTGACATTCTGCTATCAAGGGTAGTGACTCTGGGAAATGTGCAGATCATACTGGATGGCTTTGCTGCATGGGGTTCCCTAACTGTGGTGGGGCAATAGATGGAACACCTATCCCTATCTTGGCACCAGACCACCTTGCCAACCAGTATGTAAACTGCAAGGGGTACTTCTCAGTGGTGCTGCAAGCACTGGTGGATCACAAGGGACGTTTCACTGACATCTACGTGGGATGGCCGGGAAAGGTGCATGACGCTCGCATCTTTGGGAACTCTGGGCTCTTTGAGCAGTTGCAAGAAGGGACTTACTTCCAAGACCAGAAAATTACTGTTGGGGATGTTGAAATGCCAATAGTTATCCTTGGGGACCCAGCCTACCCCTTGCTCCCATGGCTCATGAAGCCATACACAGGCAGCCTGGACAGTTGTAAGGAGCAGTTCAACTTTTGGCTGAGCAAGTGCAGAATGGTGGTAGAATGTGCCTTTGGACATTTAAAAGCTCGCTGGTGCTGTTTGCTGACTGAGTTAGACCTCAGCGCAAGCAACATTCCCATTGTTATTGCTGATCGCTGTGTGCTCCATAATATCTGTGAGAATAAGGGGGAGACGTTTATGTTGGGGTGGGAGGTTGAGGCAAATTGCCTGGCAGATGATTTTGAGCAGCCAGACACCAGGGCGATTAGAAGAGCACAGCTAGGCGTGCTGTGAATCAGAGAAGCTTTGAAAACCAGTTTCATGACTGGCCAGGCCGTGACAGATTTTCGTTACCAATCTGCCTGGGGCGTCAGTTGATCAGGCCGATGCTGCAGGATCTTTGGGGAGGAGGTATGGAACACATCAAGTGTCTAAGTTTTAAAACTTTATTTATAAAATAATAAAATAACAGCAGAGAGTGCTGAGAAAGCGCCAACGTCATTCAAGAGAAGAAAGAAAGAGTTAGTGCCCCAAGCCCTAACCCATTTTCATACTCACTCACGCACTACCCAAGACTGGCCGGGCCTGGGTGTAATGTCAGAAGAAGAGGGGGGGAAAGGGTGGATGGGAGTGGTGTCCTGGCCCCAGGTCTTCCAAGGATCCGCTGTTGATCTCCGAGTTGCTCCAGCTCTCAGTAGGGTTTTAAGTCCTGGGCTCCTTGTGGAGGGTATTCCACTCAGAGACCTCTGCTTCTGGTGCTCTTTGTGCCAGTCCAAACCAGCTTGCTGTGGCCTCCTCGGTTTCCCAAAACATCCTGGCTCTGGAGACTTTGTTTTCCCTTCTATTGGCCTTCGCTGTCACTGTCTCATTTGCTCTCACTGTTCTCACTGCTATCTCTGCAACTCTGCTCAACTTAGTTCTCCTCTTCTCACGGCTGGTCAACTGCTGATTTCTCGTTGAGCCCATCACCTTGGGCGGGGCCAGTATCTTATCTTCACACAGAGCTAGCTGAAGTGTTGAGTTAACCCGTTCTCTATTCCTCTTCTTTCTCCCCCCCTGCCTCTCATATTCTGCAAAGGAAACTTTCACTCTCCACTCACACACCTTTGCGATACTTGCAACAGTGTTAGCCACATACAATGCTGATCTGACTTCCCTGGAGACTCCCTGAGGGAGGGGTTCATTGTAATGTGACAAGGCTACGGTGTGACAGTTGTGTGTGTTTCTCCTTGCTGCAAACCCGCCCCCTTTGTTGATTTTAATTCCCCATAAGCCAACGACCCTCCCCCCCTTTGATCACAGCTGGCAAAGGAAATAAAGTAACTAATGTTTTGAAACCATGCATTCTTTCTTTATTAATTAAAGAAAAAGTGAGATAACTGACAAGGGGTGCGGGAGGAGGGAAGGACAAGGCCACATTGCTTACTGTAGCCATACTAAAAATCAAAACTGTTTGAATGACAGCCTTCTGTTGCTTGGGCCATCCTCTGGAGTGGAGTGGCTGGGTGCCCGGAGCCTCCCCTCCACCGTATTCTTGGGCGTCTGGGTGAGGAGGATATGGAACTTGTGGAGGAGGGCAGGCAGTTATACAATGGATGCAGCGGGGGTCTGTGCTCTTGTTGGATTTTGTGCAGCTCCAACAGATGCTTCATCATATCCGTTTGCTCCCCCATTAGCCTCAGCATCACCTCCTGCCTCTGCTCTTCGCGCTCACTTAATGCTTTCCTGGTCTTTGCCACTGAATGCCTCCATGCATTACGCTGTGCCTATCAGTGTGGGAGGACTGCATGAGCCTGGAAAACATGTCATCGCGAGTATGGTGTTTTTGCCTTCTGATCTGCGATAACCGCAGGGATGGAGATGATAGGGGGAGCATAAAAACATTTGCACTTGGGGAGAGATAAAAAGGAAGAGTAAAATTTAAGATGATACATTTCTGAGAACAAAAGGGAGACTCTTTCACAGTGAATCAAGCAATTCACAGCAGACAGCACATGCACTTTAGGTACAAGGTCGCATTTTGCCGTTTATATTGAGCGCCTGCTGGTAAGGTGACACATCACAAACGGCTGGGCAACATAATTCGGTTTCCAGGCAGCCATGGTAAGCCTTTTGCTAGGCAGGGTTGGCTTCTTACTCCCTCATAATATGTGGGAATGGTTTCAAACTGCAGTGCCATCCTTTCCCATAGCAAGCAATGCCTGCTGGGTTTCACATTTAAAAGGAGGGGCTGAGGTTTTCGGGCGGATGTGCAGCACACACCTCCCCCCCCCCCACATACACACCCCACCACGTGGCTATTCTCCGAGGTGATCTCTTTTAGCTAAGTGGAAACAACCCAGCATGAATGGGATCCTTTTACTGTTCCCTTACAAAAATTCCCCAATTTCAACCAGGTGACCATGAATGATATCACTCTCCTGAGGCTAACACAGAAAGATAAAGACCGAATGTTGCTTGAATGCAACCAAAACACAGGACCATTCACTGCCATGCTTTGTGCTGCAATGATTCCAGACTACTTGCAACTGGCTTGGCGTAGTAAAGTGCCCTACTGTGGAGGACGAAATAAGGCAGCCCTCCCCAGAAACCTTCTGCAAAGGCTTTCAGAGTACCTCCAGGAGAGCTTCATAGAGCTTCACGAACAACGTCAGCTCCCAGACTGCTGCGTTGGGCAACACAGCATGGGGAGTTGGTGGCCAGCCCTCTGTGGAGAAAGGTGGTTAGGGACTATTTAGAAAAGCTGGACGTGCACAAGTCCATGGGGCCGAATGCGTTGCATCTGAGAGTGCTAAAGGAATTGGCTGCTGTGATTGCAGAGCCATTGGCCATTATCTTTGAAAACTCGTGGCGAACAGGGGAAGTCCCGGATGACTGGAAAAAGGCTAATGTAGTGCCAATCTTTAAAAAAGGGAAGAAGGAGGATCCTGGGAACTACAGGCCAGTCAGCCTCACCTCAGTCCCCAGAAAAATCATGGAGTAGGTCCTCAAGGAATCTATCCTGAAGCACTTACACGAGAGGAAAGTGATCAGGAACAGTCAGCATGGATTCACCAAGGGAAGGTCATGCCTGACTAATCTAATCGCCTTCTATGATGAGATTACTGGTTCTGTGGATGAAGGGAAAGCAGCGGATGTATTGTTTCTTGACTTTAGCAAAGCTTTTGACACGGTCTCACACAGTATTCTTGTCAGCAAGTTAAAGAAGTATGGGCTGGATGAATGCACTATAAGGTGGGTAGAAAGTTGGCTAGATTGTTGGGCTCAACGGGTAGTGATCAATGGTCCGTGTCTAGTTGGCAGCCGGTATCAAGTGGAGTGCCCCAAGGGTCGGTCCTGGGGCCGGTTTTGTTCAATATCTTCATAAATGATCTGGAGGATGGTGTGGATTGCACTCTCAGCAAATTTGCGGATGATACTAAACTGGGAGGAGTGGTAGATACGCTGGAGGGCAGGGATAGGATACAGAGGGACCTAGACAAATTGGAGGATTGGGCCAAAAGAAACCTGATGAGGTTCAATAAGGATAAGTGCAGGGTCCTGCACTTAGGACGGAAGAACCCAATGCACAGCTACAGACTAGGGACCGAATGGCTAGGCAGCAGTTCTGCGGAAAAGGACCTAGGGGTTACAGTGGACGAGAAGCTGGATATGAGTCAGCAGTGTGCCCTTGTTGCCAAGAAGGCCAATGGCATTTTGGGATGTATAAGTAGGGGCATAGCAAGCAAATCAAGGGACGTGATTGTTCCCCTCTATTCGACATTGGTGAGGCCTCATCTGGAGTACTGTGTCCAGTTTTGGGCCCCACACTACAAGAAGGATGTGGATAAATTGTCCAGCGAAGGGCAACAAAAATGATTAGGGGTCTGGAACACATGACTTATGAGGAGAGGCTGAGGGAACTGGGATTGTTTAGTCTGCAGAAGAGAAGAATGAGGGGGGATTTGATAGCTGCTTTCAACTACCTGAGAGGTGGTTCCAGAGAGGATGGTTCTAGACTATTCTCAGTGGTAGAAGAGGACAGGACAAGGAGTAATGGTCTCAAGTTGCAGTGGGGGAGGTTTAGGTTGGATATTAGGAAAAACTTTTTCACTAGGAGGGTGGTGAAAAACTGGAATGCGTTACCTAGGGAGGTGGTAGAATCTCCTTCCTTGGAAGTTTTTAAGGTCAGGCTTGACAAAGCCCTGGCTGGGATGATTTAATTGGGGATTGGTCCTGCTTTGAGCAGGGGGTTGGACTAGATGACCTCCTGAGGTCCCTTCCAAACCTGATATTCTATGATTCTATGTCCCTGGAGGATTCCCGCTCCATCTCCAGACACATTAACAAACTTTTCCAGTAGCTGTACTGGCCGCAAATGCATCCTAATTCTTCAGGACAAATCAAACAAAACGCTATTGCTTTTAAACCCTGTACTGTAGTTACAAATGTGTACTCACCAGAGCTGGCTTCTCTGGCTTCAGGGTCGGGGATCCCGCCTTGGGTGGGTATTGGCTTCAGGGTGATGAAAAGGTCCTGGCTGCCAGGGAGAACGGATTCACCGCTTGCCTGCTGCACATTCTCCTCCTCCTCATCCACAAAATCCTCCTTCCTGTTGCATGAGACTCCCCCCTTGCAGGTGTCCATGGATAGCGGTGGGGTAGTGGTAGGGGTCCCCCCTAGAATTGCATGCAGTTCATCATAGAGGCAGCATGTATGGGACTCTGACCCGGAGCAACCGTTTGCCTCCTTTGTCTTTTGGTAGGTTTGCCTGAGGTCCTTGACTTTCACGCAGCACTGCTGTGTGTCCCTGTTGTAGCTTCTCTCCACCATGCCTTGTGCAATTTTGGCATATATATTAGCATTTCTTCTTTTTGCTCAGAGTTCAGCCTGCACAGATTCTTCTCCCCATACAGCAATCAGATCCAGTGTCTCCCTTTCAGTCCATGCTGGAGCTTGTTTGCGATTCTGGGGGGACTGCATGGTCACCTGTGCTGCTGAGCTGCCACGCTGACCAAACAGGAAATGAAATTCAAAATTTCCCAGGGCTTTTCCTGTGTACCTGGCTAGTGCATCTGAGTTGAAAGTGGTGTCCGGAGCGGTCACATTGGAGCACTCTGGGATAGCTCCTGGAGGGCAATACCATCGAATTGCGTCTGCACTACCCCAAATTTGACCCAGCAAAGTCGATTTTAGCACTACTCCCCTCCCTGGGGAGGAGTACAGAAGTCGATTTTAAGAGTCCTTTAGGTCGACGGAATGGGGTTGGTTGTGTAGACACATTCATTTTAAAATTGACCTAACGCGGCTAAATTTGACCTCACCCTGTAGTGTAGCCCAGGGCACAGAAATCTAACACATTTGTTCTTTCACTTAAGCATACAAAGCACAAGAGAGAGTACAGATCATTTAGAAGACAAACATACTTCCTCACTGCAATGCCCCATACTAGTTCATTCTTTCCTTGGGACTACCTGGGATCAGGAAAACAGGCAGAGCTTCCTGCCTCATTCAGCCCCTAAATGTTGGGTTGCTTCTCTCTCCTCCATAGCTGGAGACAAAAAGTTGGATTAAAAAAGGATCTAGGTGCCTAATTACCACTTTAGGTGCCTAAATCCGAGAACCCACTGGGATTCACAAAGCCCCCACTCAGCTGCCCTCAACCCGGTAGGCACCTAAACTTGCTTAGCACCTAAATTTTTGCAGTAAAAATTCTTTAGGTGGCTATGTTTCTGCCTCTGGACATGCACGCTGCAGCCGTATACAGATGCCTAAGCCCCAGAGCTATGCTTGAAACAGAGAAAGACTGGCCTTCCTCCACCTAACTTGCCTAAGGGGCTCAATCTGGTAAATGTGCTCAGACCTCGCCTACTGGATCAAGCCCCTCTAGGCAAGCTTGTAAAAAGTGATCAGAGGAGAAGGCAGAGGATCACCCTCATAACTTTAGTCCCATGGTCAGAGTACTCACCTGGGATGTGGGAGAACCATTTCAAGACCCTTGTCCTCCTGAGTGGGGAAGGGATTTTAACACAAATTTTCCATGCTTCAGGTGAGTCCTCTAACCCCTGGGATATAGGATATTCTGATATGGGGGTTTCCAAGTGAGTGGTCTAACTACCAGGCTATAGAGTTTGTTTGCTCTCACTGACCCAATGTCTTTTGGATGGTTGATCATTGAAGTTTAACTATTCCCTATTGTTCTTATTTTGCCACCAGCCTTTGGTGTTTTAGCCCAATTTAGAGGCTAACAGGGAATAGAGAACGCAAAGATCTGCACATTCAAAGCGGCATTTATAGTCTGAAACAGATACATACAAAGAACCCCCAGTATCAAACACAGTTCCTAAACTGCACAGACAGATTCACAAGTTGTCACATCATTAAAGTAATAAGAATGGACAGTAAAAGAGAAAAGAAAAGAGAAAGTAAGTTCAACTGATTGTACATTAATGCCACTTGTAGACTACAGTGCACTGGTCACAAGAACAACAATTATGTGCCTGCTTTCTACAAGCCATAGACTTCTATAGACTGGCTTCTTTTCTACAAATCTTCTGTTCCATCCCTGCATGATGTGAGAAATACCCAAAGTATATTGGAACCGAAAAGGAGATAGACAGGTAGGATGGAGACAGAATGATGAAGGAAGCAAGGACACAAAAGGGTGAATGGGATTTAAAATTTTTACAGACCCCCAAACCGCTCACTCAGTCCCAGGCCCCACTCCCACTCCACCCCTTCCGCTTAGGCCCCACCCCACCTCCTCCCACCCCGCTCACTCCATACCCGCGCCCTCTGTCACTCACTCTCCCCCACCCTCACTCACTTTCACCAGGCTGGGGCAGGGGGTTGGGGTGCAGGAGGGGGTGAGGGGTGCAGACTCCAGGAGGGACTTTGAGTGCAGGATGCTGGCTGTGGGCTAGGGCAGGAGGCTGGGGTGCGGGAGGGGGTGAGGAGTGCGGGCTCTGGCTGAGTGGCACTTACATCAGGTGGCTCTTGAAAGCGATTGGCACATCTCTCTGGCAGCGGCTCCTAGGCGGGGGTGGGGGCAGGGGCGGGGGCAGGGCATCTTCTCGCACTGCCCCTGCCTGCAGGCACCACCCCCACATCTCCCATTGGCCACAGTTTCCGGGCAATGGGAGTTGCAGGGGCAGTGCGTGGAGACCCTCTGTCCCCTCCCTCGTAGCTTCAGGGACATGCCGGACACTTCCAGGAGTGGCATGGAGCCAGGGCAGGGAGCCTGCCTTAGCCACACTGTGCTACTGGACTTTTAGTGTCTAAAATCTCCCAGTTTGGCTTCAGTAGCCTCTGGGAGATAGAGGGAGGGGGAAGAGTTTAGGGAAGGAGGTGAAGGAGTTCATCAGCAGGGCCTGCGGACCCCCTGGAGTATCCTCAGGGACCCCCAGGGGTCTGCGGACCCTAGTTTGAGAAACGCTGGTCTAATACAAGTAATAAAACGCAATGGAGGCATGGAGCTAGTAGAAGAGAGGAGGGATGAGGGAGAAAAGAGTTGAACAGCAATGATCAAACCACAAGACTTTAACTCAAGGATTCATGAGCTTTCTCCACCTCAACACACATGAAACACACCTTCCCCCTCTAAACAGCACTAATGTAAAACAAAAGAAAGGAAATAATGAGAGGAAAGGGTTGCGTTTACAGAAGTGGGCTATGGAATGTCAAATCCTAGGTTCAAAATTATTGAAGCTTATGGAGCAATTCTAGTTATTTGCATTTGGAATGAGAGGATTTTGACTTAGTTGGGGATTGCTCCTGCTTTGAGCAAGGGGTTGGACTAGATGACCTTCTGAGGTCCCTTCCAACCCTGATATTCTATGATTCAGGAAATGATGCAAAGCAACATCCATTACTTGTGACTTTTTAAATTCTGTTTCCATGACTTTTGCCTTTTCCACTACAGGCACAATTGAACTTCTGCCACACTCAAGATCATAGACCTAGGCTAGTTTATCAAACATTTAAATTGTGACTACAGTTTTCCTCTCATCCATTCTCCTTATTGTTCCTTTGAAGAACAGAATTAGAGTAATCCAACATGATTGGGGTTTTGTTTTGTTTTGCAAAGCCATGCTGACATTCACTCAGTAAGCTAGATACTGTACAATATCCCTGATAACAATTTCTAGGAAAATTATGGACGAGAGGCATCCTGGGAACGTATCAAGTATGACAGTTCTACTGTGGCTGTATCCACGAATAATACATGCATTCTTTCTCGGTAGATATGAATCTAGTTCTGATTTGAAAATGGTGGTTGCAGTCACTGTAATGCAGCCTTTAACCATTTAACAATTCTATAAGTTCGCCACTCTTTATGGGATAATTTTATACCTAAATTATTTTTTCAGTCTTGTTTATTTTGAGCTCCTGTCCTCTAGTTCTGTGATTTAACATTAATTCAAAGATGTTATTTATAGTATATCTACTTTCAATATCTCCTTTAGCATCTTCAAATGTAAGAGGTTTTCTTTTCTCCAGAGAGTACACAAATAGTTCTTTTATTCAGGCTTTCTGCTTAAGTTAAACCATATAGCATTCCTGTTTCTTTCCTCTTCAGTGGCTTTTCTATAATACTCTGCTCAAAAGTCAGCACAAAATCTTAATGGGTATAACCTGTTCCACAGAGTGCTAGAATAATTTCCTCTAACTATTGTTCTATGCCCTTCCTCCTATAACACAGTGCTTTTTTTCCTCTTTTGACCATAGACATATGCTGTGATTATAGTTGTCTGCACCTCTTCAGGATCCTAATCCTGCTCTGAGTTCTGCAGGATTAGTTCTAGGGCTTGTCTACACTACACATTTTTGTCGACAAAAGTCAGGTTTTGTCTACAAAACAGTGGAGGTGTACACATTGCAATGCTCCTTCTGCCAACAAAACTCTTCTGCTTTGCTGACAAAATGAAACCACTACGATGAGAAGCATAGAGCTTTTTGCAGCAAAGTTATATTGACAAAGTCTCAGTGTAGACACTGTGCGTGGTTATGTCTTCGTATCACCATGGCCTGATGAAATACACCCTAGAATACTCAAGGAAGTGACTGAGGAGATATCTGAGGCATTAGTGATTATCTTCTAAGGGTATGTCTACACTACGGAATAAGGTCGAATTTATAGAAGTCGGTTTTTTAGAAATCGGTTTTATATATTCGAGTGTGTGTGTCCCCACAGAAGTGCATTAAGTGCATTAACTCGGCGGAGTGCTTCCACAGTACTGAGGCTAGAGTCGACTTCCGGAGCGTTGCACTGTGGGTAGCTATCCCACAGTTCCCGCAGTCTCCGCTGCCCATTGGAATTCTGGGTTGAGATCCCAATGCCTGATGGGGCTGAAACATTGTCGCGGGTGGTTCTGGGTACATATCGTCAGTCCCCCCTTCCCTCCCTCCCTCCCTCCGTGAAAGCAAGGGCAGACAATCGTTTCGCGCCTTTTTTCCTGAGTTACCTGTGCGGATGCCATACCACCGCAAGCATGGAGCCCGCTCAGGTAACCGTCACCGTATGTCTCCTGGGTGCTGGCAGACGCGGTTCTGCATTGCTACACAGTAGCAGCAACCCCTTGCCTTGTGGCAGCAGACGGTACAATACGACTGGTAGCCGTCCTCGTCATGTCCGAGGTGCTCCTGGCCACGTCGGCTGGGAGTGCCTGGGCAGACATGGGCGCAGGGACTAAATTTTTGGTGACTTGACCAGGTCATTCTCTTAAGTCCGGCAGTCAGTCCTATTGAACCTTCTTATGGTGAGCAGGTAGGCCATATGTCCTTCTGCACCGTCTGCTGCCAGCCAAAGATGTAAAAGATAGATGGAGTGGATCAAAACAAGAAATAGACCAGATTTGTTTTGTACTCATTTGCAACCCCCCCCCCACCCCGCATCTAGGGGACTCATTCCTCTAAGTCACACTGCAGTCATTCACAGAGAAGGTGCAGCAAGGTAAATCTAGCCATGTATCAATCAGAGGCCAGACTAACCTCCTTGTTCCAATAAGAACAATAACTTAGGTGCACCATTTCTTATTGGAACCCTCCGTGAAGTCAACCCTGTAAGCCGTGTCCTCAGTCGCCCCTCCCTGCGTCAGAGCAACAGCAAACAATCGTGCATCTGAGTTGAGAGTGCTGTCCAGAGCAGTCACAATGGAGCACTCTGATTGGGCTAAAACATTGTCGCGGGTGGTTCTGGGTACATATTGTCCGGCCCCCGTTCCCTCCCTCCCTCCGTGAAGGCAAGGGCAGACAATCGTTTCGCGCCTTTTTTCTGAGTTACCTGTGCGGACGCCATACCACCGCAAGCATGGAGCCCGCTCAGGTAACCATCACCGTATGTCTCCTGGGTGCTGGAAGACGCGGTATGGCATTGCTACACAGTAGCAGCAACCCATTGCCTTCTGGCAGCAGACGGTACAGTACGACTGGTAGCCGTCCTCGTCATGTCCGAGGTGCTCCTTGTCGCCTGTGTGAGGTCGATCAGGAGCGCCTGGGCAGACATGGACGCAGGGACTAAATTTTTAGTGACTTGACCAGGTCATTCTCTTAAGTCCGGCAGTCAGTCCTATTGAACCGTCTTATGGTGAGCAGGCAGGCAATATGGATTGCTTAGCAGTCCTATTGTACCGTCTTCTGCCGAGCAGCCATGAGATGTGGATGGCATGCAGTCCTTCTGCACCATCTGCTGCCAGCCAAAGATGTAAAAGATAGATGGAGTGGATCAAAACAAGAAATAAACTGGATTTGTTTTGTACTCATTTGCCTCTTCCCCTGTCTAGGGGACTCATTCCTCTAGGTCACGCTGCAGTCACTCACAGAGAAGGTGCAGTGAGCTAAATCTAGCCATGTATCAATCAGAGGCCAGGCTAACCTCCTTGTTCCAATAAGAACAATAACTTAGGTGCACCATTTCTTATTGGAACCCTCCGTGAAGTCAACCCTGTAAGCCGTGTCCTCAGTCGCCCGTCCCTGCGTCAGAGCAACGGCAAACAATCGTGCATCTGAGTTGAGAGTGCTGTCCAGAGCAGTCACAATGGAGCACTCTGATTGGGCTAAAACATTGTCGTGGGTGGTTCTGGGTACAAATTGTCCGGCCCCCGTTCCGTCCCTCCCTCCGTGAAGGCAAGGGCAGACAATCGTTTCGCGCCTTTTTTCCTGAGTTACCTGTGCGGACGCCATACCACCGCAAGCATGGAGCCCGCTCGGGTAACCGTCACCGTATGTCTCCTGGGTGCTGGCAGACGCGGTACTGCATTGCTACACAGTAGCAGCAACCCATTGCCTTCTGGCAGCAGACGGTGCAGTATGACTGTTACCCGTCCTCGTCGTGTCCGAGGTGCTCCTGGCCACGTCGGCTGGGAGTGCCTGGGCAGACATGGGCGCAGGGACTAAATTTTTGGTGACTTGACCAGGTCATTCTCTTTAGTCCTGCAGTCAGTCCTATTGAACCGTCTTATAGTGATCAGGCAGGCAATACGGATTGCTAGCAGTCGTATTGTACCGTCTTCTGCCGGGCAGGCAAGAGATGACGATGGCTAGCAATCGTATTGTACCATCTTCTGCCAGGCAGGCAAGAGATGAGGATGGCTAGCAGTCATATTGCACCATCTTCTGCCAGGCAGGCAAGAGATGAGGCTGGCTAGCAATCGTATTGTACCATCTTCTGCCAGGCAGGCAAGAGATGAGGATGGCTAGCAGTCATATTGCACCATCTTCTGCCAGGCAGGCAAGAGATGAGGATGGCTAGCAGTCGTACTGTACCATCTTCTGCCGAGCAGCCATGAGATGTGGATGGCATGCAGTCCTTCTGCACCGTCTGCTGCCAGCCAAAGATGTAAAAGATAGATGGAGTGGATCAAAACGAGAAATAGACCAGATTTGTTTTGTACTCATTTGCCTCTTCCCCTGTCTAGGGGACTCATTCCTCTAGGTCACACTGCAGTCACTCACAGAGAAGGTGCAGCGAGCTAAATCTAGCCATGTATCAATCAGAGGCCAGGCTAACCTCCTTGTTCCAATAAGAACAGTAACTTAGGTGCACCATTTCTTATTGGAACCCTCCATGAACTCCTGCCTGAACTACTCCTTGATTTAAAGCCACCCCCTTTGTGGATTTTAGCTCCCTGAAGCCAACCCTGTAAGCCGTGTCGTCAGTCGCCCGCCCCTCCCTCCGTCAGAGCAACGGCAGACAATCATTCCGCGCCTTTTTTCTGTGCGGACGCCATACCAAGGCAAGCATGGAGTCCGCTCAGCTCACTTTGGCAATTAGGAGCACATTAAACACCACACGCATTATCCAGCAGTATATGCAGCACCAGAACCTGGCAAAGCGCTACCGGGCGAGGAGGCGACGTCAGCGCGGTCACGTGAGTGATCAGGACATGGACACAGATTTCTCTGAAAGCATGGGCCCTGCCAATGCATGCATCATGGTGCTAATGGGGCAGGTTCATGCTGTGGAATGCCGATTCTGGGCTCGGGAAACAAGCACAGACTGGTGGGACCGCATAGTGTTGCAGGTCTGGGACGATTCCCAGTGGCTGCGAAACTGTTGCATGCGTAAGGGCACTTTCATGGAACTCTGTGACTTGCTTTCCCCTGCCCTGAAGCGCATGAATACCAAGATGAGAGCAGCCCTCACAGTTGAGAAGCGAGTGGCGATAGCCCTGTGGAAGCTTGCAACGCCAGACAGCTACCGGTCAGTTGGGAATCAATTTGGAGTGGGCAAATCTACTGTTGGGGCTGCTGTGATGCAAGTAGCCCACGCAATCAAAGATCTGCTGATATCAAGGGTAGTGACCCTGGGAAATGTGCAGGTCATAGTGGATGGCTTTGCTGCAATAGGATTCCCTAACTGTGGTGGGGCCATAGACGAAACCCATATCCCTATCTTGGCACCGGAGCACCAAGCCGGCGAGTACATAAACCGCAAGGGGTACTTTTCAATAGTGCTGCAAGCTCTGGTGGATCACAAGGGACGTTTCACCAACATCAACGTGGGATGGCCGGGAAAGGTACATGACGCTCGCATCTTCAGGAACTCTGGTCTGTTTCAAAAGCTGCAAGAAGGGACTTTATTCCCAGACCAGAAAATAACTGTTGGGGATGTTGAAATGCCTATATGTATCCTTGGGGACCCAGCCTACCCCTTAATGCCATGGCTCATGAAGCCATACACAGGCAGCCTGGACAGTAGTCAGGAGCTGTTCAACTACAGGCTGAGCAAGTGCAGAATGGTGGTAGAATGTGCATTTGGACGTTTAAAGGCGCGCTGGCGCAGTTTACTGACTCACTTAGACCTCAGCGAAACCAATATTCCCACTGTTATTACTGCTTGCTGTGTGCTCCACAATATCTGTGAGAGTAAGGGGGAGACGTTTATGGCGGGGTGGGAGGTTGAGGCAAATCGCCTGGCTGCTGGTTACTCGCAGCCAGACACCAGGGCGGTTAGAAGAGCACAGGAGGGCGCGGTACACATCAGAGAGGCTTTGAAAACCAGTTTCATGACTGGCCAGGCTACGGTGTGAAAGTTCTGTTTGTTTCTCCTTGATGAAACCCCCCGCCCCTTGGTTCACTCTACTTCCCTGTAAGCTAACCACCCTCTCCTCCTCCCTTCAATCACCGCTTGCAGAGGCAATAAAGTCATTGTTGCTTCACATTCATGCATTCTTCATTCATTCATCACACAAACAGGGGGATGACTACCAAGGTAACCCAGGAGGGGTGGTGGAGGAGGGAAGGAAAATGCCACACAGCACTTTAAAACTTTACAACTTTAAAATTTATTGAATGACAGCCTTCTTTTTTTGGGGCAATCCTCTGTGGTGGAGTGGCTGGTTGGCCGGAGGCCCCCCCACCGCGTTCTTGGGCGTCTGGGTGTGGAGGCTATGGAACTTGGGGAGGAGGGCGGTTGGTTACACAGGGGCTGTAGTGGCAGTCTGTTCTCCAGCTGCCTTTGCTGCAGCTCAACCATACACTGGAGCATACTGGTTTGGTCCTCCAGCAGCCTCAGCATTGAATCCTGCCTCCTCTCATCACGCTGCCGCCACATTCGAGCTTCAGCCCTCTCTTCAGCCCGCCACTTACTCTCTTCAGCCCGCCACTTACTCTCTTCAGCCCGCCACTTACTCTCTTCAGCCCGCCACCTCTCCTCCCGGTCATTTTGTGCTTTCCTGCAGTCTGACATTATTTGCCTCCACGCATTCGTCTGTGCTCTGTCAGTGTGGGAGGACAGCATCAGCTCGGAGAACATTTCATCTTGAGTGCATTTTTTTTTCTTTCTAATCTTCACTAGCCTCTGGGAAGGAGAAGATCCTGTGATCATTGAAACACATGCAGCTGGTGGAGAAAAAAAAAGGGACAGCGGTATTTAAAAAGACACATTTTATAAAACACTGGCTACACTCTTTCAGGGTAAACCTTGCTGTTAACATTACATACATAGCACATGTGCTTTCATTACAAGGTCGCATTTTGCCTCCCCCCACCGCGTGGCTACCCCCTCAACCCTCCCCCCTCCCTGTGGCTAACAGCGGGGAACATTTCTGTTCAGCCGCAGGCAAACAGCCCAGCAGGAATGGGCTCCTCTGAGTGTCCCCTGAAGAAAAGCACCCTATTTCAACCAGGTGACCATGGATTATATCTCACTCTCCTGAGGATAACACAGAGAGATAAAGAATGGATGTTGCTTGAACGCCAGCAAACATACACTGCAATGCTTTGTTGTACAATGATTCCCGAGTACGTGTTACTGGCCTGGAGTGCTAAAGTGTCCTACCATGAAGGACGCAATAAGTCTGCCCTCCCCAGAAACCTTTTGCAAAGGCTTTGGGAGTATATCCAGGAGAGCCGCGAATGCCAGGGCAAAGTAATCCTTTCACATGCTTGCTTTTACACCATGTATAGTATTTTAAAAGGTACACTCACCGGAGGTCCCTTCTCCACCTGCTGGGTCCAGGAGGCAGCCTTGGGTGGGTTCGGGGGGTACTGGCTCCAGGTCCAGGGTGAGAAACAGTTCCTGGCTGTCGGGAAAACCGGTTTCTCCGCTTGCTTGCTGTGAGCTATCTACAACCTCCTCATCATCATCATCTTCTTTGTCCCCAAAACCTGCTTCCGTATTGCCTCCATCTCCATTGAAGGAGTCAAACAACACGGCTGGGGTAGTGGTGGCTGAACCCCCTAAAATGGCATGCAGCTCATCATAGAAGCGGCATGTTTGGGGCTCTGACCCGGAGCGGCCGTTTGCCTCTCTGGTTTTCTGGTAGGCTTGCC
This sequence comes from Chelonia mydas, assembly GCF_015237465.2. Taxonomy (NCBI): domain Eukaryota; kingdom Metazoa; phylum Chordata; order Testudines; family Cheloniidae; genus Chelonia; species Chelonia mydas. The sequence goes on along the minus strand of NC_057850.1, from coordinate 193,912,818 downwards.
TCAGCTCCTTCAGTTTCACGTGGCACTGCTTCGGGTCCCTGTTATGGCCTCTGTCCTTCATGCCCTGGGAGATTTTGACAAAGGTTTTGGCATTTCGAAAACTGGAACGGAGTTCTGATAGCACGGATTCCTCTCCCCATACAGCGATCAGATCCCGTACCTCCCGTTCGGTCCATGCTGGAGCTCTTTTGCGATTCTGAGACTCCATCATGGTCACCTCTGCTGATGAGCTCTGCATGGTCACCTGCAGCTTGCCACGCTGGCCAAACAGGAAATGAGATTCAAAAGTTCGCGGTTCTTTTCCTGTCTACCTGGCCAGTGCATCTGAGTTGAGAGTGCTGTCCAGAGCGGTCAAAATGGAGCACTCTGGGATAGCTCCCGGAGGCAAATACCGTCGAATTGTGTCCACAGTACCCCAAATTCGACCCGGCAAGGCCGATTTAAGCGCTAATCCACTTGTCAGGGGTGGAGTAAGGAAATCGATTTTAAGAGCCCTTTAAGTCGAAATAAATGGCTTCATCGTGTGGACAGGTACGGGTTTACATCGATTTAACGCTGCTAAATTCGACCTAAAGTCCTAGTGTAGACCAGGGCTAAAAGTCATGGAAGACAGGAGAGATTCCAGCAGACTGGAAAAGGGCAAATATAGTGCCAATCTGTAAAGTATAGTGCCGATCTGTAAAAAGGTAAATAAGGACAACCTGGGAAATTACAGACTAGTCATCTTAACTTCAGTACCCAGAAAGATAATAGAGCAAATAATTAAGCAATCAATTTGCAAACACCTAGAAGATAATAAGGTGATAAGTAAGCCAGCATGGATTTGTTAAGAACAAATCATGTGAAACCAACCTAGTAGCTTTCTTTGACAGGGTAACAAGCGTTGTGGATGGGAGGAAGTGGTAGATGTGGTATACCTTGACTTTAGAAATGCTTTTGATACTGTCTTGCATGACCTTCTCATAAACAAACTAGGGAAATACAACCTAGATGGAGCTAAGGTGGGTGCATAACTGGTTGGAAAATCATTCCCAGAGAGTAGTTATCAGTGGTTCACAGTCAAGCTGGAAGGGCATAACGAGTGGAGTCCCGCAGGGATCAATTTGGGGTCTGGTTCTGTTCAATATCGTCATCAATGCTTTAGATAATGACATAGAGAGTACACTTATAATGTTTTTGGATGATACCAAGCTGGGAGGGCTTGCAAGTGCTTTGGAGGATAGGATTAGAATTCAAAATGATCTTCACAAACTGGAGAAATGGTCTGAAGTAAATAGGATGAAATTCAGTAAGGACAAATGCAAAGTACTCATAAGAACAGCCATACTGGATCAGACCAAAGGTCCATCTAGCCCAATATCCTATCTTCTGACAGTGGCCAATGCCAGGTGCGTCAGAGGGAATGAACAAAACAGGTAATCATCAAGTGATCCATCCCCTGTCGCTCATTGCCAGCTTCTGGCAAACAGAGGGTAGGGACACCATCCCTGCCCATCCTGGCTAATAGCCATTGATGCATCTATCCTCCATGAATTTATCTAGTTCTTTTTTGAGCGCTGTTATAGTCTTGGCCTTCACAACATCCTCTGGCAAGGATTTCCACATATTGACTGTGCGTTGTGTAAAGAAATACTTCCATTTGTTTGTATGTTTGTATGTTTGAAACCTGCTGCCTATTAATTTCATTTGTTTGAAACCTGCTGCCTCTTAATTTCATTTAGTGACCCCTAGTTCTTGTGTTGTGAGAAGGAGTAAATAACACTTCCTTATTTACTTTCTCCATATCAGTCATGATTTTATAGTACTCTATTATATCCCCCCTTAGTTGTCTCTTTTCAAAGCTGAACAGTTCCAACCTTGTTAATCTCTCCTCATACGGAATGTTTTTCTGATGTCCACTTAGGATGGAACAATCCGTTGCACACATATAAAATGGGAAACGAGTGCCTAGAAAGGAGTACTGTGGAAAGGGATCTGGGGGTCATAGTGGATCACAAGCTAAATATGAATCAATAGCACAACACTCTTGTTAAAAAAAAACAAACATCCATTATTCTGGGATGTATTGACAGGAGTGTTGTAAGCAAGACACAAGAAGTAATTCTTCTGCTCTACTCCACATGGATTAGGCCTCAGCTGGAGTATTGTTTCCAGTTCTGGGTGCCACATTTCAGGAAAGATGTGGACAAATTGGAGAAAGTCCAGAAAAGAGCAACAAAAATTATTAAAGTTCTAGAAAACATGACCTCTAAGGGAAGATTGGAAAAATTGGGTTTGTTTAGTCTGGATAAGACAAGACTGAGTGGGGACATGATAACACTTTTCAAATACATAAAAGGTTGTTACAAGGAGGAGACAGGCAAAATGTTCTCGTTAACCTCTGAGGATAGGACAAGAAGCAGGTGGCTTAAATTGCAGTAAGGGCAGTTTGGGTTGGACATTAGAAAAAACTTACAGTCAGGAAGCACTGGAATAAATTGACTAGAGAGGTTTCATTGGAGATTTTTAAAAGCAGGTTAGGGATGGTCTTGTTAACACTTAGTCCTGCCATGAGTGCAGATGACTGGACTAGATGACCTCTTGAGGTCCCTTCCAGTCCTAGGATTCTATAGGAAAGAGTTCAATAATCCAGGCATACATTTCTGTAATGTTTAGAGTGAAATTGTGCGCCAATTGAATCAATGGGAGTTTTACTAATAACTTCACTGGGGCCAGGGTTTCAGTCATAATATTTTTTCCCTTTAGGTATGATCCTTTATTTGTACCTAGCTTCTTCTCATCTACCTCCCTTTCTCCTGAGAGAGCAACCACTCAGAGCAGTCACATCAGCCACACCATCAGGGACTCATTCACCTGCACATCTACTAATGTGATATATGCCATCATCTGCCAGCAATGCCCCTCTGCCATATAAATTGACCAAACCGGACAGTCTCTACATAAAAGAATAAATGGACACAAATCAGATATCAGGAATGGTAACATACAAAAACCAGTAGGAGAACACTTCAATCTTCCTGGACATTCTATAACAGATTTTAAAGTAGTCATACTTGAACAAAAAAATAATTCAGTAACAGACTTCAAAGAGAAACAGCAGAACTAAAATTCATTTGCAAATTTAACACCATTAATTTGGGCTCGGATGGGGACTGGGAGTGGCTGGCTCACTACAAAAGCAGCTTTGCCTCTCCTGGACTTGACACCTACTCATCAATTATTGGGAGTGGACCACATCCACCCTGATCGAATTAGCCCTGTCAACACTGATTCTCCACTTGTGAGGTAACTCACTTCTTTTCATGTGTCAGTATAATAATGCCTGCATCTGTAATTTTCATTCCATGCATCTGAAGAAGTGGGGTTTTTACCCATGAAAGCTTATGCCCAAATAAATCTGTTAGTCTTTAAGGTGCCACCGGACTCCTCGTTTTCTTTTAGCAGCTTGTCATAGATGACCACATTGCTTTCAAAATGGGCTAGAAACAGCATTCTGGAAACCTTTCAAGAGAGGATTAAAAGCAGTTTCTCTCCCTCCAGACTGCTGCCTTTCTCCCTTTACACTCCCCCCCCCCCATCTTTACACTTCAACAGTAATGTATGTATTCTTGCACATATTTTCACTTGGAAATACCTCTGAAAAGAATCACAGATAAACATTTTCTGACTCAGGTCTTCTAATTGAACTTAAATCAAAAAATGGCCCACGCCTGAGGGAAGCTATAGCAAACTCCAGAAGCAAAAAATGCAGATGCAATGCTTCTCTCAATGCCTCTCAAGTTTGATCTAGCACACATCCTGCAAGGTGACTACTTTACACATCTAGAGTGCGATTTACAAAAAGCGCCTAAGTGACATTCAGTGGGACTCACATTCCTAAGTCACTCAGGCACTTTTGAAAATTCTACCCCTATTTAACTTCTGGGAAAGTTGAATCAAGGTCTTATTAAAACTTCTTGTTTCAGCTCATCTAAAAGAAAAAAGCTGAAAAAGCCCAAGGGAAAAATCTGATTTTTCAGTACAGTAAATACCTGGACAGATATATACTCTGTCTTCCTGAACAGGCATAGTCATAGGAGAAGTAATTAAAACATACAAGTCACCAAAACTTTCGATCACCACATAGCTTTGGGCTGATGGTGTCCAAACCAATTGCTATAAATTCCAACTTTACATTTCTAGGTACAAGGGTTTTTTTAATTAATACTTATTATAGCATTCTCTATACTAAAGTCTTCAATGGATTTTTAAGTATATTTTAAAAGCTCAAAACTATTTTGTTTAGTTTATCACATCTAACAAAGCAAATAGAACCATTTATTCCTGGCTCCAAATAATTGAGTTTTATTAACCTGTAAAAACTACATCCAAGAGAAAAATTCCAGATGTTCGCTCAGAAAACCCAGCTCACCTCTAGCATTTTCCATGCAGTTTCTGTTCAGAGCAAGGCATCCACATATGGAAATAAATTAAAAGGTGTGATGGGCAAAAACAGATTTTTTAATGTTGTAGCTACAACTTAATTAAATCAAAGTCACCAATGAGGGCCTTAACCAGATAAATATAAACATGAAATTTGTGATTCATAAGAATTTAATAAATGATTCATGGCAGTAGACAAGTAAGCAAAATCAGTAGTTTTCCCCTCTACATAATTCTAGTTTAGCTGTTTGTACTCCACTGACATTACATCTGATGCTAATTATGATACTTTTAAATATTTTTCCCTGTATATAAACATATCTGCCTCATTAGTATATTATAGAGACAAGGTGGGTGAGGTAATATCTTTTATTGGACCAAGTTCTTTTCAGAGAGACCAACTCAAAAAGCTTGTCTCTCTCACCAACAGAAGTTGGTCCAATAAAAGGTATTTACCTCAGCTACCTTGTCTCTCTAATATCCTGGGACTGACATGGCTACAACATCATCATTAGTATATCACTTTCCCAAACTGATGTTTAAGAAGCATAATTGAGATATGCACCTACCGAGAATGTGTCACATATATAACCATTGTCCTAAACATCCCAATACCAAATCAGTCTTTAAAAGACAAACAAAAAATAAATTATTTGCTAGCAACACAATAATGTGACAGATAGCTTCTTATTCTCTGACATGCTAAAGTTGATTGCTATATGCCTTTCCCCCAATTGGCTATAGAGTCTGTGGACATGTGTCATAAGGGCTTGGCTGCTCCCCATAGCACCCTGCTGGCCAAGCATGGCACTGCCAGCACTCCCTGCCTCAGTATCTCTCCCAAAGATGAATCTCCTCAACTCTCCACACACAAGTCTGTGCTGCAGATGTGGCTTTGGCCTCCAGCCAAGCAATAAACAAATTTAAGCCTTCCAGGGCAACAAAAGTCCAACTAAAGAGTCCTAAGCAAAGAAAAAGATTCCTCTGCACTTTGGGACTTTACTTCACCTTGCTCCGTAAGCCCTGTTCCAAGCCCCTGGTGGGTTACCTTTGTTAGTCTTTCCCCTCCTCTGGTATAAAGTACTTGGCTCCCAGCTGCTTCCCCCAGTGTACCATTCTCAGCCCCTTTCTGGGCTCGGTGCCTTTTGCCTTCCCTGCTCTGGTATAGAGCCCTCCATTCCCTAGGCTACTCAACCTACAACAGATCCAAGCTCAGGGTCTTCCACCAGAACCCACCTACCTACTTATTCCCTGTAATTCCCTCCGCCAGACTTAGCTCTCTCAGTCCTTTATAAGGCCTAGATATCCATTAAATTATCACCTGACCCACATTAGTCAGGCAAGAGGCAGCTCATTAATTATGGCACAGGTGTGGCTGGCACTATCTGCCCTTAATATGACCAGTCACCCTCTGACATCATGCCATTAGTCATGCATTTATGAAAGTTGGTCTGAGATGCGGTTCAAACTCTTCTCTGGTTTCAGTGGAAGTTCATCATTCTTAAGGAAATCACAGTGGTCTGTGCTGCTCTGTGACAAAAGCGAATAGCAAAACAAGATTAATTGGGGAAGTGGAGACAAAAAAAGGACACAACCCCTTCAACTCACCTCAGGTCACAGAATAAAATGAGTGGCAGGTTTCAGAGTGGTAGCCGTGTTAGTCTGTATCAACAAAAAGAACGAGGAGTACTTGTGGCACCTTAGAGACTAACAAATTTATTTGGGCATAAGCTTTCATGGGCTAAAACCCACTTCATTGGATGCACGGAGTGGAAAATATAGTAGGAAGATATATATACACAGAGAACATGAAAAAATGGGTGTTGCCATACCAACCATAATGAGACTAATCAGTTATGGTGGGCTATTATCAGCAGGAGAAAAAAACCTACAAAATCGCTACAAACGTCCTCTCATCATTCTCTATAAATATCTATTCTCGTGGCATCTGCCTTTAGCCACTGCTTCTGTTGCAACTCTGCTCTGCTGCAGATGCCATACCACGGCAAGCATGGAGCCCACTCAGATCACCGCGGCACTAATGAGCATTGTAAACACCTCGTGCATTATCCTGCAGTATGTGCAGAACCAGAACCTGCAAAAGCAGGCGAGCAGGCGATGGCAGTGCGGTGACCAGAGTGATGAGGACATGGACACAGATTTCTCTCAAAGATTGGGCCCCAGCAATTTGGACATCCTGGTGGCAATGGGTCAGGCTCATGCCATGGAACACCGATTCTGGGCCCAGGAAACAAGCACAGACTGGTGGGACCACATAGTGTTGCAGGTCTGGGATGATTCACAGTGGCTGAGAAACTTTTGCATGCATAAGAGCACTTTCATGGAACTTTGTGACTTGCTTTCCCCTGCCCTGAAGCACAAGAATACCAAGATGAGAGCAGCCCTCACAGTTCACAAGCGAGTGGCGATAGCCCTCTGGAAGCTTGCAATGCCAGACAGCTACCGGTCAGTCAGGAATCAATTTAGAGTGGGCAAATCTACTGTAGGGGCTGCTGTGATCCAAGTAGCCAATGCAATCACTGAGCTGCTGCTATCAAGGGTAGTGACTCTGGGAAATGTGCAGGTCATAGTGGATGGCTTTGCTACAATGGGGCTCCCTAACTGTGGTGGGGCAATAGATGGAACGCATATTCCTATCTTGGGTCCGGACCACCTTGGCAGCCAGTACGTAAACCACAAGGGGTACTTTTCAATGGTGCTGCAATCACTGGTTGATCATAAGGGACTTTTCACCAACATCAACGTGGAACGTCCGGCAAAGGTGCATGATGCTCACATCTTCAGGAACTCTGGTCTGTTTGAACAGCTGCAAGAAGGGACTTTATTCCCAGACCAGAAAATAACCATTGGGGACATTGAAATGCCTATATATATCCTTGGGGACCCAGCCTACCCCTTAATGCCATAGCTCATGAAGCCATACACAGGCAGCCTGGACAGTAGTCAGGAACTGTTCAACTATAGGCTGAGCAAGTGCAGAATGGTGGTAGAATGTGCCTTTGGACATTTAAAAGCGCGCTTGCACAGTTTACTGACTCGGTTAGACCTCAGTGAAACCAATATTCCCATTGTTATTGCTGCTTGCTGTTTGCTCCACAATATCAGTGAGAGTAAGGGGGGAGACATTTATGGCGGGGTGGGAGGTTGAGGCAAATCACCTGGCCACTGATTACGCGCAGCCAGACACCAGGGTGGTTAAAAGAGCACAGCAGGGCGCAGTGCACCTCAGAGAAGCTTTAAAAGCCGGTTTCATGACATGATGTTTCTGTTTGTTTCTCCTTGATGAAAACCCGCCCCCTTGGTTCACTCTACTTCCCTGTAAGCCAACCTCCCTCCCCTTCCCCCTTTGATCACCACTTGCAGAGGCAATAAAGTCATTATTGTTTCAAAATCATGCATTCTTTATTAATTTGTCACACAAATAGGGGGATAACTGCCAAGGTAGCCCGGGAGGGGTGGGGGAGGAGAGAAGCACTGGGTGGGGTGGGGGAGGAGGGGACAAGGGAAGGACAAGGCCACACTGCACTTCAAATGCCAGCCTTCTGTTGCTTGGGCAGTCCTCTGGGGTGGAGTGGTTGGGTGCCCGGAAGGCCCCTACACCCCCTCCCCCGTGTTCTTGGGCTTCTGGGTGAGGAGGCTATGGAACTTGAGGAGGAGGGCGGGCAGTTACACAGGGACTGCAGCAGCAGTCTGTGCTCCCGCTGCCTTTCCTGCAGCTCCACCAGAAGCCAAAGCATATCAGTTTGATCCCCCAGTAGCCTCAGCATTGCATCCTGCTTCCTCTCATAGCGCTCCTGCCATCTCTCATCTTGCTCGTCCCTCCTGTCCTCACGTTCATTTTCTGCTTTCCTGGACTCTGCCATTGTTTGCCTCCACGCATTCTGCTGAGCTCTTTCAGTGTGGGAGGACTGCATGAGCTCAGAGAACATTTCATCGCAAGTGCATTTTTTTCGCCTTCTTATCTGCGCTAGCCTCTGGGATGGAGATGATAGGGGGAGCATTGAAACATTTGCAGCTGCGGGAGGAAAAAAAGGGAGAGTAGTATCTAAAAAGACACATTTTAGAGAACAATGAGTAGACTCTTTTACAGTGAACCAAGCTGTTAACATTACATAGCACATGTGCTTTCGGTACAAGATCGCATTTTGCCTCTTGTATTGAGGGCCTGCCGGTTTGGTGTGAGAGATCACACACGCAGGGCTGGGCAACAGAATTTGGCTTTCAGGCAGCCATAGTAAGCCACAGTCTTTCGGCTTCTTCAACCTTCATAACACGTGGGAATGGTTTCAAACAGCAGCACCCTCCTTTCCCATACCAAGCACCCATTGGGTTGGCCATTTAAAAGGAGGGGCTGTACTGGCCGCGAATGCATCGCAAGTCTTCAGGGTAAATTAATCATTAAACACGCTTGCTTTTAAACCGTGCATTATATTTACAAAGCTACACTCACCAGAGGTGTCTTCTCTGGCTTCATGGTCCAGTAGCCCGCCTTGGGAAGGTTGGGAGGGTATTGGCTCCAGGGTGATAAACAGTTCCTGGCTGTTGGGGAGAATGGTTTCTCTGCTTACCTGCTGTGCGCTATCCTCCTCCTCCTCGTCGTTCCCAAAATCCTCGTGCCTGTTGCATGAGACTCCCCCCTTGCAGGTGTCCACGGACAGGGGTGGGGCAGTAGTCGGGGTCCCCCCTAGAATTGCATGCATCTCATCATAGAGGTGGCATGTCTGGGGCTCTGACCTGGAGTGGCCGTTTGCCTCTTCAGTTTTTTGGTAGGTTTGCCTGAGCTCCTTAATTTTATGTGTCCCTGTTGTAGCCTCTGTCCAATATGCCCTTGAAGATTTTTGCAAATATTTTGGCATTTTGTCTTTTGGAACAGAGTTCTGATAGCACGGATTCATCTCCCCATACAGTGATCAGATCCAATACCTCCCGTTCGGTCCATGCTGGAGCTCTTTTGCGATTCTGGGACTGCATGGTCACCTGTGCTAATGAGCTCGCCAAGCTGGCCAAAGAGGAAATGAACTTCAAAAGTTCCCAGGGCTTTTACTGTGTACCTGGCTAGTGCATCTGAGTTGAGAGTGTTATCCAGAGCGGTCACAATGGAGCACTCTGGGAAAGCTCCTGAAGGCCAATACCGTCAAATTGCATCCACACTATCCCAAATTTGACCCAGTGATGTCAATTTCAGCGCTAATCCCCTCGTCGGGGAGGAGTACAGAAATCAATTTTAAGAGCCCTTTAAGTTGACAAAAATGGCTTCGTCGTGTGGATGGGTGCAGGGTTAAATCGATCTAATGCTGCTAAATTCGACCTAAACTTGTAGTGTAGACCAGGGCCGAGTTCTTCTGTTATGAGAAGTACTAAACAACACTTTCTTATCTACTTTCTCTACACCAGTCATGATTTTATAGACCTCAATCATATCTCCCCTTAGCCGTCTCTTTTCCAAGCTAAAAAGTCCCAGTCTTATTAATCTCTCCTCATATGGAAGCCATTCCATACCCCTAATCATTTTTGTTTCCCTTTTCTGAACCTTTTCCAATTCCAATATATCTTTTTTGAGATGGGGCGACCATATCTGCACACTGTATTCAAGATGCGGGCGTGGATTTTTATAGAGGCAACATGATATTTTCTGTCCTATTATCTATCCCTTTCTTAATTATTCCCAGCATTCTGTTCACTTTTTTGACTGCCTCTGCACGTTGAGTGGATGTTTTCAGAGAACTATCCACAATGACTCCAAGATCTCTTTCTTGAGTGGTAAAAGCTAATTTATACCCCATCATTTCATAGGTATAGTTGGGATTATGCTTTCCAATGTGGGGAAAAAACAACCCAAAATTATTTTAAACTGATTTAGCAGGGCTAGAATGCACTACCGCATATAAACAGACCCAAATACAGGCTGCAATAAAATCAATTTTAATTTCCAATTAGAGAGAAAGAAGTACCAGAAGTAAGTGTCCTTTTACTCTCAGCCATTGATTTGCCTGGGGCAGTGCAGTCACTAATTCCTCCCCCTTCAGAAACAAAACAAAACAAAAATAGCAATTTTAACAATAGGAAATATTGCTGACATGGCAGCTTTAAGTGTAGGTTTCAATATTCCACTAATACAAATAGGCAGTAGGCATCCTGCAAGAAAGTATTTAAATAGGTCAATACTAAGAGAAATTTCAAAGTACTGGTCAGAACAGGTTCAACAATGCTGGAAAGCACCCACATACCAAGGAAGGTAAAATAGACTTACTCTATCATTGATGAAACTTCAACTGACTTACCTCAGGCATGAATGTGGCCCAGTGGCATTTCTTTCTTTCTTTTACAAGCAGTACTGTGACTCAGGAACGTCACCACTGCTATTTTTAGCCCCACAAGCCTAAGTCAATTGACCCGGGCTCTAAGACTCGGCACCGCAGGATTAATTTGAAGTGTAGACATACTCAGAGGTACTAAATGATGTTGCATACCTTTTTAGGCTAACTAGCATCCTATTAGCAGAAGAAAAAAAATCACTTCTGAGTAAGCTAACAATTTTTCCTAGGCACAGGATACAGTGAACAAGCTACAGTAAGACTGGAATAAAGGTTGTCAGAAGATAACCAAATCTAACACCGCACTGGAGAGGAGCAAGAAGCTGCTAAATCAGGCTAACATAGAATCATAGACTATCAGGGTTGGAAGGGACCTCAGGAGGTCATCTAGTCCAACCCCCTGCTCAAAGCAGGACCAATCCCCAATTTTTTTGCCCAGATCCCTAAATGGCCCCCTCAAAGATTGAACTCACAACCTTGGGTTTAGCAGGCCAATGCTCAAACCACTGAGCTATCCCTCCCCCTAACAAAGCAACTCTGATGCTCAAACCAGTCCCCATGAGGCTTTGCTGTCAGAGCAGGTGCAGCATGTCCTGGATCCATAGTCAGAGGAGCTATTTGATGATGCCCAGAGGAGCAGCCCACTGTGGAAATGAGAGCAGCAGCAAAAGGCAGAAGTAGCCCCACAGCCTGGTAAATATTTGGCTCCATGTCTGTTATTAATATATAAATGAGAGGGATTTCCAGGTTATGACCCAAAGCAATGATTATTGCAAGCCATGAGTAGCAGCTTGTATCAGTTAATGTTGGAATGCATGCCAGCACTTTGGATTCTCCCCATCCCCAATTCCACATGGAATTCAAAATCGATACCAGAAAGCAAAAACAACATTTAAAGTAGCATTTTAACATCAAATTTTTACTAGATAGTTGCACGTTCTTACCAAGACATGCTGGGGTCTTAAAAGTAAGAACCTTATATTGCCTTCCCTTTTAGTATGCTGCATTGTACAATTTGGCGATGTCACATAACCAGCTACCTGTAAACTGTACAAGGAGAAAGGGAAAATGTAGTGAATGGGAGACAAAAAATCACTGTCCAAAATATGGCTTGGAGGATTATACACAGTCCAAAAGTATGCCAGAGAAGTGGACATGCTGGCTGTGTAGTTCTTCGAGAGTATGTACTGTCATGTGTGTTTGCATGTAATCCAGTAGATGCAGTCAGAGCAGACCATATTTTAAACTGCAGATGCACCTGAAGAAAGTTTTCAGCAGGTTACGGGGAGGCAGTAATCCATGCAGATGTTAGCACGACATCCTGTTAATTCTCCTATACATTTTCACCCAATCCCAGCTGCTGATCACTGCAAACTTTTCCTATAATAGGAACTCCAGATAGGTAGTTACATTCTGAGGCAGGGTATACTTCCGGGCCCTCCCCTGTAGGTCACCAGCCCCCACTATGCTTGTAGACACATTGTTCAGTCACCATAAACCTGAAAACCTCTTTGGTGTACACTGCTGGGTTGCCCCTGGTAGTTTGGACTAGAGTGTCCCTTGGACTAGAGTGTTCCACTCAGGAACTTCCAGCATTGTTATGTTCTCCAGAATGTGGAATTCCTGAAAGGGTGGAGAAACCATCGGTAGTAAACCATGGCAACTGTCTGCCTCCCCCACTCCAAGGCTAAAATGGTCTGCAATATTTAAACATATCATTTATAAATTTTCCCCTTACCCTTATGAGTGCAGGATACACACTCTGCTTAATTCTGAGGGAGGAAGATAGAGTGCAGCAGAAAGACTTGTCTGCGAGGCTGCTTGCACTAATGACCGCAAAAGCTCAGGCTCGTGCTCCACCCGCACCACATCCTGAGTCCCCTCCATGGTACCATGTCCAGAAGATCAGGAACACACTGGACAATACCGTGGTTGGGTGGCCCATGCAATCAGAACTGAACACTAGTTGGACAGGGCAAATTTCCCCCCTGCAGTCTTCCATCCCACCCACACATCTCCAGAGCAGTGCCAAGCACATGCAAAATGTAGAAAGGCAAAGGAGAAGGGGTGGGGAGAGTCAAGGGAAACATGGATGAAGGGGATTTATTTATTTGTTTTCATAAGTTTCACTGTTCAATGTTTACGTTATGCACTTTATTTTGTTATAGGGTTTTGTGTTTTAATGAGACCTGGCCTGCTTTTCAATAATTACATTTTTAATGTATTTATTTATTTGGCAATACAGCCATCATAACAAATAAAGGCACTTATTTCATTAGGTAACTTTATTACCCTCATTGCCTCACATCATATTACGTATATTTCAAAGAATAAAGATTAAGGCACAACTGGGAAGTTGTATCTAAACACAATCCCTCAAAATATCTTTTCAGACCAATCCATAATGAAAATCCCCAGTTCCCATCACACAAGCCACCTTTCCCGCCTCCCCCCCAGCCACACACACTGTATAAGCAGTCAACTCGGCCATAATTGAAAATGTATCACAATCCCCCACTCATAGCGTACCACAATAGTATTTCATTTACCTTTAACATTGCGGTAGAAGCACATTCATAAACATAGGTTTCAGAGTAACAGCCGTGTTAGTCTGTATTCGTAAAAAGAAAAGGAGTACTTGTGGCACCTTAGAGACTAACCAGTTTATTTGAGCATGAGCTTTCGTGAGCTACAGCTCACTTCATCGGATGCATAGCATATCGTGGAAACTGCAGAAGACATTATATACACACAGAGACCATGAAACAAAACTTCCTCCCACCCCACTCTCCTGCTGGTAACAGCTTATCTAAAGTGATCATCAAGTAGGGCCATTTCCAGCACAAATCCAGGTTTTCTCACCCTTCCCCCCCCCCCACACACACACATACAAACTCACTCTCCTGCTGGTAATAGCCCATCCCTCTTTGAAACCTCTCTTTATAATGCGCATGATAATCAAGGTGGGTCATTTCCAGCACTAATCCAGGTTTTCTCACCCCCCCCACACCCCCCTCCAAAAACCACACACACAAACTCACTCTCCTGCTGGCAATAGCTCATCTTACAATGTGCACAGCAATAATCCAAGTTTAACCAGAACGTCTTGGGGGGGGGGGGGGGGTTGTAGGAAAAAAACAAGGGGAGATAGGCTACCTTGCATAATGACTTAGCCACTCCCAGTCTCTATTCAAGCCCAAATTAATAGTATCCAATTTGCAAATGAATTCCAATTCAGCAGTTTCTCGCTGGAGTCTGGATTTGAAGTTTTTTTGCTTTAAGATAGCGACCCTCATGTCTGTGATTGCGTGACCAGAGAGATTGAAGTGTTCTCTGACTGGTTTATGAATGTTATAATTCTTAACATCTGATTTGTGTCCATTTATTCTTTTACGTAGAGACTGTCCAGTTTGACCAATGTACATGGCAGAGGGGCATTGCTGGCACATGATGGCATATATCACATTGGTGGATGTGCAGGTGAACGAGCCTCTGATAGTGTGGCTGATGTTGTTAGGCCCTGTGATGGTGTCCCCTGAATAGATATGTGGGCACAGTTGGCAACGGGCTTTGTTGCAAGGATAGGTTCCTGGGTTAGTGGTTCTGTTGTGTGGTATGTGGTTGTCCTGAGGAAACTACAATCCATTGGTGATCTTCCTGATAACACCATCCTGGCCACTATGGATGTAGAAGCCCTCTACACCAACATTCCACACAAAGATGGACTACAAGCCATCAAGAACACTATCCCCGATAATGTCACGGCTAACCTGGTGGCTGAACTTTGTGACTTTGTCCTTACCCATAACTATTTTACATTTGGGGACAATGTATACCTTCAGATCAGCGGCACTGCTATGGGTACCCGCATGGCCCCACAGTATGCCAACATTTTTATGGCTGATTTAGAACGCTTCCTCAGCTCTCGTCCCCTAACGCCCCTACTTTACTTGCGCTATATTGATGACATCTTCATCATCTGGACCCATGGAAAAGAAGCCCTTGAGGAATTCCACCATGATTTCAACAATTTCCATCCCACCATCAACCTCAGCCTGGTCCAGTCCACACAAGAGATCCACTTCCTGGACACTACAGTGCTAATAAACGATGGTCACATAAACACCACCCTATACCGGAAACCTACTGACCGCTATTCCTACCTACATGCCTCCAGCTTTCACCCTGACCACACCACACGATCCATCGTCTACAGCCAAGCTCTGCGATACAACCGCATTTGCTCCAACCCCTCAGACAGAGACAAACACCTACAAGATCTCTATCAAGCATTCTTAGAGCTACAATACCCACCTGCAGAAGTGAAGAAACAGATTGATAGAGCCAGAAGAGTTCCCAGAAGTCACCTACTACAGGACAGGCCTAACAAAGAAAATAACAGAACGCCACTAGCCGTCACCTTCAGCCCCCAACTAAAACCCCTCCAACGCATTATTAAGGATCTACAACCTATCCTGAAGGATGACCCAACACTCTCACAAATCTTGGGAGAAAGGCCAGTCCTTGCCTACAGACAGCCCCCCAACCTGAAGCGAATACTCACCAACAACCACATACCACACAACAGAACCACTAACCCAGGAACCTATCCTTGCAACAAAGCCCGTTGCCAACTGTGCCCACATATCTATTCAGGGGACACCATCACACCTGAATAGAGAGTGGGGTGGGAGGAAGTTTTGTTTCATGGTCTCTGTGTGTATATAATGTCTTCTGCAGTTTCCACGATATGCTATGCATCCAATGAAGTGAGCTGTAGCTCACGAAAGCTCATGCTCAAATAAACTGGTTAGTCTCTAAGGTGCCACAAGTACTCCTTTTCTTTTTATTCATAAACATACTATATCCCATCTTCCGCTAGTCCATAATGTGGCCACAGATGTGTAGTGATCAGAAGTGGCCAACTTCTAGACGATTATAGCCACCCACTTGTGAACCAGCATGGCCACCCTCATGTGTTTCTTGACAGTGGAAGGTTGGGGCAAGCTGCTTACAAAGCTCCAGAAATGTCTCTTTCTTCATGCAAAAGTTCTGGACCCCTTGTTAATCATGTCAGGGCCACATGACGATATGATCCAGAAACACCAGTCTACACAGGGGGCATCAGCAACTATGCAAAGAGTCATGAGCAGCATCAACCAGTTGGAGTCTGCCATGTCTGTATCATCCTCTTCCTCTGATAGGTGCCTATAGTAATGCCACAGAAATGTCTACCAATGTCTCATAGAATCTGTGACCATTTCCTGACAGGAGTGAAAGCGGAAGCAGGACAAGTTTTCCAAATGGTGCCTCCTCCATGTTGCTGGCTATGATTGCCAGGAGAATGCAGACCCAAAAGATGGATGTGTTGGCAGGCTGAGATGACTTCTGGAAAAGTGCTGTGGGATGGACAGTCAAGTTTTCCCCACATTGCATCACAAACAAAGGACTAGAGCAGCTACACCTCGGGAAGGCACGAAGCAGCCTGGGTTGGCTCAGGTCTGCGTAGTGCAGTGTGAGCATGGGTGTGAGACCCAGGTCCAGAAATTCTAACCCAGGGTCAATGTTCAATGTGGAAGCTCAGGTGCGGGCTTAGAAACATGGAGCCTGCATGCTTTAGTCCTACAGACCTAGTGTAGACATACCATAGCCAGACTGAGTCTGAAATGGAGTCTCTGGTGAGTTAGCTGAACTCTGCATTCAGGATGATTCCATATAGCAATGTTCTTCCAGGACATTTAGCAGTGGCAATGAGAGACACTTTTAAAAAAAAATCACTTTATTTGGATGAGTGAAGTTTAAAAAGGGATTCCTTAGCAGTTGCAACAGCGTTACTATATAGCAAATGTATTCAGCAAACAAATAGACCTGTTTACATATAGATGCAAGAGAATTGGCCTTGGTTTGGAGTTTATTTGCAATGGCCTCCTGTGTTTGCAGCAGATTAGTGGTGGCTAGTGAGTTTGACAAAATATGGCATTTTTAAAAGTTGGTCTCTATGATGGTGACATTAGTTTGATTTAGTTACAGGAGGTGATATACTGATTCAGGGCTGTGCTAGTTTGGTCCAACAATTTAGGAAGATGTGAAGATTGATCATGGTGTCTGAAGCTTTCAATACATAGAATATCAGGGTTGGAAGGGACCTCAGGAGGTCATCTAGTCCAACCCCCCGCTCAAAGCAGGACCAATCCCCAACTAAATCATCCCAGCCAGGACTTTGTCAAGCCTGACCTTAAAAATATCTAAGGAAGGAGATTCCACCACCTCCCTAGGTAATGCATTCCAGTGTTTCACCACCCTCCTAGTGAAAAAGTTTTTCCTAATATCCAACCTAAATCTCCCCCACTGCAACTTGAAACCATTACTCCTTGTTCTGTCATCAGCTACCACTGAGAACGGTCTAGATCCATCCTCTAATTCTTAAAGTATAACATATTCAAAATATTTACAATGAAACTGCAGAAACTATCACATATTACTTAACATTTATATTGCCCAAAAGGTCTCTTAAGGACACTGCCAGCACAGATGGAAGTGCAAGCAGAGTTACATTCTGGTTCCTGCTCTACTCCTGACTCAGTGAAGCTGTCCCTTATTTAGGCAGGATTGTAGGATTACAGTCCAGTCCTTTGTGCTTTCTTATTTGGTCCTATAGGATAGCTTAAAGATATTTTATGTAGCAGTTATGCAAGAAACCTACAGGCCTACCCTGTAAAATGTTTAGCTTAAGTAGTTAACTTAAGGCTTTGAGGTCTATGACCCTAGCATAAATTGAGTTATCCAACAGTGTTATTGGGGAACTGGGAATATTACGCTGAGGAGATTTTTGTATAAAATAATACTAGGTTACTGCAGGAATATGAACTGATGCCAGTTTTTGAATATTTTAGGATAGGAACATCTGCAAATTACAACCAGAAACTTTCCTGGGCAATGAATTGATGTATATGATAATAAGATGAGATCACTAATATACTAACCTATCAGATAAGGACACCCCCGACATTATTAGGGTGAGGAAGTTAGTTATGGACCAATGAGGCCATTCTAACTGCAAATGAGAACAGGACATCACAAGTACAGAGACAGTTGTATTCCTTTGAAGGCAGGCAGTTCAATTTTCTATTCACTGAGATTAATGGTCATCCCCTCTCACTTTCACAGGCTGAGAAACTGTAAAAAGGAACAAAGCAGACAGGAACAGCCTGTCAAATTGTAGAGCACTGGAAAGGTCACAGTAATACAGTTGCTGGCTGATGTCTTTTGCTGGGTGTATGATGGATTAAAAACTTCACTCTTGTGACAAAAATGATAATGAGAACACAAAATGAATCCAGCATTCTGACGGGGATTGGAATGAGAATCAGAACAGTACAAATTTAATCTAATCCCGTCACAGTGTTGGAACTTCAGTCACGAAGAATTTAGTTACATCTAGTGTTTTACACTTAATCTCCCGTACACGTAATCTCACGTGGAAAAGGCAAAATGCCAGGTTTATTGTGAATACAGAAAGAATCATAGTAAGCAGTTAGTTATAGCTATAACATTCCATTCAATTTCATATTTATTCACACATTCATTCATATACACACACACACACACACACACACACAGGTTCTGCAAGGTTGTTATCATAGTTACCAGCCTTAGAGTTGCTCATGCCAAGCCACTGGCCAGGTGGCCTGGACACGAGGAGGGAGCAGGGCCTTGTCAGATGCACATCTGATGCTCCTGGAAGTTGGTTTGCAGAATCAGACCCCAAAGTTCTCACTTTCTAGAGTCCATTTTTATAGGAATTTCTTCCTATGCCAGTCTGTGGGAATTGCTTCATCATGCTGTTGCTGAATCAATCAACAGATGGCACACTCCTGGCGGCTCCGTGCTGCCAGATGTTATCTTGTTCTTTGGTTCTCCCATTCTTGAGGCTGTTGGGTGGATTCCAGTCGCCCTCCGGGGGTCCTCTGGTTATTTCCACTTGATGCCTTCTTCAGCCGATGGACACTGGATTCTTCGGGTGGGACCTCCCTGATCATTCAGTTATTATCCACACCAAGTATCCATCCACATGCATCCTCTATCTCTATTTTAATCACAATTGTTAACAAAGCGAGTGTTACAACAAAAGGGAATACAACAAAAGGGTGGGGAGTCTCTGGGTGCTGTTTCTGTTGTTACAGAGTATTGCTTTGTGTCTCTCTCTGTGTGACTAGTTGTTACAAAGAATTGCTTTGAGAACAGACTCTGTCTTAGAATGTACTAACACAATTAGCAGCTTGCAAGTTTCACACAGAGAGGGAGAGAAACAGTACCAAAAACCAAGAGAGCTCTTAATTAGTAATACCCTAGAATTTAAACTATGGGGAATCAAACTCATTTGTGATTTAATACAGAACTACTTTAATATGATCCAACATAACCTCCAATTTTGTACATGCAATTACTTGCATCCACAGAAATGAATGCATACTGGTGCACCCAACTGGAGCACCCAAATTTCCAAATGCAAAATAAAAGAACACTTATTTCTTCATGTGTAGTCAGTGACATATGAAAAGTTGGAGGCCATCTTAAGACTGTGGGAAAAGCTTTAATCCAAATTTCCCTCACATTGCAGTGGCCTCGACCATTGGTTCACCTCACTTCCTCCTATTCTCTCCCTGGGACACATAATGATCTAGTGTCCTGTGGGTTTTAATACTTTGCTCTCATTTTCATTGTTGGATTTAGTGTGCAGGTGCCAGGCGGTGTTGGTGGCCTATGATATACTGGAGGTCAGACTAAATGATTTAGTGGTAGCCGTCTGGCCTTGAAGTCTGTCACTCTATGACAAATATTACCTTTCTTAATTTCTTCCATGAGAGGCTGAAGTCCAATTACCAATTTTACCAGCTTTAAACATTTGTTTTAGGTTCCAAAGTCATCTGAGCAGGTAAAAAGCACAAAGATGCTTTTTCAAATGACAGTAAAGTCACGGAGCAAACATGGGATTTCTCTCTTTTCAGTGGAAATTCAAGATGGCAGGTCACTCACCCCCCTGCAGACCTGTGTGGTATGCCACACTATTCCCATGTAAATTAGTTATTTATATTTTTTGAAGAAAGCTCTGTTTTCTCTAACCATCACAAAAGACTTGCCCCTTGAATATCCAGTTACTGTTACCTTAAAGGTCTAGAGGAAGGAAGATACAGCAGGTTTCTTTCAGGCATATGCCTAAACCTAAGCTGTTTATTTTACAGGCTTGCCATTTCACCTTAAGGAAAAGAATTACGAGCTCACAATTGCATTCAGCAATTATTTAGATTGGATTTATATTACAGCTACATGAGATCTTGCACACAGCAGTCCAAGTTTCACTGACAGTTCCAGTTCACTTCTAAGTACAGCCTCCGAAGAACATCTCTAGAGCTACCTCTTGATTTCCTCCCTTTCTCATCAACTGTCATAAAGAAGATCTCAAAATTTTAAAACATAGCAAAATAAGTCTCAACACAATCCTAGCGCTTTTAAAAAAACCACACCATGATTTTCATAGCAGTAATGTAGAAAAAAAATTATGCTGTGTGCAAAAAATATGCAAAATCAAGCACTACTGAAGTCTGCCAACACTCTGAATCTGCTGAAAGTCCTAATTATCACGAGAAGATCCCATCCCATATACAACTCCCAATCTGGAGAGTTAGTGCTTCAGAAATATAAAAATATCAAGATCAAAAGTAGTTTCTTTTCCCACCTCCCAGTTATTCAATTGGTGCTGAAAACATACGTGAAACTGCAAATCAACTTTATGAAAAAATTCACCAATAAGTGCACAGTGATATCATTACATTATATAATACCAAACCAACCTTCCCAGACTCAGATATTAGTAGGTCTGTAATGTGCAAGGTGTGTTGCATATCATTTGCTATTGCAAAACTATAAGTGTGTAATGTAAATATGTATAATTTATAGGAGATAGGTGAAAGGACACCTAATGTGTTTAGTGGTAACTGTACCTCAAACATGTGTAACTTCTGAAGGCACTCTTAAAATGTGTCCATATAAATATTATGACAAGGCCTGGTATGCTGACTGCAAAGATAGCACGTAAAAAAAGAACTGGCACCACACAGAAAAAGATCATGATACAGAAAAGAAAAAAATTATAAAGCCTTCTAAAAGGGTATAAAGTTAGATGGGTCTAGGATTATTCTAATGCATGTAATGGAAACAACAGTAAACTTATTGTATTTGCCTATTGTCTCTTCACTTTCTTTAATCTTACCTTTATACAGACTCAGTATCAGATATGGCTCTCTTCTCTCTCCCAAACCCAATATACCTCTCCATCTCCTCTTCATAACGTAGCATTCCTTGAACTAATAAATTTACTGTAGCAATTTAAAAAACAAACATTCTTCCATTTGTGTTTACCCACATGTTAATGACCATGTATAAAATCTTTTCTCTATTCCCCTTGTGATAAAAGCTACTTTTATGGCTCCCATCAACTGAAGCAATTAATTGTATTGTAATGACTTGGGTAGTTACAAGTGTAACCCTTCTGCCTGTCAGAGTTGGCAGCAACAAGGGCCGGGTTCAGTATCTAGGGGTTCCATTCCAATAACACAATGCAAAACGGGCTCGAGCCCCCACCTAGTGACCTGGGACGAATATATACCACCCCCGCTGGGTGCCTCCAAGAGGCAGTACTTCCCCTCTCTCATGCACAGAGTCTGAGTGTAATAACAGAGAGAAACAATGTGGCACTATGTTGGGGAAACACCACCAACAGGATGCATAACACAACCCATGAGCAAAAAACCCACCCAAAGCAAATTGGGGCATGTCTTTTCCCTTTGGTTCTTGAGTCCAGCAACCCAAAATCACCCGAAGTCCCAAAAGTCTCTGTCCCTGGTCAGGCCAGCCCCAGAGTTTGAAAGTTTATCTGCAGAGTTTTACCTCCCAACCTGGGTGGAGATGGGGGGCGGGGGTTAATGGGCACCTTACGTGGTCCAAAGCTGATTGCCCCACCTCTCCATGGGGCTCCACTCTGCCAGCCACCCCCATGAGCTGCTCCAGGCATCTGACAAACTGCTCTGCTCCACCAGCTGCTCTGCTCTGCCAACCGTCCCGCAAACTGCTCCACAATATATCTTCAGGCTGCCACACTACTTAACACAACACTCAGTGATTTCAGCTCTTAGTAAGTTTAGCTCTTTTGTGATTTCAGCTTGTAGTAGGGGAGCCTCAGTGCTGGTGCAGCATTAGCCCAAAGTGAATTCAGCTCAGCAGCCTGTAACTAGACTCCTAATGGAATCAAAAATAGCTCTGATATTCCACAGTGGAGAGAGGAGGAAATACAATTAGCATGTAAGACCCTCACCAAGGGGCCCATATCACCACATATTAATACCTATCCCCCAGCCTCTCTCCCCATTCACTGGGTTTTGGAACCCATGACCCTTGCCTAGCAAGTGCTGCTTAATTGATGGTGAGTCCCTCCATCATAACAAAAGGCCAAGTACAGTTCCACTGTCCTTGAGTCACATAATCAGGATAATAACAGTTTATTCCTGCCCCAATAACAGAGAAACTGGGGCTCCTACAGCAGGCAAAGTGACCATCTAGGCAGGGTGGGTGTGCCTATGCAAATGAGATCAGCCCCTGAAGTTCTTTTCCACAACCCACCATGACTCGCCACCAGATGTCAGGGTAGAGCTCATCCTGACTCTGCTTACACAAGCATATAGGACTGAATCAGAACATCTTAACTAGGTGTCGACTTCTAAGCATTAACAGCCTAATGGTCAGGGGCAGTGTTTCTTGAGAAAAAGAATCATAGCTCTGTTCCCGCTGCAATAAGTTAGGTTAAAGTCATTTTGTATACACCTCATTGTGCATGTGCAGTCAAAAAAATCAAACAAGAGGATAGGATACATAAAAAATAAGACAGCAAATAGCATTATATTTTCAGTACTACTTATATAAATGGATGGTATGCGCTCACTTGGAATATTGTATTCAGGTCTCATCACCCTCAAAAGGATCTGTCAGAAAAAAAGAGGATGAAAATGACTGACTGAGATTATGAAGGAAGATTAAAAAGAAAGAATTGTTTCAAAAGAGAGGAAATTAACAGCATGCAGTGTTGCTAACTCTCATAATTTTATCATGAGTCTCACGATAACTGGTGCTTTTCTTAAAGCCCCAACCCCTGGCATCATGTAAATCTATGAGAATCTCAGCTTTTATTGGGGAAAAAAATAAGTTTCTGTCCCTCATGGTTGCTAAAAAGAGCTTGAGAACTTGACCCCCAACTGTCAATCAACAGAAGGTAAATCAAAAGACCCAAATTTATTGTTTTTAAACATCTCATAACTTCAGGGGCCCTGAGTCATGATTTCTGGGGTTGGCCGTACTGAACAGGGAAGTATTAGAGAAGTATTCAAAATAATGACTAGTATGCAGAAGGTTGATCAGGCGCTCTGTAATTCTTTATTGTAACACAGGAACATCAAACTGAAAAGCAGTACAATTAAACATGGCAAACATATAATTAACCTGCAGAGCCCACTACCACAGGATATCACTGAGCCCAAGAGCTTTTTTAAAAGAAGGATTTTTTTAAAATTAGGCCATTCCATAGTTACCATAGACAGGATAAAAAGGTATCCTATGTAGGTACGATTGAATGGCTTTCCTTGAGACTCCCCTAGTGAGAGTGTGCTGCAATAGAAGTTCGTCACTTGGATACCTCCTTTGAGAGGATGGCTCCCATTGGTCAATCCGGATATTTGCCACAAGCGCTTGGATTGGCTGATGGGCATCACTAATTAAAAGCCAGGCTGCCTGGAAACAGGCCTATTCCTGCTCCATCCACACCCTCATGATTTCTTTTAGGCAGTAAATACAATCTGTTATCTGAATCAACCTAGGGTCTTTTGTTTTCCCAAAAGAGAGTTTCACAAGATCACAACTTTGGGCAGTAAGTCCCGACAGCATGGGTACAGGATACTGTATAATAAATTACAGAAAGAGAGACAATAGTCTTCAAGGCATGCTAACGTGATGGGTCAACACATACACTGGTGGAATCAACTGCATAAAAAAGGCAAGCTTCTTTTTTATGCATTTTATTTCTCCAGTGAACGTGTGATCCCTCATGGTACCATGCCTTGAAGACTATTAACTCTAATTTCTTTGTTATTCTTTGGAACTTCCACCTGAGTAATGCCAAAAAGTTAGCCACATATGCTGAGCTATGTGAAAGTTATGTTAATGACTGGGTCAAAGCCCAGAGCACACGCATGTATCTGAAACGACCAATTTCTATTTATTTATTTGTATAAATATTTTTGTGCTCATGAGTAAAAAAACACAGAACAGGGTTTGGTTTGATTTTTTAAACTCAAGGGGGAAAAAAAACATTGCTCCCAGGCTGAGCCTTATACTGCAAAAGCCAAATTAATCCCCATTCTCCCAAGAAAGCTTATAATAGAAATACCAACAGACCTGTAACTATGGTATTCAGGGGTGAATGGTGAAGCTGTCAGTGCCAAAGCTCCTTCAAAGCCACACAGATTTACTTATAGAAATTTCCTTGATAAAATCAATAGGTCTAAAAAGTTTAATAGGCAGCAGATTTCCCCTCTTATTCTCTTTGTCTTTTGCAAAATATTTTACTTGTTGAAAATATTCCAAACTATTCAATCCTCCAGGGACAGCTGATCATTTCTTTCATTAATGAATTATTTAAAACCAGTGTACATTGAGCAGAGCCTACAAAAAAATTATGCAAGCACTGTAATGTTATTTGCACTGGGAAAAATACTTGGGCTTAATAGTAAAAAGCAAAACTTCTGCAGCTTGGGGAAAAAATATCTTATGTTAGATTCAACCATGTTGTGCTGTGTTAAAGTTGGTCAAATAGTAAGAAAAGTTATTCATGAACAGTTCACTAACTTCTAAATAGAATTTTACTTCATCCTTATTTGTACCCATTTTATTCACCTTCCATGAACAACTGCAAGTGAAGTTTTAATCATACGAATGTGGTGGAAAGCAAATTTTGGGTCTATAAAACAGACTTTTTAAAATCACCAGACAAATTTTTGTTGAGGTACAATAGAAGGAGTTTATAGAGGTTTTATCATCCAGTCAGGGAAAAGAAAAAAACAACATACAAGTTAGGTGACCTCTCACACAGCTTGAATACACAACACCAACAGTGAACAATTCACAAACAATACATATTCTAAATTTTGTTCTCACAAAACATTCAATTCAACAACTTTGGATAGCAGACAAAATAGTTCAAAAATCAGTGTGATGAGCTGCCTGCCCCTCACTGGGCTCTAAGAGGTTAATAGAGCCCTTGGGAGACTGCACAGGAGGCAGCCAATTAGAGAGGGGCTGCGAGGAGCAGCCAATCAGGGCTGGGCTGGCCCATATAAGAAGGGCTGCAGACCAGAGCAGTTTCAGTCACTCCCTGGAGTGTGAGAAGGGAGAAGGACTGGTTGCTTTGCCAGCTGAAAGCAGCAAACATCCTGGACAGAGCTGTGATGCTGGTAGAGACCTGGGGAGCTAAAGGCAGCTCCTGGTGAGCTGCAGGGGTCTGCAGGCTGAGGCCCTGAGGCAAGGACAAAGAGGGTTCTGGGATGTGAGGAAGTAGTCCAGGAAAATCTACTGAGGAGGGTGCTGCAACCAGTGGCCATCTACAGGGTCTCTGGGCCAGGAACTTGCCACTGAGGACATGGCTGGACTAAGGGACTGTGACATTCCCCTGGAAGGGGGGTGCACAGAGTGCAGTACAGCCAGAGGGCTGTGTCATGCAGTCCTGGGAGTGATGTGGGTCCCTGGAGCAGAAGCGACAGCGGTGAGACACCACCAGAAGAAGGTGCACTGGCTAGTCATCCAGCAGGGGGCATTGCAGTGGTGAGTCCCACCCCATCACAATCAGTCTCTTAAAACACTGCATGAACAAAAAAAGCAGCTGAAGACCAGATTCTCTCCCCCCACCCTCATCCATCTACCTTATTCCCTTGTTTCAAATGCCTGCTTAAAGTGTTTGTTTGAAGCAGGTGGTGCTATGTCTAATTCCACTGCACAGATCCATTATTTAAGAGCAGCTGCCAGTTTTGGTGATCTACTGCACCAGTAGTCCTGATTTAAGGGATGGGAATCTGTTTTCCATATCTTAGTCCCTGAAGTTCTAGTACTTATCCCTTGACTAATCACTAGGAAAAGGCAAATTTCAAACAGAATTTCAGAGGTTTAGCATGCTTCTACAAATTGTATCATGAGCATAAACAAAAAATCCTGTTTAGTCTATGCAATATTAGGCCTACTGCAAATATGCCAGCCTCCTTCTTGCAATCATGTAGTCAACAAAAGTCTTCAAAAAACAAAGGTTTGAGTGAGGTTCCTGTTGTATCCCACATTTCTCTAGCATCCTCTGAACTTATGTAGCTCAGTGAGTGAAATGCCATGCTCTCAAATTCCTCTAAACCTGCCGCTGAGGCAAGAGAATAGGGGTAATGTTATCCAGAGAGTATGAACATAAACAAAGCTTTTTTTGTTTCTGATTAAGATTGTATGTGCAGCCAGGACAGATCTATTTTGTATAACATGCATTATGGCTGCTCTTAATCAGATCATTAAAAAAAATCAAAGTTAAGGATTAATCTTCAGCTACAAGTTTTGAATATGACGTGACTGTGACAAATAGGCTTGTGTTCCTCATATCTTTAAACATATGGGCCAGACATAGGAGCCCATAGAATAGCCATAACTTGTATTGCTACAAAGGGCTATGTGTATTTGTGTTCCTGGAATCACTGGGGAGATGGGGAGGTAATACAAAAACCTCAAGGCTGGCAATGCAGATAACCAGAGTTTGAAGCATGACCATATGAAGTTGAGTGGAGAGGGACTGGTTTTTCCTGTTTTTAGGAGACAAAGCAATTATTTTGATGTAAAGGCTGAATTTAAACAGCGCCAGGGCCTTCTTTCTGATCAAGCAAATGGCCATAACCTTTCGGCCAAGGAAAATCTGGGAGCAACCCTTGCTGAAAGGTTGGAAAGACTTTAACCATAGGACTGATGGGCAATTTCTGGTATGTTTGGTATGTGTGTGGGACCTTTTGTTGTTTTCTGTGTATATTCCTTACCCTGAATAAATGTGCTTTGCTGAGAAATAGTCATGTGGTGGTTTTTAAAAGTTGGTGTACTCTGTTCCTGGCCCTCAAAGAGAAAGAAAAGTGCAGGTTGTGACAGGTTGGATCACAGAAACCCCCTTGGGGCTGCCAACTAATGTGCCAAGACTACTTCTGCCCCTGCCTTCTGTGCCAGCTTGGGACTCCAGCACACTGTCTTGTTGAGCGAGACATGCCAGTCTGCTCCAACCCAGACCCAGGGTCAGAACCACATGCCCCAAAGCTGCAGACTTAACTGAAAGCAGGTTAAGAAATGTTCCTGTCTTTAACACTCAGATGCCCAACTCCCAGTGGGGTCCAAACTCCAAATAAATCCATTTTACCCTGTATAAAGCTTATACAGGGTAAATTCAAATTGTTCACCCTCTAACACTGATAGAGATATGCACAGCTGTTTGACCCCTCCCCCCCACCCCCGGTATTAATACATACTCTGGATTAATTAATAAAATCACTTTTTACTTATTAAACACAGAAAGTAGAATTTAAGTGGTTCCAAGTAGTAACAGACAGAACAAAGTAAATTACCAAGCAAAATAAAATAGAACATGCAACTCTAGGTCTAAGAAAACTCACCCAGTAAGCTTCCTTTTACAGACTAGTCTCCTTATAGTCTGGGTCCAGCAATCATTCACACCCCCTGTAGTTACTGTCCTTTATTCCAGTTTCTTTCAGATATCCTTGGAGGTGGAGAGGCCATCTCCTGAGCAAGCTGAAAACAAAATGGAGGGGTTTCCCAGGGGTTTAAATAGACTCTTGTGGGTGGACACCCCTTCCTCCCTCCCCTGTATAGAATCCAGCTACAAAATGGAGTTTTGGATTCACATAGGCCAGTCACATGTCCACGCATGACTCAGAACTTACAGGTAACATCCATGGGTCACATGCTACCTTGAACATCCTCAAGTAGACTTCTTATGTGAATTAGAGCATTCCAAGATCCATTGTCCCTTAAGTGCTTCTGATTGGGCACTTAATTTGCACATTCGTTTCTCAGAAAGCTGACCAAATGCTTTACAAAGGCTACTTAAAAATCAAGTCAGTACACACCCAATATTCATAACTTTGAATACAAAAATGATACATGCATACTAACAGGATTAATAGATTCAGTAGATCATAACCTTTACAGAGATGTTACATGGCATATGTAGCATAAAACATATTCTAGTTATGTCATATATACATTCATAAGCATATTTCCATAAAGCCTTATGGGAGGCACAGTCACTCAGGTGCTGGCCTTTAGGCATACTAGCTTGCTGGGGAGATCACAGTGAACTACTGGGGACTGCCATTTAACACCCTGCTCTGGTGAGAGAAGACTGAAGGTCCCTACCCATAAAGGGATGATGGCTAGAGGTCAGAAACCTGAACAGACATTTCTAGAGTAGAACACCGGGGTGGGGGGGAGGGAGTGGGTGCAAAGGTGCAGTTATCCCAAAACTGTGACACTGACAAACTATATCTTTAATCTTTACAAAACCCCACCTTTATCTCCAACCAAAACATAAATGGAAAACACAGAACATATTTAAAATTATAAGGGTTAAATTTAAGAGTTTGCATAATTATTGTTGTTTGCTAGCTTCCCAACCAAGGCTTCCAGTATGCTCTGGAATTTTATTTATTTATTTTTGTAACAGGAAACAAAGTAATGACTCAGCTATAATTTCCCACTTTTTTCAAAAAGATAAATGGTCAGAAAGGCACAGTCCCAAATTTGTAAAAAGCGTAAACACAGAATACATCAAAAGGAGCTGTATTTTGTATCTTCTTTTCATATAACCTTGTTTCAAAGATGGTAACAAATAATCACCCTTTGAAAACAATGCAACTTACCAAAATACAAAAGCCAAAGTGGCACAGCTGGGTCTTATCAAAACACAGTATGTGTTCGCTACAGTTGCTCCTGTGGCCTCTCTTTGTAATCGCAGGGGGAGAGATCATTATTTTAATGTAATAGAAAGCAGTGATGTCACATCATTTACAAAATATACTACTCACAAGGAGCTAACACACAAACATTATCACCTTCCAAGTTCTTCCTGTGATTGGTTTTATGTTGACCAATTTCCCTGTCTGTTATAAACGGGTTTCTCATGATCTTCACAGCTGTAGATTAGCCAAAGGCAGACGCTGCACTCCTGAAGGTTCCAAAAACTTATGCAACTAAGGAGGTACAAACAGGGGAATCTCGAGAAACAGTAGAGAGATATTACCTGTGTATGTAGCACTGGTGTGACAGAGAATCAGAAATCCATTGTTTGCCCAGCTCTAATCCACAATTAGATTAGATGATGTTGGAAAAACTGGAGAGGATTCAGGAAGGAGCCATGAGAATGATTAAAGGATTGGAAAACATGGCTTCTGAGGATTTAAGGAGCTCAATCTATTTAGTTTATCAAAGACAAGGTTCATGGGTGACTTGATCACAGTCTATTAGTACGTTCAAGGGGAACAGAGATTTGGTAGTAGAGGGCTCTTCATAGTAGCAGACAGGGGTATTAACAAGATCCAATGGCTGAAAGCTGAAGCTAGACACATTCAGAGTAGAAATAAGAAACAATTTTTTAACAGTGAGGGTAATTAATCACTGGAACAATCAACTAAGGTTGTGGTGGATTCTCCATCACTGGCATTTTTAAAATCAAGATTGGATGCTTTTTTAAAAAGAGCTGTTCTAATTCAAACTGGAATTAATTCAGGGAAGTCTTATGGCCTGAGTTATGTAGGAGACCAGACTAGATAATCATAATGGCCTTTTCTGTGCAGGCAGGAAAGGACAAGCTGCTTTGAGCCACAGGGGAGGGTGGATTCGGGGGGGAGGGAGAGATGAGCTCTGCAAGGACACAGGCCAGGTCATCCCTTTTTTTCCCCCCCACCCTCCCCGCTCACTGTTCGAAGCAGCTCCCATCCTTCCCTCCGCACAGTTCCAAAAGGTTGTTGCTGGCTGCACTCTGGTGTGAACCCAGGCAGAAATCTGGGGAGGGGGGCATGCCCACCCCACATGTGTTGCCTCAGGAAGATGCGGCAGCAGGTACCAGAAGAGGCGAGTTTGTCCCGGCAGCCCAGCCGGGCAGAGAGGGCCAGGCAGGGAGGGTTGGGTCGGTTGGTCACCCCCTCCCCTCTGCGTGAGGGCAGCGTAAGGGAGTGTGTGTGTCACCCCTCCCTGTGTGAGCTCTAAAGCCTAAATGATGAGAAGATAAATAAAAATAATCCAACTACGCAGCATTTCTTTTTAACAGGGGCTCAGTCAACTTCATGTTAATTGGAACATTTGTACTGCATAGTTCTGATTGCCGTTTAACTCACTTGAATATGAGTAATTTTACCAGGTGTTCCATATTCAGCATAGGGAAATGTGGTGACCCTAATTATCTGAAAATATATGACATCCTCAAAGAGGTTTTCTTATTGGTGTGATAATCAGACTGAGTTTTTCCAGGGACCATGAAGTGCACTGTCAGACAGCAGCACTGACATCTGGCTCTGGGAAACGAGGAACTGGTGTAGGCCCAAAAGTCTAAGCCCAAAAATCTAACCAAAAACTAATTTTAAGTCATAATATAAAAATTGTTTTACATAGCAATATTTGCATTTTGTTAGTAAAATCTGTTTTAAATTGGTAAAAAGAAATGGTTCTATTCTGTTTTAGTGTTAGTAAAAAAAAAATTCCATTTTGTTTTTAGTATGGTTAAAAGGTTAGAACTGTAAATTGTTGTTCTGTAAAAAGTCTTGCTTTTAAAATTTACTGTTTTATATGTAAATAAAAATTTAGAGCATATTAACAAATAAAAAATGCTAGTACCAAATGGGCCAAATAATTAGGTTGGTGCTTTGACTTTTTTTATTACCAAAATTGCTCTAATAGCTAAAAAAGAGCAAACTAACAACCATAAAGCAAAGGCATACCTCCAAAAAATACAGCCAAAAACAAAATTAAAAACAGCTGCAAAAACTCCCAGTAACAACCCAAAAATAAGGCTGATTGAAAGCAACCTTAACTATTGCCTTTTAACAACTTCAGCATAACACAGCAAAGCCCGTAAACTTGCATAAAAACTTATTACCATTAAAAAAGGGTGTATTGCCATGGGACTTTAGGCTCATTCTGCCTTAACATCAAAGCTTTGGATGCATCCGACAGAGACCCAGCTCCTCCCCTCCTTCGTGTGCAGTTTCACCTCGCCACTAAAACTAACCAAGCAATGCTAAAAAACTAACAACTATACAATCCAGCTGCAAAACCTTTAGTGTGTATTGTCAAGGTTCCTCCCCCACTCTGAACTCTACGGTACAGATGTGGGGACCTCCATGAAAACCTCCTAAGCTTACTTTCACCAGCTTAGGTTAAAACTTCCCCAAGGTACAAATTAATTTTACCCTTTGCCCTTGGATTTCCACTGCCACCACCAAACTTTAACTGGGTTTACTGGGAAACGTAGTTTGGACATGTCTTTCCCCCCAGAATCCTCCCAACCCTTGCACCCCACTTCCTGGGAAATGTTTGGTAAAAATCCTCACCAATTTGCATAGGTGACCACAGACTCAAACCCTTGGATCTGAGAACAATGAAAAAGCGTTCAGTTTTCTTACAAGAAGACTTTTAATAGAAGTAAAGGAATCACCTCTGTAAAATCAGGATGGTAGATACCTTACAGGGTAATTAGATTCAAAACATAGAGAATCCCTCTAGGCAAAACCTTAAGTTACAAAAAAGACACGCAGACAGGGATAGTCATTCTATTCAGCACAGCTCTTTTCTCAGCCATTTAAAGAAATCATAATCTAACACATACTTAGCTAGATTACTTACTAAAAGTTCTAAGACTCCATTCCTGTTCCATCCCAGGCAAAAGCAGCATTCAGACAGACACAGACCCTTTGTTTCTCTCCCTCCTCCCAGCTTTTGAAAGTATCTTGTCTCCTCATTGGTCATTTTGGTCAGGTGCCAGTGAGGTTACCTTTAGCTTCTTAACCCTTTACAGGTGAGAGGATTTTCCCTCTGGCCAGGAGGGATTTTAAAGGGGTTTACCCTTCCCTTTATATTTATGAGATGTATATATAAAAATAAAAGCATATGCTACTTTCAGTATTTAAATTATACTTTAAATAAACATGGCGTATTGCCTTGTCCCCTAAAAACAATTGTCTTGTGCTTCTTATAAGCATAACACTGGATCAGACAGGTGTTTACAGTGTGGATGGGGGATGCAATCAGATTAGTCACTGGAGCTCCCAGTGGCTGATTTCCAGTGTGGTTAAAAGGGCTAGTTCCTTAAAGACAAGGACCTGGGATTTTACTGAGGGATCTTGTGCTTATGGGATAGGGGGAGATCTTGTGGTCTTCATGGGCCGAAGTCCTCCCCTTTTTAGTACCCTATGTCCCCCTCGCAGGGGGAAAGCATGGGGAAAAAAATCAAAAGTGAGCTGAGTCTTAAGGGTTGGTTGAGGAGAGTCTATCTCGAATTCTGGGTTACATGGTGGGAGTCCTGTAACCCCATACTGGAATCACTTAATGCCTGATATGTGAAAGTATGGTGAAAGGCTGTGTAGTGCCCCTCTGCTGGGTTAAGTTTAATAAAGTTGCAGACTGCCACTTAAAATCCATCCCTGTGTCTGCCATCATTTACCAGCGTATCCTGATCATGCAGCACTAGGCCACCAATTTGTCCTGAATATGAGTTAGTGAACTCAGGAGCAAGTTAGCAGACAGCTATGAATCACTTACACTACAAGGGCTTGCTGGAAACTTGCGAGAAAGAAGTTGGCAGAACAAGTTATCCAAATACATGCTCTTACTACTGTTAAAATAAGGAAAGAGCAACTTCCAGGTAAGTCAGTTCACTGCACTTCCTACCTGCTTTGCAAAGAGGAAGGTCTCCTCTTGCTCATTGGCAAGACTTTCAAGTGCTTGAATGTTGGAGTGTCCTGCAGTGGTGGTTTTATGTGAAATTTGTAACAGGGCAAAAGTATTTGCTCTCTTTAGCTGGATGAATACTACTGACTTGAAATATTTCTTTTGTCCTCTGTTTAGTTTATTTCAATTTAATTTTATTTTAATAATAAAAGTGCTTGAATAAATATTTTTATGGCGCACACAGGAAAAACAGTGTGTCCAGAAGAACATACTGACAAAATGTGGGGAAAAGTTGTTATGAAAGCCTTCAATGTTAGTAAATGAAGTTTTTAGTGTTTCTCAATAAGTACATCTTTGAACAAAAGCACAGTGGTCTCTGTCTTTTTATTTACAAGCTATTTTAATTATTTAGCAAAACATGACAAATGTTATAGAAATACCTATTTCACACCAATGCTGATATCTGTACATAAAAATATAAAACACGTCCCATACAAATGCTGCTATTGTTATTTCAAAACATCACAATTTCAATCATTCATTACCTTAACAGAGAATGTTAAGATATTGTATAAACATGACAGGAGGAAAAAGGGTTTTATCTTTATAAAGAATGTCAACATATCTTACTTTCCCTTACAAAGCGTGTCAATGTGTCTTTCATAATAAAAGAGCAAGCTATTCCTTAAAAACTATAATCTTCCAAAACACACAACTTAGGAAAAGTCTTTATATCATTCATGCAAATGTCATGTTTTCTCTCTTGCAAATTTCTCACTTAGAAAGAAAGTTGACATGCTTTATAAACACAAAAGCATGAAATTGATGTATGTCCCTGCAGTTCACAAAATCACAAATCAAACAAAATACACATTGCAGATTACGCCACACACACTAATTAGTAGCTGAAATTTCTTTCAAATTCCCCTAGGCTTATTTGCCAAGAAGGATTCTGAAAAAGAGTGAGATGCTCGTGACCCATCTATATTCCAACCTATTCTGAAACAAATATTTCACAAAACAAAGAAGTCACCTGTATATAACAAATACATAAAGAATTAGAGCTCTTTAATAAAAAGAGAGATTAATAAATTAGATTCAAAAATATAACCTCTATATTTTATTATATAAACCTCAGAGGAAACCATTCAGAAGCAGGACAGAAAACCCAAATCGGTTGTGAGTTCTATACTTAGATTTCACCATCCAATTGTCCGGTGTGACTTTCTCAAGCACTATAACAGCCTTAACATAGAGTCATGGACAGTCCCCTTTGGTACTCCAATTTATCTTTTCACCCAGGTAACCTTCCCTTGGTGATAGATGGTCCCTTACACCAAAGATCACAGCAATATTCAGGTTACTCCCAGCCCTAAAGAACCAGTCATTTACCCCAGTCACTTGTTCCTTAAATCTCACACCAAAGACAGCGCTTGTGGCCAGTCCTATAATAAACTATCTAAAGATTTATTAACTAGGAAAAGGAAGTGTGATATTTACAAGGTTAAAGCAGTTAAACATACATACACACAAATGAGTTCCTGTCTTATGTTAGGTAATAGAAGCCTCTATAATAGGCAAGCTCTATATGTCCTTTAGGGCTAACCCAGGCTAAGCACTGGGGATCTTTTGCTTATGCTTTGTAATCCTTGCTCCTCCGTGTCAAAGCAGCATAAAAGATACAGTTTCTCCTTATTAGGGCCTCTTATTCCTTCCCCACTTCTGCTTCAAGTTATAAATTCAGCTGTTGGGAGAATTCAGTTGCAGTCTCCTCTTCATGGGTGGAGCAATCAACAAAGTCTGTGGTCCTCTGATGCTCCACAGTGGTTTGTCTGGTATAGATGGGCCTTCTTTTGTTGGGCAGGATGGCGATCTAGTATTTCACACTTGGTAATGCTTCTCTCTTGACTGGTGATTTACAGTTACAGAGCAAACACTTAAATATTACCTTGTAACATGGGATACAAATATTATCAGTGAGATTAATGCATGCAGCAACTTATAAGCATTCCACAAAGTCTAAACACTAAAAACATTTTTATAAGACTCATACCTATTTTAATAATACTAGCACACAGATGAACCAAACTGGCATGAGTTGGCACCTGGTCTGGCAGCATGAGTCAGTAGTCTCTCCAAAAAGGCAACATCATCTGCATACTTGAGATCTTCTAAAGAAAGTATTAGGAAAAACTGTGTGGGTAGTTAACCTCCGGAATAGGCTTCAACAGGAAGTTATGGAATCTCTGTCACTGGAAGTTTTTAAAAACAGGTTGGACAAACACCTGTCAGGAATGGTCTAGGTTTAGTTGGTCCTTCCTCAGCAAAGGGGACTTGACTTCTCAAAGTTTCTTCCAGCCCTATAGTTCTAGGATTCTATGAATCTTTAGATTTCGCACCTCCTATTTTGTCAATCAGCTTTGTCATCGGGTAGCCTATTAGAACAGTAAAAATGTAGGTCAGAGAACATGTCCCTGGAGTACTCCTGAATCTATTGAAAACCAATCTGTAATACAAATGTTGACCCTCATATAGCTAAATGTACTACAGTACAATTCCTCTACTAAGTCACTAAGTCCTCCAGCACCCTATGCTGACGTAGCAGTATCCACAGTGCTGATCAATGCACTGAGACTAAAAGCAATTGCAAAGTCTATAGACACAATATTAACTTCCTTTTGTCACTCTCATCATTTTTAAATAATATTAAGTAGAGCACGCTGTGATGGAATATACTCCTGTATTCACACCCTACACACTATGGTAATAATCTTTGTGTAAGGTATGCCTTGTAAGGCATCATTTGAAAACTCATAATTTGTTGGTCAGTAGTGTCCTGATAAAATGTGTGCCAGCACTGTATGTGAAGTATAAGTTTATCCTGTATGATGTTTTTAACTCATGTTCCAAATCCCAAAACCCCGCCTAGCCAGAAGTTAACAAATAGGTCTGTCCGAAACAAAGGAACATGTGTTTGTCTTAATTTGCATTTAAGCAGTAAACAGAGTCATCAAGCAGAAAGGGAAAACAAAAGAAGCTTCAAACTGGCAAAAAAAACAGCAGGGAACATCCTTCCACACAGACTTTGTCTCCTGGGTCTCAGATGGAAATGTTTTTCAAGAGGGAGACTGAAACTATAAAAGGGAAGGACAAACACCCCTGGGGACAAGCCCCCTCACTGACCATCACATTCTCTGCACCTGAGAAGACAACAGCATTATTCCTTACAATTTAAGCAGACTGGATGCTGAAAAAGATGCCTTTTATACCACATTAGATGACATTGTCTCTAGTATGTCACCCTGGCTTCATATTGTCATCT
Source organism: Chelonia mydas (assembly GCF_015237465.2). Taxonomy (NCBI): domain Eukaryota; kingdom Metazoa; phylum Chordata; order Testudines; family Cheloniidae; genus Chelonia; species Chelonia mydas. The sequence continues at coordinate 193,876,674 of NC_057850.1, read as the reverse complement.
TAGGAGATATGAATGCAAGACTTGGCCATGATAGAACTGGATTTGAACTGGTACTTGAGCCACACATCTTACTGGAAAGAAGATCAGATAATGATGTGCATCTATTAAAATTTGCTTCCACATATGGACTATTTTTAATAGCTATTTGGTTACAGCACAATTCCCATAAGTATACATTTCAATAGCCATTGGGCAACAATGCAACTTTGCATCACATTCTAGTTCAGAAATCCTTGACTAAACTCATCCATGATGTACGTGTATGTAGGCGTGCTGGCCTTCCACTGAAATCTAATTGACTCCTAATAGCAGCTATAATGTTCTATTTAATAAAGTTCCAGAGATGGGTATTGGTTGCATCTGAATGCTTCAATGTTAAGTTACTTGATGACGTGACGTAATAGTTAAAAGCGTTTCCTACAAATATTCCATATTGGATGACCAGCTGCCTACAGTGGAGGAAGAGTGGGCTTTCTTTTGGGATTTTATCACAGAGATTACTGGAGAACAACTTGGACTAAGGAGAATGAAAAAGCAACATTGGATTACAGGTAATACCATCAAATTATGAGAGGACTTAAGAAGTTGCAGTGCAGAACAGATGTACTAGATACTAGAAGGCCAAAGTGAAGTCTATGAAGAGGAGGAGGACACGGGCAATAGAGGGAAAAAATGTCTTGAACAAGCAGTCAGGAGGACCTGCTGGAAGGATCATAATCAATGGTGGAATAGTATGGTGCAACACATTGAGGAAGCTTCTGAAAGATATGATCAAAAATATGTATTTGAGACTTTGAAGGCCCTAACTATCACCACTTCTGCCATTTAAGAACAAATATGCACAATACTGCCAAGATATTGATGCACAACTCAAGCAATGGTGTGAGCACTTCTATGAATTAGTGAATAGATCTGCACCAAGAAGTAAACTACAACTGAACCCAGCAGAAAACAGGCCAATGAAAGAGGAAGTGATTCTTGCCATCAAACAGTTATGAAAAGATAAAGCAGCCCTGGTCTTGACAATATTTCATCAGAATTGCTAAAGAGTGGAGGCCCAGATTTAGTACACAGGATTCTTAGAGTTGCCTTTAAGTTTGGGAAATCAGTCACATTACAGAAGATTGGAAAAGGGGCTGCATCACCACTTTGGGAAAAAAAAAAAAGGAGAGTAAGCAATCAGCCTATGTCAAACCATTCTGCCAAATTACTAAATACACTGTGCTTTTCTTTCACATGAAAGATTACATGGTGCCTGAACACAGAAAATTACTGCTGGTGAGACAGCTCGGCTGGAAGAGTAGCTGCATTTGCCTACAGTGCAACAGTCCCTCATCAGTGCTATGGCATATCAATCACTTTTAATTTTAAAATGTATTGAAAAGTTAATCATGCTGCACAGTACATTATACTCTACATACGAATCCATTTTGACTGGTACGCTGATTTCTGTACAAGAGCCCAACATGTTTTGTTGTTTTCAACAAAGACACCTTTAATGTTTCTTTTTGAAAACTAGGCTTACATGGGGGGGCGGGAACCCACAACAATTTATTTGTCTGTTCCATTGCCAGGGATTTTTTTAACCTATAATTCCACAGAAAGGCTCTCCAAGCACACTAGAATTGTAATGCAAGTAAGATTACAGCCATCTGTATCTCTTCATTTTCACCTCTTTCCTCTGACTATACTCCCTCTTCTGAAATTGTGTGGTACGGACAGAGTATTAAAAAAAAATAATCAAGCACTGAAATCATTGCCAAATACACAGAAAGGGAACAGGAATGTCATTAAAACATTTGTGTGTGTCAGGTTTTCAAGTATTCATTTAATGTTATTTCATTTCTTTGTTTAGATTTATAACAAAAGAGGGAGCAGGGTTCCTAGCCAAGCTTTCTAGGCATGATCACTATATTTTAAAAGTAAAGCATAAAAAGCCAATTACATCCCTTAAAGCCAGAAGATAATCAGGGATAACAATACAATACCTTGCCACACCCACTAACACCAGCCTTTATTGTGCCCCTCCCTCGTCTAATTGCCAGAACAAAGAGGTGGGCTATACAACAAGCTCTGAGTGTCAAGAAACGTGCACTCTGTTGGGTCAAAAGAGAGTGAGAAATGAATTCAAAAGTTGAGGAGCCCTCCTGGAACAGGCTGTGTTGGCAGCTCTCACTTATATTTACGTTTGCTAAAATTTGATTTATTTTTTTTTATTTTGACAGATAATATCAACGTTTATATTTAAGCAATTTTTAACTTTTATCAACTAAAATTTTTACAGTTGCAGGAAATTATGGGTGAGTCAGACAATAATTATTTAATGACAGTAGGCACTGGTGTCAAAAATTAAAACTTTATAACCATTAAAACACAAATTGTCAACTTCAGATGTTAAAATATACGAAGTACATATCCTTAAATCAAACTCAAGTAAGTTCTCAAGCATCATTTTCCTTACTTTGCCTATCTGTACATTTAGATGATCATCAATGGAAATGTTTTCATTGGTTTGTGTGTGTAAAGTGAAATTGACATTACCAATAAAAATCTAATACTTCCAAGCCTACTCCCTGCTGGGGCTCCAGCTTTAGAGCCTCTGATGGCCACTACTGTGGCCCTAGAACATGGGGAGAGAGAGAGAGAGAGACACACACTCTCTCTCTGTTTCTCATATACAGGCACCTCCCAAGCCATTTAGGAATTTATAGCTCAAAACTAAACATCTTGAACTCCACCCTAAAACTGACAGTAAGCCAGTGTAGATCCCAGAGCCCTAACATTGTGGGCTCCAACACAATATACAGCTGAAAACATAGGCATCCACACTATGCACCAGCCTCAGTTTCAGGTTGATATAGCAATGTGGCCCCAAGCAAAACTCATGCATTGCATTAGTCTGATCTTCAGGTGACAAAGATGGATTACAGTAGCAAGGTTCACATCTGAGAGAACTGGTCATTATCTTCAGACTAGCCACAAACTGAAACAACAGACATCACTCACTGCTGCAATGTGGTCATCTGACAGCACTGGAGGAGTCTAATAATGCCCCCATATTGTAAACTCTCATAACAATGGACAGGGACACACTTCCAATTAAAGGAGGAAGGTATAACCTGGCCAAGTCTTCCAGTTGCTCCCACTACCATCAACTAGTCTTATCTGGATGAGCTTCAGCCAGCTCCTATATCCCAGTCTGTACCACACACTGATTAAGGCATACAACAGCACCTGTGGAATTGAACTAGACTGAGAAATAGAGTTGGGTATCATCAACGTAGTGAAAAAGCCATAGTCTATACCTCCCCGCTAACCCTTCCAATCCCCCTTATTCGATAAAATTGAAAAAGATGGGAGATACGATGCAGAAAAGCAATTGTCTATCACAACCTCTGGAATCTCTCAAAGATGTGAAGCCATAAAAGGCAGCACCTCCCACTAGACTTCACTGGTGAGCCAATTAAATCATAGAAGAATCATAGAAGATTTGGGTTGGAAGAGACCTCAGGAGATCATTTAGTCTAACTCCCTGCTCAAAGCAGGACCAACCCCAACTAAATCCTCCCAGCCAGGGCTTTGTCAAGCCAGGCCTTAAAAACCTCCTGCATAGGTATAGGATCCTGCATAGGATATTCCACCACCTGCATAGGTAACCCATTCAGTGCTTCACCACCCTCCTATTGAAATAGTGTTTCCTAATATCCAACCTAGACCTCCCCCACTGCAACTTGAGACCATTGCTTCTTATTCTGTCATCTGCCACCACCGAGAACAGCCTAGCTCCATCCTCTTTGGAACCCACCCACCCCCCATTCAGGTAGTTGAAGGCTGCTATCAAATACCCCCTCACTCTTCTCTTCTGAAGACTAAATAACCCCAGTTCCCTCAGCCTCTCCTCCTAAGTCATGTGCCCCAGCCCCTAATAATTTTCGTTGTCCTCTGATGGACTCTCTCCAATTTGTCCACATCCTTTCTTTAGTGGGGGGCCCAAAACTGGATGCAATACTCCAGATGAGGCCTCACCAGTGCCCTCGATCTTCCCTCGATCTGCTGGAAATGCTCCTACTAATGCAGCCCAATATGCTGTTAGCCTTGTAGCCTTCTTGGCAACAAGGACACACTGTAGACTTATATCCAGCTTCTCATCCACTGTAATCCCTAGGTCCTTTTCTGCAGAACTGCTGCTTAGCCCGTCGGTCCCCAGCCTATAGCAGTCCATGGGATTCTTCCATCCTAAGTGCAGGATTCTGCACTTGTCCTTGTTGAACCTCATCAGATTTCTTTTAGCCCAATCCTCCAATTTGTCTAGGTCACTCTGGACCCTATCCCTACCCTCCAGCATATCTACCTTTCCCCCCCCAGCTTAGTGTCATCCGGGAACTTGCTGAGGGTGCAATCCATCCCATCATCCAGATCATTAATGAAGTTATTGAACAAAACCGGTCCCAGGACCGACCCCTGGGGTACTCTGCTTGATACCGGCTGCCAACTAGACATCGAGCCATTGATCACTACCCATTGAGCCCGACGATCTAGCCATCTTTCTAACCACCCTGATCTCCTAATCAATAATCCTGAAGGCAGCTGAAAGATCTAACCATATCAGCACGAAGAAGTGATCATCATACATTGCCAGGAGATTATTTGTTACAGATAACAGCACAGTCTCTGTGCCATACCTAGGTCTGGACAAGAGGTCAAGGAGACCTGAGGCAGGCAGATACCAAAGGTTGACATGTCAGAAAGCATCTTAAACTTAAAAGGGAACAGAAAATTAGGAACCAGGGAATAGATGGATAGAATGCAAACATCAAATGTTTGAGGGCCGGGTAGGAGAAAGGGTTGTGACTTGTCATATAACAGCTTCCTAAATGGAAGGCAGCAACTTTCCCCTTTGGGAAGACATTGACAGTGAATCCAGCAGGCCTTCCTTGTTATTCTTCTCCAGCCAAGAAGGACATTGGTCCAATGCATACATTGTAGCAGAAAGAATACAACACCTCTCGTGCCACAGCTAGCAATGCTGACCTAAACTCAGAAAGAAAAATAATTGTGTTTTTTTCCCCAATATTTTTAGGTGAATCAGCACACACTATGAACGATTCACTTTGGATGATGGACATCAAACCTGATGGTACTAGCAGAAGATCATAAGGTGATGTGTGCCCTGGAAAAGCCTACATAAAATATTGGTTTATATTTTTATTTCTCTACTTATATGATCATCAGAATACCTCGTAGACTGCTTGTCAAAAGCAGAGGCATCCTCCTATGACTTAAAGCTGTATCAGGTTTTTCTTTAAGTACAAAGAGGTTTCCTGTTCACAAGTCCATACTCCAGTACTAACTCAACTAAATGGCCTGCAACATATTTTTTCCCATGAAGTAAACATTTGTCTTGCATATTGCCCTCTTCAAGGAAGCAATCCCTTATTTACAGAAAGGTATTTTCTCCCTGTATACTTGCATTGGGACCTCATATCATCATTTCTGAAGGAAAACACAGAGACTTGAAACTGCTTCTTGAAACAAAACAGTCCTTCCATTAATATATAAGGTAATGTACTTGTTATGGGCTGTGTGATGGGGTTCACTCACCACTGCAGTCCCTCCTGCTGGCTGTCTTGGGGATTAGCTCTGTTTGCCAGTGTGCCCGCTTCTGGTGATGTCTTGCCACCATCACTTCTGCTCCAGGACCCACGTCACTCCAAGGACTACAGCGTCTTTTTCTGGACACGGCCCTCCGGCTGTGCTGCACTCTGTGCTTCCCCCTTCTGGGGGACAGTATCGCAGTCTGCTGTCCAGCCACTTCCCTCAGTGGCAGGGGGACGGGGGCTGCCCACTACTCTGGGTCCCGTCCAAGGGACTCTGTAGATGGCAGCCACATGTTGCGTCCCCTCAAACCACTCAGTATCTTTCCCTGGGCCACTTCCCCGTGGCCCAAGCACCCTCTTTGCCCTTGCCTCAGGGCCTCAGCCTGCAAATTCCTGCCAACTGGAGCCATCTTTAGCTCTCCTTGGTCACTGCTAGCAGGACTGCTCTATCCAGGGTTCTGGCGCTCCTTCCTCCTGCTAGGAGCCTGATTTTTCCTCCTTGAGCTCCAGGCAGCTACTGAACTGCTCTGCCTTGCAGCTCTTCTTATATGGGCCTGCCTGGCCCTGATTGGCTGATCCTATAAACCGTTCTGTGATTGGGTGCCTTCTGCACAGCCTCGCTATGGCTCTATTAACCCCTTAGAGCCCAGTGTGGGGAAAGCGCCCCATCACAGGCTGATAAGGCAGATTCAGAGAAAAAGTACCTTTTAGAAATAATGCTGTACTTGAATATCTTTTAGAATTATTGTCCCTGGGCTGAATCCTCAGGTATGATGGCAGTGTGTTCAGTGCTTATGAAGAGGGGAACAAAGGTAATTTTCTGCCATCTTACAGATTCTAGGAGTAACCAAGGGCCTGTTCAGTCCCTTACACAAATAAGAGCAGACTCAGGGCTTCTCTAGGCTGCCCTGACTTGTAACCATCCCCTAAAGGCCATCATACTGGTGGGGATTGCTGGAAATCGGTGCACTTTACTCACTCCTCATCCTGTCTCCAGCATGCCCGAAAATATCCCCAAAACCAAGTTCAGGAGAAGAGGTAGTTGGCATAGGCACAGCTATGTTGGTTCTATGCCAGCCCAGGCTCAATAAAAAAGATTATTAGTCTATGACTGGGGGAGCAGAAAGGTTGCAGAAAATCAACTCCCTCCATCCTCTGCTTTTCTGAGCTGTGTGAAATCCAAACTCAGTGTTGCTGAGAATCTGAACCTGTAACTCTAGCTGTTTTAGCTGTATTTCTATTTTTCATATAAATGTCTTACCCTTTTTTGCATCATACTAGACTATTTGTTTCTATAATATCATGTGGCAGTGAGTTCCACATGGTTATATACTTATTTTTTGGAAAAGTATTGTTAGCATAAACAAATTTAAATGGTCTGTAATACTAGTTCACCAGTGTAATTGTGGCATAACTCTGTTGAAACTAATGGATCTACCCCTTGTTTACAACAGTATAACTAAGAGTACATTTTCTTTTAATTTCACTAGGTAACTTCAACAGAATAGCTCATATGAGTAGAACTCTGACCTACAGAAAGAAATTCATGTGTTAACCCATTGCACCAGACAGAACATGTATGTTTCTCAGGTATCTTATGCTACCTATTTGTACTAATTCTTCCACATATACATTTGTTCATTTTGCTCATTACTTTTGGTGGATTTTCCTTACATCTAAATTTCCTTGCATTATTGATATCTTTAGTAAAACATGTCTATATTTCATTTTTATCTGTTGTTCTGTTCAACCATTTGTCACTGTTTTCAATTGATAATGCACTACTTTATTTTTAAGACACGTTATATGTCATATAGCACTGATACACACACACACACACCAATCACAGATTTTCAAAGAGAAATTTTGATGGCATTAAAAAGTTTTTCTGTTCTGAAATGGGATAGAGCTGCAGAGAGAAAAAACACATGAAAATGCATGGGAATTTTGTTCCTCTGAGTTATTTTCCCTCCATATTTAATGTATCTATGCAGTTTAAAATCAGCCCTTTAAAGGTTCCCAGATATACTAATTTACCTATATTACTTATCCTTTGAAAGCGCAAAGGCAGGCTCTTCAGCTGCCAATCATCATATTATGCAGATAAACTATTTTTGTTTATCAGTCTTTGTACAAGTCATTCACAAAAATAATCAATAGTATTGTTCTTACATGGCAACTTTTGTCATTGTACAACATCTTGTCAGAAATATGCTACCAATATATGCTAGATGATAAATGGTAAAACTGAAAGTGAGTTTCCCTAGAATTGGAAAAGATCAATCTATTCTCTCTCATTTGTTGACTATTTGATCTATCAACTGACTGTACTGCCCTCATTTTTAAACAAGGACACAGATTTCCTGAAAATTAGTACTGTCCATAACTATGTTTTCATATTTTAACAATATCAGAAGAGAACATCCATGCCCAGGGCAGCCTCCTTGGATCCCAGAAACCAGTGGTGCTAAAAAGGGACTCACACCAAAATGCCCTCCTTCTCAGAAACCAGCCCATCCACCCAACCCAAAGTCTTTAAGATACTGAAGAATGTGAGAGCCACCACGTGCAACTCTTGAGTGGCTAGGCTAGCAAAAACCATCTCAGCTCCCTGCTAACTGGTATAGTCAACACATCCTTTGGGGAAGGCAACCTACCAGCTTTTTAAAAACATGCAATAGTTTAACCACTGCTCCAGAAGCCTTCACTAGATGCAACTAATGTGTTCAGCTATCGCCCACTATCCACCCCTTCTTCTTGAGTAAAGTCACAGACAATCTGGCAAAATGCTGCCCCCTGCAAAACTGGCCTGCAGCCTGTATCCCTTTCATTCTTGTTTCAAAGCACGATGCGACACAGTGATGGGACAGATTGCCCTAGAGATTGATCTATTTCCATCATGAATAAATGGGCAGACCTCTCCACATATCCTACTTATCTTCTCTGTAGCCTGAAGTGCTTCTACCACATCTTAGAGACATAGAAGGGGGGAGAATTATTGCACAGAGCTGGCTGTACTAGTTGTCTCGGACTAATCTCAAAGAGTCTCCAAAGAATTGGTCAAAACTATTAGTCAATGGCACCTGCTCTGAGATCTTCAGGACTCTTCACCGTTATTAGGTATCCAGGGCTCAGTATTTGACTGTGACAAGCTCATGCCAAGGGGAAGGAAGCAAACGATGCTCCAAACCACTTTTCTCTCTCTGCATGATTCTGTGTGGAGCCTGAGACCAAACCAGCTGATGGCACAAGTTTAAGCAGCTTATGACTGCTCTAACTTATACCAGCAGTGCTATGTACATAAGAATGGTCTCTATGGATTAAATATTGCCTCTACAGCCCTGGACCATCAAATTATCCAAAATACTGGAGGACAACCTGCAAAGCAACACAGTGTAAGAAAGATAGGATATGAAACAAACCTTAGTTAAGCAAAATGCTTAACTGATCATGCGTATCAGCTTTCATAGGGATCTCTGAATTTCGATTGCTTAATGAAAGAAAAGTACTCAAGGTGAATTTAATTTTATAGAAAGTTTTGTTATGATCCTTAACAGTAGCAACTAATAGATAAGGTATAGCAATGGCAAAAATAGGATTGGACTATGGTTTTGCTAACAAACTAGAAAATGTGTCAATACAATAACTACCCAGGTTTTCAGAGTCAGATAATACAACCACAATAGAAAATAATACTCTTCCATCCTAGGTCCCACTTGTGCCAACTCTGGTATTGCTAACAAAACAGAGGAAAAACAATAAAGCTAAAGCCTAAAACAATTTGGTCAATTACTTTCCTGACAATTCAACCCGATTTCCTTCCCAATGGATCTATAGTACTCAACCCTTTTAACCTACATGCCAACGAATTACATTAGGCCCAGGATCCGATTAGCACTCCTAACTAACATAAATATTATGACAAACTCTGTTTATGACAAAGTGTATAGACTGTGTGCATTTCAAGTGGTTTTTACACTTGGTTTTGTTCTGTGTCTGTATACATCTAGAACTTGAAAGGCTGTATGAACCTATTAACAATGGTAGACAAATGTAGTGTTTCACAATCTTAGTTAACAGTAACTTGTTCGGTTTCAAAGCTGTTTTTCAACATGCTAGATTGAACCCTGTTACAAAACAAGGACATGCACTGGAACTCTGTGACAATGATTAAAGCACATACACATTCATATACACTTCTTTACTAATTAGGTACTCAATTTTAGGAAACAGTCAACCATCTGATTTGGGTTGTCACCCAAGAAAAAGTCTCTATGATACTTATCACCAGATCCTTGCTCAGCCATCAGCTTTCAGCTCAGTTTTTGTTCACAGCAGGAGTGGACACTGTAAATACATATGGAGTGAAGGATGGATGTGACCATAGTCTTTTCCTGGCATGCTAACAGGCAGCCTAAATTGCTGGAAAATAGACAGAGACAGTTAAAAGTGCCTATCTGAGATAGGTACTTGATATCACTAGAAGGATGCCCAAGTGGCCAGCCCAGGACCTCATTTTGCTCCCTTCCAGGTGTCTTCAGCTTTTGGGAAACAATGTGCTGAAGGAGACAGGTCATTTTATCCCATTTCTGCTCAGTGGTCCAACTTGTTTCCTCTTCTTGGAGATGCTGACATGGACCAGTTAGACACTGCCCCCTTCTTCTGATGAAGATTCAAAATATCCAACCAAAATCAGAGTTGTCCTCTCTCACTATCCAATTAAGGAATGAGGCATCACCTCTGAGTTTTTGCAACTGGGGCTGGAATTTTCCAGTCCCTTTGCTCTTGTCATACCAGCTTGCTTAAGACAAGTTAGGCTGTAGCTGTTTGTACCACCATCTTGGGACATACATTGAGGAGTGGCTGGTTTGCTCCAGTCAGCAACATACCTCCACAAGTCGGTTTCCATCTGTACAAATCTTCCATTTCTGTTCTCCTTGTTTTACAAAAATGGGGGACCTTGGTATGTATAGCTGAGCTGTCTGTGCATTACTGATCAAAGGGTTACATTTCTGATTATTTCACTCTGTGACCAAGTGTCCTTATAAACACACTATTTGATTTCAGTTCCTTTAATTTACTTCCTCTTTCATCACAGGTGTATTCCCTAACTTGATAGCATAAGCATGCTTGACTGCAAATATTAACCATACTTCTTCACTAAATTAAAAGAAATCAATATGAGTGCAACCCCCTTCTCTCCTACCAGGATTGCTCATGAGGTAAAAGCACCATTAATGTTTACAATATTTTGCTCTAAGTTGTATCACTTCCTTTTTACATATATAACTTCATTTAATCACAATTATTGATTCAGTCTGGTTCCCTATTTTTCCTGTGGTATCTGACAATGTAATATGGTATCTTAATATTTGATATTTATATTTTAATTCATCACTCAAAAGGAAAGTCTCTTCAGTGCTCACTTACAAAAGGCTGTAGAAATTCTGAGTTTCCTCAGAGTACTTGGCAACTCTGAAGAAATTTTCCCATTAGACTGAGTTTTTTGTTTCATTTTGTGAATCTCAGCTCTCTGTCCTATCTTTTCTAAAAAGCCTCGATGCCTGGGCAATTCTTAAATAGTAAAAACTCATAATTTGGGGGCATTCATTATTACAACAGGCTCAGGTGAATATCACCACAGCACTACACTAGCTTCTTGGGCTCCCTATTCACTACAAGACCAGATTCAAGGCCCTTATGTTGATTTTCAAGCCCCTCACCAAATGGGCCCGGGCTCTTTTTAGGGTACACCTAGACTGCAAGAAAAGCCCCTCAGCACCGAGTTTCAGACCTGGGCTTGGGCTTGGGCTGAGGGGCTAGAAGCAGCAGTGCAGACACTCGGGCTTGGGCTGTTCCCTGGGCTCTGAGACCCTCCCCACTCGTGGGGTCTCAGAACCCAGGCTCCAGTCCAAACTCAAACATCTTCGCTGCAATTTTATAGCTCCACAACCTGAGCCCACTGACCCGCGTCAGCCGCAACCATGCTGCGGGTCTTTTATCACAATGTTGATGTATCCTTGAGGAGTCTCTCACAAAGACCATGATTGGCCCTGACAACTGTGCTTCTCTGGAACTGCAAACCAAATGAGTAAAGCTTGTGGCAGCAAAGAGCAGAGGAAGTCCATAGTCATGGAACTCTTCCCAGAAGAGTGTAAGGCTATCATGAATATCACTGCCTTCAGAAACACATACAAGACCCATCTCTTCCATAGCATCCACCTTGGAATATTTCAGAAGATTAGGCAAATTAATTTTTTGAAAAAAAACCCACCCAGGCTTACCTCGGAGAGAAACCAAAGAAGATGTTAGTGCTACTGTTACATCTGCAATTTTATTTATTTTAAGTTATTCCAATGCCTTGGTGATGGTGGCAGTGTTGATAGGTAAGAAAAAGTGAACAGTTTCCTAAACTCCAGCCTTAAAATTTCTTCCTGGCTCATTCTTCAAAATACCATTTTCCAGTGAACCATTCTAAAAAGAGACTGGCAGATTTTCCTTATTGAAGTCATTGTAGACAGCAGAAAGAGGAATATTATGTGGTCCACTGGGAGCCTAAACACCAATCTGTCTTCTGTATACACAGTCTCACTGAATGAAGTGCCAAAGAGATGAAAGCACTCCAAGTAAATGCCTGATAAGGCCTTGCTTCTTATCCCTCCTGGTCTTATTGAACTGCCCAGCTGTGCATCTTAGAGAGATTCAAAAAACAGATTCTTGACTTTAAAAAGATAACTTTGCTGAAAGCTAAAATCCCAGCACTTCAGCCTTTTATTTTTTAATTTATTCTTAATGTTCCCTAAATGGCATCTGAAGATGAATTTGAAAGATGCCTCATTCATTTAAGCTTTCACTTACCACGCAAATATGGTTAAAGATTGAATCAAACAACAGTTGTGGTGTTTCAGACTTACGTGTGACAAACATAAAATTTGTTTGCAGCAAATGTGTATAATATTGGGTTCTTTGCTATCAAAGAACAGCGTAAAATCATTAGGATTGAACTTGCCAATTGAAAGCAGGGTTCTCGTGTTACATATTAATCTGCTTTCAATGTGTCTTAAAAATCTTTACAAAAAATTGAAATAAAATTACTGTGAAAGAAACATATAGTGCGTACAATTTTAAAGACCGTTGAGATGTTTAAAGCCACTTGTAGTCAGATAAAAATATTTATATTGGATTCCACTGTGGTAGAAAGTAGAGCACTGCAGTGCTATTCACAATAATCATGTACTCTTATAGAATAAAGGGAGATTATAGTTGTACTCAAAGCTAAGTATATAATGCAACAAACTCTTGAACCAATTTCTCCATTTTCCTGCATGTCACACTACAGAGCCACCTAAAATATCTCACTCTACAGGTACATTATTAATGTGCTAATGGTTTCAAAAGACATCGACAATATGTCAAACTACTAACTGGAACTTGCTCAACATCCAGAAAAGAATTTTGGTAGTGGATAAGCTAAGATACTCATTTGTTGCTGAATATCATACACACTTTATTTCTCGTTCCTCATTCCAACTCCTCAAGATTTTTTTTCAAAAATAAGCCTGTTTTTGACTCTCTAGTCTAAATGGAAGCTAAAACTTCAAGACATTTGTTTATCTCCACTTATGCTAAATGAAATATTTGCTGTTGCAGTTGAGGGACCAATACATACATTTTAAATTTGCGTGCCTTGGGCCACATTACATGTTTGAAGAGCGATAAGAAATATTGTCTAATACTGAATTCTTTACCAGGCATTTATACTTCCAAAATGTTGTTAAAATAGGAGTATGTAATATATTCATTATACATCTAGGGCTAGTGTTTAGGGTGCTGTATTGCTGTCTGATCCCAGTAATGGGGCATTTAATGGGATAGCCTCTCCGAGGTGCAAATTCTTCCCCTGCTCCCTCCATGTTTCCCAGGGAAGCAAAAGCAGTTTACTACCCTCTTTCATGATCACCAGCTTAGCTGCACTGGCAGGTGCATACAGGGAATGGGGAGGTGGAACAACTCCCTGCCCGTTTGTTGGGGTGGGAGGGTACTGGCTAAGCACACCTGCCCCCCCCCCCGCACATGCCTGCATTAGAAAAGCAGGAAAGCCACAGAAGAGGTATGTGGGGAAAATATTATTTCCCCCTTATACAGATTCTAAGGGCCAGATGGTGGCACACTGCTTAGAATCTATTTGTCACTCATATAAAATTGTTTATTAGAAAAAGTAATACATTTGCTTCCTGCAGATCAGTACATCAGGTACATACATCTCTCTCTGATGTTAAAAAAACACAATATATTGATCTTGGTAGTTCGTGCTTTACAAAATGTATTTTCTTCAGCAGCAAAAGGCCCAGTCCTGGAAGGTGATGAGTGACCTCAGCGCCCACTGAAGTCTAGGTCACTCTGTATCTTGCAGGGTTGGTACTAAGGGATTGAAATACATTCTGGAATTGAACTGTAGTCCATGTGAGTTCTGGGAACACTCAAAGGTGAAACCCTGTTGCATCTTGTTCCCTTCAGGTGTCTAATCACTTCTGGCTGCATCTGAAAAATTGCAGGACGATGCTAGTTTCTGAGCTGGCTGAATGCTCTTAACACAGACTGATGTTAGTTCCCTAAAGTTTAATATTCTGAACAAAACAAAACACAAAAATTAAATTTCCTTTTCAAGGAAACCTAAGTGGGTGCTTTGTGATTCTTCAATTCACAACATTTGAGGTCTACTAAAAACTCAACTAACGTTGCTAAAAGCAAAATAGTCTTCTTTTTTAAGTGAAAATAAGTAAATTAGCTCAGACCACACAGTACGTACAAAAGGATAATATTTTTAACATTTTTTCTTAAGTGTTTAATAATTAAACAAGTCAAGTTTTTGCAGGCTTTGCAGGTTAGACACTAAAAGTTGGCGGGTTGCTTTGGTGCCTTAATAGCTTTTACCTAGCCAGTTGTTCAACCTTTCAGGAAGATACTGTTGCAGCAATGAAAACTGTGAGTTCAAGGTATTATGAAAACATTCACAGAGTTAATAAAAAGATAGTCATTCTGAAAGCACTTAAGCCAACACAAAATTTACAACACTGCCAAGTCACACAATGAAGAGTTCTTAGCAATGTTTTGCAAAGGTATCTACAGGTTCTCAATGTTTCATGCTGTATTCATATTCTCCTCCTCCCAATCGCTGGTAATCTGCACCCAGCACATTTTCCAGCTTGAAGTGCTATTATCATAAATGAAAAAGAAAAGGACATTTAGATGACTTCCATTCCCATTTTATTTTTTGCTCTCTCGACCTCCTGGTAAGTTGTTTTACTATGAAAATTTCATTACAATCTCTATTAAATTCAAAATGGAATAGAGCAAGGATGATACAATTCATTTTATGGACATTAATAATTATAGAAAAGGTAACGGTGTGACTAGTCCTTTCATCGAAACAGCAAAGGCTGTAATAACTTTCTACATTATGGGAGCTTACCTCCACCTTGTTTAAGAAATGGCTCTTCATTGTATTATTAGTCATTTCTTAAGCATAGAACAAGGATGCCACTGCACCAAACAGGTAGCAACATGACTGTAAATTAAATGAGTTTCTGGCACAGAAATTAGATACTACAAAAACTAGCCTATCAAAAATGTCTGCATACCATGATAAATAAACTACAATACTCACCCTATGGTCATGGCCCACAACAAACCTCTCAGCGTCCCCTGTCAATACCGATTAGCTGTCGCACAAATGTACCATTCTGATATAGTGACATATATTATCTTTAGAAGGCCACTGAAGGGGCTTCTTTTACTTTCATAAATGAATTAAAGAAACATTATGACCCATCTAGAACAGTCATACTTTTAGTTCTATCTATCTTCTATCTTAGAATTTTACACTGCTATCCTTCACTGTACTATCTGAGCACCTTCCATGTAAAATCAATAGCAAATAGACTCCTGGAGTCTCTGCCACTTGTCCCTTTGCAGGGTCAAAAATCTGCGTGGGATACAGGGTTTTTGTTTTGTTTTGGGGAGGGAAGTTGGTAGGAATGGGGGAATAAAAGGGGATATTCATATTGCGTGTGTCACTTATGGTGGAAAAGGTTTCTCTACAAATAATGTCTCCACCTAAATATGCATTATAGCAAATCTACTGAAGGGAAGTTATTCCATGCCATAAAGACTGATACAGAATAACCAGACAAGATGTATTCACATGCCCACTTCCAGGAAAGAACATAGCACTGGAAGGGACCTCCTGGGTCATCAAATCCAATTCCCTGCTATTGCAGGCCACTCTGTTATATAATCTCCATTCATAAATGTTTCAAGCTCCATGTTAAAACTAGTTCAGTTTCTTGCCCCCACTACTCCTGTTGGGAGGCTGTTCCAGTACCTCACTCCTCTGGACAGTTAGAATCCTTCTAGTTTCCAGCCTAGATGTATTCATGGCCAGTTTATACCCATTAGTTCTTGTGCCAACATTAGCCTTTAGATTAAATAGGTTCCCCTTCCCCCATATATTTATCCCTGCTCAGCCTTCATTTTGCTGGACTAAACAAGCCAGCTCTTTTAGTCTGTTCTGGTAAAATAGGGTTTCCATTCCCCTGATCATCCTAGCAGTCTTTCTCTGCATCTGTTCCAGCTGAATTAATCTTTCCTGAACAGGGTCAGAGCTTCTTTAGTGCCATGTCGTAAGGCATACTATATGTCAATAAAAATCTCTTCCCTCAAGGTCAGGTTAGCAGAACACAGAAACGTTCCATTTCAAACACAGAGAAATTTGCAAGTGGAAAACATTTTAATGAAAATGACACAGAAATGCTGTAAACCCTTTAACTGTTTTAACGGGATCTGACAAAAAAAGCACTTTGATTAGATGATTAATCAGGGTACTGAAAAGGCTGCACTTGATGGTCAGTGAGTGTTTAAATAGCAAGAAAATATTTTCTAACTAGGGATTGAGCAGACCAACAGGAGCTGTGCTAGGTTCAGTGGTGCTAGTTGAAAGAGAGAGCTCAGCTGACCCATTGTAAAAACCTTCGCAATACAAAAATAAAGGATACATAAAAAGGCTCTCCTAACTAATTGGTGAAACTGGAGCTAAAGTAATGCAATAATGATCAAAGGTTATTTAAAATGGGACATCTGTGATGTGCATATGGTGAAGGTTTATTTCTCACTGAGAATTTGTAAATCAAGTCACTAGTTTAAAAAAACCACATCTGAATACAGTGCAGGGGTTAGTTGTGTAAACAGGCATTGTTCTACATGTAGGAATTCAGTGGTAAGATTTCCTATTTACACATGACAAAGACAGAGTTGATACCCTTGGAGCCAAAGCCACAGCATCCAGTATCCGGCCACAGGCTTTGATAAATTCTCAAAGATTTTGTATGCTCCATGTGTCAGAGAGGGGTATGAAGATCCAATTTACAGGAGTGAGTAGAGATCTTTGATGAAAATTGCTATAACGTGATGCACAGTTGAAAGAGCCAACAGCTTTTGTGTGTGATTATATAGGGTCCTGAAATGAAATGGCAGGTAGAAAGAGTCATCTATGTCACTACCTATTCCTGGGCCCTGGGTTAAAGTTGGATCTTTTTCCCCTCCCCACTATTATTTAACAAAAAGTTATTAATTAAATGGCTAACTAAGCAACATAAAGACTGAACAGAGTAATAAGAATAATCCTTAGTGCACATTCCAAGTGACATGAAATGGGCTCAGGAGAGACAGGAAATGGGTCAGAATGAATTTTTTAAAAATGCTCCAAACTAATTTTAAAATGTTCATACCAAGGCAAGGGAGGGAAACAAATCTTTTCACTGAGGCTTAGTGAAAAAGATCACAAGTCTAGAGAATGATATAATGTGGGTCAGAGATAAGGCTATGCAGGGAATAGAAATGCTAAAAATGGAAACTTCTCAAAAAGTCAGACACTTTAAAAAGGAAAATAAAGTTAAAGGGATAAATGAAATGAAAAATGGCTGCTATAGCAAGTCTAGACTTTGAAGAGGATGTGGATAGAAGGTTAAAAAGGTTTTGACAAGCATCTTCAAAGAATGGTACAAATATTAGAAGAGACTCTGCCTCTGGAGGGATCAGAGCTTGAAATCAGGATGTCCAAAATATTCTACACCCATAAAATAGGACATTTCTATTATGCTTTCTTCCTCCCCTCCACTCCACTGCCGCCAAGGAAAAGTGCCAACTGTCATGGAGCTTCAGACTAAGCTTGCAGAAAGTCTTGCTTCTTTTGATATAGATCCTCCTCAGGTGCCCCATCCCATCCTGAAAGTCCTGGCCAAATGAATCATCAGTCTGCAAAAGGAGGACAGATTTCTTTAAACCAGCTTGCAGAGACCAGCTCATCTATAAATTCTTCTTCATATAACTGCCTCCCTCTGGGGATCCAGTGGATATAGTGTATTTAGATTTTCAGAAAGCCTTTGACAAGGTCCCTCACCAAAGGATCTTAAGCAAAGTAAGCAGTCATGGGATAAGAGGAAAGGTCCTCTCACAAATTGGTAACTTGTTAAAAGATAGGAAACAAAGGGTAGGAATAAATGGTCAGTTTTCAGAATGTAGAGAGGTAAATAGTGGTGTCCCCCAAGGGTCTGCACTGGGACCAGTACTATTCAACATATTCATAAATAATCTGGGAAAAGTGGTAAACAGTGAGGTGGCAAAATTTGCAGCTGATACAAAACTACTCAAGATAGTTAAGTCCCAGGCAGACTGTGAAGAGCTACAAAGGGATCTCTCAAAACTGGTTGACTGGGTAACAAAATGGCAGATGAAATTCAGTGTTGATAAATGCAAAGTAATGAACATTGGAAAAGATAATCCCAACTATACATACAAAATGATGGGGTTTAAATTAGCTGTTACCACTCAAGAAAGAGACCTTGGAGTCATTGTGGATAGTTCTCTGAAAACATTCACCCAGTGTGCAGCGGCAGTCAAAAAAGCGAACAGAATGTTGGGAGTCATTAAGAAAGGGATAGATAAGAAGACAGAAAACATCTTATTGCCTCTGTATAAATCCATGGTACGCCCTCATCTTGAATACTGCCTGCAGATGTGGTTACCCCATTTCAAAAAAGATATATTGGAATTGGAAAAGGTTCAAAAAAGGACAAAAAAAATGATTAGGGGTATGGAGCATCTGCCATATGAGGAGAAATTAATAAGACTGGGGCTTTTCAGGTTGGAAAAAAAGATGAGTAAAGAGGGATATGATAGAGGTCTATAAAATCATGACTGGTGTGGAGAAAGTAAATAAGGAAGTGTTATTTACTCCTTCTCATAACACAAGAACTAGGGGTCACCAAATGAAATTAATAGGCAACAGGTTTAAAACAAATAAAAGGAAGTATTTTTTTCCACACAATGCACAGTCAACCTGGGGAACTCCTTCCCAGAGGATGTTGTGAAGGCCAAGACTATAACAGGGTTAAAAAAAAAAACTAGATAAATTCATGTAGGATAGGTCCATCAATGGCTAGTAGCCAGGATGGGCAGGGATGGTGTCCCTAGCCTCTGTTTGCCAGAAGCTGGGAATGGTTGACAGGGAATGGATCACTTGATGATTACCTGTTCTGTTCATTCCCTCTGGGGCACCTGGCATTGGCTACTGTTGGAGGACAGGATATCGGGCGAGATGGACCTTTGGTCTGATACAGTATGGCCGTTCTTATGGACAAGCAACAAAGTCACCAGGATTCAACAAGTGTACGTCATCTTTTCTTTCAGATTCATCATCAGGTAAAACTTGCTCTGAGTCCATGTTCAAAGAGACAACGATTCTTCCCTTTTCTTCTTTCTCTGATCTGTTGAAGGACCACCCGACACTGGTGTACTTCCCTTACATCTCACTTCTCCTTCCAAGTTGGAACATGTAACTCAAGGCAAGACAGTGAAAACTGGTAAGATTTTCAAGTCCCCTGACAGCAAGTGCTTCAGATTTCAATATAGGTGAGTCACAAGGAGAATAAATGTTAGTTTGGAAATTAGAACAGGATAAACATAGCATGATTTACAAAAAACAAATCTATGCAGAGTTTTTCTGGCGATAGGAAACCACAATGAGAGGCCAAACTACTAGGGGTATTAGAATGCCTCCAAACTCAGGCTAGGAAACCTGCCATGGTTAAAAAGCAAGGAAACAAGATCCAATCATGTTACGGCTAGATTCTGGCTAGCTTTTACATGGGTACAATACAGGGGAGGGAAGTTCCCCACCACTACCTTTCACATGGCCTGTGTAAAGCTGGGCAGAACTGAAGTCCCAGTGCTCAGGGTCTGCTGCCCTTATTCCCTAGGGGACACTAATCAACACAAGGTGGAGAGTAGGTGGCCTTGGCTTCAGCTCCTTAACAGGGTGCAGCAAGATAATGTACTCACTCCTTATGCCGCAGGATGTCCCCAGGAACCAGAATGTCTTCGGGGCCATACAACTGTACCCTACCCCTAGTGCAAGCCTGCCTCACTGTAATACACTCCAGCCCTTAGTGGTCATATTACTACAAAAATGGAGATCAGTTTAATTCAGTTATGTTTTCTTAAGTCCATGGGAAGAGTGATAGAACATGAATGGTCACACATGACAGCTTGGGACTATTAAAACAAAGTCTGAAAGACTAAACTTTGGGTTTGATTATACAGATTTTCCTAAGGGCAAAAGTCCTGCTGAAGTCACTGGGTCTTCTGCCTGCATAAGGTTGAGCATATAAAGTCCCTTGGTGAGGGAAATACACTTTAAAAATAGGACACAGTTCAGATTTGAGACATCTGAAAATAGTATGAAACTCAGAAAAGGTTACAAGAAAAATAAAGATGAAACGCTTACTAGTGCCTAACTTAAACTGTATGAGATTCAAACAAAATTTCTCACTGCATGCTTCCAGTAAGGTTACTGACCAAACTCTTCAAGTCAGGACCGTCCCCGCCCCCCCCCGCCAGATCCAGTGGCTGTTTTCCTTGATCTTCTTAGGTACAATGCCAGTGACAGACAGAGGGGACGGGGGTGTCTTGAGTGTTTGCCCCTTGTCTTTTTACTCTTAGTCCCCCTCTTGAAAAATATTTCCAGCTGGGAACTAGGAGACAAAGAACGACGTGGAAGGATGTTCCCTGCTGTTTTTTCTACCTGTTTGAGCTTCCTTTGTTTCCCTTCCTGCTTGATGACCCTGTTTACTTCTTAAATGCAAATTAAAGCAAAAATACACTCCTTTGTTCAAGACAGACCTGTCCGCTGACTTCTGCCTAGGCAGGGATGTGGGGTTTGGAACATGTGTTGACAATATCATATGGGGAATCTTATAACTTCACATACAATATTGCCCCCACATATTTTATCAGGACAGTACTGACCAGCAAATTATGAGTTTTCAAATGCCTTATAAGGTATATCTTGAAAAAAACATAACAAAAGTGTGTAAGATATGCAACAAGGGTATACTCCATCACAATATGCAAGTGGCTGCAAAGTCTGATAAAGATACACTGAAGTTAGATTTTCCCATTGCTACTGTGTGTGAAGGCCAATTAAGTAGAGGATAACTTCTCAGTGTCTATAAAGTGAAATTCCTTTAAAGTATAATCCCCTTGTAATATTGTGTTTAAGGTAAAACTATCATTCCATCTGTACTAAAAGTGATCATTTAAGCTAACTTTGAAAGTATAATTCAGCTAAATAAGGCCATTGGAATAGATTGGATTGTCTATTGAAATCCTTTTGGAAGCGGTGTTGTCTGGATGCAAAAATAGTCATGGGTTTGTTTTAAAAAATGACACTTTTTAAAAATTGTGTATTAGAGTCAGAGTCTTACGCGAAGTCATTTTTGTTTCATGGATAATTTTCCTGTGCCTATCCAAGGAATTATGTTATATGGTTAATGCTGCAGCCCTTGGTGTAAGTGATCCCTCAATTAGATTTGCAAATAGCACCTGGTGCCTCCGCCTGAAAATCTCCAGCAAATAAGCAACATCTAGGTTAGTTGCAGAATTAATAAAACTCAGAGGTTAGATCACTTCTCAAATTACCAAATTGTATCCCACAAGGTAGCACTTTTATTAGGAAAGGATTGGGAGGATACAGCTTTTGGAATTAAAATTATGATATTGAGCTATATGTACAGCAAATGAAAGAGATAACCAATGTCTTAAACAGCCAAATTATAGCAACAGAACTTTATCTTCATGTGTAGAGGCACTGCCTGACCTGAATTTTGAGGGAGAGTCCTTATCTTTGGGAAGCCAGTCTGCCTTCCTCTGTGCTGGGAAAGCTAAAATTAAGACACACAAAACTGTCAGTAACAAAGCCACAAACAGAACTCAGGATTGCAGACTCCCATTTTAGCTGCAAAGCAAGGTGCTTTAGGGAAGACAGTATTTATGTTTAAACAGAAGTCTTCTGGGTTTAAAGACCTACCATTTATTTTACATAATGAGGGAGCTACTTATGAAAGGTTAATAGAAAACATTTTGTATGATTTACTTCTCATTTTTTTAGGTGTCACTTTGGTTTATATTAAACCCTTGGAGCAGGAATTAAAATCTGCAGAGCAGAAATGTGGATATGGCTGCCAGTCTGAAACAATTATAAGAATGCAAGTTGTTTCAGAAAGGGAATTATTTGGGATGGAGCATTAATAAGAAATGAAGTTTCTGAGCCAACCAAAATGTAGGCAGTACTGACCAGACCCCACTAATGTTAGGTAAGCCAATCAATTGAAAGGCATTAGCTCCTATTATCAGCTTTATTCCTGGTTTTGCATGTATGGCAAAGCAGACTTACAGCAGCAATTCATTGTTTTAAAAGAAGTTTCTCCTAAAGTTGAATAAGTCTCTGGCAATGACACAGATCTGTGAGTAGCCCTGCTTTATATCACTTTTTCTCCTTTGTATATACAGCGTGGATAGATACATGGCTGGGGGTGGGCAAAGTCAAGCATAACTATTGTGTCTCCAGAACATTAGCAGGAACTATTCCTTTCTCTTTTTTTAAATAAATCTGTAGAAAAATGTCTTTATAATTAGAGATGTGAAAATCTGCACAAGGTTCAGAGTTTCAGGTTGATTAAGATAAGTCCCCATGTCTGAATGCTGTGAAAGAGCGCCTAATCAAAATCTTTTGTGATCTCCCTTTCTCTACCGCTCTTTTCTTTCCTTTCTCCCAAAGCTACCAGACAGCCTCCTTCTGATCTCATTCGTCCCTTACCTGACCTCTCCAAGTTTCATTTCTGACCATACTCCCTCTCCTCCCACAAGAGTGTAACCAGGTCTCTAGCTTTAGCCATCAAAGCTTGACCTTTGTTTCTTGTCCATTTCCTGTGTATCTCTCCCTCATTCTCTGGGCTAATCCAAAGGCTCTAATCTTAGGTTATTCCACCAAGACTCTCACAGGGTCCCACTGAACTTGGCAGTTTGTGCGAGACCAGCTACTATCTTAAAAAGCTGTGTACTCTGGTTGGGTCTTTGCAACTCAGAGCCATGTCCAAATTCACTTCACATCCCTGGACCATGGAGGCCCAGAGCCTTTTTGGATTTAAAGACTGATGCTGGCCCAACCAAAGTTGCCAGTCCTACTTCTAACTCCCAGTAGGTTTGATGGGAAATCAAAGCAAAGGCAAGGGAATGTTTTGGACCGAACATTCCTTGGTTGAGCTATGGGTATATGTGAGGCAGTGCAGCAGTGCAACAGCACCCCCTCTGGCCAAGTGTGGTGTAGCCCATGGGATCAAATAGCCTAGAGGGGCTGTCAGTCTATTCCTGGTGCCCAGGAGTGTGAAAAACCCTTCCTTCACTACCAAGTCAGTAGGGGAACCCAGGCCACCCACTCCACTGGATGCCAGCTCAGGGCCCTCGAGGTAGATAAGCAGGATTAGTGTTCTTCAATTCTGACAAGGGCCCTGAACTTCTTCCTACCTTCCCCTGGATCTCTGAAGCTCTCCAGCCTGTTAGTCAGTTCATTGCCTCCTGGGCTGTTGTCTCTGGGAAGCTCTTTAGTAGATTGCCAGCAAGAGCTACTTTCTCTAGCATGCTCACTCCCCTTGTAACCACCCCACCCCTCTGCTTCCCAGTCTTTTTCTCCTCCCAGCTGCTGTGATGCTTCCAATCAACAGTGGCCAACAGTGCCTGTATTAACCCTTTGGTCTCTGAGCCACCATGGGGTACATACACAATATATTTCTTTAAACATTCTGATCTCAGCTAGTTCTGAGTTTTTTCTACACCCATTGCTATTCCAATCACCTACATCTAGTCTCTACTAAGATGCAAAATCCAGAGGGAGATATTGCAAAAAAAAAAAAAAAAAAAAAAAAGATTTCTACTTGAAACGACCACTGAATAAGAACCTGAGAATTCTTATGCACTATCTAAAATAGATGTCCAGTATAAAGAATATACATGTAAACTCTGCATTAACCAAGAGTGAAAGAAGATAAATTGACAGATTGATAAGCGTGCTGGTGAAATAAAGCAGAAAAGTGGCTGTGGCTGGAGATTTGCAAACACTGCCATCTCTGATGCAGAAAGTTTAGAAAATTGCTCATGGTTGAACTTCTGATGAGCTAGAGGAAGATCAGAGAATGAGCCCAGAGTGTGGTCATTGAATGGAAACTGACAGGAGAAAATCCATTACGAATTGCAATGTTTCCTCTTGGCATCATCATTAAAAGATATTGGTGACAGTGGGAACCTCTGGCATTTAAAGAGAAAGTGGCCCATCATGGTTTTGAAAAACCCACTTCAAGTAGCTGTAGGCTTCTATTTGTTATAGCTGGTCTTTTAAGAAAGGAAGTTATGACAACGTCTTATGAATCTGATGCTAAAAACACCCTAAATTACAAAAACTTTACAGGTGAATGAAGTGTTTGCAGAAGGTGAAGATGTTGTTGAGTAGGATTCAGTGAATGCTCCAGATGTAAATGTCATTTGCAAGGTAAAGCTCTGAAAGTGTATTTCATCCTAAAGGAATGTCTACATGGCAATGTAAGCCTGGGCCCAGGCTTGAGCCCAACCCTCCTTTCCACCTTACACACAAGGCATTTGAGCTTGGACTCTGACTCAGGGTCCTAGGACCCCGTGAGGGTGGAGGGTTTGAGCATAAGTCAAGCCAGGACCCAGAGTTCAAGCCCTATCACTTTGTAGATGCTGTCCCACCCTGGACTTGGGTCCTGGGAGTCCACAAAAAGTATCCCATAATCCCATGGGACAACTTCTCTCTCCCAAGAATCACCAATCAACTCCAGGGAAACAGAAGCAACCCCCCTTATTGTAGTGCAGCCTCTCAACAAGTCAGTGTTTAACCCTTCCATTATACTCTGACCACCGAGTTGCAAACTCTTTGGAAAGCCTTCTGCATTGCAATGGACACTGACCAGAGGAAGTCCTTTGCAAAGCATGCTGTTTCAGGGTCACAGGAGCATAGCCAGATTTTGGTTAATATCTAGGGTGTGGCCAGCAAAACAGTAGATTTTAGAAAGAGTACCGAGAATGACCATGCATACCAGCAAATAGCAAAGAAACTGGCAGTGCTGGAAATATACTGGACTGGTCACCAGTGCAGGAAGTAGATTAAGCAGCTCAAGACCAACTACTGGAAAACCAGGGACCAGAGCTACACCTCGGGCAACTCACCAATGTCATGCCCATTTTATGATGAGTTTAATGGTGTGCTGGGCACTGGGCTGAGCATAGAGCTAATGGTGGCACACAGTGACCTGGTCAGCCAGGATGGCCACTTGCTGGCCCCAGAATCCCTCACTGGAGCTGACGGGAGCCAGCAGCAAGTGCTGCTGAGCGAGGCCAGTGAAGTGACTCTTCTGCTGACCCCGATCCCAGAAAAGGCTTTGCACCAGAAGCTGCTGAAGCACATCCCAGAGCTGTACTCAGAGGTGCTGCTTGATGCCCCCTCCTTGCCCAGAACAGCCCACTGAGGAATCAGCAACAGTAACAGAAGAGGCAGAAGTCACACCAGAACCTGGTAAGTTTCTGGCTCCATTTTAATGTGTATTAATATAAGAATGAGAGGGCTTTCCAATCTATGGACCAACACAGAAGTTACTACACACTGCTAGCTGGGGCTTGTATCCATTAATGGCAGGATGTATGCCAGCATGTTGGTGCCCCTCTCCCCCACCCATGTGGAATTCAAAATGGCGACCAGGAAATGCAAACAATTTAAAAAAAAAAGCCTTAAAATTGAATTTTGACTTGATAGGTGCACATTTTTGCTAGGCCATCCCTGTTTCTTAAAAATAACCACCTTACATTGTCATCCCTGTAAGTACTCCACTCTATAACCACGCAACAATGTAATGAACAGCCTGAAAAGAGTGAAACTGGGCAGAGGAAGGGAACCAGGGGAGGTGGAATTGTGTTCCATTTGCAAATCTAGTCAATTTCAGTTACATGTAATCCATGTAGTCCATACGTGACAATATCATTTGTCCCAAATTTGACTGGGATTTGAAATTTGTCCAGAAGAGAAGACAGAGAGGGGAGAGAGAGGGTATAAGGAGGATGGCCATGGAGTTCTGTGTGTTTGCATGAAGTCATAACAGGCTAAGCCATGTGGAAGCTACAGCAGCATGCTATTAATTCCCTCAAGACTTCTTACCCAATCTCGGGTGCTGATAGTTGCAAACTTTTCCTGTAGCAGGAACTCCAGATAGGTAATCACATTTCGAGGAAGGGATATTGTCCAGGGCCACCTCAGTAGCTGGCCAGCCCACACCACTCAGAGATGTGCTGTTCGGTCACTATATATTTGAATATTTCAATAGCATACACTGCTGGTTTCCCACAGGCAGCTTGGAGCAACACCTCCCTTTGCCAGTCGGGCACCACAACAACTGTCATGTCCTCCAAAATGTGGAATGCCTGAAATGACAGAGAAACCCTTTTGTAGCATGTTCACCAACTGCTGCCCCAATCCTAAGTTGTTCTGCAAATTTTAGAATAAAAAGCAGCTGTGATTTTTAACTTACCATTCTCCCTCCACTTCTTTCACTGAGATTAACCCAACTGTGTCCAGGGAGCTTCTGTGGTCTGAAGCATCACAGCATTCACAATATACTGAAGTTCAGTTTTAAAAAGTAATATTTTATGTCCTTGAAATTTCATAGATTTTTGTCGTGCTCCTGCGCTGAGCTATTTGAGAAAATAACCCTCCGTGTCTTGTCCTATTCCAGGCCCCGTGACTTCTACAGGCTTTAATACCTCCACAGCTTGCCCACACCGCAGCAGCAGCCAAGGCTCAATGTACCTTCATGGACTATTCCAAGAGGAAGCTCTCTTGACAAAGCCAACAAGCAGGTCCAGTACCAAAGGCAGAGGGACTTACAACTACTTGAAAGTCATGGCAAGAGGAAAGGCTCAGGATGGCTGCACAGCTTGAGGACAGGGTTGCAGCATGGGAGCAGACATTTGCTTTGCAGTTCCTGGAACAGGAATGGCTGCTAATGGAAGATGATGCAGTCCAGGAACATCTTGGACAACTGTATGGCTGGGTGGCTTATACAATCGGGCCCTGTGAGCAGCTGGGCAGGTCAACTGTGACCATGCTGACCTCCATACTACACCCTCTCTGGTGTCAAATGCATGGCAAATATGGAAGGAAGGGAAAGGAAATGTGGGGGGCAGAGGAGATGCAAGCATAGGGAGGTTCTGTTTTGTACATGGTTTCACTATTTTCAAGTGATCATGCACTTTGTTTTTTGGGGTTTTCTTTTAAAAAGTTTTGTTGTTACTGGCGTTTTGGTGGGGTGATGACAGATGGCCTGCCTGGCAATGAGTTAATGTTGTTCTAAGAAAAGTATAAATAGAGCTTTTTATTTTATCAGTAAAGTTTACTGTTCTTACTGCATCACCTCATACAATGTGTATTTCAAATAAAAAAGGTAAATACATGATCAGGGAAAATTGGTAATTTGTATGTAAATACTATTCCTCAGTGCAGTTAGTTACTTCCTTATATCAACACAATACTGTAAATCAACCCCCTCCCCTCCCATTTGATAAGCAATCAGGTCGTTCAGAAGTACACTGCATGGCAATCAACCACTCCCCACAAAGCAATCAACCTCTCCCCCGACAGCACATTCATAAAGGAACTCTTCTACCTTTTTCGCTGGCCTGTGCAAGTCCATAAAGTATGAGCACAAAGCATCCCTGACTTCTGTTGCCTGCCTGCATCCAGCTCCAGCTGTGATAGTGCACTGAGTGTGCAGTTCAGCAGTCCATCATTTCATAGTTCCATGCAGGGGGAAATGGCTCATCTTTGGGTTCACAAAGATTGAGAAGAGCACAGCAAGCCCCAGTAATGGGCACAGCATTGAAGACAATGGAATCCCAATGTGTCTAGAGACATCTCCAATAGGATTTCAATCTGCCAAACGCACATTCAACAGTGATTCTACACCCCTGAGAGTGTAATTAACCTTCTTTTGTCCGGGCCTTTAGTATCAGGCTACGGTTTCATAAGTCAAGGCAAAAGGGAGTATGTGGGGTCCCCCAGAATAATGGTGGGGACAGTAACACCATTTAAGACAATGTCATTTAGTGGGAATAGTGTCCCGGCCTGTCTATGACTGTAGACTCCCAATCAGTGAAAAACCCTGGCATCACCTGAACTTTTCCAGTGCAGCCCATGTCAACATTCATAAGTCAGCCTCTGTGGTTCACAAGGGCCTGCATAACAGTGTAGCAGCATCCTTTGTGGTGTATGTACTCACATGCTCCCTGAGGATGGCGAACTATGGGTATGTGAGTCCCATCAATGGCCCTGGCACAGTTTGGAAACCCCATTCTCTCAACGCCAACAATTACCTCAGGAATATCTTTTATGCCTGCTAACTTGGGGTAAACCACAGGCCGGTTTGCCTCAGAAACCTTCACCACAACTTTACCCACAGTCCACTTCCCTCCACCAAACTGGTTGGCAACAGACATGTAGTTGTCTGGGATAGGCAGCTTTCAAACAGTTACAGCAACTCACTTGTGGATCAGCAGGCCAAATGCATGCTTACACTGGAGGACCAGGGCAAGCTGCTCACAAAGCTCCAGAAACTTAGCTTTCTTCATGCAAAAATTCTGGACCCAGAGCTGGCCATCCCAGGTTTGCACGGTGATATGATCATCCCAGTCTGTGCTTGTGGCCCTGCTCCAGAAGTGTCGGTCTATGTGGGGGGCTGACTGTCATGAGCAGCATCAGCCAGTTCAAGTTTGCTTTGTCTGTGTCCTCCTCTTCCTCCATCATTAGCTCTGTCAGGTGCCCTCAGTGGTCAGAAATTGCCACTGAAATGTCCACCAGTGTCTCATGGAAGCTCTGCCAGTTTCCTGAAATCGGAGTGAAAATTCAAGCGAGAGTTCTTCAACTGGTGACTCTTCCATGTTGCTGTCTTTGGTTGCTGGGAGCACACAGACCAAATGACAGCTCTGAAGGATGTGTTGGCAGGCTGTTCAAATGCCCTGTAATGTGCAGGATGAACAGTCAAGTTTTCCCACACTGCACCATGATCAAAGAGCTAGAGCAGTCACATTTTGGGAGAGGGTTAGAAAGTCTGGGATTTGATTGAGCTCAGGTCTGCGTACTGCAATGTGGATGTTGGAGCCCCAGGTTTGAGCTCAGGTTCATGGGCGGCGTGTGACTCCTCCATTTGAAGCAGCTGGGCCTGCCCGGATCATGGCCCTGCTCCGAGGCCCGCTCCCGCTTGGCCTCCTCCCCCCAAAGCCCTGCCCACACTCCACTCCCAACCCCCTCCCCCAAAGTCCCCCTGCCTGCCCGCCGCTTGTGCCTCTTCTCCCCCTTCCTCATGGCTCCTCCTGCCCACCACCCAGCTGGCCACTCACTGCTCATGCGCACCTCTTCACTCTCTCCTCCAAGGCCCCCTGCCCATCCCATGTGACTCTTCGCCCCTTCTCCGAGGCCCCCATGTGGGTGGAGTGGGGATGGGAAGAGGCAGAGCGAGGGCAGGGCCTCAGTGGGAGAAGGACAAACAGGCATGGGACCTTGGGGCAGAACTCAGGCGAGGCCACAGCCCAGGTGCCCTTTAGGCGGTGGTGCGCTCCAAAGGTGGTGGGCCGGCTGTCTGGGGAGGCTTAGCCTCCCCTGGCCTCTTATACCTGCCACTCATGCTCAGGTTAGAAAATTCTTAACCTAGGTTTAGCGATCAGTCTAGACACTCAAACCCAGGGTCTACTGACTCAAGTCCCCCTAACCTGGGCTTTCATTGCAATGTAGATACACCCTTAACACCTTAGGCAGCATCAAATCCATGCTGGTAATTGCCTTTAGTTCCATTATCTTATAAGGGTCAAATGGTTTATACTCACAGGATTAGCCCTTTCAAAAGCAATGAGACTACAGATTTTTCTCTTATCACTTATTTGACACGGATCTTGGTTACAAAATGTCACATGGCAGGGGAATCAGCAGCCACTGTCATCAGCAGCTACTGTTTCAGGTGAGCTGTGCTGATGTTCCTGACCAGGAAAAATGCAAGTGAAAGTGGGATGGCCAATTTTGTTGCCTTCTCCCAACCATCTGTTCCACTATACGGCACTGAAAGGAGTGATGAAGGTAAGGGGAAGCAATAAGAAGGGTGTATGCAGAGGAAGCCTTGCTGTGGCTGGGAGGAAGAACATCAGACTAAATTTTGTTCACTCCCTGCACCTCTGGTTTTGAAGGACATTTCTGCTGAAATGAGTAACAGCAGGGGCAAATTTGTGACTCTCTCAGCAGATGAGAGAGAGAGAGATGTAATGGATATTTCTGGACACAGGCATCTTGAAAGGGGCTGGCCAGAAAATGAGGCCTAATTTAAGTATTTTTAGTGAGTTCAACTCACTCCACCACTATGGTACATTTGCACCTGCATCCACTTGCATGTATTTCTGTGGCATGACAGCAGTGCTTGGTACTTTTCTCCCCAGCGGCTAAGCTTGCTGACTCTTACTGACCTAGAGTGAGAGACTAATCTTGAGTACCATGGCTGGTATTTTTCAAAAGGCCCTGTGGGAGTTAAGCACACAACTCCTGCTAAAAGTCAGTGGGACTTAAGTGACTAATTCCCTTAGAAAATTAATGATTGCTTGGCATATGAGTATCAGGGCCGGGATTTTCTTTTCTTAATAGAACTTTAACACTTTTCAGATGAATTCCACATAAGGTTCATGTTGCACAAGTGATTTAAATACCAATTAATTTGAAAAGACTGGGCATCTTACAAAAGGGTTCCCAGTGACAATGTGATTTTCCATAAACAGTCTTTTAACAAGGACATTGCCCTAAATTTGAAGAGAAATGTGTAAATATCCATATTTGCCTGGCTGAGTGTTTATGATATTACTTACGTGTTATCTTTGCCTGGGAAATTATTTGTAAACGTTAAGCCTTTTACACAGAGCATATTTACCTCAAACAGTGCTATTTTTCCGTAAAATGTACATACCACAAGGTTGAGAATGACAAACTTACCTTTAGGATTAGGAGCATCAGAAGCAAACTCCCCACAAACCAGGAAACACCAGCTCAAAGAGGCACCAGATCCTGGTAGAACAACAGATGCAAAACATGCAGACACATCTTCACTGCTACAATGATCAATATTCCCCAAACCACACCTTTCAAGACCCATGGGTCCTACACATGTCTATCACAACACGTGGTGTACCTCATCCAGTGCACTAAATGACCCAACAACAACTACTTAGGTAAAACCTGACAATCACTACACTCTTGAACGATCACACATAGAAAAATGATAAAAGACAAAATACACCCTTTCACCCATGGGTGAACACTTATCACAAAGCGATCACTCCATATCTGACCTCTCAGTCCTCATCCTCAATGGAAACCTGCACAACACATTCTAAAGATGAGCCTAGGAACATAAATTCATAACTCTGCTGGCCATTAAAACCCACAGATTTAACAGAGACACTGGTTTTATGACTCATTACAACAGTTTTTGGGGGGAGGCATAGCTCAGTGGTTTGAGCATTGGCCTGCTAAACCCAGCGTTGTGAGTTCAATCCTGTCATAAATATAAAGGGAAGGGTAAACCCCTTTAAAATCCCTCCTGGCCAGAGGAAAAATCCTGTCACCTGTAAAGGGTTAAGAAGCTAAAGGTAACCTCGCTGGCACCTGACCAAAATGACCAATGAGGAGACAAGAGACTTTCAAAAGCTGGGAGGAGGGAGAGAAACAAAGGGTCTGTGTCTGTCTGTATGCTGCTTTTGCCGGGGATAGACCAGGAATGGAGTCTTAGAACTTTAGTAAGTAATCTAGCTAGGTATGTGTTAGATTATGATTTCTTTAAATGGCTGAGAAAAGAATTGTGCTGAATAGAATGACTATTTCTGTCTATGTGTCTTTTTTGTAACTTAAGGTTTTGCCTAGAGGGATTCTCTATGTTTTGAATCTAATTACCCTGTAAGGTATCTACCATCCTGATTTTACAGAGATGAATTCTTTACTTCTATTAAAAGTCTTCTTGTAAGAAAACAGAATGCTTTTTCATTGTTCTCAGATCCAAGGGTTTGGGTCTGTGGTCACCTATGCAAATTGGTGAGGATTTTTACCAAACCTTTCCCAGGAAGTGGGGTGCAAGGGTTGGGAGGATTTTGGGGGGAAAGACGTGTCCAAACTACGTTTCACAGTAAACCCAGTTAGAGTTTGGTAGTGGCAGTGGGTATTCCAAGGACAAAGGATAAAATTAATTTGTACCTTGGGGAAGTTTTAACCTCAGCTGGTAAAAGTAAGCTTAAGAGGTTTTCATGCAGGTCCCCACATCTGTACCCTAGAGTTCAGAGTGGGGGAGGAACCTTGACAAATCCTTAATGGGGCCATTTAGGGATCTGGGGCAAAAATTGGGGATTGGTCCTGCTTCAAGCAGGGGGTTGGACTAGATGACCTCCTGAAGTCCCTTCCAACCCTAACCTTCTATGATAATTTGCAACACACCCTACTGCCTGCTGTCCCTTAAGTTCCCACTTCATTTTAAGTGGTCTCCCTACAGTAGTGTTTCTCAACTTTTTTGATACCAGGGACCGGCTTGCTACCTTCCTAAACTACATCAGGGAAATCTCAGGAACCGGCACCAATCCATGGACTGGTAATTGAAAAACACTGTCTTACAGAATGTGTGAATCTCTTATGCTTAACAATCTGTCCCACCTTGTATTTAGCTTAGATATTCTGGTTACCTTCTCCAGACCCAAAGAAGAGCTTTGTGAAGCTCGAAAGCTTATCACTTCCACAAACAGAAGATTGTTCAATAAAAGATATTACCTCACCTTCGTTGTTGCTCTCAATTAGGATTAAATTCAGTTTGCCATGGACAACTGTTGAATGAGAGACAGAGTCAGTATATCATCTGGGAGAGGCAAAAAGCAGCCATTTCATTGAGCAGGTCCACAGACAGAATATACAAAGGCAGTTAGTTCTGTATATCAGTAACATGTTCTTTGACTACCAAGGACATTGATTTCCTGGCACTGGGCTCCCAGGGCTAGAGATGGTCCAAAGTTTGAGTTTCCTTTCTGTGGGAAATTCTGAAGTTCTGGAAAAAAATTAGTTCCATTTTGGAATGAAAAATAGAATTTTCAAAATTTCCCAGGGCAAGGAAAATCCCCAAAAAGATTGTTTCAAAATAACTGAAGCATTTCATTTTGAAATTTTCTGTGTGGAATGAGCCCGGGAACCCAAGTTCCGAGGCTCCCGGCTCAGCC
This sequence comes from Chelonia mydas, assembly GCF_015237465.2. Taxonomy (NCBI): domain Eukaryota; kingdom Metazoa; phylum Chordata; order Testudines; family Cheloniidae; genus Chelonia; species Chelonia mydas. The sequence goes on along the minus strand of NC_057850.1, from coordinate 193,843,342 downwards.
CAACTCCCCATTATCGCTAGTGAACTGATGGGGAACTGAGAGCCTGGAAGGCCTGGGAGCCACAACTGAGCCAGGAGCTTTGGAGTTTGGGAGCAGGGGCTCCCAGGCACGCAGCCGGCAGCCTAGAAGGCTTGGCTCAAGCTAAGGTTCTCAATGCTCCCAGCTCCACAAAGGCAGCCTGGGGGGTCCCCAGGGAGGTCCACATGGCAGGCCTGCCCTGAAGCCAGGAACTGTCAAAGCCCAGGCTCCCCAGTAGCCTACCATGCAGGTTGCCATCAGAACCCTGACTGTAGTTCATTGGAAGTTCATCAAACCAAATACATTTCTACAAAACATTTCAGGTTAGATGAATTGGCTCTTTCCAGTGAAAACCTGTCTTGTCAGAAAATTCCTGATTAGCTCTCCCATGGACCATCCTACAACTGACACTGATGTCATAAAAGCCTCGTTTTGTACAAGCCACAGATGAGCCCTCAATCTGAGCACAATGGTCATTTTTCACACTTTGGATGTTACAATCCTTTTCTCTGGTTTTGAAGAAAATACCAATCCTATTCCCTTACTGGCAAAGGCGAGACACACAAGTATCTAGCAGGCAAGCAGCAGATACCACTGATGTGGTCAACTTACTGTACCCTCTCTGCATACATTACATATATAGCATTTGAAAGCCTATTATGTCTACTTTAAGATGGTATATGACATGGAGCTGTCAAGTAGTGACATTACCATAGAAATGGAGATAAACAATGACACCATCAAGCCTTTAAAATGACCACTTTGAAATAAATGCATTAGTTTCTGTTAGTTTAATGACTCTCTTATTTCGAGATATAAAATTGGATTCCTTTGTGGCCCAAAATCATCACAACAATCTAAAGGATAAAACAAAATCTAATCATAAATTTGTACAGGTATCATTGAAATGTAATAGCACTTGTGAAATTTCTAGCCAATATCATTTTCATCATTATGAACTCTGTCGACAATGAGTGGCTTATCACAGTCCTCATTGCCTTGGCATGTACACCGTTCCATGCAGGGAAGATCATTCTGACTACAGACACAGCTGATTGTGCAGTGACCCCAACTGGCTCAGGCACAAATAAGATCTTATAGGAGCTCAGATGCCATTGGGCCCTTGAAGAATACAGGAAGTAGTTCATCATTCACATTTTTCCATCCAAGTTGCTATGATGATCCCATACCTGGTTTACCTATCTGTGAAGCATAAGTTCTGGAACTAGGGGTGCTGAAGGGTATGGCAGCCCCCCCTGGTTTGAAGTGGTTTCCATCATATTCAGGGTTTACAGTTTTATTCAATGGCTTTCAGCGCCCCCACTATAAAAACTGTTCCAGCACCTGTGGTGTGAAGACATCCAAATCTTTGTTTGCCAAGACATCCTTTTGGCATGATCTTCAAAACTATCTGTGCATGGTGGGAGTCTGAGCAGTGATTTGTCCTTTTTGATGGCTAGCTTGATGTGCAAGCAATTCAGGTCTCTGTGGGTCTCCTTTTTTTTCTTGCTCTGAGCATACAGCACCACTACAAGCTTCCTTGCTGCAGAAATTGTGGCTTGTCCATTACTGTCTCTCAATTTGGCAAGATCCTTGAAGTGGTAAACTCCTTTTGTTTTGACAACATTTAAACACAGATTTTTTTCCTCTGAATCAAATAGGGACGACATAGTCACACCCTGTTAATGAATGTACAGCAGAAAATATGTTGCAGAAGTCAGGAGTAAGTGCGTCACAAATTGCATGCACAGGTATGAAGCAACACTTGTAAGTTGTGCTGGTAACAGTGACTGTTTCAATCCACATGTCATCTACGTGTTTCATTTTTGGAAAGTAGTGAACAGGAAGGACTAAACTATCTGTTTCAGGTGACCTAATTAATATGGTTCCTTTGACACCAAGAGACCCCAAACCCATATTGGTACATACAGCATGCAGAAGCATCCTTGTGACCACTTCCTCGAGTACACTTCCACTGTACAAGTCTTGGGCTTCTTCAGTACGTCTACTGTGATGGACTTTGCTACGTCACCATCCAAAACTGCAGCAAGGAGTGTTTGTGTTGAGTGTGCTTCTACAATCTCAGGTGCATTTTGAACTAAGTATTTAGAGAGGAATTTTACAAGTGACTGCTTGTTGGATGCCACATTTAGAAACTTTTTCCACCGAGGCACAGGGCATCCAGCATTCACTTAGTATTTCTTGCATCTAACATTATATCCTGTCTGATGCTATCTTTCTGCAGTTTTGATAGAGTTACTGTTGTCATATCTGTCAAAAACTTCAATTATAAAATTAGCTTTGTCAAATCCTTTTAGGGCTTGCCTCACGTACTAAGCAGATAGTTCTTTGAATGTGTGGAATTTGTCTCCAGACATCATTTCTATGACAGCCATGACATCTCTGTTATACACTGTGGTTTCTTTGTTGCATGCTCTTTAACTCTTACAGATTCTTTCAGCCTGGGCTTCCAGCTGATGCTGTAATTCAGCTTTGTCTGTTCTTCTCATTGGTCCATCAGCATGGAAGAGGGATGTAGGCACAGGTCCTACTGGGGATTAAGAAGAGTGGCCATTGAAACATCATCTCTGCATCTTGCTAAGGAGCGGACTCTGTGGAAAACAATTTCTGGACTGATCATTGCTGTGATTGTCCCTCCCTTACAAGACTTAAATTTGGTCTTCTTGGTAATGTCAGCAATTGTTGTGATGCCAGCTTTCTTGACTGAGCTGAAGGGGCTGTCAGATTCCTGTCAGAATCAAGTGCCTCTCATAAATCTCTCCATTTGTTTTTCACCAACATCTGCTTTTTTCAGTCAAGGCTGTTGTACATCTGATGCAGTCCAGTAGATATGCTGATAAGCACCTCTGGATGTGATTCAGGGTCAAGTGGATTTGTCATATTGTTGATGACATGGCTGGTAAGAGCTATGGCATGTTCTTCATCTCTCTTCAGTGCAAAGGCAAAGATTTGTTTGTGAACTTTTGTCTTCAGTACTTCTTGTTAGTCCACGTCGGTCTCTCAGAGCTTTTGCATATTCATAACAAGACGCTGTGTATTGTCATCTCTAACACTAATACCGACCTGCACATGTCACTGAATTAAAAAGCTAGTTTCTAGAATATTCCAAAGGCTAGTAATGCATGCATAAGCAATCACAAATTAAAGTCTTCTACCACGCAGACTAGATGCTACATTGTATGTACAAAAGCTTACAAATGGAGAATAATTACATTAGGAATTCATATACATTCATATACATTCATATACATTTATATGCACCCACTATGCAGTACGGACTGCATATACATTCATATACATTTATATGCACCCACTATGCAGTACGGACTGTGGGCACGCAACATACTGCTAGTGGTTCAGTGTAAGACTGATCTGGTCAGCAAATTTCAACTGAAAATATAGACAATTATTATAATCCCTAGTGACATATTTTGGCAATTAAAAATATGCAATGTGAAAAACATTTCATGTTAGTATATTGCGAATTGTTGATAGTCACCATTTTTGCCACATATTAAACAGTTTCATAGTTTCTGTGGAAAAAAATACTTGGCCATACAAAACCAATAAAAAAAATGTTAATACAGTTTTGTTTAGTTGCTTTGACCAATAAACACCAGACTGATTCTTCAAAAAATTCATATATAAATGTTTGTTTCTTTATTTTAAACCATCTTACCAAACTCTATAGGATGGATAGAATTCACTATTAAAGTCTATAAAATGGTTAAAGATTCTATAGAAATGGTATAATTACAGCTGGTCTTAAACTAGAGTTTCCATTCAGAATGAAAAGCCAAAATTTCCCACCAAATGAAAATTTTGAACATTTCTGACACAGAATTATTGAAGCGTTTTAATAATGTTGAATAATTTCATTTAGACTTATTATACTTAAGATAATTTGTATTACTTAATATATGTTACAATATTACATATAATTTTATATAAGTCAAAAATTAAACAAAACATTTCAACATTATCAAAATGAAACAAGTCAAAGTGATTCGGTTAGATTTTTCCAGTTGAAAATTTGATCAATCAATACTTTCTTGCAAAACCTGTACATTTAGAAAAAACAGCATTTTCAACAGAACAGTTTTCTGTGAGAAAAGTTTTTGACCAGCTCTAGATAAAATTCCCAATAGAATTCGACAAGGCTTTAGAATAATTTGTACAGAACTGTATTAAATTTCTCCAAAAGCCTATTGGCATCTCCTGGTTATATTCAATAGCACTTTTCTAGAAGAGAAGACACTGTGATAAGTAAGCTGGAGAAATGTGGGCTTGACAGAACTACCATTAAGTGAATACATAATTGGCTAAGTAACCGCACACAATGGGGGAACTATTAATGAAATTTGAAGGAGGTCTCAAGTGGGGCTTTGTAGGGCTCTGTTCTGTCCAGTGTAATTTAACATCTTAATGAGCTGGATATAGGAATAGAGAGTGTACTGACCAAATTTGCAGATGACACAAAGCTGGTTGCAGGGGCATTGTTAACGCTTTGGAGCACAGAGCTAAAATTCAAAGGGAACTTGATAAATTGGAGAACTGGCTATAGACAACAAAATTAAATTCAGCAAAGACATACTTAAGCTGCTACCATAAAAAAGATGTAGAAAAGTTTCTCTCTCTTGCCACAGAGGGCAGGACAAGAGGCAATGGGTTCAAACTACAGCATAGCAGATTTAGATTAAACCTCAGGAAAAATTTCCTAACTGTAAGAATAGGAGGACAATGGAACAGACTTCCTAGGGAGGCCACAAAAGCTCCTTCACTGGAGGTTTTCAAAAGGAGGCTGGATAGCCATTTGTCTTGGATGGTTTAGACACAACAAATCCTGCATCTTGACGGGGGTTAGACTATATGACCCTTGTGGTCCCTTCTAAACCTATGGTTCTATGATTCTAAGAGGTAAGCCTGTGTGTCATAATATGGGATCAGTCTACCAACTTAAGTAAGGTTACCAGATGTCAGGAACTATATTGTAAACTGCCTGTTTTCACTTAGTGGGATTTAAGTAGTGTGTTTATTTAAACAACTCATACAGAGCGATGCAGAGCTCCAGATAACATGAACATGCTAGCATATTTATTTCAATGTGCGCTCCGTGATTTTTATATAAAACTAAGGACTTGTCTACACTTACCGGAGGATCGATGCGGCGGCAATTGATGCATCGGCAGTCCATGTAGCGGATCTAGTGAAGACCCGTTAAATTGACCACTGATCGCCCTCCCATCGACTCCTGTACTCCACCAGAACGAGCAGAGCAAGGGGAGTCGATGGGAGAGTGTCTCCCGTCGACGTCGCATAGTGTGGACCCCGCGGAAAATAGATCTAAGCTACATCAATTTGAGTTACACTATTCACGTAACTCAAATTGTGTAGCTTAGATTGACTTTTCCCTTTATTGTAGACAAGGTCTAAGTAATTTAATGCAAAATCTGTTTTTGGAAAAATTGGGCCAAGAATTTAAACATAAGACTCCAGCTAGCCAAAAATTATAGTTCCTGCAATACTTTAACTCGGTTACAGTACATATAAACAAGGTAGAAATATAACAAAGGGAGAAATGCAAAATACTTATATGAAAAATAGGTAACTATACAGAATCATATTATTTGAATTTCTTCATTTTTATGCATTTGCTTGAATATGATATTAATTTCAAAAGATTGTTTTAACATGATTAGATCTAACAAACAAACAAAAACTTGTTTAACCAAGATATGTTTTAGTCAAAACCAAGTTATTGGTCTCAATATATGGGTAACTGGGTGAAATTTAACAGCCTATGATATACAGGTCAGACTAGATAATCTAATAGTCCCTTCTAGCCTTCAACTCTATGAATCTATGTAAGAAAAAATGTTAAGTTGTAAACTGAAACATTCAAAAGTCAATAAATATCAAAGTAAAGATGTGCCTGCAGCCCTAACTCTGACCCCTTGTGCCTATGCATTATACAGCCCTTAACTAAATGATCATACACTGAGCAGGACAGAGTGGAGAATTATGCTGTTTTTAAAAATGAAAACCTCCTTCCTCATTCAGGATTAAGAACATAAGAATGGCCAGATTGGGTCAGATTTACAGTCCATCTAATCTGTATCCACACTTACGACAGTAGCCACTGCCAGATACTTCAGAGGGAATGAACAGAACAAGGCAATTACTGAGAGATCCATCCTGTCATGCAGTCCCAGATTCTGGCAGTCAGAGGCTTAGGAACATACAGAGCATGGGGTTGCATCCCTGACCATTTTGATTAATAACCATAGATGGACCTATCCTCCATGAATGTATCTAGTTCTTTTTTTAACCCAGTTATAGTTTTGATCTTCACATCTTATGGCAATGAGTTCCACAGATTGACTGTGCATTGTGTAAAGTACTTCGTTTTGTTTGTTTTAAATCTGTCTATTAATCACAACGGGAGACCCCTGGTTCTTTTGTTATGTGAAGACTTTCCTAGTCACTTTCTCGACAACATTCATGATTTTATAGTCCTCATATATCCTATCCCCAATTAGTCATCTCCATAGGCATCGACTTCCCCAGCCCTGGTCCCGCCTCTGCCCGCCCCTGCACCACCCTCGCCCTGCCCCAATTGCACCCCCTTCTCCCAAGGCCCTGCCCGTGCCCCGCCTCTTTACTGCCTCCTCCCACAAGTGCACCACGTCCCCACTTCTCCCCCTCCCTCCCGGAAAGTCCTAAGAGCCACCAAACAGCTGTTAGGCGGCAGGTGGGAAGCACTGGGAGGTGGAGGAGCAGGGACGCTGAACACTCGGGGGAGGAGGAGGCGAGGAGAGGGTGGGGATGGGGGGAGCTTGGCTGCCAGTGGCTGCGGGGCTGCAGCACCCACAGAGTCGGCGCCTATAGTCATCTCTTTTCAAGCTGAACAGTCCCAATCTTCTAAATCTCTCTTCATATGGAAGTTGTTCCATATCCCTAATCATTTTTGTTGCTCTTCTCTGTATCTTTTCGAATTCCAATATACACTTTTGAGATGGGACAACCAGAACTATACACACTATTCAAGGTTTGGTCATACCATTAATTTATATAGTGGCATTATGATGTTTATTGTCTTACTGTCTATTACTTTCCTAATGGTTCCTTACATTCTGATAGCTTTTTGACTGTGATTGCAATTGAGCGGATGTTTTCAGAAAAACATCCGCGCTGAATCCAAGGTCTCTTTCTTGAGTGATAACAGCTAATTTAGACCCCATCATTTTGTGTGTATAGTTTGTTTTCCAATATGCATTACTTTGGATTTATCAACATGGAATTTCATCTGCCATTTTGTTGCCCAATCAGTCGGTTTTCTGCAATCCCTTCACAGTCAGCTTTGTACTTAACTATGTTGAGTAATTTTGTATTGTCAGCAAACTTTGCCACCTCACTGTTTACTCCTTTTTCCAGATCAGTTATGAATATGTTGAACAGCACTGGTCCCAGTGCAGACCCTTGGGGGACCACACTATTTACCTCTCTCCATTATGCAAACTGGCCATTTATTCCTACACTGTATTTCCTGTCTTTTAACCAATTACTGATACGCAGGAGAACCGTCCCGTCTTATCCCATAACTGCTTAGTTTTCTTAAGAGCCTTTGGTGAGGGACCTTGTCAAAGGCTTTCTGAAAGTCCAAGTACACTATCCCACTGGATCACCCTTGTCCAGATGTATATTAACCCTGCTCAAAGAATTCTAACAAAAGAATTCTGATTAAACTGTTCCATTTAGACACAATCTTTTATTGAATGTTGTATGGAGCAGATATGGATCCTCATGGATCTATAAAATCCACCCAGCTACCTAAGTAGGGACTGTGCCTATTTATATTCTTTCCTTTAAGTAACTTGTCCGAGTGACCCTAGTATACCTCATTATCTCATTTATTATTTTGAATTCTTCAGTCATAGCACCCTCTTCCTCCAGCAAATATAGTCCATTTACTCAACCTTTCTGCATACATCAACCTTCCATGTATTTTCGCATTATTCTTGCTCCTTCTGCTTAGTTTTTTCTGTCTCTTCAGGGGTCTTTTTAGAGTTTAGCGTTGTGCACAAAAATCTGACACAGCAAAGCAGCAAATGGAAAAATGTTTTGGGGTTGGTATTACAGTCACTGGTGACAGAGTGAATAGAAGGAAACTCACTGTACTGTTCCATCCTGCAGTGTATTTTTAAGTGTCAGGCTGGTTATCTACCCAGAAAACAACTCACAGAACTAAGAAGGCCAGTGGGCTGACCTTGCACTTCCTCCTAAAGGTGCCAGTTGGGGAAATTAGCAAGCAAGTAACCACTGAAGAAGTGGATGCCTCTGGGTCCCCTTCCTGATGGCTTCTAGAGTGTAATTGGAATGGTTCAGTATAGACTGACTGGCATGGTAGAAGTAGAATTCTGGTGAAGGTGGGACAATATGGATGAGAAAGTAGGCTCCATGATTGGGTCTTGACTTGGGAAAAGAAAGTGGAACAGCTTCCAGACCCATTAGCTTGAATCCACCACTGAATATTTTAGATCCAAAGCCCAAGAGATAGGTCTGGTCTAGAGATAAGGATCTGGATACCCCCAAAGTTAAAGATGTTTGATTTTGGAGTCTGAATTTGGACTTCTATTAATGTTAATTGAAATAAAGATATAGTTGGCTAAAAGTTGGCATACAAAAGTAAAGTCTTGAGTGTTATGTTGCGTGACAGAGCAAACAACAAATTCAGCAAATTCTCAACAATTTTTATAGGCTTCTATGCCTTGCCTGTTTGGGTCAGTGATTCTGGTCCTTCATTGACAGAATATTACTAGATTTTTAGATTGAAAGTATGAGGGGTTTTGTTTGTGGGACAATATTGCTCTGGAAATTGCAGAACAACAAAAGATTAATTTACATTATGATACTGTGATATATCAATTGTTTGGTAAGTTAGCAAAAATATAATAAAAGGTTGAAGATTTATGTTGAATAGCGCTGAATGAACAAGTCCCATAATATTAAAATGATGCATTTTTTTTTCCTTTTCATGCGCTAACAGCTTGGGGCTCTTGGCCAGATGCTCAGCTGATATAAGTCACCATAGTTCTATAGCCCATTATTTTTGTTCAGTGCAGGAAAAAAATCAAATCTGTGATATGTGATAGCATAAAAAGGCCCCAGTACTGGTTGGAACTCCATTGAGCTTCTTGCTGTTACTGTGCTCCAGGAACTCTTGGTGCCAACCGGCAGAGGGTACAGGAGTGCATAGAGGTTTACAGGGATCCCCTGGGTCTGATGTGTACAGAATAGTGCTGAAGCAGCCTCCATTCCCTTTTCCCGTCCACTTTTGAATTCTCGTGCCACTTAAATAACATGATATAATTTACTCATTGAAGAACCAGTGTAATGCCCATTAAAGCCAACAGGAGTTGTTTCATTTCAATCGCTGAGTTAATAGTTGAACAGTGATTTGGACTGGGATGGGTAAGTGACATACTGTGGGCTTGATCCAGAGATGACCTGTGCCTGCCGATAGTGGGCAGGGCAGAGTGAAGGCAGCTAGCTTCTGCTGTGTTACTGAGCATGATCAATCCATGTGAGCATGCTTAGTACAAGCAGCAAATCTGGGGTAGGGCACGTGACCCCTGCTTGCCCACCACGCAATGTCTCTGTTGATCCAAAGCACTTTTAAGTCAGAAGGACTCCCACTGACTTCAGCAGGCTTTGGATCAGGCCCCATCTTCCTTTAAAGCTCAACTAAATGGCTGATTACATATATCTTCTCACTCTGACTTAAACTAGTAAAATAGGCTTAGAATTCAGAAATTAAAGGCCAAGTCCAGCAAACATTTAAGAATGCAAGTGTTTCCATTGAGTTCAATGTGACTATTCACCTATATAAAATTATCTGTATGCAAAAGTATTTGTGAAATGAAGGTCTATATTATTTGTATCTTTTTGATTTATGTATTCATTAACTTCTAAGATTTCCTATAGGAATACTCTACACAGAAGAATTACTAAGTTTTCTGAGTTACATACTGTGAAATAATCTTGTAACCAATAGGTCTCCATTTTTAAAAAAATGTAAGATAGGACTGTCAGAAAATCTTTCCAATGGCATTAAGAAAGTGAAGGTCCTTGGGACTGAGCAAAAGAGTCAAGTGTTATGCTGGATTTCTTAAAATCCCCTGTAAATCTGCTGAAAGAACATAATAACCTTTAATAAAACAGTATTCTAGGCGCTGCTTAAGGGTAAGGACATATTTCTGCTATCTGTAATGTAATGAAGATGTACCTCCAGGACTTTGAAACATACATACAGATAATAAATATAGCCTTGGTTTCACACTAAGCTCAGTGCATGCTGGACAGAATGTTCAGACTTCAGTCAAAGCTGCATGAATACTCATACATTGGAGACATGGTCAACATTATAGCTAAGTACTTTACTACTGAATCTTAGTGCATTAGGTAAAACTTCCATATAAATGAAATAGAAATGCAGTTTTCTCCTCTGAGGATCTAAAGGGTAATTCTCTTTGTCTATCTCTCTCAAAAGTGTTTGTGTTCTGCTTTTCATCTTAAAATACCTGGAATGTCAGGATGAGCTTGCCCTGCTTTCAGGGGGAGACTTGTTGGAGGTTTCAGGTGTATATTGGAAGCTCATAACTTAACTAAAAAGACGAGAGTGTTTAATATTTAGCAAGGACATCCCTTGTCCTAGATGGTACACATTTGAGTTAGATACATTTTTAACCCCACCCCAGTCTCTCAAAAGGTAGACACTAATTAAAAACAAATCTCCCCCCTAACCCCCACCTTGAACTGCTCACATTTCAGTCTCAAGGAATTATAAATGAAACAAGAATAGTTCTCCAGCTACCTACAGAGTTTCACGGTAAACAAGACCTAAATTTCAAATGCAAAAAAATAAAAACTGATTTTTAAAGAAATAACAATCCAGACTTTCCTTATGCAGCACCAAAATGCACAAAAATTCAAAAGCTCAATGTAAACCTTTTCAGCTGCCAGTACCTCATAATGCCACAGGTATTATGTAATATGGATACCTATCCCCTCGGTTATTGGCTAAGACCACAGACCCATTTCATGTAAGCTACTGAATAGCCATTAGATACCACATGACTTTCAAACACTATTAACTTGAGCTTGATTATGCTGCCACTTACTGCCAAACAAAGTGCTTATTATGGTGAATAGTCCCATTGATGTTGGAACTACTGACAGCACTGAGTCCTATGCTTGGTAAGAAGAGGTTGCAGGATCAAACCTTTGGGCTGGATCTGACGTAGAGACCTAGAAGTGAAAGGCTGCATTACCAAATCTTTGGATTCATCCAGTCCCCTGACTTGTATAAACAGTCTTAAACAGCTCTATAGAATATGGCTTCCAAAGCTAGCTACAGAAAGCACTAAGCTGTGCTACTAACATTATCAGCAAAGGAAAGCATTACCATAAAAATGATATATCAGGTTTCTGCTTTCAGTAGGATTAAACCCCTGCAGATTCCAGTAACACATCAGCTGAAAAGTTCTGACAGGTATTTTTTAAAACCTTCGTATCTAGACAGCCTGCAACACACACTAGATTTAATATTCACAGAACTGGCATAAAAGTAAGACATTTGTGATGTAGGTCAAAAGATTGATATCCTGCCTCCCTAATATTTGCATTTTCAATTTAGTTTCCATTCTCAATAAATATTCTGGATTGATAGCCCTAGACAATGAAGTCCTCTCCCTATCCACTGAACGGGGCCTGCATGAGTGTCAGGAATTCAAGTTGCCACACTAAGTCAATGTTCCTCAACTCTGAATTGGAAGGATCATTACCATCAATCATTTATACTATGGTAGGACAAAGAGGCTTCAATTGGGTTAGGACTCAATTGGTCAGGCATGGTACAAACACAATAAATGACGATCTCTTCCCTCAGTGGCAGTCCCTTCCCTCGGACACCTTACAATCTAAAGGCAGCCTATAATAGGTGGGTGAAACACATGAAGCAAATGCAGTGAGTGCAGGTGAACGGGAGGAAAGAAGGACAGACAGAAAAACAATAAAACTAGGATCTTTGTTCATGCAGCTAGTGCATGCACAATCACAGTTCACCACCTTCCAAGGACTACCTCAGACTGCAAAGACAGTGGTAATTAATAATGATCTGTTACTCTCCACAACAACCTCATAAATATCACTCACCACAGGAAAAAAGGAGCAGGGATGCAGCACAGTAAAAGAAAAGGAAAAGGAGGGAAATAGAACTAAGGAGCCCACAGTTTCATACTATTGTCATACAGAACTCTGGGCAGGGAAACCGTAAGATGTTGTTGAACCGGATATCAAGATGGAGAGAGTTCCACAACCTCTGCCCCATCACAGCAAAAGCTGGCACAGTCACCTCCTGGATCCCTAAAAGATGGGTAGTCTTAGAATGCCAATACCTGCCAGGAAAGATTCAAGGAGGTGGTATCAGATGTTACGAAGACCTACAAAGTTAAGAGCTTTAAAAGCCAACAGGACCAACCTAACCCATTCTGATTTACAGGCAGCCCGTGTGAAAAGCAGGTTTTTGCAAAGGCCCAGCCTTTCTATTGGATCTGATAAGAAATGCAGACTTACAAGTAACTACAACAACATTTTGTTCTCATAGCATTTTATATCACAGTGACGTAATGAAGATGATGGGTCAAAACCAGAACCTTGAATCCTAATGTCTTCAAATGCCAGGAACTCAGATTTTAATCCCTAAAGCCAAATATGCCCCTATTTCTAGGCTTTCAAGTCGGATGCTCGTAAAATCTCCTGAGAACAGTTTGTGAGATTATTCCACTACTGAAGCCAGGGCCAGCTCCAGGCACCAGCTTTCTAAGCAGGTGCTTGGGGCGGCATTCAGAATGGGGCGGCAGTCCATGCCCCGCGGCAGCAACTGCTTGGGTCGGCAAAATTGGTAGAGCGCCCCTGACTGAAGCTAAAACAAAACCTAGCACTGATTTGATCTCTAATGTAACCTAAATGTAACCTAACTCAAATATCTGCTCTTTTGCCTATTTGTGAAGCACTCTTAACTAACCTTTGGAGAACTGAGACAGGAACCCAGATGTTGTTTTCAGTTGCACCAGTGCAAATCCCAAGTAAATGTGAGACTGGATACAAACTCAGATTTTGTCATTTTCAACAAACAAGGAGGTGATAATCTGCCTTGCCTCGATGCTTACATACATAGCACCATCACTGCAGTATCTGCATTCTCCAAAAATATTGAAACAGAAATCACAGCAACAGTTTCTACCACTTTTTGACTGTCTGCACCAATCTATTTTCCATTGTTACCACCTCTGTTTCAGTGCCACATGTGCCAGGAACTGTGGAAATGTTACTGTACACCAAACACTAATATTTTGACTACAGTGTCATCTAACCACACTCAGATACAGGCAGCACCTACAATGAAGCAGGAGAGATGGACCAAGCAGCTGTGAACCAGCGTAGAAGTGAACCACGTGGTCTAGAAAAACACAGTGGGAGCATGAGAGAAGGTAATCAGGAGATAAGGGAAGGAAGAATGTGCATGGGAGCTGAGCGAGAGAAAGAAACAGGAAGAGGGAAGAAATAAATGAAGTACAGAAGGATGCAGTGTGATTAATTCTTTCACAAATGACAAAATGTTCATTGCTTTAAAATACCTAAGCATCTTTCTGATTATAGGTCTAAACTGTGGCTTTGATACAAGCCCTGTGTATGGGGAAGCACAGCTATGGAAGTCAATCTGCCTCCCAGTTTTCCCTCAGCTCAATGTGGGAGAGAAAGGAAGAGGAGGACATACCTTGCGCCTATACCTGGCACCAGGAAGAACCAAGGCCTTACTCCTTCCCACTCACCTGCAAGGAATAGAAATTAGCAACTATTTAGAGGCTGCTTCCCCATCCCCTCACTACACACGTATCTGGTATCTGGCACAGACAAGAGGACACCTTACACATCTTCTTACCCCTTGTGTGGAGACATTAGATGAGACACCCTGGGCTGACTTCTGCCTCTCTTACTCAAACTGAACAGTGACTTACACTGCAAGGATTCTCACTGAAATCAATGGCACAACTCACAGAGTAACGTACTAAACAAGGAGAATGAAGTGGCAGCATCCAGCCCATAACTTGCCCATGTAATCAACTGTGGTTCCCATAAGAATGTGACATGATTGCAAATGGGATTGTTATTAGACAGGAGGGTGGTCCACAAGATGATATCCCTGTTAAGAGGTTGTTCACTCTGGGAAAAATCTTGAAAGCCATTGCTTTAAAGGAATGTGTTGTAAGCAGCTTCTGGACAGTAACCATTTAAGTTGTCTGGCATCAAAACCTGTTCAGGAGTGACCATTGCAATAGAGGGGCAGTGTGTTAATTCTTAAAAAAATAACAAATAAAGTGGCCAGTCTGTTGACAACGAAAAGGATTCTGGCTTTCTTGTTGTTGTTTTTCTGTGTGAGTAATTTTCATTGGATCTATGATCCTGCGTGTGATTCACGTTTTTAGGTCTAATTCAGGTCAGTGGTAAGGAACTAAGCAAGCTGCAATGCACTTTAACCTCTAATCTATTTATCAAGCCTCAGATTTTGAGCAAATCCTTATCAAGTGAGATGTGGGATGGTAAAGCACTAATGCAAGCCTGATTTCAAGACATGGAAGTATTTTATTTATACAGATGTATATAGATGGAAAATAGAAGTATTCTGTAGCTTTCAATATAAAAAAAAAATATTCCTGCAACAAGAAAACTCCCTTCCTTGCATCTTACTTGAGTCAATGTTTTTGAAAATAGGAAAAGCAGTTTTTAACTAATTTTTCAAGGGGATGTAAATCATATTTTTGCAGATTGGGAAATATAATTCGTTTCCTCTAAGTCAGGTTTATTGATTAATCTTCTAGGTACATTATAAAGCTAAAAGGTATATTCACCGACTGCTATATATTTTCTGATTCTACAGGTCACTGTAGACTGTGTCAATATATTTTTACCTTAGCAGGGCCATTTCAAGGTCACTGGGACTATTTCTGTTAAGCTTTAATATTGTATCTCTGCATGCACTAAATCCTGGATATTACACTATTGACTTACAAAAGAATGACTTCTTTCAGCTTGACTACATTCAGTTCACTCAAATTTATATTCTTTGTTTCAGAGCGTTTATTGGACCACTCAGCATGAGGAAAACCTCCGGCTGAATTTTGTGGTGAGGCCTGGCTCTGTTTGGGCTATTTGGTTAGGGCTCCCTGGCCTAAGGTTAGAGTTAGATAGGGGAGCGCGCCCCACGTTAGGGTTAGGTCTGGGTCTTACTGGGTTCCCCAGATTAGGGCAAAGAATAGAGCTCCCCGCATAAGGGTTTGGCCTGGGTCTGGTTGGGGTACCTGGTTACAAAGAGTAGGGTTGCCAAGCTTAGGTTAAGCTTGGGACTGGTACCACGCCCTGGGCTATAGTTAGAGTTATCAGAAGTAGGGCTCCCCAGTCCACGATTAGGTCTGGGTCTAGTAGGGCTCACCAGGCTAGTCTTAGGGATAGAAAAGGGTTGCGTTCCCCATACCAGGCTTAGACCTGGGTTTAGTTGGGCTACCGAGCTGTGGTTAGGGTTACAGGCTTCCTGGGCTAGGATTAGGGTTACAGTGTAGGCCTCCCCATGATAGAGTTAGACCTCAGGACTGTAGGGCTCACTGAGCTAGGGCTGGAGTTACAAAATTCAGGTTGCCCTACACTAGAGTTAGGCCTGGGCCTGGTAGGGTTACTTGGGTGAGTGTTCAGGTTACAAAGGGTAGTAGTCCCAATGCGGCAGTTAGGCATAGGTCTGCTAGGGGGACATCAATTAGGGTTAGGGTTAAAAAGGGTAGGGGTCCCCGGGCTAGGGTTAGGGCTGGGTTTGATTGGGCTCTTCAGGCTAGGATCAGGGTTACAAAGGGAAGGGGGCTCCCTGGGCTAGGGTTAGGCCTGGAACCAGTATGTAGCCCCACGTTATGGTTAGGCCTCAGACTGGTACAGCTCTTTGGGCTAGAGTTAGGGTTACAAAGGCCAGGGTAGGATTAGACTTGGGTCTGGTTGGCTTACCTGGGTTAAACTTAGGGTTACAAAATATAGGGGTCCCAGGGCTAAGATTGGGTTACACTATGTAGGGGTTCCTGGGATACAATTAGGCCTCTGGCTGGAAAGGCTCCCTGGCAAGGATAGAGGTGGATTAAGGTTTCCTGGGGCCCTGGTCCAGAACAAGGGGGGGACCCCTCCCCACTCCTTTGGCCAGCAGTCCCACCCCTTCTAACCGCGGCCCTGCCCGCAGCCCCACCCCTTTCTCCCCCTTCCCTGGGACCCCGTCCCATCCCTCCCATTCCGCCCACCCCACAACCTATTTGATCCTTTCTGTCCCCCATTCCCACGAGGGTTGCCAACTTTCTAATAGCACAAAACTGAGCAAGGTCCTGCCCCTGCCCTGCCCTTTCTCTGAGGCTCTGCCCCTGCTCACTCCATCCCCCCTTCCTCCATCACTCGCTCTCCCCCACCCCCACTCACTTTCATCGGGCGGGAGCAGAGGGTTGAGGTGTGGGAGGGGGATGAGGACTCTGGCTGGGAGTGCGGGCTCTGGAGTGAGGCCAGGGATGAGGGGTTCAGGGTGCAGGACAGGGCTCCGGGCTGGGGCAGGGGGTTGGGGTGCAGAGGGTGAGGGCTCCGGGCTGGGGGTATGCGCTCTGGGATGGGACTAGGAATGAATGGTTTGGGGTGCAAAATGGGTCTCCGGGCTGGGGCCGAGGGGTTCAGAGTGCGGGAGGGGATCAGGCTCCAAATGGGTTCTGGGGTGGGGCCAGTGATGAGGGGTTTGGGGTGCAGGAGCAGACTCAGGGCTGGGGCAGGAGGGTAGAGTGGGGGTGTTGCGGGGTGCAGTTTCCGGGAGGGATTTTGGGTGCAGGAGGGGACTCCAGGCTGGAGCAGGGAGTTGGGGTGCAGGGCAGTGAGGGCTCTGGTGGGGGGTGTGGGCTCTAGGGTGCAGGAGGGGACTGGGGCAGGAGGGTGTAGCGGGGAGTGCGGGCTCCGGGAAGGAGTTTGAATGCAGGAGGGGACTCTGGGCTGGGGCAGGGGTGCAGAAGGGGACTCCAGGCTGAGGCAGAGGGGTGGGGTTCAGAGTGCAGGTTCCCAGCGGCGTTTACTGTGGCTTCCAAGAAGCGGTGGCCCGGTCCCTGCAGTGCAGCCCATACGCGCATTGGTGGCCAGTGAGGTTCCGCATGCTGCCCTCGCATCTGCAGACACCACCCCCGCAGCTCCCATTGGTTGCGGTTCCCAGCCAATGGGAGCTGCTTAGTTGGCACTCAGGGAGAGGGCAGAGTGTGGACACCCATGAGCCTAGGGGCCACAGAGACCCGGCGACCACTTCCGGGAGCCGGGCAGAGCTAGGGCAGGTAGGGAGCCTGCCATATCCCCAGCCCCTTGCTGCGCTGCTGACTGGACTTTTAATGGCCTAGTCGGCGGTGCCAACCAGAGCCACCAGCATGCCTTTTCAACCAGGTGTTCTGCTTGAAAACCGGAAGCCTGGCAACTCTATCCCCCACTGCAGCTCCCAAGACTGGAGAAGCTCAGTCCCTGGACCACAGCCCCAGGGCCACAGCAGGGAGTGAGAGCTCCTCCAATACCAGGGTCGCAGCAGGGGTCCAAGTGCCCAGATTTTCCCCACCACCACCATGCTTCTGCAGGGGACCAGAGTTCGGGTGCTGGGGTTTCTCCCATCCCGTCCAACCAGCACTTTTGCCGGAGAGCAGGGTAGGGCACGGGGGCTTCCCCTGTTGCCTTGCAGCTTCTTCCACGGATGGGGTTGGGCACTGGGGGCTTCCTCTACTAGAGATGTGGGCTACTGGGTGGGCTTCCCCAACCTGGGAGCTTCCACCGGGGAGTGGTCCAGATGGCCGCTGAAGGGTTTCCCCCGTCCCATGTCTCTTGCCAGGGATAGGGTCAGGGGCTGCTGGGGGAGCTTCCCCCGTCCTGCAGCTTCTGCTGGGTTTTCCCCGTCCTGCAGCTTCTACCAGGGTTGGGGGGGGGCTTCCCCCACCCGCTGGGTGGCAGAAGCCAGGGTCCCCTCCATTGGCTGGCGCTTCTGAGCATGGGCCTCAGTGGCTAATCTGCCACTGGCCTAGGCTTAAGGTTACAAATGGTATGGCTCCCCATTATTGTGTTAGGCCTGGTTCTTGTAGGTCTCCAAGGGTTAGGGTTACAAAGAGCAGGGTTCCCAACAAGAAGGTTAGGCCTGTATATCACAGGGGTACCCAGGTTAGGGTTAGAATGCATAGGATTCCCCACGCTAAAGTTAGACCTAGGACTGGTAGGGTTCCCCAGCCTAGGGTTAGGGTTACAAATGGGCTAGAGTTAGGCATTCATCTGGTTGGGCTACCCTAGTTAGGGTTAGGGCTAGAAAAGGATACGGCTCCTGGGCTAGGATTAGTATTACACAGGGTAGGGCTCCCTGAGATAAGTTTAGACCTGTGGCTGGTAGGACTCCCTAGGCTAGAATTAGGCCTCTGTCTGGATGGGCTACCTGGGCTAGAGTTAGGGTTACAAAGTACAGCACTCACAGGGCTAAGATTAGGATTTCACAGCATAAGGGTCCCAGGGATCTGTTAGGCATGTGTGAAAGATAAGGCTCCCTGGCCTACTATTGTAGGCCTACAAAGGATAGGGATCCCTGGGTTAAGAGGGGAGGGATAGCTCAGTGCTTTGAGCATTGGCCTGCTAAACCCAAGGTAGTGAGTTCAGTCCTCGAGGGGGCCATTTAGGGATCTGGGGCAAAAACTGGGGATTGGTCCTGCTTTGAGCAGGGCTTTGGACTAGATGATCTCCTGAGGTCCCTTCCAATCCTGAAATTCTATGATTCTAAGGTTAGGCCTGGGGCTGGTATGGCTCTGCAGCCTCGGTTAGGACTACAAAGATTATGGATCCCTATGCTATGGTTATGACTAGGACAAGTCCCTGGGCTTGTCTTCGCATTACAAAGGGTGGGGCTCCCCAGGCTAGAGTTAGGGTTACAAAGGGGAGGGCTCCCCGGGATAGGTTTAGGCCTGGGTCTGGTAGGGATTCCTGGGTTAGGACTTGGGTTGCACAAGATGAGACTCCCAACATGGAATTATGCCTTGGTCTGGTGGAGGTACCCATATTAGAGTTAGGGTTGTGTGATGTCCTCTCCCTTTAAATGTTCAGGGGGCTTGGAATTCTCCTCGCTCCCCAGTGCAAAGCCACATTTTCATGTTAGTTTCAGTTTTTCAGTCACAACAATGAAGTGAATATGGCACACAGCTATGTGTCCATCAACTCCCTCTGTGTTGATACCAGTCAGCTCTGTGCTTTCGGGGAACCAGGGCGCAGTATCCAGCCTGTCTGACTCATGAAGGACACACCTCATCTCCCCTACCCGCCTCTGTTTGAACGAAAACCAAACAGAGGAAAGACTTACAGAAAGCAATGAAAACGTGGTGGAAGACACACCTACAGCCCTCCTGACAAGGGCGATAGGATTAAGGCAACTCCCCTAGCCTCATTTGCATTGAAGGTGGGACAGGGAGGCATCTCCATTAGCATGGAGAACAGAGATTCCAAGGCTAGAACCGCACTGAACTCTGGGACCAGAAAAGCAGGGAAGCACTGCATCCTGGGGGATCTCTGCTCCAGATGTTAATGAACCTATGCCTGCACACACCCAGCTCAGCAGTTATCAGACCAATTCTAGTAATGAGTCCTTGACTGATATCCAAAATACTGAAGCTGCCTAATTGCATTGGGAGCTCCCGGGAAGGAACACCATCTATAGCCAAGAGTCTATCCCCTTCTTTGCTGGCTCCAAAAATATAATATTTGACAATGAGAAATTTATATCTCATGAATGTCCAGTGTTCCCATTGCCTGAACAAGAAGAAGAAAAAGTAAGCAAATAATACTATTAAAAAAAAAAAGGAGTTAAGTTCTCCTAGAGCAGTGGACTCCAACCTTTTTATGCACAAGATCACTTTCTGAATTTAAGATCAACCCAAGATCTATCCTGCCCCTTCCCCAAGGTCCCGCCCCTTCCCTGAGGCCCTGCCCTGCTCACTCCATTACCCCCTTTCCGGGACAGAGGGAAAGGAGGCGGAGCAGAGGCAGGGCAGGGGCAGGGACTTTGGGGGAAGAGGGTGGAATGGGAGCGGGGCGAGGGCAGTACAGGGGTGGGAAGAGGCGGGGGTGCAGGTGAGGACCCACCGGGCAGAGGGGAAGTCGGCGCTGTAGGAGTGTCTGGTGGGGGGTGAAGAGGCAAGCGGTGAGCCAACGGTGGGTGGGGGGGTGAGGAGGCAAGCGATGGGTGGGGGACTGAGGAGGGACGCAGCAAGCCAGCGGCGGGTCGGGGGATGGAGGAAGGGTGAGGTGGTGGGAGGGCCGAGCGGGAAGGGGGTGGGACCTGGGGCAGAGTTGGGGTGGAGCCTGGGAGGAGCGGGGGTAGACTGTGGGTGGGGCTGATGGCACCCCAATGGGTCCCAATATTTTACTGTTGTGATCTAGTCACCCTAGGCACAACGGAAAGTTGGCGCCTGTGCTTAGGTCGACTTACTGCAGTGTCTACACTGCACTGCGCTGATGGGAGATGCTCTCCCACTGACTTACCTTACTCCTCTCATTTGATGGAGTAGTGGAGTCGACCAGAGAGCGCTCTGCGGTCAATTTAGTGGGTCTTCACTAGACCCGCTAAATCGACACCCGCTCAATCGATTTCAGCAGCGTGGATCCCCGGTAACTGTAGACATAGCTTTGGGGAGGCTCTGCTCTTTATACCTGCATGTAGTGGAACATGGCAGCAGGGGGAGCTCCAGCCACTCAACAGGTACTGCTGAGAGGAAAAGTTTCCAATGATCATGGGCTCGGCCCACTGTCACTAAGAGTGGAATGCACATGTGCAATCACTGGAAGAAGAAGTATCCTTTTGCCTACGATCAGATGATTACCTACATAATCAATTACACACAATAGTTCTTTCAAAGTCCATATTTGTGTAAACAAAGCTATCCTTGCAAACAGTATTCAAATACAAAAACCTGCTAAAAATTCCCCAGATTAATGTTCCAAAATCTCAATTCCAATTCTGGAGGAAAGCAATTTAAAACCCAAACTGATTAATCAGACAACACTCTATCTGGTGTCAAATGACAATGTTCTGGGATTTTAGCTATCCAAGCATTTGCTCATGAAATCTTGGTGAATGGGAGAGAAAAGGAAAGAGGAAAAGGAAGAAAAAAGTTCCCTCTGGGCTAAATAGTAGACATATCTACTTGTAATTGTAACAAGAATTAACAGTTAGGGATCCTGTAGTTAATCAGCTTGCTCTTACCAGTAAGTGTCTCTTCAGCAACAAGAATTATAATAGAGACAGAGAGAGGGCCAAATTCTGTTCTCAATTGTGCCAACGTAAATCTGTAACTCAGGATTACCAATATCGAGGGATTTGCTCCAGTGCAACAGAAAAATTTGGCTTCAAAACTATTAAAATAGACATAAAGGGACACTCATTTCAGTTGAAGTCACCGGAGTTGCACTGATGATATAAAAGAATTTGGTCCCAAATAGTTCATTTTACACACAGAATTTTTCGCATTAATTATTTTCAGCTACAATACACATTATCAGGCCACATATACAAATGAACATATAGCTTGTTTCCTACAAGATCTCTGTCAGTTTGTCCTAGTTTTTCATTGATGATATCAGGTACTGAGCATCAGCGAGGATTCCCCACAATGGAGTGCTGACAAGTTATTCTGCACAATGCTGGTACTCTGGCTCAATACCATAAGGTTAGACTAAATACCTTTCTGTTGCTTTTTCCTTCTCTCAGGGAGCAATTGCTTAGAAAAATAACCTTCGGCTGACAAGACTGTAAGACAAACAAAAAATGCATCCTATTTGCTGTTATCAGAGAGTTTGCCTAGGAACCAAACTTCAGTACCCAACAGCAGAAGACTAATAATCTCAGTCATTGAGCCATCAACTTCAGCAAGTCAAAATTAAGCATAACTGATGGTTGGCTGCCTGGGAAATAGCCTGGACCAACTTTAGAGACGAAACCTGTAAGTTAATTTAACAATCCACATAATGGCCAATATATGGATTTCCACTCCTTTTGGAGCACAATATGTACAGAGGGATAATTAACTTTAGCAATCACAAGGAGTTAAACACACCTACATGCAGTCTGTAGAATGAAGAACTGGCAGCCACACTACAGAATACATAAAATAAGATGTACAGACAGGAAATGGTTGCTCACAGATTACAAAGACATTCACAGATAACAGCTGTGCACCCTCCCTTTATACAAATGGTTACGGGTGACACTAAGGTAAACATATAACTTTAAAAAACCTGTGTCTGTGATGTACCGATGCTGAAAGGTAGAGGCTAAAAGAGGACATCACTTTACATGAGAGTAGTTTCTATTGTCATTGCTATCCTCTTGGGACAGATCAGAAAACACAAGAGAGGATGTTTCCTTAATTAAAATCCTTCCATCAGATAGATAAGCCTCAAAAAGAAGCTTCCCCTCACATACACATTCTCCAGACAATTTCTAAATGCAAGGGATTCAAAGCATTACTGGCTTGACCCTGATTAACACTCATTTAAAGGCCCCTTTACAGTAAGCAGTGTCAAGGGGTCTTAGTGTAAGTGACAATCAGGCCCTATGCACCTGCTCATTTGGGCTTTGATAAAACACTGAGTAGATTGGCTATATTTTGACACTTACATGGAGGTTTCATTGTATCTGAATTCACACAGACCACATGCCACTTTTTAAAGTGGAATCTCAATAAAGGACTAACACATACAATTCCCTTTAGTTATTTATACTTGACTTCATAAATGTCTCACAAGTCTGGCCTCCTCTTTCTTACCTGCACATAACTCTCCTTGACTATCATTGATAGCAGTTGAGCACACAAAGGTGAGATTTTGCCCACAGATTTTTTAAGATAATGACTTATCTTCATATTGGAAGAAAGTGACTACCTCTCCCACCCTGTTCAAAGCCAGAGTAAATGGGCTTTGCATGGAGAACTAAGCAGGATTGTCTGTGTGAAAACAGAAGCCACACACTGAACCAGGCTATTGTTCATGGAATACTGTTTGTTGCCCTCTGTACCCATTTCCCAGAGGGTACCAAGGACTGCTCAGCCTCGTTGGATCCAGTGCAATGTACTGGGACTGTTGGAATGCGACTCATTTCCACCCATTTCACCCCCTCCACAATATAGCTACACTTCCTAGAGCACCCACAACAAAGAGTTCCTCGGGGCTCCAGGGGCATGGAATACCTTATATGGGCCTTCTGTCAAAAGGTGAATTTCATACCCCGCTCCCTCAGCCATTGGTTTTCTTTGTACATTTCTATATTTGTGAGCAATGCCACAATCCTATTTTAAAAATACAATGAAGGGTAAGCATAAGATGTGACACTATGATCCTGCACATGAAATAATAATAATAATATCTATGTTGTGCCTAATTTAATGTACAATTTTTATTTCTTTGATGAAAACGCTGTACAGGAAAATAAACAAATTGTAAGAGCAAAGCAAGTTTAGGAATTAGAGTGACTCACTTTGGCCCAGATCCTCAAAGATACCTAGGCATGTAATTACCATTGATTTCAATGGAGTTAGGCTCCTGAATACCTTTTGAGGATCTGGGCCTTTCTAACTTGTTCATATTCTACCTTGCCTCCCTCCCCCCCCCAAAAAAGGCCATCCATGTAGCTGATTAGCTGTGCACTGTTCTTCCCAAAGAACATCTAAAATACCAATTACTAAATGAATGAGCTAGCATGTATGTACACCACTTCCTTTTGCAATCAGAATTGTCCATTTGAAACCCAGAGTTCCTGATTTGGAGGTATTTTAGGTCACACAAGAATGTGATTAGTCCTTAACCCCACAGAAGCACTGGAATGGCAGACGTGTATGACTTTTTAATTAATTAAAAAAAATAGCATTTGGCTTTACAGAAATTATTTGTTTTGTTTTAATTACCTCCCTAATTAGGCTTCCCTTTCTGTAACAACTATGTCTCACCACGTGCTCAAGGGGTAGAGCCCAGATTACTGTAAAAAGCTTAAATTTAATTTCTTGACTTATGGGTTTTAATTTCTATTTCAACATTGCTTTTGCCTGCAATAATCAATGGCTTGGAACGTTAACATTAAAAATGTGACTTCAATATGAAAATATTTTCATAATGAACATTTCCAAGTCTTGGTTTTCTTCACATTTTTATTAGTCACTGATAAATATGCAGACAAAGATGATGTGGAGACTTTTAATTACTACTGGCCATCACAGCTGCAATGTTAATTTTTTATTGACAGCATGGTACAGTAAATTTATGATTGAAATTTATTTTTCTATTAGGTAAATATAAATACTTAGATGTAATTTGCTTGCATGTGCTTTAATCCCATAATAGGGTTACTATTCCAACAGGATTTACAAAATATTTACAGAATGAGAACTACAACAGCAAAGCACAATCTTGCATTTAGCTTTGTCAAATTTAAAAGAAAATAATCCATCCAATCATAATCCATTACTTGTGTTCTCAGAAACTGAATATAAATCGATATACAGGATGACATTAGTTCTACATTAGTAGATTTACATTACTCAAATTAATATTAGGCATGCACGTATTACCATAGTGAAAGCAGTACAAGTACCTGGATTGATATTATTAGCCTAATAATATATTTAGAAGTTTCTACAGATTCACACTTTGTATTATTAGTGTCTGCCTTTAATACAAGGCAGAACTTGTGCACAAGTAAGGGCTCACTCCTACAGTCTCTACTCAGGCAAAACTCCCATTGATAATCATACTGCTGCTAGAGGTCTCTTGTTGTGTGTGAGGAGAAAAAAATCCAGGAAATTGACTAGAATGTATATCACAAACTCTGTGCTAACTTGTTTTCAATTATATGTTCTTGAAGGAGTTTGAAGGTCTGAATTACAGGAAACAATTATAAACCTGAGCAAAACTCCAACTAGGAAAGAGATGCTAACACCTCCACTCATGAGAGCATAACATAATACAAAATGCACAGTGCAGTTCTGAATCAGGCCTTCAGCGAATGAGTAGATTTTGGCTTTGATTTCCTATAAATTATCTGGGTTTAAGCAAGGTTATTGGGGTTTTGTTTTTTAAAAAACAAACAACAAAATTTGGTTTTGTATTGAATATTTCTGAAAAAATGTTTGATTCTCTTCTTATTCACGCCTGTGCAAATACACGATCTCCAATTCTCAGCCATGCTGCATTTGGCAATATTATGGAGGCACAGGAACACAACAGCAATTCTGATGCCATCTCCTTCCATCCCCTGGTGAAAGGAGTCTGACTGGGATATACCTGCCCAACGACAATCCCTGCTGCTAGAACGACCTGGGGGGGGGCGGGGGGCGGGCCGTGATGCGTTATTGACTGCCAGCATAAAGTCAAGCAGCTCAGGGCTGGGAGCAGATCAATAGCTAGATAGATCTCTGTACAGGGGGTATATAAAGTAGTTTTCCCCCTACAGGGCTGCACCAAGCCCAGCTTAGATGCAGCAGAGGATCTGGCTCATTGTTTTCAGTGGAGTTGAGAGCTATGCTGGTGTAAGAGACAGGAATATTGGGCCTAAAGTATTTACCGTGCAGCTTATCTACGTATGATGTACTGAGTGCCATGGCAGGAGTCAATTTGATGGCACTCTGTTCAGCCACACAAGTGGGGCAATTATATGAAACATAGGATGGGAATTAGGGGAGCCAAGTTATCACAAAAAGAGACCAGTCTCCTTGTTACTCCCCCTTCTAAACCAATGTTATGTACAAAGGTTTGTTTGCTTCCTTCCAAACCCACTGAGGAAACAACATACACAACACAATCCACTCCTTTGGGGAATGTATGCTGGAGCATTTCCACATCTCTCAATCCTAATAATAAGATTTACTACTTGTTACACGCCATCCTTCTCCCCCAAATTAATTATCACCAAAGCCAGTACGCAGTTTAACTCCCTATATTCACTCCTGTATTATTGAAATGTCTCACTTTATGTAGAGTATTTATGCTTGTTTGTAAGCAACCCATGTTCATAGCTCAATTTTTTTTTTGTTAAGATTTGCAGATGTTTACACAGAGTCTTGGAAAATTGTATTCCCTTCTTCCTCTAGATGACCTTCCACAATTCTAGCCTATTAGGGTACAGAAAAAGAATGCAAATATGAAGTGTGTATTTATGCAAATTCTTAGGTGGACTAGAGTAACTTTGGAAATTTCATACTGTGGGATGAAAGGCTGTTTAAACTGCATTTGAGTGATACCAGTTAGTAAGTGCCATAAGTATTATCTTCACTTCAGTACTTCAGAAATATGCCTGAAGGAATGGGGGGGAAAGGGATGAGAAGAGTTATTTAACAAAGAGATGAATACTGTTGTCCTGACGTAAGAAAAACTCCGAATGGGCCAAATTCTGTTCTCATTTACATTGGTGAAACCCAACGGAAGTAAATGGGGGCAGGGAGCCAAATCTTTTAAGACATTGGGGATATACTGGTGCAACAGAGCAGAATTTGGCCCAAAGGAAGGAGGTTACGTCCATTGTTTTGAACTTGCCCTTGTGAACAGAAGTTTTTTTAATTGGTTCCCATTTGGCATTAGCGTAGAATCTTGGTTTAATACTAATTTTCGCATTTGTCCATACGAGGACTTAAGGTTCACTACTTCCTCTCACACTTTCTAGGATAGGTCCAGACCCCTGGGAAGACAGAACCAGTAAGAAGGCTGAGAAATAGCATGGTGGTAGCAGTGGGGAAAGTAGGTAGGCCACACTACCACCAGCCCTGCTATCTCCTGAATTGAGATGGAAGCGGCTTCAAAGTGCTAGGCCACCAGTAGCTCCCTCCTGCACTATCTGGGACAAGAGCCTCTCCACCCACCTTCCAGGGGCAGGCACAGATTCCTGAGAGGAAACAAGGAGAAATGGGGCAGAGTAGGCAGAAGCAGGCCCACACCTCCACTACCTCGCCTCTGGTGAAAAAGAGATCTAGGGCACTATGCTCTTGTCTGTGCCACTCACCCACCACCATCACTACTACACAGGGCAGAAGCCACTCCAGCCACTTCCCAGGTAGAGAGAGAAGCAGCAGCAGCAGCACAGATAAATTCACAACCCCAGGAGCCTCCCTACACACCTCTGGCCTGAGTAGAGACTTCTTCCACCAACTGGTAATTTTAGCAGGGTCAGGCTATTTTCATACAGAATGAAATGGCTTCCAGGAGGAAGGTGTTATGAGAACCATACAGTAGAGTATGCAAATTGTTATATGAAGGGAAGACATGGGGCCAGGGCAGGTGGGGAGAATGGTGAATTGCGACTATGAGGATCTTTAAACCAGAACTGAAGTTAGCAGTTATTTAGGGACAAATAAGGTAAATCCAGAATAACTCCATTGAATTCACTGGAGTCACCCCAGCTTTTGACCCTTAGTTCTCAAAACAAATATGCAAGCCAAAAAATTCTATTGAATTACTACATTAGATAGCTGTTGTCAGAAGCCACCGGTATGGTGCTCTGCTCGTGTTCGGTGATGATAACAGTCGGCTGCGTGCGTGTTCCCTCTGTGTGCTGTCCCAGCTCTGCGCAGATAGCTAACACAGCAGACCCCGAGAGAAACCCCAATGACCACAGACTCTAGTAAGGTACGAAGGCACATCTGCCAGGTTTATTTTCAAATGAAGCACAGTAATAGTTCCCTATAGACTCTACAGGGCATACTACGAATTAGTGCTCCCTGGGAATGGACTCAGCTTAGTCAGTGGCGGGACTTTCCACTGCCCCCTAGGCCGGACAAAGACACCACCCCAGGGATGCATTCTTATACACAGATACAAACAAGTTACATAATGCTCCTGACTTATTGAGGTGCAACCCCTTTACGTAACTATGCACCACCCTTCTACGTAGTGAGGTGCCGCCTCTCACCTTGTACATGTTGGTTCGAACAAAACAACTCTATCCATCATACTAGCCTTTTGCCCCTGTCCTTGTTATCTATGTGGATGGTATAAGAATGTTCTTGTTCCATTTTATACAGTTCTGGTATCCAATACACTTTAGATATATGTTTGTGCAACAGCATATGTGTATGCAACCTCAGCCTTTTCCTTGCCAGCTTCTGTGAGCAGGGCCTGCCTCTGGCTCACAGCTTAACTTTGCTTTATGTTAGCAAAGTCTTGACCATTACTTTAGCTCAGGCCTTAGGTCTCATACCGGGCCTCTGTTACCAAGGGTTTATGTTTCAGGGCCTCATCTTACTACAATAGCCATACAAAGGCAAGAATATGTAGAAAGAATTAAAATCTTCCATAAAAGGTAAATACAATGGAGTTACTCCAGATTTACACAGCATAAACATGAACAGAACTGGGCTGAAATATTCTAAAAATCTAAATGTGTATACCATATTTGTTCTAATGAAGGCCATATATGCAGAGCCTGAGCCCACAAATGGTGGCTATAGCACAGTAGGAGAATATTTATGTCCTTCAAGCACAACAGAAATAAAATTCACAGGTCAGTAGTTTTATCTGGAGCCAGAGAAAACTACAGACTAAAGACAAGTCACATCTAATTCTAAAAAGTTTTTCATCACACACAAGTCACTTTCTTTTTTCTCTCCCACTTTCCAGACAGTCTAGGTTGCTACATTTGAACTCACACCCAGTAAGGTCTATATTAAATTCCATTCAACTTTGTACAGATTGTCAAGGTTCCTTCCCCACTCTGAACTCTAGGGTACAGATGTGGGGACCTGCATGAAAACCTCCTAAGCTTACTTTTACCAGCTTAGGTTAAAACTTCCCCAAGGTACAAATTAATTTTACCCTTTGCCCTTGGATTTCCACTGCCACCACCAAACTTTATCTGGGTTTACTGGGAAACGTAGTTTGGACACGTCTTTCCCCCCAAAATCCTCCAAACTCTTGCACCCACTTCCTGGGGAAGGTTTGGTAAAAAATCCTCACCAATTTGCATAAGTGACCACAGACCCAAACCCTTGGATCTGAGAACAATGAAAAAGCATTCAGTTTTCTTACAAGAAGACTTTTAATAGAAGTAAAGGAATCACCTCTGTAAAATCAGGATGGTAGATACCTTACAGGGTAATTAGATTCAAAACATAGAGAATCCCTCTAGGCAAAACCTTAAGATACAAAAAAGACACACAGACAGGAATAGTCATTCTATTGAGCACAACTCTTTTCTCAGCCATTTAAAGAAATCATAATCTAACACATACCTAGCTAGATTACTTACTAAAAGTTCTAAGACTCCATTCCTGTTCTGTCCCTGGCAAAAGCAACATACAGACAGACACAGACCCTTTGTTTTTCTCCCTCCTCCCAGCTTTTGAAAGTCTCTTGTCTCCTCATTGGTCATTTTGGTCAGGTGCCAGCGAGGTTACCTTTAGCTTCTTAACCCTTTACAGGTGAGAGGATTTTTCCTCTGGCCAGGAGAGATTTTAAAGGGCTTTACCCTTCCCTTTATATTTATGACACAGATAGTGCTTGATTCTCCTTTGTATTTTGTCAGTTTTATTCCATTGACTTCAAAGGAATTTAAACACTGGATCAGGGCTGTTTGAAGTCTGGCAATCCTCTCAAAAGGGGTTCTGTAGAAATGCCATTGCAAGATTGCATGCTTATTGTCTTTCAACAAGTTCAAATCAAATTTGTTTAGTTTACAAATTGTTAAACCTAGCTTTCCATTTAGGGGGAGTTTTGCTCAAGGACCATGATTTCCCTTCCTCCATTTTTTTTAAGTGAAGCTGTATTTTTCCTGACTCATGGCACTATCTATGAAGATTCTGCTGGATAAATTCTGTCCTCAGTGGGATCACACAGATTGAGGCCTAATTGTGATTTTATTCTGATGTAAATCAGGAGTGATTCCATCTCAGGTATTTCTGTGGCCATGATTACTGTAGTATCTGAGCGCCTCACGATCCTCGATATATTTATCCTCACAACACGCCTGTGAGGTAGGAAAGTACTATTATCCCCACTTCAGATGGGAAACTGAATACAAAGACTCAGAGCCTTGCCCAAGGTAACACAGGAGCATAGCAGGGACTCAAGCCAGGTCCCCATTCAAGTCAATGAAGTCTAATGATATAAGACAGTAATGAGATCAGAATAAGTTCCAAAGAACAGATATGTTGAATAAGAAGGTGCCATTCTTAAATAATTACTTTTCTGAGTGGGACTACACTTTAAAGGACTTTGCCCACCTATTCATTCATTTCTAGACCATGTCTGCAATCATGGCAATTTCTGTTCCAGTGACTTAGGGCCCAGTGGAGCAATAGCTGTTTACACTAGCTGAAGATCTGGCCCTCATGCTTTACGCAACATACCGTAAATACTTCATTGTCTCTTGGACATCCTCTCCCACCACCAGACTTCTACAGACCCAGGAACTGTCTCTTTCATATCTCAGAATTTATCTTGGTGACATTTAATGGAAAAATTTTGTTTGCAACTGTGCATGTATGTTTGGGATGAGGGTGGAATTCTTGTATTCTATTATTATTTGAGAATGATTTACTTAGATTAGCAAGATCAGAGGGATGTACTCTACCTGAAGAGAGACTAAGTGAATATTTTACATGTTTGCCACAACTAAGCAACTGTTCATCCTGGGAAATTCCCTGGTGAACCAACTAATGTTGTCTGAGTCAAGATACCACCATACAGAAATTTGACCCACCAGTGCTAGTGATTAGAATGATAGTGTCAAATATGTTTATCTTAATTCTAGAATGTTTCTTTTCACTCTCAGTCTCATTTTTGGATGAAATCACAATGTATCATGGAGCTTGTGATGGGATGTCCATCCCACACAAGGCTTGAAGGGGTTAAGATGGCTAGCTGGGCCAATTAGCTCCCCAGGCTGCACCAGGAAGAGAGCCAGGGCACAGGGAATTAGATATGAGGCTCAGGGAAGGGCCTGTATAAAGCCCAGGAACTGAAAGGAGGTAGCCTACCATTACTCCCTGGGAGGAGGGAGTTTGCACTGGCAAACCCAGAGAGGGGAGAGAGCCAGAAAGGTAGGAAAGGCTCAGGGGGAAAGCAGCAAGGTATGGGATAGGGCTGATCTGGGCTGCTGACAAGAGGGCCCCTGAGCTGGAAATTGGAACCCAGGGTAGAGGGTGGGCCCAGATTCCCCTACCAGCCACCTGGGAAGCGGCACAGACCACACAGCAGAGAGCAGACTGTCAGAGACAGTTTGCCTTGGAAGACTGATACACTGGAAGAAGACCACCATAGTGACCTGGCTGGAGGGCCAAGTCATGAACAGGAAGCTGCAGCTCCTGGAGTGAGAGGCGCTGCAGGGTGAGAGAAGATGATGGGTGGAGAGATCACCAGAGAAGGGTGCAGCACCTGGTAAGAACTAATCCCCAGAGTGGTCAGGAGGAGGAGTCCTTAGCAGTGTGTGGACCACGTGACAGAGCAGCATAACCTATGTGACAATGAGGATTTCTGAGGAAAATGTTAGCTGAAAGAAGTCATGTTTAACTTTTCAAAAAAGATCTATGCAAACTGACCACTATGCATTATGGCATCTAAAAAAAAAAAAGAGTAAAAATGAAAAGGGGTTAACTAATCCTGCTCTCACTATCTGGAAATAACAGTTGCAGAAATATTATACTCTCAGCTTTTAATATCACTGAGGTGATGTGATCTTATCTTATGGTTCTGTCAAATGGGATTTCTGGTATATTGAACCACAAAAAATTGTGTTTAAATGGTTTGACTCATGAGTCAAGAAATTTAGAATTAAAGCTAAAAAATTTGTCCTTAACTTTCCCTGTTGTTCCCCCTGTCTGAAAACCTCTTCAGGACAAAGATGTGATTTAAGCCTTAACTCTGAATTACCTTGCTTTTGGGGAATTAAGTCAGTCCCTAACTCCTATTTTAGTGCAGTTATGTAATTTAATAATCCCAGAGCTAAGACCTTGCATAAGTATGGCAAATTTCAGAGTGAGCAAGTTTTTATGGCTGAATTTAAAACACACTTCTGAACTGGGGCTGATAATGGAAAAATTGATGGACCCCTAACTTCAGTGGTGTTACCAGGTGCTGCTGTAGTCACTATGAATAAAAAGCTGAATCTTATTAAACAAGCTCATGCTGGAAGACATCCAAGACAAGTGAAAGTGAAGGCTTCAGAACATTAAAAAAAGAAGTTTAAAAATGGACTGCCAGGAGAAAATAATTAGTGTCTTTTGTTGTTGCTTCTTTATGTCTTCTAAAGAAAATTCTTTTTCCTGCTTGCTTTTTAAACCTTATAGATGTCAAGTTGGGTCTCAAACTTGAGTTGTGAACTCTCTACCATTGAATGAAGGGTTGAGAATGTGGACCCTTTACCACATTTTTCTCCCAAGTATTTCTCATGCATTGAAATTAAATAGGTATGAATGAATAAAGGTTTTAACAGTTTGAGCAAAAATCCCATCCCCTCTAAAATTGCTACACTTTCAATGTACAATATTGTGATGTCACAATCACACTAGTTATATCTCCAGGAGTTCCAGGGTATACCAGACCTGAATGTTTATTTTTTTCCCCTAAACCAACAATAACAAAACCCAACCTCTTAGGCTTCTTCCTACATCATCAAGAAATAAAAAAAGGGCACAAGCGCACTTTTCTCTCAGGTCACCTTTAACGAAAACAGGGCTTATCTGAAGTCAATCATTTCTATTTACAGTAATCTCAAAAGTTCATATTAGCTTTGATTGTGCAACTTGCATTTAAACTTTGATCTTCACCTCCTTGATCTGACATACAACTTTTGCTTCTGACAAGTGAACCAAAACAATTATTGAAAATGGCTCTTCAGTTGGAGTCAAAGGGATAAAAGCATCCTTGCTGAAAGTGGATTTTTTTCCTGGCATATGCAGAACTAGCAACAGAGCAAATTTTGCTGCTTTTGTTTTATGTGCACAATATTTTCGACATTTCTAGAGGAAACATGGTAACATTTCAAATGAGTTACTGTGTCTACCTTGATGGCCACTCTATGTCAGATCCTACCCTCTCCTTTTAGGATTGGAGGGAATGGAGATCTAGTGTATCCCTTCCCAGCACAAAATAGGGAAGTGCTGCCTTCAGAGCCTCATTCGCCGTCCCCCTGCACACAGATCTGCTGGAGTGTAGGATCCATGCCTGGAGAGGTAACAGGTCACATGCAGACTGGAGGTGACAACAGGAAGACAGTCTTGAAGGCAACATCATTCTATCACCAACTCCACAGAACATTCACCAGTATTAACTGATCTACCCTGTCAGGGTTAATTTATCCACCTTTCTCCTCTGCACTGTGGAATTTCTCCTTTATGAGTGGCTTCAGGTCCACTAACTAACATAGTAATCCCCATCAGCAAGGATCCTGCAGAAACTATGCAATCTGTAACAGATTCAGAGACAGCAGAGCCAATCCATTAAGGGCCAGCTTGTGGAGCTCTGTATTTCTGCAGACCTGAGGGGTTATGCTGGGACAAATCCCTGCTTGTTCTGTGTGTAAGCAAACCCCATCCCACTATGGAATGATGCCAGCCCACTTACAATTTGCCTATACAGGTTATTCCCATCTCATTCTCTCTTCTCATGCGACAAAGCAGCAAATTTCATAGAGGAACCAAAGTGGAATCAGGGTAAATTCCGTTTTTTTCCCCCTCCATTCAAACAATTATGCTCAGCTTGCAGAATCTTACATCAATCACTTCTCACGTTCACATGGAGGGCACAAGAATCCAGCTTTCAAAGCGTACTTCATAATCTGCTGTAGTTGTTGCAGTCCATTACAGTTCCAGTAAAATGAACCTGCTATCTAATGTAAGCAGACTCCTGTCAATTATCCTCCAATTTACTGCCTGTAGCTAAATTGAATTTGGTTCTGCTTACATACCTGATCTTTTACAAATGACAACATGCCTCTTCATATTAGTTTCATGACCTTAAAGTGTTTTTCCATGCCATCCTTGTATCTCTGACCCTCTATTGTTTCTCTTAGTTACACAAAAGAGGGACCCAAATCTAGAACAAAAAGGAAAAGGAATTCGGACTCAAATCAATGCTGACACTGGATAAAAATACAGAAGAATGTTCCGGACTTAATTTAAAATCAAATACACTTTTATTTTAAGTAAATTCTTTGGCCATATTAAGTCATAATTTTCATGGTTAGCGCCTGCAGGTTTGAGACGGGTATGGTTTGTTTTCAGGCTGATTAAGTTGGAGTCACTAGCAATTAATGTAAAGGCAGAGTTCAGCTCTGTCTGTGAGCTGTAACAAAGTACATAGAGTCCACAGTACCTGGTGACATGCAGATGACCAAGAATTGGAGTTACTGTACTGGATGTTAAAGGCTTTTGGAAGCCGCAATAGTGTGCCAATATTGTACAATATCTAACATCTTAAAATAGTTAGTCTCCAACGCTGAAACCTTTAATAACCACTGAAAAGGAACCATGCACAGATATTATTATAAACAGGATGGCTGTGCATACTTATTTCCAGTGCCTCATTAGAAGGATTTTATGTATTCTTCAGGACTTTTAATATTAATCACAATTTTAAATCATTTCATGTGTTGCAGTTTTATATCTGAATAATTCATATTGTTATATTTAAACCTTACCTTTCTTGCAAACAGTGGGCTAGATTGTGCCACCCCTACTGAGGCCCAATAGTAACTTACTCTTAGAGTATATCCATTGAAATCAATGGAATAACTTGAGGAATACAGTAAAGGTGGGACAATTTGGTCTTCTACAGTTAGAATAGGTTAAAATCTTAGTGTCTGTCATCTCTACATTTATTTCATGCACAGAACTTGTACTGATCTCAATAGGGAGTACTGAAGCATCCAGAATTGAGCGTCATATGTAGTGGCTGTTACTAGTTAAACCATAAGTTTTATAGAGTAATTATAATATCTTAATTATATTAAGGTCTATTAATCATTTTGATGTATAGGCAGAGTAACAAAAAATCATCTAAGGAGGATAGTAACAGAGAGAAAGAGGGAAAATAAATCAGACATTATTGTAAAGCAACCTCTCTTAAGGGGCCTCCATTTATAAGTAGTTATTGTTCACCGTTGTATTACATACAAAGGCTGATGTTTTAAAAACACAGAGGCTTGAGTTCTGCACACAAAGCAAATGGATAGAAAGGTACACCCAAGATCTCACACTAAAATAAACAGAGGAAATGCACATGCAAAATAATAGCTAGACCATGTGTGCACTAATCTGATTTGTGCACACAAACATAGTAGCTTCATATGGGTTTACTTCTGTGCAGATGCATTTATTTGTAAACCTTCTAGAAATCTGGCAAAAATGCTCCTAGCAAAGAGGCCAAGTGAGAGGCTGCCTTTTATTAAACAAAAAATAAAAACAAAAAACAGACACACCCCTTGTAACCATGCATTTGAAGCATGTTCTGAGGCAAAGATGCAAAAATGGTATTTTGTGTTACACAGTGACCCATTCCTGGGAGTAAAATCAACAGTTTTATAAAGGTCACAGAAAGGAAGGATAGTTAGCAAGCTAGAACTTGATTTTACACAAAAAATAAAAAGCAATGAGAATTATATAATTGAAATCTTTGTGGAATGTATTATACAAAAGGACCCTTTTTAAAGGCTAGTACATTATTACTAGCAGTAGGTTAAATATTTTATGTACAGTTTCATGAAATATAGACCTGTCTAAATAACATTTTTAATTTCTCTATTTGCATCACAGTAGTGTCTGGAGTCCCCAGTAGGAATTGGGTCCAATTGTACAAACAAATTAGACATGGTCCCTTTGCCAAAGAAAGTGTAATCTAATTTAACACAGATACAATGAGTATGTTCAATAAATAGAAGAGATCAGAAAGATAGTAACAATGATCTAGGATTGTGTAACTACGTAGGGTAGCCAAACGCACAACCTGATGGTTCCAAAATATTTAACTCCCCCCTCATATAAATAAATACCAGAAGTCCCCCACTAGACCTTGACCTAGTGTTATCAGTGGGCAATTTCCTGTAGGCTTCACAGTCAGAGTGGATCCTGAGCAGGAATTAGAATAAGTTAATGGTTTTATGGCCAGTTTAAGGAGGAAATTCCAAATGCAAGGGACAGCATGATAGTGCAAAGAGGATTGTTAGAGAAATGGATAAACCGGCCATTGAAGCTGCCATCACTGGTGTGGTAAGATAGAAGAGTTGGTCAACAGAGAGGGGCAGAGCTGTATAGGGTCTCCTACGTGAAGACAAAAAGCTTGAATTTGATGGGGTAGAAAAAAGGAGGGGCCATGAAGGGAAAGCATGGGGGGGGGGGCGCATAAATATGTTCAGAAAGATGGGGAAAGAGGATTATTTTAGCAGCTACATTTTGAATGCACTGGATAGCGACAGTGTGAATGTCCAGGAGGCTGAAATGGAGCAGGTTGCCATCATCTAGAGGGGAGATGAGAGTTTTACAGACTGGATCCAGCTTTTACATAACTCAATGTTATCACCGTGACAAAAACATATCAGAGTTTATTTGGCACAGTATAACACCATCAAGGTGAACGCTGGTTATATTGCTAGTGTTTGGTCATCTATAAACATTTGTTGAGAGAAGCAGGTAAAAAGACTTAAGATTAATTATAATCTCAAAAGATATAAAAATTTAAATATTTAATAGATAATAAAACTAATAATAGAAAGTATTTCACCCATGAAGGTAATAACTAAAATTAAAACGTGTGACTGTGCCAACAGTCATCCATTAAGTAAGATCCTAACCAGTCCCAAATACAAAACAAGGCAGAGCAGGAGAGGAGATTGGTGAAATAGCCAGTGAAACAGTCATGAAATACCCAGTGATACTCAGACTGTGTTAGGTAAACAAAATGCTTTGTTCTTTCAGGATTTTTAAGTACATGTGGACTCCACAAATATCTTTAAAACAGTTCTAGTGCACTTGCTCCCTCTGATTTGCTGTGTTCTAGTGTCCTCCAATGGATACTTTTGAAAGTGCTAGTTCTGAAATGGCACTGAATTAGAATTACTGCTGTGACTTCGAGTCCTTGTGGCACCTTAGAGACTAACAAATTTATTTGGGCATTAGCTTTTGTGGGCTAAAATCCACTTCATCAGATGCATGGAGTGAAAAATACAATAAGCAGTATATATATTACAGCACATGAAAAGATGGGAGTTGCCTTACCAAGTGGGGGTCAGTACTAACGAACCAATTCAATTAAGGTGGAAGTGGCCTATTCTCAACAGTTGACAAGAAGGGGTGAATATCAACAGAGAGGAAAATTACCTTTGTAGTGCTCACGAGACCAATGCAATCAAGGTGGACATTGCCCATTCCTAACAGTTGACAAGAAGGTGTGACTTGTTTAATGATTTGAGTAGGAAACTGCATGCAAGATTGGAGGGGAAGGGGACAGGAAATTAAGTTCTCACCTGATCTTCAGTCTCTTCCCTTTGACTAGCAACACTCGGGTACATGAATGACACACATTTTACCCAATAGTTCAGCAGTCAAAGCACTCACCCAGAACGTGAGAGACCTGGCCAAAACAGGGCATATAGTGACCCTAGGCAGAGAGGGAACTAAACCTGGGTCTCACATTCCAAGTGAGTGCCCTAGCCACTGGGCTAAAGCTGATAAGGGAGGCAGCACTGCCACCTCATATTGTAAATGTAGGCCTTTAAAATATTGCCCAAATACCCCAAAGAAAATGGTTGGGTTGAATTGTGTTTTCATTTTTAAGACCTGAAGCAGATTCAATTGACCAAAACCTCTCGCAATTTTCATATTTAGTGTGACCCTGTCACGGGGTCACTCATCACACTTGCGCCTCCTGCTGCGCATTTCAGGAATTAGCTCAGTCCCAGTGGGTACGCCCGTGGATGGTGGTGGCTCTCCCATCCTCGCCTCCACCTGCAGACCCGTTACGGCTCCTTTCCCTCAGCATCTGCTTCCTGGCATAGCCCTCCCGCTGTCTCACCATCCGTTTCCCCCCCACGCTTCCACGGGACTCCTCCAACAAGAGTCCAGCCACTCCTTGCAGCAGCATGGCAGTCCACAGCCAGGCCGCTCCTTCCCTGCTAGAACTTGCCCTTCCCCAGGTACTAGTCTCTCTGTAGCCCTCTAAGAAGCCAGTCTTCTCCCTAGGGCTCCCTGCAGCAGACTCACTTGCTCTGGCCTGCCGTTGCCCTGATGGGCTGTTTCCTTGCAGCCCTCCAGGCTGGGTTTTAACCTTATCAGGGCCAGTGTGGGGCAGAAGCCCAGTCATAGACCCAAACTGATATTTTATTTTTCTGCAAGTGCCAGCAAACCTGAAGAGTCAGTTATTTACCCAGTTCTAAGGATTAAGGTCAAACCAGGGCCTTGATCAGGCAAAAAATGTAGGGCCCCAAAACCCATTTGACAGCTTCAGAGTTTAAGGCATAAATCAGTAAATATGCTTAATACACCATTGCAGACAGTTATGAGACAGTAACCATTTTTTATCACTACTGCCTGGCCTGGATTTAAACTACTGAGCTAATGGTAATAGGCTCTCTATCCTTTTTATTGATCCATCCATGTCACGTGCTTCCTCTATAACTTTTATATTGCTCACTATACAAGCACAGGAAGAATAATGTTTCCCTTGCAAAGAACTCAGTAGTAATAATCCCTTTCACCCACGTTCCCTTCCACACAGAAGGGTTTAAAACAGTGTCAGATTCTCT
This sequence comes from Chelonia mydas, assembly GCF_015237465.2. Classification (NCBI taxonomy): domain Eukaryota; kingdom Metazoa; phylum Chordata; order Testudines; family Cheloniidae; genus Chelonia; species Chelonia mydas. The sequence goes on along the minus strand of NC_057850.1, from coordinate 193,804,416 downwards.
TAAGCACAAAGCTCAGTAATATACTTCCAGGTCCCCTTATACACACAATTGTCTAATACACTTTCAGATCCCCTAAGAGACAAAGCTCTGTAATCCACTATCTAGGTTCCTTAAAGTGGAAAGTGTCTCGTATTCTTTCCCATTCCATTAAGCACTGGGGTTTCTTACAGGCTGTAATTTTTGCTAACACAATTCTGTCTGTGTTCCCAGATTTTCCTATGCTGTATTCTCTAATACAGTCTCAAATTCTCGAGCATTTTTCTGAGGCATTTATAAAGGCCATTTAACCAGTCAGTTTATATACCTTCAGCACATCTAATATTTAAATTTCTGTGTTTCTTTCTACTGCAATTTGCAGTACTATAGAAAGGGTGGCTGACACATAGGCAGGCCATTCATCCTGTTTGAAGCCAGACAGTCCTGCGTTTCTAAGATTTCTCCCTCATCCAGTACTGAGACAAAACCGGATGTGATTCTGTCCAGTATTGCACAAGGGACACGATTTTGAGGAATGCACTGTCCTATCCCTGTGGGATGTGCCCTCACATGCACAGTGCATGCAAGGTCATGCCTTTGGGGCAGTGCCCTCTTCAAAATGCATCCCCTATGCAGAGAGACCTCGGGCACACCGTGCACATGAAGTCATATAAGCGGGAGTAGGCTCATGCCGTTCTCACAAGTACAACAATGTCTGGTATTCTGGGGATACATGAGAAGCCACCTTTATGACACACAATAAAATAGACTGAGTTAAATTTTCTAAAGTGAATTAGGAACCTAAGGGCTTCTCTACAGAGTGCATTAGCTTGCATCAGAGGAGTGTAAGTTTTAGTCCGCAGGAGCGTGTCACACACTAACTAGCCATATGAATCCTGCTGGCCTGCACTTTACTATGGTAACATGCACTAAGCAACTTTATTGTTTGAAATGGGACTACATTATCACACACTAGTATACAGCATTATTCATGTATTTGTGTTTTAATATGCATCCTCTGATTTATGTCTATGTGGTATGTTGTATTATTTACCTGGGAAATGGTAATGTCAAAAGTTTGTTAAAATCACCATCTTGAATGATGTCTAGTAGATGTTTGGCAGCCATGTTTGCTACCCTTCTCTTTGGAACTTTGATGCCCTTTTGTTTGAGTTGACTGGTCAGGTGGTCACTAATCTGCCTAGAGAGTAGAGGATATAAAAGCCCCACACACACGGGCACTAGGGTGCAGTCCTCCCTAGTGGCAGCCTGCATTCGCGTCGTCAGATCAAGAACCGCCGGAAGATCTCTGAGAGATACCACCACAGCTACTTAACTGAGAAGCGATCCTGATCCTAATCCTGGTCCAGCAGTCAAAGGTCCGAGTCCTTTCTGCGCCACCTCTCATTCCCAAGCACAGTGGTAGGTCCAGATCCAACATTGCGAGGCCGAGGCAGATGATCAGGCGAACTTTGATCTGTAAAGTGTAAGTACCTTTGTCTGTCATTTGTAGAGGGAGAGGGTTCCGGACTTCATGCCCGTGCAAACCACTGAGATATTTTGTCCATATACTTACCTTATGTTAAATAAAGCACCTTTTTAGTTTTTTTTAGTTCTTGTCCCTTATCCTTATTTGCACTGAGATCAATTAGGTGATAGATCCTAATTCAGGGACAACCGTGCCTATGACTTCTTAGCAGGGGTCCATAACATTCTTAATTCCCCCCACACGCACATTGATACATTGTAACAGTAAGGCACTTTTAGCAGGGTCCACACAAGCCAGTTAGTGCGCAACATGTTAGCGCACACTAAAATGTACACCCCTCTGGTGTGGATAAACACACTGTGCAGACAAGCCCTAAGTCTCATTCTCAAAAGTGACTTAGCCACTTAGGATCCTCAGCCTCATTTTAAATAGAACTTAGGCACTTTTGAAAGTGTTACCCTTTACCTATGTAGAAGTTAGAGGCCAGATCCTCAGCTGATTTAAGTCAGCATAGTTCCAATACATTCAGTGGAGCTAAAATAACTTACACCAACGGATGATCTGGCCCTGGGCTGGGAAAACAGAGTGACTGTGCCAATTACAGGGCATACAGTTATGTATTATTACTACTGAGGATCAGCAAATTCCTGCTTGAAAAAAATACTCAGCCAAGACCTTCACAAACCTTTCATCTTTAAACTCAGATGTTACCAGCCTCCCAGCTAAACAAGCCCTCCATCAGTCTTCTTGCAATACTGAATCCCTATCTTAAATGATCACCTCCTTATCTAGGGCAGTAGAGAGAAAAGACAACAATGCCTTTTCCAGATCTACTTGCAGCTCCACTGTGGGAGAAGTGCTTACACTAGTAGAATCCCTCAAGTTATTACAGCTCTGCTAGGACATAAGGGGAACATGGCTGCTGATTAGAGCTGGTAAAAAATTTCAAGACTAGATTCTTTTCCTATCAAAAGATGCTGTTTTCATTGAACCTACATTTCCATGAAACCTTTATTACCAGTTCTGATAAAAACTCTCAGGTCTAGGATGGATCACACCCAGACCTACTCCAAAATAACCTAGCCCAGTGGGTAGGTCAACACCCTGCTGGAAAGTGGGACACCCAGGTTCAAATCCCTGCTCTAAATCAGGCTGAGAGATTTGAATCTAGGTCTCCCCCATCCCAGGGGAGTGCACTAATCACTGTGCTATCTGCTCTCAAAGAATTCTGGATTTACTAATTTCCTTAAGAAAATGTATAAACTGAACATATCTGTATAAGAAGCTTTTGCATGGGATATGATAACTAGTTCTAATCAGGTCAAATATTTTCACCTTGATAAGATCCTATGGTATTAAAATGCAAAACTCTTCCCATAACTGAAAAGATTGCCTATAAAGAGCCACTGGAATATCAGGGGTTATGCTTTAAGGTTACAAAAGAGGTACATCTTGGAAGGATTTACAATGGTTATTGTGACAAACGGAAAGACACATTGCTTAATAAGAAAGTTTTGTTCCATTTTAGCAGGGAGAATACAGTCCTGGGTTTCTAAGCATGCTGTATAAAAGTAAGATATTTCTATAATGTAACAGAGCAGCATTATTCTTGGATTATTTAAGTGGAAATGGAGACAGTAATCTGTCTATACCACTACTCACAAATGATTTATGGATTTAGGGGTGTTTTTTGGCCTCTTAAGACACATTGTTTTAAACTAGAACATATTAGTGCTATAGAAAAGCAATCCTGGCTGATAAAAGGTCAAATTTTTCAAGAAAAATAATTTTTATTTCTTGAAACTTTTTGCTTTCCAAAAGTAAAGTCAGTTTTCACAGACACTTTACCCTGAACAGTTGTTCTTGCTGAGAAAATAAGGATATTTCTTCCCAAACTTTGAAACTTTCCAGGTTGTTAGAGTAAATCCACAAAAACTGATTTTTGCACTGGTGATCAAAATTCACTCTTTCTTCCAAAAACAGTTGCCTTCACTGGGGTAAACTGACATTTGTCCTGAATGAAATTCACAAAAATACACATTGTTAAACTAAACTCTTTCCATCCCATTGAGGTTTGAATAAATGAACAGGGAAGAAAAATACAGGCACTCCCATCTCCCTGTTTCCTCTAAATTTACATTCATGAGGGAAGTAGAAGTGTGTTAGTGAAGCAACTGGGTCAGAAGAAATCCTATAGGATTTTGAATGAACACACAACTTACAATATAAATCCTTGAACATCAAGTTATAGTATTATCCATGTGATAGATCACCAGTAATCTAGAATGCACTATAATAGAGAAGCAATTTACTGGCCACTTGTGTTATAGATGCACTAGATGTAGAACTACCGAAAATTCTTTTCTATTGGAAGCCTTGAGGCCTAGGACACAATATAAAGATATATTAAAAGGTAAAGGTTACCTTCTATTTGTGTCATTCAGGTGAGGCTCACATACATTTAGTGCCTCATGATTGGTTGTCCACTTAATTATTCAGGGCTGGGCAGTGAGCAATCTGACTGCATAAGACAGGGTGTTGTTCTGTAAAGTCTGTTCGGCTGTCATAGTTGGCAAGATAGCTTGTGCTCACATGTTGTGCTTATGTCTGTTTTCTCCTTAGAAGATGCACTAGATAAACACGGACACCCCATGGCCCAATATGAGTTAAGTCTTTCGGCACCCCCATTTGCAAAACAGTGGAAACCTGTGGAAAGCATTAATCTGGCACAAATTATTTTTGTGGGGGCCATTCTGCTCCCATTAACTTCAATGGGAGCAGAACTGCGTTCTCTATTTTATTATCAGTTATCAGCATGCAGGGCTGGATTAACCCATAGGCTAATAAGGCTATAGACTTAGGCCCGCTTATTTTTAGGCCCTCCTGTAGGCCCTCCATTCCATATTAAAGTAACAGCTAAGCGACGGTAGCGGGGCGATCAGAATTTTTGTGTCTCATTAGATATTGCTTTGTACAAATTAATCCATCAAGATTTTGGATTCAATTTATGGTGGTTGTGATTTTGTCTTTGTGGGCTAAGCAAGTGTTTGGGGGCCTAAGCAATATTGAACGTTGTACACCGGAGGTCTACACTGAACAATAGAAACCATGTTAAAGAAAGGAGGATGGCAGAAATTGAAGGAGGCCAAAGAAAGACGGGAAAGACAAGATGTAGTACTGAAAGGTTCTCCTTCTCTCCTAATGTTTTTTCCCCCTACTAAGACTGGTGATGAGGAAATCCAGGGAAATACAAGCTCAAGTGAACCTGCTGCACCTGCCTGATGAAAAGGAGCAGCCTCCTGTGACTTCTCTAGCTGCAGTCTCACCCCACTCCTCTGAAGACTTTCCCAGTGACAGTAATACAAAAATATCCTTCTCCAACGATCCAGGCGTGTGGGACATGACTTCTCAAGATCTCATTGCATATTGGACTGAGAAGGGCCCACAGAAATGCCAGAATCTAGATGCTGACTTTTCATTGACAAAGCAAGAGTACACCAATCAGAATAATTATCTGACCAAATCAATGTTTAAATATGTGAAGCCTAACAGACAGACTGGCAAGCAAGAATGGCTCATCTATTCGCCTTCTAAGAAGAAAGTGTACTGTTTTTATTGCTGCCTGTTTTCTGATACCAAAAAGTGGGGAATGTTCTGCAAAGGCTTTAATGACTGGAAGAATACTGGATACATTACCAGTCATGCAATGAGTGAGCAGCATACATTGTCAGTTAGCGGCTACCATGCCCGAAAGAAAATTAGTAGCAGAATTGATACCCAAATGGAAAACCAGTTTGTGGCAGCTTGTGCTTATTAGAAGAATGTCCTCAGACGCGTAGTTGAAACCATAGTTTTTCTTGCTGAGTGTGGTCTACCATTCCATGGCTTAGATGACACTGTTGGATCGAAACACAATGGCAATTATCTTGGCATTCTAGAGCTAATCGCAAAGTTCGACCCTTTCTTAGCTCAGCACATCAATGAACACACAAATCATGGAAAAGGCCATACATCGTATCTATCAAAGACCATTTGTGATGAATTCATTGCACTGCTGGCAAAGAAGATGGTGTCAGCCATTGAGATCAAAGATGTGAGATATTTTTCAGTGTCCATCAATTCAACACCAGATGTGTCACATGTATATCAGCTGACTGTCATCTTGCATTATGTGCTACCCGGCAGACCAGTTGAGCATTTCATGACCTTCAGAAACATCACCAGCCACACGGGGAGAAACTTGCCTTGTACCTACTCTATTTCCTCAGCAAAAATGGGATTGACATCAGGCTCTATTGTGGCCAAAGCTATGAGAATGCAAGTAATATACGAGTGGCAAATATTCAGGGATGCAGGCAAAGATAAAAAAGCGCAATGCTTTGGGTTGATTACATACCATGTGCTGCACACTCACTCAACCTTGTTGGCCAGTCTGCTGTGGATTGTTTTGTTGAAGCGGGGGGTGAGGGGGGGGGTGGGATTTGTCCAAGCATTGTACAATTTTTGTCACAGTTATTAGAGGAGAATCTCAGTTCTTTTTATGTATATTTTAAAGAAGGTCTGTTCCTCCCAGTTGTCAAGAAAAGCTTGAAAACATGAACCCTAAAGTCTCAGGAATGAGAAGGCAAATAAAGAAAACCCTATATTTTTTATGTAGATAGACAGATAAATACACACACACACACACACACACCCTGACTTCGGTGGGCTTGACTCATGATGTTTCAATGCTCGGTGCTGGCAATATTGCAACAGGCCTGGGTTGGTTCTGGAGTTGCACAAGTTATTTTCACCAAGTCTGTCATCTTTCACTAGCTCAGCTGTAGTGGCTCCTCTAGGTGGCCACAGGGCTGAAAAATATGGGGCACAATCCTATGTTTTGTACAACTATCCCAAGATATATGGTCACCCTAGGAAATACTCTACCTGCAAGAGTCTCATAGGGTTAGGAAGGAGTTCATCCCTGTAGGCCTGTGCCCAGCTCAGCAGCAGAAAAAGGTTTGTGTGGAAATTTTGGGGATGAGAAAATGAAAGTAGTGGAGGTGGCTTTTCTCCATGGTGTGCACCTTGTTCCAGACCCACTAGAATTTCACTCCTTTGACCTGGGATGTGAAGTGCTATATTAGGAACCAATTGTGCAAACACTCCCACGTGATCCTGACGCAGGGAAGGAAGGTAAGCAGCAGGATACGGACCCTGGACTTCAGGAAAGCAGACTTCGACTCCCTCAGGGAACAGATGGCCAGGATCCCCTGGGGGACTAACATGAAGGGGAAGGGAGTCCAGGAGAGCTGGCTGTATTTCAAGGAATCCCTGTTGAGGTTACAGGGACAAACCATCCCGATGAGTCGAAAGAATAGTAAATATGGCAGGCGACCAGCTTGGCTTAATGGTGAAATCCTAGCGGATCTTAAACATAAAAAAGAAGCTTACAAGAAGTGGAAGGTTGGACATATGACCAGGGAAGAGTATAAAAATATTGCTCGGGCATGTAGGAAAGATATCAGGAGGGCCAAATCGCACCTGGAGCTGCAGCTAGCAAGAGATGTCAAGAGTAACAAGAAGGGTTTCTTCAGGTATGTTGGCAACAAGAAGAAAGCCAAGGAAAGTGTGGGCCCCTTACTGAATGAGGGAGGCAACCTAGTGACAGAGGATGTGGAAAAAGCTAATGTACTCAATGCTTTTTTTGCCTCTGTTTTCACTAACAAGGTCAGCTCCCAGACTGCTGCGCTGGGCATCACAAAATGGGGAAGAGATGGCCAGCCCTCTGTAGAGATAGAGGTGGTTAGGGACTATTTAGAAAAGCTGGACGTGCACAAGTCCATGGGGCCGGACGAATTGCATCCGAGAGTGCTGAAGGAATTGGCGGCTGTGATTGCAGAGCCCTTGGCCATTATCTTTGAAAACTCGTGGCGAACGGGGGAAGTCCCGGATGACTGGAAAAAGGCTAATGTAGTGCCCATCTTTAAAAAAGGGAAGAAGGAGGATCCTGGGAACTACAGGCCAGTCAGCCTCACCTCAGTCCCTGGAAAAATCATGGAGCAGGTCCTCAAAGAATCAATCCTGAAGCACTTAGAGGAGAGGAAAGTGATCAGGAACAGTCAGCATGGATTCACCAAGGGAAGGTCATGCCTGACTAATCTAATCGCCTTTTATGATGAGATTACTGGTTCTGTGGATGAAGGGAAAGCAGTGGATGTATTGTTTCTTGACTTTAGCAAAGCTTTTGACACGGTCTCCCACAGCATTCTTGTCAGCAAGTTAAGGAAGTATGGGCTGGATGAATGCACTATAAGGTGGGTAGAAAGCTGGCTAGATTGTCGGGCTCAACGGGTAGTGATCAATGGCTCCATGTCTAGTTGGCAGCCGGTGTCAAGTGGAGTGCCCCAGGGGTCGGTCCTGGGGCCGGTTTTGTTCAATATCTTCATAAATGATCTGGAGGATGGTGTGGATTGCACTCTCAGCAAATTTGCGGATGATACTAAACTGGGAGGAGTGGTAGATACGCTGGAGGGGAGGGATAGGATACAGAAGGACCTAGACAAATTGGAGGATTGGGCCAAAAGAAATCTGATGAGGTTCAATAAGGATAAGTGCAGGGTCCTGCACTTAGGACGGAAGAACCCAATGCACCGCTACAGACTAGGGACCGAATGGCTAGGCAGCAGTTCTGCGGAAAAGGACCTAGGGGTGACAGTGGACGAGAAGCTGGATATGAGTCAGCAGTGTGCCCTTGTTGCCAAGAAGGCCAATGGCATTTTGGGATGTATAAGTAGGGGCATAGCGAGCAGATCGAGGGACGTGATCGTTCCCCTCTATTCGACACTGGTGAGGCCTCATCTGGAGTACTGTGTCCAGTTTTGGGCCCCACACTACAAGAAGGATGTGGATAAATTGGAAAGAGTCCAGCGAAGGGCAACAAAAATGATTAGGGGTCTAGAGCACATGACTTATGAGGAGAGGCTGAGGGAGCTGGGATTGTTTAGTCTGCAGAAGAGAAGAATGAGGGGGGATTTGATAGCTGCTTTCAACTACCTGAAAGGGGGTTCCAAAGAGGATGGCTCTAGACTGTTCTCAATGGTAGCAGATGACAGAACGAGGAGTAATGGTCTCAAGTTGCAATGGGGGAGGTTTAGATTGGATATTAGGAAAAACTTTTTCACTAAGAGGGTGGTGAAACACTGGAATGCGTTACCTAGGGAGGTGGTAGAATCTCCTTCCTTACAGGTTTTTAAGGTCAGGCTTGACAAAGCCCTGGCTGGGATGATTTAACTGGGACTTGGTCCTGCTTTGAGCAGGGGGTTGGACTAGATGACCTTCTGGGGTCCCTTCCAACCCTGATATTCTATGATTCTATGATTCTATGATTTCAGCTGTTTTGTGTGCTGAATTGTTTGGAGCATTAGGTTCACAGACAGCACATCAAAGTGTACATTGAAAACTAACGACATGCTAGAAGTACAAATATTTTTGGACTCAAACTCGAAGAATGGCTTCTTGTACTTAAAATGAAAAGGCACAGGTTTTAACATGAAGACATTTAGTGATTAAAAAGTAAATGAGTAAGTTATTAATATTATGAAAAGTATTGTAGTAGATTTTCAAACGTTCTCTCAGTACATATTAATACTGCAACGAGACTGAGGACAGCTTCTCGAAAGGTGGATTTACTAAAGCGTTTAATTAAAATTGGATTTAAATTCTGAGAACGTAGTGGAGTTCATATGCTCAGGCAGAAAAAATTAGTTGCCTTAAAAATTCCTTTTAAAGCTTTTTTTATTTTTAAACCACAGCTAGCTTTCCTCGTTGTACTGGCTCTCAGCATGCTGCCACCTCTGCTGTCTCAACCTTCAGACGGTATTTCAAACAGTGGAGAGATTTAAAAACAAAAACACCTCAAGCCATTAACTATTATTGCTTCCCTTCCCACCCAGTGATTTCATAAGTGCTAATCACGCACCATCTCATCATGCAAGCTGGTAGATGTCAGGGTAGCTCCTTCAGCACGTAATAGGTAGAATGCTTAGAAATCCACACCTTGAGAGATTCTTATTCTGCTTGAGTCAGGCTAACCCCAATGCACATGTGCACTGGATGAAGTCTGCTAGGTGAAGCAATGTATAGTCAAGCTGATAGGCCAAAACTCTGAAATTTGAGTGTCTAAAAAAAGGCAAATCTATGCTCAGGCCTCTAAATAATTGACCTGATTTTAAGAGGTGATGAGCACCTCCAGCTGGTACTGTGTCAGGAACCAGGGTATGGGCAGTCCGGTTCAATGGTTACAGGCATAGGCAGTCAGTCTGAGGGGGTTGAGCCAGAGTCAGCAGCCAAGGTCTGAGTCAGAGCGAGTAGTCCAGGGACCTGAGGACAGGGTGAGGAACAAGGCCCTGGCCTGCTCCTGATGTGGACCCCACCTTGTTCCTGGTATTCCTTCCAGGCTTAAATAGTAGATTTAGGACAATCAGAAGTCTTGGGAAGGGTTGTCAGTTATCAATACCATGAGCAGCAATACCTCCAGTGACTGGTCTTCAAGGATATATGTTGAATTGACTGTGGCTCTACCAAGGCTGCCTGCTGGAAGCATGAAGCACTGGTTCAAGTCCAAAAATCCTGACACATGGACTTCCATGGGAGTTGAAAACCTCTGGGGGGGGATCAGTAGTTATTTAGATGCCCAAATATGGATGTAAGTGCCAACATTAAGGCACAGAAATTTTAAAGTTTTGGCCTCCCCTCCACCCACATCTCACTGACGGTCTTTCCTTCCACTATATTTGGTATTACACTGACATTTTGAAGTGAGATTGAACAGGATTCCCTTCAGAATCCTCTAAAACCACTCCCAAATTGCCACAGATTAGCTGCAGAGCAACCTAAGGTTAAAGGCAGTCAAAATATGACTTTATTCCAACCAAATTTTTAACAATTTTTGGAGTATCAACTAAAAACTGGAAGAAAGTTTTCCACAAAAAATACTTCTCATGAAAACATTGCCTTTTTTTGACCAGCTGTAATGGAGGTGTTACTTTATCACAGGAGCAGGATGTACCTACATAACTGTCTCAGAACCTAGTACTCCTTTATTACTTAAGAAAGAAAAGGTGTTTATTTATTTTTACCTTTGAAATATCCGAAATGCCAGCCAGGACATCTCTAGTTTTGCTGGAGGACATCCTTACCTGTCTTAAAAGGTGCATATTGTTAGCTAAAAGGGAATGGGTGCTGAATCTTTAACAAAGACACCTTTTCTCCAAAATTTTAGTCATAGATGTTAAATAGGGGTTAAGAAAACAAAACAGAATTTCAAACCAGGGCTTTGGAGCTGTGCTCCGGCTCCAGGCAAAAACCTGCAGCTCCCCTGTTCTGGAGCTGCTCCGGGCTCCAGCTCTGGGCTCCACTCCAAAGCCCTGCTTCAAACAGTGACTAAAAATCCCTTCCCCTTCAATTGCTTAATTTTCATTCCCAAAATGCCATAATTTCATTCTCTCTCTAGTCAGCATGGTCTTCGGGGTACACAACACTTTAATTTCTAACATATCAGAAAAATGAGCAGAAGAAAAAAAGCTAGCTAAATATATATTTAAAGAAATAGAAAGGAGCATAATCCCACCTTTTCCGAGTTATATTTTAAGGACCATTTTTGGCCCCTTATTCTATTGTACAACAAAGTGTACCATGTGCCTACAAGAAGGCTAAATGGCACAAGTCTATACTCCAGAGACTAAAACCAACATAACCTCATTGTGTAGACGAAGCCTAAACTAACGGAATGGTTTTCCCATCAATCTAGCAATGCCAACTCCACAAGGTCCTGACTCTGTTTTTAAATCAGCCCTTACTCCAGTTCCTTCATTTTTACTCTATTGAGGTCAAGTGGAAAGACCTCCAGATTATAAATTATTTTAAAAAGTTAATACTTTGCATTTACATCATTTCTTCTGTTTGACGATCCCAAAGAGCTATACAAATATTAACCAATTAACTCTCCAGAAATAAGAGGGATAACTGAAATATAGCCACCCACTGTGTGATAAGCAGCAGCTGTGAATAGCACACAGAAACACTGTACAACAATTAAGGGTAAGAAGTGAAAAATACCATAACCAAACGACATTGTGGTAGACAGTCAGGTAGGGGGAAAATTACTACTTGAGCTGGAATTTGTCAGGAACATAAGGATTAACACTTACTCTCTGAAAATTACAACAGCTTTAAGTACTGATCTCTTGTGGTCACTTCCTTTAAATAGCCTATTTGAAAGACATTGGCACACTACTAGTTAGCACCATGTTGGGACATTATTGGTCCATTAGTGACTCAGGGGGAAGAATCACCAACACTACTTCCTGCTATGCCACAGGTCCTTTGAGAACTACTGAATTTGGAGATCTTCAAAGTGAAGCTTAAGCCCTATTTCTTTGCATGAAGCTTTAATGACTGTTTGAACTACTGAAGTAAAGTATAGAGATATTTTATAAAATCCTTAATTTATAATTATAATATATAATTTATGATTTAGTTGGGAATTGGTCCTGCTTTGAGCAGGGGGTTGGACTACATGACCTCCTGAGGTCCCTTCCAACCCTGATATTCTATGAAAAAGCTACACTGTGGAACTTTTGTATTTCTTTTCATTAGCACAAACTGCTTAGGTTCTGGGGCAATGGACACCACGTTATAATTGTCTCAGAGCCAAATCCTGAGGGTCTCACTCAAATTCTCAGGGCAATTTTACTCAGGTAAATTCCCACTGACTTAAGCAGAAAACTCAGGATGACCCTACAACCAAGGTTTTTGAGAATAGGAGCCCAAACTTAGGCTCCTAAATATCCATATTTAAACACCAAAATTACCTAATACTGCTTGCCTAATACATGCTACTCTGTGGCTTGTTATATCTTTTAATACACTTTTTCCACAACCCATATTTATTCCAGTGGAACCAGACATTAGCGGTAAAGTTCTATCATCTCACCATGTATAATTAATTTAAAAACATAATATACCGTACTTTGCAGTTGCTGGCGCAGAACATTCAGGACCTGCCCTATATTAGCATTTCAAAATCATATAACCTGCCAGGCCATGACTAATAATTTAGAACAGGTTGCTTTCATCCTTCTCTTTCATATACTATTTTGTTACAGTCACTGGGATAGATGATCCTTGGCAAAGGGTCCCCAGTTCTTTGCAAACAACTCTCACTTCAGACCCAACAAACTCACTACACCAAACATGTCTTGCAGAATATTTATCCATAAAGAGTAACATGTAAGGTATTTACAGAAAGCTTGTAACTTGTCAAGCTTCATAATCATTGCAGGATGTACATACAGGTAATATTTAAGAATGGACTTGGTCAGGAAAAAGTGAATTCACTCTGGGCCTGAACACAATTATTTATCAGTTTCTAGGATTCTCAGAAATATAGTCTGGTCCCTTACACCAATGGTTCTCAGCCAGGGGTCCTGGGCCCTTTGGGGGCCTTGAGCAGGTTTCAGGGTGTCCTCCAAGCATGGCCAGCATTAGACTTGCTAGGGCTCAAAGCAGACAGCCAAAACCTCACCGAATGGGGCTGAAACTTGGGGCTCTGAGCCCTGCCACTGGCGGCTGAAGCCAAAGCCTGAGCAACTTAGCTTCATGGCGCCCCCAGGCAATTGTCCTGCTCGCTACCCCCTAATGCCAGCCATGGCCTTTATATGCAGAAAACCAGCTATTGTGGCACAGGTGGGCCACGGAGTTTTTATAGCATGTTGGGAGGCCTCAGGTAGAAAGGTTGAGAACCCCTGCCTTACACAAACCCAAACTGCCACTTGAGAGGAAAGTTAGCCAATAGCAACATGGGTTGTTTAAATTACATCCTCTTCCTACAAAACACAGAACTTGATGCTTCCCTTGGGTGAGTGAAAGGGAACAGAAGTGGGCAGAAAAACTAAACTGTTCAGGGCAATGACCGTCATTTACCATATGTTTGAACAGAGCCCAGCACAGCAGTGCCTTGATCTCAACTGGGACCACTAAGCACTACCCCAAGCCAAATACTAACAAGGGGATGAGAAGCATAGACATTTAGGTATTATTGCACCACCACTGCATGATTTCTCCACTCTAGGCACGCCCAGAAGCCCCTTTGCATCCACTACATATAACCAGGCACCATTTCTTCTATGCTTCTCACTCCATCCCCCCTTCAACTGCATAGGAAGACTGGGGGGAGAAGAAGCAGTAACACTCATCTTTGAGAACATGTCATTGAAGGCAACATGCACCCTGTACCTGACAAAGGAGTGGACTGTGAGAGACAGTGCATCTCCTATAAGGTGCTGAGCACCCTCAAGTCCCCTGACTTGGCAAACCCCCCTTACCCCTACCCCAAAAGGTTTTCAGCACCAAGCAGCATCAGTTCTTATGAGCAACATGAATTACTCTTTTCCTAAAGAGTCATACAATGTGTCATAACACATTGTAGAGACGAGTATAGATGACAATATAATAGCAGTTGCTTTCAAAGCATTTCTGAAGAGGCATTCATATCACTTTAATGCATCTCTATATCATAATACATTGCACAGTAATTAGAAAAAAATATATCACTTAACACAGGGCCAAATCATGCCCTTAGATGCACACGTGCAGCTCCCACAGACTCACTAGGAACCTTGTGTATACATCCCAGGACAGAAATTGGCCCAAAGCATTTAGATAAGCTACCTTAGAGACAACCAAATAATTCATTGTGAAAATGATATCTTCAGGCTGTGTGTGATGGTAATTCTTACTCTGATACTTTAGCTCCTCCTTGTGGCAAGTAGTAGTTTTAATCTGTACTGGATACAAAGAACATTTTTTTAAGTCTTGCTTTTCCTTCATTATTCTTAATACAGAAAATTAAATCTCACGAAAAATACAATAATACACTATGAGGCAAGAATGATTAGTTCTGAGGATAATGAAAGTAGAACAAAGACAGCATTAGTCTAATAATTGCTATTAGTCACAAATGGGTACTTTCATAACATGATGTAGCTAATCTGTATGTTCATAAAAGCCACTCTGTGTTCAGATACAAATCAGCTATTTCAGAGAATGAGCTTTGGACAGAGATATTTGAATTAAAATAGCCTTTCACAGGCACAATAGCTGTCCTTTTCCCCCTTGGCTTGGGGCAAGATATCCAGCAACACACATTATATTTCGTCAAAGAATTCCAGTTTATGTTCTGTCAAGCAAAATGTAACAAGCCATGGTTGTAGTTATGTAAATGTCTTTCTTGATGTTACAAGGAACACCACATTACAGTGCAAAGTATGTGCCATGTTTATTTAAGAAAATCGACTCCAAGATGATAAATGTCTTTTTTTTTTAATTACAAATGAATTATAGAACAGAAAATATCTAAATATATATTTTTTTTTTTCAGTTTGTGTCTTTTTTGCATGACAGCTTTTTATGTTCCGTCAGTTTCACTTCTGCACTGAGTGTTTGCTTTACTTCCCTTTCTTAGGTACTAGAATGAGGATATCAGCTTGCTCATGCATGGTGCTAGAATCTCACATATTCACTCTTTCAGACACTGAGTACAACAACTGTGCAACCACAGTTGGTTTACAGGGTTTTTTTGTTTTGTTTTTTTGGTTTCTGCTGTATAACTCTCTCTCAGTTAAGTTATTTAATGTATGCATTTGCAAACAATGCTTTTAATAGATAATGTATAGGTCTTGTTTTAAACAGTTTTCTTTTGTTTTTTACTAATGGATGCCTTAATTTTTAGTTCTTTGGATCAGGACAAGTAAATTGCCTAGTTTAGAGATGTTACAAATCCACACTTAATTCAGCCAATTATTCACTAATGGCTGTCAGTATCTGCAAATACCTGACATGGTTCTCTGGTACTTCTGGGGAGACCAGAGGCAAAGGAAAACAGCAGCAGCAGACGGAAATGGGCAGGCGGTCTCCCCAAGACGACTCCATGGAACCCATAGGCAGAGAAGAGCAGTGGATCTAGGAAGCAGAAGGGGCAGGCACTTGCCTCCAGCTACTTCTCAGAGCTGCCTGTGCACAGCACAAGACAAAGGGCTGTTTCGCATTTTCACTGATGTCCCCCACCAGGCCCACAAACACTGCAGCAGTCAAGAAAAACAACCAAACCAAAAAACCTTAGGAAAAGTTGGTTAAATAATTTGAGCAGCTATTCAGAGGAAGATGCACTTTGCCTCGATTCTGTGAAATTGAATAAATCATAAATTGACAGTGTCCCTTTACCTACTCAATTACCACATGTGCAATTGCATGGGCTATAAAAGGGATCACTCACTCAATACCTCTGACTTTCAGGAAGCTATAACCCTTCTCACAGAAATTCCGCGATTGAGTAATATTTCTCACAGCACCACATAACTTACAAGTGGTCCTACCATTAGCTCCTGCAGCAGAAAGTGCAAATCTCACATCTCCCAGTCTGCTATAATCAATGCTTTGATACTTGTTACAGGCAGAGGGAGCAAACCACCCATGGGAGGGAACAGAAATGTAAGGGGACTGTTGGCCCCTTACTAAAAACTCAGTGGGTTTTTTTTGGTTGGCTAGCTCCCAGTACCAAAAGAAAGAGGAAGGGTTGATAGGAAATCAGGACCCTGAGACAGCCAGTCCCCAGGAACAATGGGGAGAAGCCAATGCTCCAGGTCAGGCTGATTGACAGGGCAGGCAGGCTAATGAGGGAGTCAGAGGGGCCAATGGGGTCCCGTCCTCCAGGTGAGCTGGAATTGCCTGGAACAGAGTGATGGGGGCTAAGGAGCTAAGGAGAGAGCAGGAGCCCAAGCTGAGCTGGGGAGCAGACCTGGGCCAGCCAGAGAGAAACAGAGAAGCAGCCCAGGGAGCAGGTCAGTGCTGCAAGCAGAGCCACAGAAGCAGCCCACAGCCCCTGTGCTGGGAGAAGAGCTGCAGCAATCATAGAATCATAGAATATCAGGTTGGAAGAGATCTCAGGAAGTCATCTAGTCCAACCCCCTGCTCAAAGCAGGACCAATCCCCAACTAAATCATCCCAGCCAGGGCTTTGTCAAGCCTGACCTTAAAAACTTCTAAGGAAGGAGATTCCACCACCTCCCTAGGTAACGCATTCCAGTGTTTCACCACCCTCCTAGTGAAAAAGTTTATCCAACCTAATCAGAGCCAGAGGGGCCAGAAAAAGCAGCCCAGGGCGCTGGAGGCAGAGCAGCATCAATGCTGAGGCAGAGTGGAGCTGGAGCAGTCCAGAGCCGGGTGCGATGAGCAGCTGGGGAGAGCGAGGGGGGAACCTGGGCAGCAGGCCGGGGCAGGGAAATGCCCCCAGCAAGGAGATCTTGCAGATGAGACTCAGGAGGATCATTACCCTGACGGAGGGGGATGGGGGTGGGGGAGGCTGACGCTGGGAAGAAGGGTCCTGCCACCTAGAGCCTGAGAGTGTGTGACCACCACCAGAGCAAGTGTCCAACCCGCAGCATCCCTGCAGCACAGCCAGGACTGAGAAGGAGGCCTGGGACTTGTGAGGAACAGACTGAACTTCCCTTACAGTCCAGAGACGCTGGTTGTGATGTCCCCATGCCACAGAGCGGAGTTATGTGTTTTCCTTTAAGCTTTCCCATGTTTTCCTTATTATTTTAAATTGACTGCTGTTTGATAAATTGTATTTGCTTTGAACTGTATGTAATGATCAGTGGGTCAGGGAAGCATCCAGTGCAGAGGGAGCACCCCAGAGTGGGGACACCCTAGCCCCTGTCCTAAGTGATCCCAACAAGGTTGGTGGTCGAGCCCTCCAGGAATCCTGGGCCCAGCTTTGTTGGCATTACAAGGACTCTGCCACACAGGAGAGTGGAAGGGGAGCTCTCGAGGTCAGGCAGGCCTCTGGGTAGAGGAAATGGGCGCGAGGACTCAGATCCTTTTGCTAGCCCATTTCACCGGGGTAGTGTATAAGCCAGGAAAGTTCCCCACAATAGCGGGACCATTCCCCCACTTACAGAAAGGATCCAATGATGAGGAAGCTGCACAAGCCACTCTCCCATACCATGGGCTGGAAAAGGAGGATTGGGGAATAATCCATTCCATGATTCCTCTGTACAGGCCGGGATATAGACACAGCCTGTGAGTAAACCTCTGCTGTATAAGCTGTGTGTCTGTCTGTGAGCCAGGGAAAACCTTTGTCTGTGGGTACCGCAGGACAGAATTCCTTCTGTTTACTTGCCCAAATCCTCTCTCTTCTCTGTTAAGGAGATTACTGAGAAAGGCCAGGAAAGAAAAAAAAAAAAAGGAGGAAAAATGGTATCCCACATTTTGAGAAGCCAGTATGTCTTACAAACCAGCAGTGGTGCTGAAACAACTTTTATATAAGGGGTGCTGAAGATGGAAACCATGTATTTGGGTTGTTATTACTACTTCAAGCCAGGGAATGCAGCAGAATCCCCAGCACCCCTAGTTCCAGCACCTACGCAAACCAGTGTTTGGAAGCTTGCTAATAGTAATGTATAGCTTGTGTGGCTAACTACTGTAGCTTCTGTGGTACTTGTTGTATTATAACCTACAACAGTTAACTCATTTTGTTTTTAAATGCATTAATTTAGGGGATTTAGTGGCACATTACAGGTTTACAGCCCGGAGACTGAAATCCTCTTTTTCCAACGGAACAAATACAGCTTCCTTACATCATTGTATTTCAAAACCATGCCCTGAAAGGACCAACTCTACGGCTTAAAGCATAGTTCCCTCAGTCGACCCAGGCTGTGTACACACTATAGCTTACGTCGGTATAAGTTATGTCACTCAGGAGTGTGAATAATCCACCACTCTGAGCCATGTAAATTACCCCGACCTAAGCCACATCCCACAACCGGTGTGGACAGCACTATGTAAGCTGGAGAGCTTCTCCCACCAACATAGCTACCGCCACTCGCGGGGGCTGCAGTAATTAAGTCAACGGGAGAGCTCTCTCACATTAGCGCTGCTAGTGTAGATGCTTTAAGCCACAGTGGCACAGCTGCATTGATGCAGCTGCACCACTGTAAGCTCTGTAGTGTAGCCATAGCCTCAGTCATTAGCCTCCCTGAACTGCCAGCGAAGGAATGTGCCAGTCACAGTCATGCCAAGGAATGTTAGGGACATCTGCTCCTGAAGCCACCATCTCATTTCACACAGGCTACCAGACAACCAGAAGAGAAAAAAATGTATATTCTCACTACCAACCTCAGCTAAATTTGAACCAAGGACTGAGAAGTCAATTTTTTTTTCATTATGGTCGAGGTATGTTCCCCATATGCATTTCATTGCCCTACGTACAGTGCCTACTCCCCAAATGATTCTTATGTTGCCCAACAAACACCACTCAACATGCTGCCCTCCCCCACCTCTGTACTGCCACTCTCTTGCCATATCCAGCTTTAAAAAGTTGATGTGTATCAATATACGTTAACACCAGAATATAGTAAAGGCAGCATTTGAGGATGAGCATTTTGAGGCGCAGGCTGTGGTGGGGGCTATGAGGAGCAAGGCTATGCTAGGGAGAGAATATGAGGGAAACCTGGATGAGGTGGGATGAGGGGAGCAAGTGGAATCCTGAAGGGAGAAAAGGAGTAGCATTGCAGGGGAATGAGGGCTTATGTATTATTTTCCCTATTAGTGTTGATATACATTTATTTAAAAACCTGGGAATTTCCCCAGAACAAAACCCATCAGTTTACAGTGAGTTTTATTCAACAGACAATCCCACCAACATAATCTCTACAATCTAAGCAACACCAATTCAATTATTCCTCCTCCCCAATCCAAAATATGTACCATCATTCCTTCTCATGCTCACCTACTACAATACACATATCCCCCTCCAAAACAATCAGCAACAAATGTGCAGCCTTAACTCTGACCCCCCCACAGTTACCCACCAACCCACAAGCAACACCATCTTGAAAGCACAAATACATAAATTAATGACATTTTGTATGGCGAAAACACAAGGATGTGTATGAATGCCTATAATTCTTTTTAAAGACCCTTCCCCCAAATGGCAGATGGATTTTTAGCCATGCTTTAAAGAATCTCAAACATCCAATCTTTTGGATTATCCAACTGCACCATTGTTCCCAGTACTATTTCAATATGGTGACATTCTTGGCTTGGGGCCCAATTCATCACTGCCTTACTCCAGTTGTGTGTCAGTATAACTCCATTAAAATCAGTGAAGATACAGCAGTGGAAAACTGGAATAAAGCAGCAGATTGGGCCCTTTGTTTAACCTCTAAAACAAGGGAATAGAAATTCCCTTATATGTAACAAGGGAATAGAAATTAAGAGCCAGATCTTCAGCTGTGTAAATCATCTGAGTTCCACTGGAATGAACCTTGAGGCCTGACCTCAGAGTGTTGACCTAACTTGTGCCATCCTGACACCTTTCTATGGGTTTAGTGGCAGCAACGAAATAGCAGCTATGGCTCTGTGCACCACTGGCTAGACTGTGTAATTAGCTCTGTGCCTGCCATGGGTGTTCCCTGGGGCGAGCCACAGGGCTGTTTGGAAGCTAGTTTGAGCTAGCACAGCCAGTGTAAAGCATTGGGAGACTGAACCCTTATTTTCAAGAGTATGGTTACTGCCTACATGTGGTTGTATAAATTGCCACAAATTTGGATGAGAGTTAAAATGTAAGGCAAAGAAAATTAGAGAAAGACAAGCTTCACCTTTGCCAAATGCTAAAATTAATAGGAATTTTTAAAACTATGTATCTGCAATTCAACAAAAGAAGAATACAGAATTTCAGCAATGGCATTTTGACTAAGAGCTCAGAGAAAGTGTAGAATTTGCAAAGGAATAAGGAACACCATTTTTTCAGCCCTGTATGAAACATGGATAGGTATAACTGAAGAAGCTGCTTTTGGAAGCTTTTTTCTGTTACTCTTGGGGAAATCACTTCTCACTCCTTTATTTTCTTATATGGAAATATCAAAGCTTGAATACTTGCACATTTGTGGTACAGCATCTTTAAAGAAATTAGTGAAAACAATCTTTAACATCCCCCCCACACCCCTAAAAATAGCACTGCAGTTTAAGAAAATTATATTTAAAAGAACAATGGGATACTTAGTGTCACTGATCCTTTTTAGAACAAAACTCATTTATACAGCGTTCTCCCTGCATGAGCATTAACATCTCATTTTTGCCTCAAAAAGAGTAGGGCCTACACCAGGCAACAATTTTTCACCCTTCTATTTCCTTCCTTGAAACACTACTTCATGTTTAATTTGGAGTCAAATGTCAAGGAAAGAGAAAAATCAATTGTGAATATTCCAGGCTAACAAAAAACCGAAAATCCTTGATTCAAAGTTTTACTTTATATACCTACAGTTTCCCAGTAGTCCCATTTCTCATTCCGAATTTGAATAATCTTTACAATTTGTATTCCCCAAAACTCAGATTTAATGAGTTAGTCGGTATAGAAAAAGAAATAACAGCTGCAGCTTATCCCGCTGTGCTATTCAGTAATGACAATGTTATACCACATTAGTAATTGTGACATTAATAAAAAGAAACCCATAGGATTAGCCAGTGACAGCTGACTTTAGTCAAATGTAGGTCATGCTTTGTTTGCTCAGAGCTGGGTAATAAATTTCCAGGTAAGTGCTCTCATGTGTCACACATATTTGCCAGGAGCATAATTTCAGCCACACTAAATGATCCACATTTTTAAATTTCCGTAAGCCGTTTCTAAATTATTGTTAAGCATTTAATTCCACTGCAGCATCTTATAGGTTACTTAAAGTTATTAACTCGTGACACTACTGTGTGTTTCTTTTCTCATGGCAGTTAATAGTATCTTGATCTCATTTCCCTTTCACCTGAAGGTATCTGAGACTGTGAAGTATGAGTATTTAACAAAAGATTCTTAGCAAGGAATCAAACCCAATCCATTTTCCTGCACTAGCTAAAGGGGAAAACACCATTTGGACTCCATCCAAGTAGCAACAAGATATTTTCCACCACATAAGGGAGGCTTTAAAAAAAAAAATGAAAGGAAATGAAGGTGATGCCTTCAATTAATAGTACAAAAGATCCTATCTCCATCTCTGTTATTTTGGCAAGCCCTCAAAATCTGGATTTAAAACAGACCTTTAACATATTCATACTCTACTCTCCATATAAACATACAATACACATATCTTGAACTTAAAAGGCCAAATTCTGCCCTCACACTCACTTCAGTGGGAAAGAACATGTGTAATGGAGAGCAGAATGTGACCTTAACATTGTAATCTTACCTCCTCCTCATTTACTAATTGTATGAGGGTAACAATTAGAGGCACCAAACAAAACTGGGGCCCCATTGTTCTTGGTTTCATATAAGCACAGTGAAAGATGGTTTCCCTGCCCTGAAGAATTCAAATCTAAATAGAGAAGACAGAAAAAATTATACTTATTTCCTCCATTTTACATATAGAGAGATGAAGTGACTTGCCCAAGGCCACACAGGAAGTTTGTGGCAGGGTCGGGAATTGAACCTGGTGTCCTGAGTCCCAGGCAAGTACCAAAGCCCCAAGACTATCCTTCCGCTCCATTTATAGTTAATGTAATTCTTTTACCTTCTAGTGGTTTAGACCTTATATCTGGAGTTCCATATATTTTTAACCCATGTCTTGATTTGTAAAAATGTAGCTACTCGTCAAGCCACCTCTGGGCACAAGAGCAATTAGAACCCAAACAGCAATTACAATCACTCTAGACCACATCACATGCATGATCTAAATAAAAGCTAAGGACAGCATGTTTGAACTTGGATGCCTAGAATTAGGCCCCTAAATCTATGGGGCTCAGTTGTCCCCTCCCATGGAAAAAACCCACACAAGGGGGTAAGTGTAAGTAACAAAACAAACAAGCAGAGTTACCAGGATCTGCATAGAACCTGAGGCATCAGGTTAGACCAGGGCCACTGGCACAGAGACCGCATGCATTCAGGTGGGTTCATTGTTTCTAGTGACCTACCCACCCCCACAATACTTCCTGTCAGTGTGGTTCCAATGCAACCATGCTGTCAGGTTTTTCTCCAGCCTGAACTGACCCCAAAGCTCCCTTAAAAGGGAGAGATTCATAACCACAGAAAGCGTAGTCATAAACACACAGACACGCGCACCGGTGAATTTCCCGCCCGCCCCCATCTCCTTTCCCAACAGCACATATCTGAAGGTCCACTACGTATATCTGCTGGTAGGAAGGAGAGGCAGAGAAATTTCTACTGGACACGTGTGTGTGTGCACCTTCATATATATATATCGCTCTCTCTTCCCCTAGCCCATCATTGCACCCAAACAAGGCCCAGAGTAGGGCAGTGGTGCTATGGAACTGTCTGACCTCTGCGCATGGATCTCAGGGGCACATTCATACCCATAATGAGGCACTTAAAGGTGTGGGAGGAGAGGGGACTGCACAGCACAAAAAACCCACCTTAGTTTTTCATTAAGGGGCTAAATACGGAGAAAGAAAAGCTCACGAAAGCTCATGCTCATGCTCAAATAAATTGGTTAGTCTCTAAGGTGCCACAAGTACTCCTTTTCTTTTTGCGAATATAGACTAACACGGCTGTTACTCTGAAACCTGTAAATATGGAGAGATTGTCTAATTTGAGACACCCAGCTTTAAAGTCTTTTTACAATTCAAGGACTTTTTTTTTTTAACACAAATAAAGTGGAAGAATTGACACACTAATAAATTCATGTTAGTAATAGCTTTAGGAAAAAACCTAAGACAGTCACATATTAAAGAATGTTAAGCTTTCTATTATCCTGAGTAATTAAGAAAGCTAAAGCTCTGCTACAATTACTGTATGACAGAAAGTCATATGAATCTGAAGTCTGGAATTTTCTGTGAGGAACTAACAAAATGAAAACATTTTGCTGTCATTTTTTATTACAACCATGAAGTAACAGCAATGCTTTAAAAGGTCCTTTTTCTCTTTTGAAGGACTTCATTTGTACCTGCAACCCTTTCTTGTTATCAGACAACTCATTGTGAAGTTGTGGATATATTTTTAAAAGAACATTTACTTCAAAGCAGGTTCTGGTTCCCAGGAGGTGCTGAACACCTTCAGCCATCACTGACTTCAAAGGGAATTGAGGGTATTCGGCACTTAGCAGCACCGAGATGTAAATCTATATTACCTATAAATCATCATGTTACCTAATGTGAAAAAATACAAGACATCAGTGCAATTCAAACATGAGTGTGCAAAAAGACACACTCAGAAATGGACATGTGAGGACAAATTCTTCTCTCAGCTATAGCCAGGCAACCCTGCTGATTTCAATGGGGATTGCGTACGCACATCTGAGGGCAGAATCTGACCCACAGTTCTGAAAGAGACAATTTTGGCTAGGCTGCCTGTTGCTCCTGCCTTCTGGTTGATCTGTGGGGAATCTCTCTGAATAACACTGTGCTCCCCTTAACTGGGCACCAGTCACAGGAGCTCTCTTTTCCCTATATCTCACTACAGCTGGTCAAAAGTTTTCCATCTAAATATTTTTTTAAAAATGACTGACAAAATGGGATTTTTTAAAAAAAATGTTTATTTTTGTCTGACATTTCTCAGGTTTATGCCAATATAACCCCAAAACTGAAAGCTTTCAGCAACAAAGAATGTGTTAAATGAAAATTTTTGAATATGGAAAAAAATTCCTTTCCATCTAAATTTGGGGGGGCGAGTGGGGAGAACCAATTGCTTCCTGACCAGCTCCCTGACTTGTGCAGGGTGACCCTCCTTTGTTCAGTGTCCCACTTACCCTCCCTGGGCTCAGACAGCCAGTGACTCACAAGGATACCCCCTGCTAAGGGCAGTGTTATGCTCTGAGACACCCCAGAACAGCAATCCCAAAACACAAAGAAATCAAAGGAAGACATGCAAGTAGGTGGTCAATCAAATCATGTAACAATCATGCACCAATTAAGTCAGCAACAGTCTGAACAAAACATAAAATAAAACCAAATGGCAGGTATGTAGCAGCAGGTCCTACACTCACGCAAACAGGAATTAGAACAGTGAGTTCAGGGAGTAGGAAGCAATTCCCTGCTATGGTCTGTTCATGACTACCGGTTTCAAAGGGCCCAGAGAAGAACTGTGCAGGCTGAACATACCTTCACACAATGCTCAATGTCTGAGTGCAGCCCTGGCCACCAAGCATAACTACACAGAAGTTCCTTCATCTTCGTAACTCCCAAGAGTCCTTCTTGAGTCACATCCAGGACTGTTTGTCGCAACTCTGCTGGGATACCATCTGTGTTGCTTTGCATAAGATGTGTCACGTAACACACATCTTCACTGTGTGCTCAGAACATATTTTGTAGAATGTAGACAAAGTTCTCTTCAGGACTGCATCGGTCCAGTCCACTTGTACAGCACGTATCACCTTGCACTGTCCAGAGTCTTAAAGAGTGACATCACCAGTCTGCCCTATGTCAACTGGCATATCCTTAAGAAAGAACAATATGGCTTACTGTGCTCTTTCAAGAAATTCTGTTGGCTTGGCACTGTCGTATGCAGAAATGACATCAGCAAGTAAATTACGTCTTTCTTTGATATGTACCAAATTAAAGTCATACTGCTGCAGCTGAATAATACACCACTACAGCCTCATATTCAGCAGGTCAATGGTGTTATGATAGAGGTCTAAAAAAATTATCAGTTTGCAACGTGAAATGTCTTCCCAATAAGACTGAAGCATACAGTTGCAAAAACTATCGCCAAGAATTCTATCTCCATGTGGGTATACTTTGCTTCTGTTGGGGTGAGAGTACAGGATGCATATACAACCAGCCATCCCTCCTGAAGCAGAGCTGCACCCAGGCCCCAAATGCATGGATCAGTCTGAATCATTACAGGCTTCCTTGGATCAAAATAAGCACAGGACTGGATCCAACGGAGGGCTTAATGCACAGTTTCAAAACCATGCTTTGCCTATTAAGTCCAAAACAACTATCCCTGGGCTAAATCCCGCATAGGCTTGGCAAGGATACTAAAATGGGAAAGAGCAAAGCCACCTATGTATTGAGCTTGGCCAAGGAATGAATGTAAAAATGCTACAGTCAGTGGGTAATGGTAGAGGAGCAACAGCTTGTAACCATTCAGGTGTCGGTTTCACACTATCAACCAATAGAAAATGCCCTAGAAATCCTACAGCATCTTTTGCAATACCATACTTGACGCATTCAACTTTGTGCCATCTGGAAGTTAGGTTAACATCCAGAAGAGCATTATATTCAGAAAGGGTCTTACCAAAGATGAGAACGTCATCCAAATAGCAAAATGCACTCTGGATATTATCAAGGAACTGAGAGACTGCTCTCTGAAATCAGGAGCAGAGACTAAACCAAAAAGAGTCATTGAGTCAAGAGTCACTACCTTCAAACTGGCATGCTGAAAGTCAATAACTGCAACTTTCAGCCACAGGTATTTGCCAATAACCATACTGGTAATCCCAGACAGAGAAAATCCAGGATCCACTTACCCAGCAAGTCACCACTTCGAAGATTGGTAATTGAAACTGCTCACATGTCACATATTTATTAAGGGGCCTAAAATTTGTGCACATTTGTGCACAAAGTTGCCATTCTTCTTGAAGAGGATCACCATGAGTGAGCTCCAACCCTTAGGCCTACCACCTCCCACATGCACTGAAATTCTGTTAGAATCTTGTCCAAAAATGCAGCGGATACACAACATGCAGGCGGTGCAAAGGTCTTGGCATGTGAATCCAGCACCAGAGAGAGTGTGCATATCCCATGGACAGACCACCACTACCATTAAATAAATCAGGGTGTCTCTGAATTATATGTTAGGAATCCTCTTCTATTCTAGGGGACACAACCGTATCCAAGGTATCTTGTGCAAGTTCATGCATAATACCAAGCTGTAAGCACAGATCGTAGGACAATAATAGAACTCCATTCACAGCCATGCCTTTAACAACGTAAAACTTTGCCATCAAGGCTATGCCTTCGTAGAGCACAGAGCATATAGCTTCACCCACTGTCCGCAAAGCACACAAATTCCAAGCTTTTATAACCACTGTAGTTGGGCAAGTGTCTAGATGATGATCTAACACAGAGGGGAAAATATTAACTTCAGAACCCATATCCACCAGGTACTTCAGCGGTGTACCATTAATTTCCACAGTACAGGATACCTGCTCCAGGGCCTTGCCACATGAGAAAGCTGTATTAAAGGAAACATCAGGGTCCCTGGTAAAGGTGGTCTCACATGGCTCCAGGTTTACAGTATGCACTTAAGGCTTCCCATCATTGTGAACCAGTGCGCTGCAGCACACTAAGGGTTCTTCCTTCCCACGAGCCCAGCACACAGCAGTTCTAGCCAGGCAGGCAGGGAAATTGGCTAAGTGACCCATACTACCACAGTGGAAACAGTGTGGGGCTGGCAACTTTTCCTGCTAACGCTGTGGAGCTGGAGTAGGAAACATCAAATGACTCTGGTCAATGGAAGCAGGAGGAGCAGCTGATGGTTTAAGTGTAGACACACAGAGAGCAGCAGCCTGAGACATAGAACCCCTGTCAGCCTGAGCCCTCTCAAATACCTCACTCGTAGCAACTGCAGGATCTAAAGTTAGAGTTATAGCATCTTTAGCCAGTCACTGTTCGTGCAGGCAGTCATGCTGGCCACCTTCAAAAAATGTTTTACTCTTCAGCAGAACAGAATCTCCAGTCCCAAAATACTCATTGAGGTGCTGCACAGCCACTTCAAAGGGGACTTGGGCTCTGAGAGTCCAGCTTGAATATCAATGCCATTGTGACCTAAGCAGTTCCTAGCAACAGCAACAGTAACCTAGCCACATTGGACAATTGCAGGATCTGCACACGGTTCCAAAAATTCCAGATAGAATATCACCAGTCAACAGCCAAAGGATGTAGAGGCAGCATGGGTCGCAAAATAGAAGCACTCATCACCATAATGTTATGCGCTGATGTGCCCCAGAACAGCAATTCCAAAACACAAGATAATTGAAGCAAGATATGCAGGTAGGCGATCAATCAAAACATGGAATAGCCATGAACCAGTTAAGTCAGCAACAGTCTGAATAGAACATAACCGTCCAGATGGCAGGTAGGTAGCAGCAGGCGCTGGGTAACTGCACACATCCAACACTATATACATTAGCATTGCCAACTTACTAATCACACAGAACAAAACACCTCTGCCCCGCCCCTTCCCCACTCCTTCTCCTAGGCCCCGCACCTTCTCGCTCTGTCCCCCCATCCCTCTGTCGCTCGCTCTTCCCCACCCTCACTAACTTTCACTGGGCTGGGGGTCGGGATGCGGGAAGGGGGTGAGGGCTTCGGCTGGGGCCGTGGGCTCTGGGGTGGGCCCAGGGATGAGGGGTTTGGGGTGCAGGAGAGGGCTCCAGGCTGGGGCAAGGGGTTCGGGTGCGGTGGGGGTTATGGGTTCTGGGCTGGGGGTGAGGGCTCTGGGTGAGGCCAGAAATGAGGGGTTTGGGGTATGGGAGAGGGATCCAGGCTGGAGCAGGGGGTTGCGGTGCAAGGGGGTGAGGACTCCAGCTGGGGATGCAGGCTCTGGGGTGGGGCCAGGAATGAGGGGTTTGGGGCGCAGGAGGGAGCTCTGGGCTGGGGTAGGGGGTGGAGTGCAGAGGGCGGATTGCCAGGGGGATGAGGGCTCCAGCTGGGGATGCAGGATCTGGAGTGGGGCCAGAGGTGAGAGGGGGCTGGGGCAGGGGTCGGTGCAGGCTCCAGGAAGGAATTTGGATGCGGGAGGGGACTCTGGGCTGGGGCAGAGGGTTGGTGTGTGGGAGGGGATCCGGGGTCCCAGCAGCACTTACCGCTGCTCCCAGGAAGCAGCTGCCAGGTCCCTGCAGCCCCTAGACGCATGGGCAGCCAGGGAGGCTCCATGCACTGATCTCGCGCCCGCAGGCGCCGCCCCAGCAGTTCCCCTTGGTCGCAGTTCCCGGCCAATGGGAGCTGCAGAGCTGGCCCTCGGGACGGGGGCAGCGTGCAGAGCCTCCCTGGCTGCCCATGCATCATGGGGCTGCAGGGACCTGGCGGCCGCTTCCAGAATCCTTGCAAAGCTAGGGCAGGCAGGAAGCCTGCCTTAGCCCCAGCCCCCCGCTGCACCGCCGACCAGACTTTTAACAGCCCGGTCAGTGGTGCCGACTGAAGCCGCCAGGGTCCCTTTTTGACCTGGTGTTCCGGTCAAAAACCGGATGCCTGGCAACTCTAATGTACGTACACAGATGCGCACACACACAAAGAAACTGGAACCCTGAGTTCAGAGAGCAGAAACCAGGAAACAAACAGGAAGCAATAAGCGGGAAGGCAACATACCTACCCCAATCAACACTGTCAGGCAGAGTGCTTAGCTGGCAGCATAAGGCCCTCACTTAGATTTTTTTTTTTCCCCACACGAAGGCAAGAAGAAGATACAAGTGCCAAAATACAATTTTAACAACATTTTTCCTCAGAATATTAAAAAATTATGGGAAAAAATGTTGAAAGTCTTCATAATGGAGAGATTCTTCCCCCTGATATTACCCTTTTACACTGCAGTCTAGAAGGGTCACTAGATTCCTGGAACCAGTCAAATGAGAATTCCCCCTCATGCAGGCTTTGCACAAGGTAACTTATGCTGCTCTATGAGGCCCCTGCCACAAGCCCCGGGGGCATGCTGGTGATGAGGGTGGGAGTGGAGACAGAAGGGCATATCACATAGCACCACAGAAGTTCTAGCATAGGGGTGGGCAAACTTTTTGGCCCAAGAGCCACATATGGGTATGGAAATTGTATGGTGGGCCATGAATGCTCACAAAATTGGGGGTTGGGTTGTGAGAGGGCTTCGGCTGTGGGGTGCGGGCTCTGGGGTGGGGCTGGGGGTTGGGGGTTCAGGAGGGTGTTCCGAGCTGGTACTGAGGGATTTGGAGGGTGGGAGGGGGATCAGGGCTGGGACAGGGGGTTGGGGCAGCACTTACCTCAAGCAGCTCCCAGAAACAGCGGCATGTCCCTTCTCCGGCTCCTACCCAGAGGTGCGGCCAGGTGGCTCTGCACGCTGCCCTGTCCGCAGGCACTACCCCTGCAGCTCCCATTGCCTGTTGTTCCCAGCCAATGGGGGCTGCAGGGGCGGTGCTTTGGCCGGGGCAGCGTGCGGAGCCCCCTAGCTGCCCCTATCCATCGGAGCTGTAAGGGGGACATGCCGCTGCTTCTGGGAGCCATGCAGAGTGGGGCAAGACCCCGACCCTGCTTCCTGCCTGTAGTGCCAGAGCGGAGTAAGCCCTGGACCCCATTTCCCGGCAGGAGCTTCAGGGCCGGATTAAAACGTCTGGAGGGCCAGATGTGGCCCCTGGGCCATAGTTTGCCCACCCCTGTTCTATCAGGTGCTTTCATCTATAGGAAAAAAGACCCCCTCCCCCACTCCGCCTCCCGCTAAGTTATACCAGGACTTCATTGACCCTTGCAGCAGTCCAAAACTTAGAGGACACAATGGTGCCTGAAACCCAGTTTAGTCACACACACACACAAGCAAGTTTTGTGCAGTGCCACTTAAAGGCACAAAACACACACACACAAATCATACTCTAACTCCTAAATATGGGTCACTCTTGTCTTTTGCCCCAAATCAAAAGTAGTTGCCGAAGGTAATGACACCAGCAGTACCTCTACTGGGCCTTTGTTCACAGCTACTCAGATGAACTGTAGGATCTCTCTAAAGGGAAGGAATTATCTTTGGCAAGCGTTAAGCTACAATTCCTGATTGGTCTGGGGAGGGGGACTGTCAGTATTATACCCACAAACATTCATCCTTGTCTAAAAATCCTGAGGAAAGCACAGCAATTAAAAGAGGAAGAATGTCACTGTAAATTTACTCTGCTGTGATTACTAAATAATATTCAAACAGAAATAGCATCTGTAAAATCTGATATGTGTTCGCCTTACCATGCAGGTGTAAAGAAATAAAACAGCAATTTATTCCATGGTCATAAGGATTACTGTCTGTCAAACAAATATATAACACTGTCAACTCCAAATATTAAAAAATCATGAGCCACGCCCTCCCAATGAGATTATCTTAAAAATCATAAGATATTTTAAAACATATTTTGAGTTCTTTTTCTTTGCCTTCTTATTTTCAGCCTTTCAGAGTCACTTTTCCAAGCTTTGTTTCACAATCATGAGAGCAAGAAATTGATTTAAAAAAAAAAACAAAAAAAAACAAAATTCTCAAAATCTCCAGTTGTGGCTTTAAGAAAAAAAGCAGTCAAAAAACAAAACACCAAATATCACATGACAATAAAAAAAAAATCACAAGAGTTGGCAACAACAATTGATATATCAGTGTGTAAAATTAAAACCACTCTGTCACCAGAAACAGGCAGCTGATTAGCTAAAAAGGAAATCAACCTTTTGGTGGCAAGGGAAAGGAATAGAAAGAAAAACATTTTTTCCTCCAACTAACAATGGATTATAGGGGCAGTTCTTTAAATTTCATTGTTGAGCCCTTGTTCAGCTATGAGTCACTGATGTGTCTGAACAAATGTCTCTCTCTGTGGAGAAAGATCAATACTGAATGTAATTGACACTACAGGGCAGATTCACTGATATCAGTGAAGTTATAACAGGGATGAAGTTGGTCTTGTACACCTTTCTGTAATGATCAAATTACTACCATAGCTGTGAGTGCTAAATAATGTCTGCACTGAGGAGGAGGGCAGCAGGAAGACCAGGTAAGGCCACTAGCCCCCAAGACGCTCACATAGTCTAGATGCAAGAGGGCACCTTGGGGAACTGTGAAGAATGGTGAGGGTTAGCTGTACAAAGTACATCATGCCAAGTTTGTGACTCATTCACAAATTTGGGCTGACATTCGAAGCTTCAGCTGAGCCCTAATTTCTGCTGACTTCTGCAGTTGGGTTCAGGGTTGTGTGTGAATCACTTTCTCTCAGACATAATGGTTACATGATATTGCGACTTTATTTAAGAAAAACCACACACCTTTGGGTATAAGGGCACCTGAATCCTAATTACTATGAAATAAAATTACTAAGCAAAGAATTAAATATACTTTGTAACCTCTAAGTGTATTCCCAAGTGAAGAAATAAATGAAGTCATTTTACTAATGAAGACCTTACAGGTTAATCAGACAACTATGTTTAAAAAAATGACTCTAAAAAGATATTTTTTAAAAACTTGGTGCACAGTAATGTAAGGGCCAAATTCTTCAATTGGATAGAAGCATGCAACTTTCATTGGCTTTCATTGGAGTTGCATGCATATAATTAAGGGCAAAATCTGATCCCAAAAATGTAAGAATCAATCTGACCAATTCACTGAAACTCTTAATATTAGTGTCAGATTAAAGGAAGCAAACAAACACAAAGTAAAAGTAAATGGAAATTAGATGTAATGTTTGAGACCATAAGATATTACTAACTATGACTAATATCCATTCAAAAGGATTATAATTTTCCAAGTTTGACTGATTTAGTTATTACAGTTGTAAGGAAACATGTTGATCATGAAATATGTACTTATCAACTCTTAGACATGAACCACAGAACAAGTTTTGAACTGGACACGAGTGGCACTAGAAGGTCTTCAAGCTGAAAAGAAGATTGCTTCCGACCAAGCAACAAAAGACTTGTTCCTAAAAAACTAGAAAAGTTAATCATAGTTTTCTTATTAATAAATCCAATTTCACTTCCTGCTTTTAAGGGTGAGATCTAGGAAGGTGTTGAAAATGAACAGGAGGAACTTAGTTACTTTCCTGTCAAGTTGTGAGCATTTGTAACCATCTGTTGTACAGATGGGTCCAAATTCTGCAGCTTGGGCACATTTCTGTTCCATATTACAAAGCATTTTCCTTCTACCCAGGTTCCTAACAAAAGAGGGACTTATGGTTTTAATGTACAGTTATTGGAAGTTAAGGTACAAGCCACCTTTTAACACAGAAGGGAACTGAGCAAACAATTTATTTATTTTTTGTTCAGCAGCCTAACACCCCTCACACATATTTATCACTCTCTTCTTTCTTAGACTCTTTACAGCAGCCCTCCATTAATCTCGAAACACTCTCCCACCCAATACCACCCCCATACTGAGATTTCCCATGCATGCAGCCTCCCAGAATCAGAAAACCCACCTCCAGACTCAGAACCTTTTCTTCTCCTACATGAGACCCACCATCACTGGGCTCAAAAGCCCTCACTACTAATTTCTGAGTCTGGAAACAGAAGGATCAGAGGCAGCAGGGAAAATATCCAGACCGACCACAGAAACAGAGCATTTCCAGGTCTGTAACCCGTTCTTCTGCTTCTTGAAGTCCACGTGCTGCAGGACCAGAAGTCACATAGGGGCGGTCAGATGTACTGCAGCCTCAAAGGACTGGAATAGGATCAGCTCTACCAAGAGTCCCATGGTGTTAACAATTGGAAGTGCATTAACTAGGCTAGACCTAACTACTAGAGCAATGTGGAGAAAGGCAAATTCTGTTTCATGGGAAGTATCAATATTTGACAGGAAAATGGAATAGATCCTGGGAGCCAGGACTGCTGAGGAGCTGGATAGGCAAGCTGGCAGAAACCGTGACTGAGTTTCATCAAAACTTCAAAGTAGAACCATCTCTGCAGAACATTTCTATTTCAAAGATTTGTCAAATTCTGACCCCAAAAAAGCATTTCATTTAAATTTTTCTGACCAGCTGTAGTTGTGACATTATCAGAGGGCTCAGCTCCATTAGCCCAAAAAAAGCAGTCACTCTTGAGGTTGTTTCATGTTTAGCATCATACTTTCTTTTCACCCTCTCCCCATCTAGCTCTTACCTGAGTTGAGAGAGAATCATATTGCTGGGAGTGCAGAGGTAGACGTCATCATTCCTATAACACAGCTATTAGAGGTAAATTTTCTTATGAAAGAACAAGATACATCCCAGAGAGATTTTTTGACCTCTAAGTGTCAGATTAAAATAGATGCCTTTGGTACAGTCCAGTACAAAGATCATGGCAGTCAACTGAGGAAAACTGCAAGCATTCACATCGTTCTACCCAAACACACTGTTACCGCATGCACCTTTGGCATAAACTGGCCATTGGTATTTGGGATGATTCTGAATTTACATGGTTGGATTGGATTCTCCTGCAACACTAAGTGATTAGTGTAGTAAACTGCCCAAAATAGCTTTTGCATCATGTGCCATCACAGATGCTATTGTCTATTTGGCTTCTGTGTTCAATCTCTAAGGAGAACTATGCCAAACTCTGTGTAATAATGGGCTGCAACTTATATGAAATGACTTTGCAACAGAAAAGAAAGATACATTCAGTAATTACCTGCCCTGAGGGGAAGTTATAAAATAATAAATATTAATTCTCTTCTAGAGTGTCTTTCACCAGAGGATGTCAAAGTGATTTGCAAACATTAACAAAAATTCAACAGCCTCCATACTCATTGTGTACAAACTGCTGAGAAAGACAACAAGGTATAGTCATCATTTGTGACCATTTATTCTTAGCTAAAATGATCAGCTTCTCCTATGTGGTATATAGGTGTATTTAAGGTCAGAAAAGTTAACAGATAGTGACAGGTCTCTTTGTCATAGAGCTTCCCGATGAGGCACTCAACAGCTGGAGAGAAGAGATAGAAGCAAGTCCTGACTGGTTTGGAGTAGCAATGGAGGGCCAGAAAGCCAAAACTTGTTCTGTCTGTGGAAGCTGTTTTAATGCAGTACTGTTGTAGCTGTGTCAGTCCCAGGATGTTAGAGATTTAAAAGATACTGGTCCAATAAAAGATATTACCTTACCCACCTTGTCTCTCTGAAATTGTTTTAATACAGTGAAACCTGTGTGAGAGCCTCTTTCCCAGCTACAGATTGTGCTGCTCAGTAACTTATTTGGCTCAGTTGATGGATGGCTTTGAAAACGTTACAAGAAAGTCTTAACTTTCTTGTCTCACAAAAAACCAAGGCCTGGGTTCAGCAAAGCATTTAAGGAACGGATTAACTTCCAGCACGTGGGTAATTGAAGACAATGGACTCACTCAACCATGTACTAACATGCTTTGCTGAATCAGGGCCCATAGTAAAAATTTCCTGTCTTCCACTAGGCATTAATAGAGACAGCAAATACTGGGACAGACAGAAAGTGATTCTTCTGAGAAATTATCTGAATTATTCTGTATCACTATTCTTAGCTACTTTAAGTTATTCCATTTTAGAAGCAGCATCTCAGATGTGAATCTGTTCCCAGTTACAGGTCACCCCCTACCCCTCTCTCACTTCGCACTTCACATGTTTGAATACTGATGCAGTTTGAGCATTGCCAATTTTCCTGAAAGCTTACAGCAAAACTGATCTCTATGCTAGCTACCTCTTTCAATGCTTTTCCTCCAAGGAATAGTGGAGGCTGGTAATGGGAATATCTGAAGATGGGTAGGCAAACCTGATTCACTGTTATATTTTTCTAAGCGAGGACCCTTTCCTTCTGTTCCTTCTTTGATTCACTCTGCAGTTTGTGCAGACTACTAAAAAACAAGGGAGATGTTTACCCTTCCTCTGCCAAGGAAAGCCACAGACATCTAAATACAACAGTGTAACCCTTCTGTCCGTCAGAGTTGGCAGCAACAAGGGCCGGGTTCAGTATCTAGGGGTTCCGTTCCAGTAACACAATGCAAAACCGGCTCGAGCCCCCACCCAGTGATCTGGAACAAATATATACCACCACCACCACCACCACCCTCCCGGGCACCTCTAAGAGGCAATACTTCCCCTCTCGCAAGCACAGAGTCTGAGTGTAGCAAAAGTCTTTTAATTACAGAGAAACAATGTGGCATTATGTTGGGGAAACACCACCAACAGGATTCATAACACAAACCATGAGCAAAAACCTACCCCAAGCAAATTGGGCCATGTCCTTTCCCTTTGGTTCTTGAGTCCAGCCACCCAAAAGTCACCTAAAGTCCCAAAAGTCCAACAACCCAAAAGTCTCTGTCCCTGGTTAGTGCAGCCCCAGAGTTTGAAAGTTTATCTACAGAGTTTGACCTCCCAGCCTGGGTGGAAATGGAGGGGGTTAAGGGGCACCTTCTGTGGTCTCAAGCCAACCGCCCCTCCTCTCCGTGGGGCTCTGCTCTGCCAGCCATCCCATGAGCCACTCCAGCTGTCCCACAAACTGCTTCGCCAGCTGGCCTGTGAGCCACTCCAGCCATCCCGCAATATAGCTACAGGCCCCCCCACCACTTAATACAGCGCTCACTGACTTCAGCTCTTAGTAATTTTAGCTCTTCAGGGATTTCAGCTTGTGGTAGGGGAGCCTACCATTGGCCCAAAGTGAATTCAGCTCAGCAGTCTGTAACTAAAGTCCTAATAGAATCAAAATTAGCTCTGATATTCCACAGTGGAGAAGGTGCAATTGGTATTTCAGGCCCTTACCAGAGGGCACATACCACCAGGTACTAATACCTATCCCCAACCTCTCTCAATTCACTGGGTTTTGGAACCCATGACCCTTGCCTAGCGAGTGTTGCTTAGTTGATGGCGAGTCCCTCCATCATAACAAAAGGCCCAGTACAGTTCTACTGTCCTTGATTCACCTAATCAGGATAATAAGAGTTTATTCTTCCTGCCCCAATAACAGAGAAACTGGGGCTCCTACAGCAGCCAAAGTGACCACCTAGGCAGGGTGGGTGTGCCTATGCAAATGAGATCAGCCCTGAGGTTCTTTGCCACAACTCACCACCAGATGTCAGGGTAGAGGTCATCCTGGCTGTTTACAACAGCATGAACTTTTTCAGCACTTGCATGCAATTTAGCATTCAAGCTATAGAAATAGATGGCTCACCTTTCCCAGAACTGACAGAGGTGAATACAAATGTAATAGATTATTACCTTCCCCTCTCCCCGCAGTCTCCATCACCACTGAGCACACCAGCAACCTTCCTGTTAAGCTAGGAATCATCTTCAATTTGCACTTCTAGACCCTGTCTTATTCTTACTACTTCTTCCTCCAACGCGTTTTCAACTGTCTCTTTCCACCCACAAAGCTAAAATTGTCATCCTGATCTTGATCTCCCTGGCTTCTCTTAGAATGCGATTAAGGCTTTCTCTGTGTTCTAGGGCTGTGATTCAAAGATATTCCTACCTGTACAGTTAGGTGGAAGCCACACAAGTGCCATCCACGATGGACTCCTCTCTTGGGTATACATGATTTGCCCTCAATAAAATTATGATTTCAGTGTTTTATCCTTTGTCATGCAGGAGGGGCAGCCAGGCCAAACCTGATCAGCACTGTGACCCTGTGCATGGGTTTGCAATGTCTGAAGAGGGGAGCCAGGCCCAGTCAGCAGATGCCGCTGCAGAGTGAGTTTGTCTTTTTTTTTAAATGTTCTTTTTAGTTTTATTTCATGTTATTTTGCATTTGCGAAATACACAGTGCTCTACTTCTGAAGGTGCAGGTGGGCAGGAGAATGTGGGACAGGGTAGGGACAGCTCAGGGAAGAAGATTGAGAAGACGAAAATGGGGGACGAAGATAGGAAACTAGGAGGTGAGGGAGTCAAGACAGTAATAGGAAAAGAACCACCTCTCTCCTATTTTAGGAAGGGATAAGTGGAGTCTCCATATGAGCATCAAAGAAGAGGCAAGCATGTGTGTGCATTAAAGGCTGACTTTTAAATCTGAAGTCACCACACACACTGGTCAGGAGTTAAAGTCAAAAATACAGATTAAAAACATTTTTTTAAAATCTCATTTTTGAGTTCTAAGAAGCCATATGGCCAGCCTCATGAGCTCAGACAGTTTGGAATCTGTGGGTAAGAAACTGCCAGTGATTTATTCAGAGTGATTGAACCCCATGGCCCTAGGTTGGTTGGGTTTTTTAAACACCTCCTTTCCTCAGCTGAATGTAAGTGCCTCTCCTGTCTGCTCACCTTTATTGGCTTATTTAAAATACACCATGCCTTTACCATAATCAAAATGTCTGGGTTCAGCAAACTAACTCAGGCAGTTTACTTGGGAGAGGATGTTGTACTAATCCCATTGAGTGCGTTTTCTCTCCCACTGTTCTTATGGGAATGCTACTCCCTGCCTCCCACTTAGGCCGTTCACGCATCCGGGCAGAGTTCCTCTGGGCGGCATCCGCTGGCTCCCTTGACACCTTGGACGAGCAGTGGGTGCTGTCCGGGGTTCTCCGCTCAGTGTCCGCGCCAGGTTCCCTTCGTTTAGCCCTGTGACCTCACTCCTGTTCCTGTTGTATCTCTAGTTGTCCCCCACAATCATTTAGAATCCCGGACCTGTGGATCCTCCCGTTAGGCTGTGGGGAGGTCCTTTCGCAGTGGGCTTCCGCCCACCCACTTCCTGGATCCCAACAGAATTGTTCCACCCTTCTTGAATGCTTCACTGTTACCAAGTACACAGCCAGGCACGCCCAACTAGTTTATAGTAAAGCCACCTTTGGGCTGCATATTATCTTTGCAGACCCTGGAACAAAGCCATTGTAGAGATGGTGCTAAAACCCACTATATCTATGTCAGCTAAATGACTCCTCTTGCTTCACCAGGACAGTTAATAAAATAGTCATCCTTTCCCTCCAAGTAAATTTTAGTCTGTTTTGCTTTTAATGAGGACAACAAATTAAGGGGGAGGGCAATTATAGGGAATTGTCATAGGTCTCAACAAGTTTGAAACAAAACTACTACGTGGTCTTAGATTTTCTTTGTTTAGTTTAGAGAATACATCAGAAAAACTCAGTGAGAAATATTACTGCTTAGTTGAGAATTTCTATATAGTCAACTAAAACTAACACAAGACCAAATCAACTAATGACCAGGAGCTAGAGCCTTTTCTTCACATCCATGGGCAAAAGGAAAAAAGCCGCAGTGAATCTCAGCTAAGAGGCTGCCAAAGGCAGACTGCCAACTACGCAACATCACTTCCCCAGCCAACTCCTGTGCCAGACTCTGTGGAAGCCCCTCCCCACAGATTCTACACAGAATCAGATTCACAGATGGACTAGGTTGAGGCATAAAGAAGAGAGAATGAGCACCGTCTAAGGAAACTCATTTCTCTTCCCCTCCTTTGAGGAGATTCCCAGGACACTACTTTGCAGCATCCATTGGGGACCAGAGGTCAAAGATCCATAACAAGCCTCATGTCTCTGAACCTGTACCCAGTGGTGCAGGAACTAAGGGTGCTGGGTGTGCTGCCACACCCCCTGGTTTGAAGTAGTAATAACAAACACCGAATACATGGTTTACAACAACACTCCACTATAAAAATTGGACCAGCACCCCTGGCCTCTGGAGCTCTCCCATGGCACCTCTAAATAGCACGCTGCTTTCATCTACCTACAGGAAACAGTCCTAAGCAGACTCATTATCTTTGTTTAATGCCTTTAAAGCAGCTTAAGGACATTTAGGAATCAACTCCATGTGCACCCATCAAATGATATTCTAAAGTACTCTGTTTCTCCCGTCTCCTCCCAGCAATATCCAAATAGAAGCTTACCCAGAGTGGAAAGGGAAATAAGTTATACCAGTATAATGCAACCTTAAATCAATATTATTGCATCCACACTGGAGTTTGTACTTGTATAACTATATCAGACAAGACAAACATACTTCAGACTCCTAACCAAAACAGCTACACTGGCACAATTTTCAAATGTGGACCATGCCTAATCAGCTAAGCCAGCCTCTTTTCTTGATCACTGTGGTCACCACCATCATCCTGCCTGTTTCTCAAGTCTATAGCTGAGAGTCATCTTCGACAAGGACCTCCCTGTAGGTCCTCATAGCCTGGATATGAGGACCTACAGGAAATGTCTAAATCTTGCCCATTCTTTTTGTGTAATATCTCTAAGATGGATTAGCCACACAGCTAGAGCTCTCATCATCTTGCATCTTGATTACTGCAGCATCCTGTTCTCTGGCCTGGACAAATGCAATCTTGCCCAGCTCATATCCATTCAAAATGCCATCATCCATTGTTTTGACCACATTAGCCTTCTTCTTGCATCCCTTCACTAGCTCCCCAAAAGCATGAGATTTTTTAGAAAGTAATACATTTGGGGTCCTTTCTTTCCTCTGTGGTTTCTGAGCCTTTAGGTTAACAGGTCACATTTTCTATCTTTTCTTCACAACTAAGGTGGCTAGAAACTAACTCTATTTCAATTTAAAACTGAGCCTTTCCAGCAGCCAAGGCTTCAGATCAACACAGATCATCATAAGAATTGGCAACAGTGACTGTTAGCCACATGCTTAAGTGGTTTTGGAGGTCAGCACCTTGACCTCAAGCCCCTTCATCTTTGAGCTTCTTCCTTCCTGAATACAGGTTTGGAAGGGGGCTTTGCAGCAAGCCTGGACTGTTAACAAATCCAGTCTCTGGTTGTAAGGCTGTGAGGCCCCTGGGAGATAAGGAAACTAGGAATACAGTAAGTGGTAGAGTGCCTTGAACTCATTTAAACGACATCTCCCTAGCCCCCCTCTACCCCACCCTTCCCTTCCAAGCCATCCTGATGCTCCTATCTCAGAAGTACAGGAAGGTTTCCCCCACCCCTACTTACTGAGCTGACCGTTCTGGTAAGGTTGGCCCAGCGTATAACTAATTAACGTGATCTTCTGAATCTCATACACCACAAAGCTGTATATCTTATGGGCTCAACAAGGCTCTTAGAGATTCCTTTCAGGTCTGTTGTTATGAAGTGCACCATTAGATACAGTAGGAAAGAGGTTCAGCAAGATAGCAAATAGTAA
Source organism: Chelonia mydas (assembly GCF_015237465.2). Taxonomy (NCBI): domain Eukaryota; kingdom Metazoa; phylum Chordata; order Testudines; family Cheloniidae; genus Chelonia; species Chelonia mydas. Next base: position 193,764,202 of record NC_057850.1, on the reverse strand, counting down.
GTGTGATAAATGATGGGGGGGGGGGTAAGCTCCTTTTTACGGACACCCAGTAGCTATAAAATCCCTCTTAGTAGCTGTTCTCTAATTGTTCTATCTGTAAAGGGTTAAAAAATGTCACTGCTATGCATAGGTAAAAGGAAGTAAGTGGACACCTGGCCAAAACAGCCAATGGGAAGCCTAGAACTTTTTAAAATTGAAACGACTCCCCTTTTGTCTATCTGTTGTGGTTCTCCCGGAGAGAGGGGACAGGGCAGAGCTGTGCTACAGGAAGCTTTGGGCCAGGTATGAAAAAATCATCAGTATCATACCTAGAAACTACTCATTTGAAACCCCAGATATGTAAGAAGATCAGGAAATGTCTAGGAAGGCGCGATTAGATTTATCTCTTTTGATTTCTTTATGGCTTATGGATTCCTCTGTGCTAACCCTGGGTGCTTTTGTTTTGCTTGTAACCTTTAAGATTGACTTCAAGAAAACGATTCTTTATGCCTAATCCTTGTAGTTGCTCTTTTTAAATCTAGCAATAGCCTAAGTTCCCAGATGTATTTCCTTCCTTTTGTTTTGTAATAAACTTTACCTTTTTTAAGAACAGAATTGGATTTGTGTGTCCTAAGCGGTTTGTGCACGTTGTTTAATTAGCTGATGACAACAGCTGCTTTCTTTCTCAGCTCTTCCCTAGAGGGGGGAGTGAAAGGGCTTGAGGGTACCCCACAGGAAGGAATTCCCAAGTGCGCCCTCCTGGGCTTTCAAAGGAGGTCTGCACTTGGGTGGTGGCAGCATCTACCAATCCAAGGTCAGAGAAAAACTGTAACCTTGGGAGTTTAATACAAGCCTGGAGAGGCCAGTATTAATTGTTAGAATTGCCGGAGTGGGGAATAAGCCTTAACAGTAAGTAGAATCTAAACCACCAGGATAAAGAAGCAGAGACCCTTTAAAAATGTGTTTACTGCAATCAAACCTTCCCTTCCTTTGAAAGGCGTGTTTTTCTGTTAATTCATGTCAGTTCCAATTAGAACTACTGAACCATCCAGGAAATACATCAAGATCTCTTTGGTATTGGGATTAAGAGTTTGGTGTAAGGCAACCAGATTTTAGAAAGCCATTTAGGGATTAAATGATTCAGTGTAAGGTTTCTGCCACCTATAATTTAAGCAGCTAAAAGTCTTTCTGCAGCCACCAATACTTACAAGGTCATGAGCTCGCTTTTACTCTGCTATTTCAATTTGTAAAATGTACTGAGGCGGTGTGAGGGGAGGGCTGATCCTGCACAGGTTTTTGCAGGGAGAATTCTTTAATAATAATAGAAATAGCTGTACAAACAGAAAGTAACTCATAGTTTTGACCTCAGGATTAGTACTACTGTCAATTTTACATATAAGAGAATGGATGCTGGTAATTAGAGAGCAATCTGAATGGGAAAGTTCAGCAATATTTAAAAAAAAAACACTTAAGGTTGATAGACTTTGCACACAGATGAAATTTCAGGCTTGTGATTTTGTGTGTTCATTTATCTAAAGCAGATATTTTATTACTACCCAATACAAAGAAGATACCTTCTTCACTGGACCACAAAAATGCATGAAGTTCATGATTAATATTAATTAGCCCTATTTTATGTAATGAATCATTCACAAGCTAATATTAAATCCTGTTAGTGCATCCCTTAATCAAAATGATTGCTGCATGCTTTCAATTAATAATTGCTCTCCTGTTTGTTTCAGATACCTAGTATTTGGTATTTACTGAATGCAACTGGTAGCATGACACAACTTCTGCTCCCTGAAAGGTTTTAAACAAGGGAATCATAAATGAAAAATAAATATTTAGTTAATTTTCAGGTGAATAATAATTTGTACTAAAACTTGGGAATCAAAATTTTACACAAATATCTATGAGTATCATGAACCCACAAATCAAAGCAAACCAGACTTGGTGCTTTTATTTCCCCCCCCCCCGCTTTTTTAATTAATTATTTTTAATTATTATTATTAACTATTCAACCAGATCTGGGGGGGGAAAGGCAGCTAAAAACCACCGTTCAGCCTCAAACCTCAACACGGTTATTTTAAATAAATAAATAAATAAAATAAAAGTGAGATTTTCTGGAGAGATTGGATGACTCCAATGGGGGTTGGTAATGGTGAGAGATTTCATTGTCTACTGGGTTGCCAGTTCGTATCCAACCCACACTGTAGCAACTGAAAGTTGCCACTGTCTGTGGCTTCTTGGTTGGCCTAAATGCAATGAGGTTTTTTTTTTCATTTCAAGCCAGTTACCAGGTGTTCAGAACACCTTACCACCACCCGCAAAAAAGTTCACTGCAGCAGCTGTTAATTAATTGGAATTTTTGTTAGTCTCAGCAGAGGGGCCATGTCTGAAGAATTATACCATCTGCTAAGTATTCGCTTTAGATGAGAACTGAGGCAGTTGGACAGGATAGTGAGGTTTCCCAATGGCTTGCATTGCCACTGGCCATGTAGAATATTTATTTTAAAAAGACAAGCCATGCAGCAACCACTTGGACTTCCTTAACAAAGTTTTTAGACTTAAGGGGAAAAAGAGTTGAAGTTTCATTTCAGCCAGTGAAGCAGCAGTTAGACAGGTCGTGAGCCTGGTGGAGGGGAGTGTCATACCCATCAATCACCACATTTCCTTGCATAGGTTGCTGAGTTTAGTTAATACTATTATAATGCACTATTATGTGTTTCCATATGCAAAGAGCAATTCTACCTGTCTATCTTTCAGCCTGGAAGATTTATTTTGGATTAAAGGGAACTATCAAACAGGACAGCAAAAAAAGGTTTCTGTGAGGAAAATCCCATGTGTCTCATCTGTAACATGCAGCACCAGCGCTTCCTCACAAAATGGCACCTACCCCTCCCTGCAGGCTGTAGATTCTTAGGAATGTAGGGTATGCCTACACAGCATTTTGGAGCAAAAAGGAGCAAGTCTCTCAGCTCAGTCAATAGACTCAGGCTAGTGGGTTAAAAACAACAGTATAAACAGCACTTCAGAGCTGTGGCTTGGGCTGAAGCTCAGGCTCTGAAGCCCACCCTAGGTTTCAGAGCCCAAGCCACAATTTCTAACCTCTGTGTATACAGATATTTTTGCAGTGCTTGTGAAAGCCCCATTAGCCTATGTCTTTTGACCCAGGGTGGGAGGCGGGCTCCCGCTCACGCCAAAATGCTATGTAGAAATACCCTTAAAGGTAAAGTACCCCAACATTTACATATTACAAACACCACACCCATATTCTGTCGTGTCAGACAATTTTTAGACATTTTTCTACTTACTTTTTATTTCAACTTAAGGATGTGTTCATCTTGTATTTTAATTTTGTACAGTAACTGTGGCATTATAGCCATTGTATTATGTATAAACACCAGCATATGGAGATTTAAGAAGGGTGGTGTCTGTGTGTAGCAACTGGCATGGAATGTTGGGTGTGTCAAATGAAAAAGACTTCTTGGTTGCTAGTCAGCTAGAGTTGAGGCTAGAGAGTGAACCTAGGAATAAGTGAGGCTGGAGGTAGCTTGTAAATAATAACCTACTCACAGCTAGCTTTTGTTTCTGCTTTACATTGTGTTCATAGTCTTGTTTTTCAGACCAAAAGGGACTTTTACGCTCATCCAGGCTGATCTCCAGTTATTTATTCCAATTTAAGTGATTGCAGTTCATTTAAACATGCATGTTTGGCTGACTGGATTTCAAGACAGAGTACAAACAAAGGCAGAACTACCCTTATGTTCTCAGCTAGAACTCAATACAGCGTGCAGTGAGTGAGACCAAACTCTCCCTTCTGTACTGACATTCCTCTACCTTCTAAAGGAGCTAGTCCACCTTAAACTTATATTTCTCAAATATTGATTTCTTCGGCTAACTTAGGATAAATTAAAAGTCTCATTGTTACAGCAGAGGAGAAGAGCAAGAGCCAGGCCTGCTTTCCTTGATCCCTCCTTCATTCAGAAGATGAGACCAAGGCTGATAGACCCACTGAAGTAGGGTGCAAGAATTAGCTATGAAAACCCTGGATTCTTCTCATTTAAGGGAAAGCTGTTTGTCTTCCTGGAGTGGAAAGATAGGAAAGATCTCTCTTCCTCTTGTTTCTCCTCTGCACTGGGCTGGGCAGGGCAAGGGCTGAGACTGGTTAAGGTGTCCTCCTTCACAGGCCAAAAGAAGTTTCCCCTCTTCAGTGTAGGTATGCGTGCATGGTGGTGGTTGTGGCAGCGGCTGCAACAAAGATGAGCTGTAGTGAACACCCCTGTTTCTCTTCCTTACTAGGGAAGTGGGAGGATCCCAGAGCTCAGCTGCAACCCTAGCCGAAATGTCTACACAGCAATTAAATGGCCCTTTAGCCAGAGTCAGCCAGCCTGGGCCAGATGTGGGTTTTTAATTGCAGTGTAGACATACCCCTAGAGACCATTACCTGCCATCCATACCTCATGTCAGGATGGTGTAAGAGTCACACCAGGAGAAGGTATGGCAAATGTCTGTCTCTTTCAATGGGAAATGCCTTAAGGAGTAGCAGACCAGTACAGGGGAGATAAATAGAAGCATGCATTTTGATGGTGATGCGTTTGGTATGTTGATATCTCCTGATGGAAATAAGGAAGCCTATCACACTGCCCTTAGCCTCCTTGCTGCACTCGTACTGTATCTGAAAATCTGAGATGGGAACAGGCTGGAAGCTCATGTCACCCTACATGAATCTTGATTAATATGCTAGCATAAAATAAGCATAATCATTTAAAAGAGCAAATGTCTATTCAGGTCAAAGTCAAATGTGACTGATATTTGGTAAACATATTGATGTACTCTTCTTCCCCATGAAGGATGAATAAGGGAATGTGTTCACTACTAATGCAAAATTACTTTACTAATGGAAAAAGAAAAGGAGTACTTGTGGCACCTTAGAGACTAACAAATTTATTTGAGCATAAGCTTTCGTGAGCTACAGCTCACTTCATTGGATGCATTCAGTGGAAAATACAGTGGGGAGATTTATATACACAGAGAACATGAAACAATGGGTGTTACCATGCACACTGTAACGAGAGCGATCGGGTAAGGTGAGCTATTACCAGGAGAGGAAGCGTTGTTCTAAGTCAGCCATAAAAATGTTGGCATACTGTGGGGCCATGCAGGAACCCATGGCAGTGCCGCTGATTTGAAGGTATACATTGTCCCCAAATGTGAAATTGTTATGGGTGAGGACAACGTCACAAAGTTCAGCCATCAGGTTTGCCGTGACATTATCGGGGATACTGTTCCTGACGGCTTGTAGTCCATCTTTATGTGGAATGTTGGTGTAGAGGGCTTCTACATCCATAGTGGCTAGGATGGTGTTTTCAGGAAGATCATCGATGGATTATAGTTTCCTCAGGAAGTCAGTGGTGTCTCAAAGATAGCTGGGAGTGCTGGTAGCGTAGGGCCTGAGGAGGGAGTCAAAAAGAGACTCCAACGAGAGCCTGCTGAATTGGAATTAATTTGCAAACTGGATACAATTAACTTAGGCTTGAATAAAGACTGGGAGTGGATGGGTCATTACACAAAGTAAAACTATTTCCCCATGACATCCCCCCCCCCAACTGTTCCTCAGACATTCTTGTCAACTGTTGGAAATGGCCCACCTTGATTATCACTACAAAATGCCGCCCCCCCCCCCCCCCGCTCTCCTGCTGGTAATAGCTCACCTTACCTGATCACTCTCGTTACAGTGTGTATGGTAACACCCATTGTTTCATGTTCTCTGTGTATATAAATCTCCCCACTGTATTTTCCACTGAATGCACCTGATGAAGTGAGCTGTAACTCATGAAAGCTTATGCTCAAATAAATTTGTTAGTCTCTAAGGTGCCACACGTACTCCTTTTCTTTTTATTATTTTATTTGTTCACCTGTTTCCTCTATAGAGGAAATTAGTGCCTTGTTCAAATCAGACATATTGCAAGTGGATGGAATATTTATCATCAAGGGACATAACAAGACTTTCAGTTCCCAACAGTTAAAGTGGAAATATGCATATGTGATAAGTATAACAAAGCACCCATTTAGGAACCCTATCAAGGTAAGTCATAATAAAAACAAACAAGCAAACTATTATTTTCAACTTAAACTTCTCACTTGACTGAGCTTCTCACTAATGTGATTTTGATCAGCTCCCAGAATAGAAATATATAATCATGATAGCCAAACTCTACAACAGTAGAGAAACAAGGAGGGTAAGGTAATATCTTTATTGGATCAACTGCAGTTGGTGAGAAAGACACGCTTTCAAGCTACAGAGAGATCTTCAAATGGCTTTTTGGTTCAGTACAATGGCTTTCATGAATGAGAAATAGATGACATGATGTACCCTCTAAGAAGTTCATCTCCAGTCTATATAATGTTATTTTTAAATACAATGGTGTAAAGACCAAAGCACAGATGGAATACATATATGGATGATTGTCAGGACTGGTCTGTCTTCATTACCCCAGGACACAAACTGGCATGTTATTTTAGACATGGTTAATTTAACTACCCAGACTACTTTGATCTTCAGGTAGGGTGACAAGTGTAAAATACGCAGAAGATATTCTCTGCTTTCAGACTCACTCCCTGTGAATAAGTTGCATTATTAGCATCTTATATTTTACATGTCTTAATTACACCTGGACCAGAGGGTCTTTCATCCTTCAGAGGCCCTTTCAGCTGCACAGCTCTTTTCCTCTCTAAAAGCAAAACCCTATATTTATGGATGATATTTCACATGAAAATCACAAAAACTGACCTTGGCCCAACTTAGGCAGATCTCTGCTGCAGCTCCACTGAAGTCCCTCTGAGCCTGGTTAGGGAGGCATTTGACACCCTGGACTATAGTTAAGGAATTAAAACAAAACACACACAAACACAAACCACACCTCACCTTTTTTAAAAAATAAACAAAACATGAATGCTTGAAATAAATACTCCAATCTTATTGCTTTTAAAACCTTAGCTTTATATCTCCCCACTGTCTCTCTAGTTGCATGTCCTTCAACACAAGCCATTAAGATAATGAATAACATTGCACACTATCATATTAAAATATATTTAAAAACAAAGAGCTAGGCCTTGGAGCTGTGCTGAGTAGCACACACATCGTGTGATTTTGCATGTCTTTTGTTTTAGAGTCTCCCCCCTCCCCATTTTAGAAATTAATGTCCCTTTTCCCCTCTACCCCACCCCCTTTTGTCTCTATCAGATGCCTATTCACTCAGCAGCTGACTCAGAGAAGACTCTTTTAGTAAAAGCCCGCTGCACTGACAGCCTGTTGGTGTCCATTCTCCAGGAGTTGGAGGGAGTAGTCTGAAAAAATTCCAAGGGGGAGCAATCTTCCATTTTCTACACCACATCCAGCAATTGGCAGGATCAGCATGGGGGAAAAAAAGTTATAAAGCGGCAAACTCATCACCCACAGTATAAAATTAGACCCTAAAAACACCATGCAAACCTCAACTGCGAAAATAAGATGAAATGACACAGCAGAAATAAAACAAAGAGGAGTCAGCAAAGTTTTCTTCTCAGGGGGTATAGGTAAATTAACATACACAACACAGCAACAGGAAAACACTCCCCTGGGCATTTAACTAACTTCTAGTCCTGAGTAAAAAGCCCTGCCTTCTACAGACAATTACCACTCTGGTTCTCAGGCTGGCAATTTACAGTCTTTAACCTGAGCACCTGTGCAATGTGAGGGGGAAGCTGAATTCAGATTAACTCTTTGTTCACTAGGAACCAAATAATACCCCTGCACCCTGCCACAGTGAGTAAAAAGGAACAGGTTTAAGTGAATCTTCAGAGGTAACTGAATACACTAAAGTATGTGAAAACATGCAGAGTGGACTAACAAATTAGTATCAATTTAAATTTCTGTATAGTTCTTACATTCACTAAAGGCCATATTTAGACTTTGATAGTCAACTCAAGATGATTCACAATCATTTGTATTTTACATCCCTAACTTTACTCAGTCATTTGTTTTGATATTGTTGTCCACATCCTCCAGCTGTACAATCCACTGTCAGCTATTGATTTCATAATGGGACTCCATGTATTGTACTGCATATTTAAAACTGATTTCACTCATCTCATAAACGGTTGATGGTGCTTTGACACTGTACCAGATCTTTAGCCATAACTCTAGTTAAACCTATGGAGTTACAGCAATTCACCAAAATAACTGAGAATCTGGTCCAATGGGTACCATAAGCTTATCCCATTCTTGAAATGTGGCTTTATTGGTAACAAACAACAAGATACAAACATCACAGTTTTCTTCCTAAGGTTGGCTATTCTTAGGCTTTTCCCTCCGGACCCTTCTGTCCCAGTCCCTCATTTTTTCTGTCTCAGAAGAGAGAGATGCACCATTCTTTCTTATATCCTGGCTGAAGCTAACACAATCCACCTGCCAGTACTCACAACTCCCACTGTGACAATTACTAATTCATATTTAACCTGGAAGATAGGGCTAGAACTCTAGTCCTCATGTCTCAAAAAACACAGATGTCTACCATTTAAGTTAAAGAGGATCTCCTTTAATTTTGCTACTAGTAGGGCTCTTGTTCTCTGTGGTCAGTCAGTAGTTGGAAACATGATTCACTTGCATAAAGCTGGTATCTTGCATATTACCCCTGCTTTCCTATTAGACCAAATATCCTATGCTTGTGAGGTTCACAAGAATTTATATCCAACAGTGGGGCACCACTCTATAATTACTCGATTTTCTGCACACAGACATAATTATTATCCAAATCACCCACATACAAAGAGATAAGGCTTGAAACCTGTTCCTGGCACTCCAAAAACCCTAGTCCTCTACTGCGTGTAGTAGTTCACGTAAAGGCTCTCAACCAGTAGTATTCAATTTGGGAAATTTATGTCACAATCTTATAGCTACTTCACCTTTACTAGTCAGTTATGTAGTCTAAACTCTTACTGTAATCCACCAGGCAACAAGTTACCTTCTTTCGCCCTTGCTGAATTCGTTTACAAGGTATGATCTCCTATTACTGGATCTCTACTTCAGTTCAACTTGAGATTTGATGAACATTTAATAGTTGCTTGTATCATGCCAGATCACCTAGGAAGTAATGATCGGCAAACTTCCAAACAGTGGGGCAGTTCAAAAGCTGATGTGAAACTTATTCAAGCCTTTTTGAAGGTGTCACTCCAATCCCAGATTGGAAATTACTAAATTAACCAAATTCATTGTTTATTTGTGCTTAGCTACAAGGATCCCTGAAGTGACATTAATGAATTAAAGGATTAAGTTCTAATTTCTCCAAAATGAAAGAGAAGCTAAGGGAGACTGACTGTTTTCAGTAATACAATGGAACTGTGGATCAGATTGTTCGGGCGGAGGAGGCAGAAGGGCTTAAACAATGGGTCAGGAAGCAGAGTTAGTCACAGATTCTTTTGAATGGCAAAAAGGTGGTTATTTCCTACTCTGACATCATCTAAAACATAATGAGCATCATGGATAACTGTGAAGGAGAAAATATGATGGTAAGGCTAGCTTTGTTATTGTTATTTTCTTGTCTGTCTAACCAGTAACATTAGTAAGGTCCAATTTGTTTCACCCTTATTCATGCTGAGTAGGACTTAATTCCTGGAGTCACCCCAAGATTTCAATGGAATTATTTGGAGTGATGTATGAGGATAGTTGTGGGACAATCTAGCCCTAATCACTTTAAAGATAGACCAAAGGAAGGTGGTGTGTTGGAAACTGGTTAAAAATGACAAGTTGTCACTTTAATTGTGAGGGGTTTCCTAGTTCTGCTTGCAGGTGGCTCTGAAGGAAATTATGGAATCTGGGTCATGTGAGTCAGTCAATAGCCAGCCAACCTGGAGCGAACCAGTTTACAGCAAGGTAGCGTGAATTGTGCCTCACTGCCTAAGGGAGCAGCTTGTTCTTTTGCTCTCTGTTTTGGGTTCTGTGCAGACATGCCAAACCTGTGAAAAAAAATGCAGAAATTGGGCTAGTTTTTGGCTTCATTGGCTTGTGGGCTAGTTTTTGGCTTGTAGCTTCTTTTTTTTGATTGGCTCCCAGTAAGCAGGGGCAAGGGAGGGAGAGAGTCAGGGGTGCACAGCTGGCCTACCACCGTCCTAGACTGCACGCCAGGGGGATCTAGTCCCATAGAGTACTGGGGTTCTTAGGGATTGGCTTGCTTTGGCCTTGTTTTGAAATGGGATTAGCTTGATTTTTGTCTTCTTGTGAAAGCTGGCAACTGTCATTCTGTGTTATTCTGAATTCTAAGAAGTAAAATAGTATTATGTTGCAACCTTTCAGTGAGAATATTTACATTTTTAATCTAACTTCTCTGTGGCTATGCTATGAACATAACAGGGAATATAGCTGTACAAGCATGTATGCTTATTTCATTTACATGCTTTATGCTGCAGCATTTGAATTTGTTTGTTTGTTTGTTTTGTTTTTGGGTGGAAGGGCGGGGGAATTGGATTAAAGAAAGAGAATCAGTGGAGAGGAGACATGGTGTCCACAATTCAGGAAGGATGTTAAAAGATTGGAGAGGGTTCAGAGAGGAGCTATGAGAATGACTAAAGGATTAGAAAACATTACTTATAATGATAGACTCAAAGAGCTCAATCTATTTAGCTTACAAAAAGAGAATGTTAAGGAGTGACTTGATTACAGTCTATAAGTACCTACATGTGGAACAAATACTTAATAATGGGTTCTTCAGTCTAGCAGAGAAAGATATAACATGATCCAATGTCAGTTTTAAATTGCAGTAAGGACTCCATATAAATCCTGATGAGTCTAACTATGGTATACTATCTGTTATGCTGATGGAGAGATGCTAAGCAAGTTATACTGTTCTGCCAAGAAGGCAGGAAACAAAAAGAGGGAGAAAGCCATTCCTTTATAAAATGAGTGCAGCACATAATTCTAAGTTTGGCAATTTCTCTTAACATTTTGGTTCATACCCCCTGTGGTTTGTTCTGTGTTTGTGTGTCTGGGTGGGGGGGGGGTCAGTCAAAACTCAGGCCTTGTCCACACTACATGGGAAAGTTGATCTAAACTTTGCAATTTGAGTTACATTAGTAGTGTAACTCAAATCGACATAGCTTAGATCTACTTACCGCGGGGTCCACACTATGCTATGTCGACGGGAGATGCTCTCCCGTTGACTCCCCTTACGCTTCTCAGTCTGGTGGAGTACAGAAATTAATGGGAGAACGATCTGCAGTCAATTTTGCGGGTCTTCACTAGACCCTTTAAATCGACCACTGCTGCATTGATTGCCACAAATCAACCCTCGGGTAAAGCCGCACAATTTTTTCTGCTTTCCATCTAAAACGACAATAAAAGCTCAAATTTACTTAAATTCAGCCCAGGTTTATGTAAAAATACTTATGTATTTTGTTCAAAACTCATTGGTGACCCTTAGTGAACTGCTCCATGAACTTGGCCCATGTTTCAGGTATGTTATGTTAGGGAGTGGGTCTCCCTATAAAAGTTTCATGCAACTCTAATGGATCAGTGCAATCCTTGAGTGTCTGAAAATTCCCACTGAATTGCACAGCTGACCACAGAAAAGTGCAGTGAGTTTAGAGAGAAAGTAAAAGGCTCCATAACAATATGTTTTACTTATTTATTAATTTAATGTAAATTTATTAAGGGGTAGAACTTCATTGAGGTCTCTTACAAAACCAATCTGAAAGACAGTGGCATTAAAATATCAGCAAAAAATCAGATCATCATACAATTGCAACATAAAAACCAAAGTGGTCAGATGCAGTCACACAGATGATAGCAATCAATGCTTATTCTAAAAGTAACTTTTAAGGAAGTTCGCAAAAGGTGTATAAACTTGATTCACACTCAGCATGGTGGCTACAAGCAGACAAAGCTTCCAACAATCCTTATATGCCAACAGAGAAAAAATTCAGCCAGCACACAGGCACGTCCGAACTTTTTAGTCCATTTCCAACAAACAACAGACGCCAGTAGTTCTATAAAACAGGCAGGAGCTGGAACTTTATGCCAATTACTGGCAAGCAAATTCAAGCACAAAACAGCCTACTTGATTTCATCAGGTAACACAGCATGCCACAAAAAGTGCAGTTGCTTTGTAAGCTGGGTTTATCTGATGCAGGTGTGTAACTATATGCAACACATTTCATTATTTGATATGCTTTATTTCCATGCCAAATCACAGATCAGAGATGGCCCAAGCATGTGTTATTTGTGAAGCACTCCTTCGCAGCACATGCACACAACCTTTCTACCCAATGGCCTCCTGAAATCTCGCAACCTCTTGTCACTGCTGCTGGTTCAACCAAGGGGAAAAAGAACTGAAATAGGGCTTGGAAGGTGGGCATCGGTATTGAGAAAAAAAATCAGACCCTACCATGACCTTTTAAAGAGCACAAAATCACTATCTTCTCCGCCCCCCACCCCCTTTTCCAATTACTTTGAAATAGGAACTATAGCAGCCTAGTTACCAAAACCTTTCCTGACCCTCTAGCTCACTAAGGCCTTGTCTTTACAGAGACTGTAAAGTTAGATCATGTTAGCTAGCTCAATCTATCATCTTCTAAAACTCTCATCCAGGGAAGGGAAGTTGTACTTTTAGCATTTGCCCAACTGGTAAAGCAATAAAGCCTAGAGTGCCTCCCAAGTTTCAACACAATCAGCTTAAAATTAGGGTTGTCAATTAATTGCGGTTAACTCACCTGATTAATTCAAAAAATTAATCGCTCTTAATCAGAGTTTTAATTGCAGTGTTAAACAATAAAATAACAGTTGAAATTAATTAAATATTTTTGGATGTTTTTCTACATTTTCAAATATATTGATTTGAATTACAACACAGAATAAAAAGTGTACTGTGCTCACTTGATATTATTCTTTATTACATATATTTGCACTGTAAAAATGATAAAAAGAAATAGTATTTTTCAATTCATTCATACAAGTACTGTAGTGCAATCTCTATCATGAAAGTGCAACTTACAAATCTACATTTTTTTTAATGTAACTGCACTCAAAACCAAAACATGCTGATGATGCTCGTTAAAAAAATAATGCGTTAATTAAATTTGTGACTGAACTCCCTGGGGGAGAATTGTATGTCTCCTGCTCTGTGATTTTACCTGCCTTCTGCCATATATTTCATGTTATAGCAATCTCGGATAATGACCCAGCACATGTTGTTCATTTTAAGAACACTTTCACTTCAGATTTGACAAAATGCAAAGAAGATTCCAATGTGAGCTTTCTAAAGGTAGCTACAGCACTCCACCCAAGGTTTAAGAATCTGAAGTGCCTTCCAAAATCTGAGAGGGACGAGGCAGGGAGCATGCTATCAGAAGTCTCAGAAGAGTAACACTCCAATTTGGAAACTACAGAACCTGAACCACCAAAAAAGAAAATCAACCTTCTGCTGGTGGCATCTGACTCAGATGATGAAAACGAACATGCGTTGGTCCGCACTGCTTTGGATCATTACCTAGCAGAACCCGTTATCAGCATGGATGCATGGCCTCTGGAATGGTGGTCAAAGCATGAAGGAACATATGAATCTTTAGTGCATCTGACACGTAAATACCTTGCAACACCAGCGACAAAAGTGCCATGCAAATGCCTGTCCTCACTTTCAGGTGACATTGTAAATAAGAAGCGGGCAGCATTATCAAATGTAAATGTAAACAAACTTCTTTGTCTTAGCGATTGGCTGAACAAGTAGGCTCTAAAGTTTTACATTGTTTTATTTTTGAGTGCAGTATTTTTGTACAAAATTCTACATTTGTAATTTCAACTTTCATGATAAAGAGACTGCACTACAGTACTTGTATTAGGTGAATTGAAAAATACTATTTCTTTTGTTTTTTTACAGTGCAAATATTTGTAATAAAAAATATAAAGTGAGCACTGTAGTGTTGTAATAAAATCAATATATTTGAAAATGTGGAAAACATCCAAAAATATTTAAATAAATGGTATTCTATTGTTGTTTAACAGGGCAATTAATTGTTTTAATCGCTTGACAGCCCTACTTAAAATACAACTTGCCTTGTCTTGACTGGAGTTTCAGAAGAGGTTGGCTAGACTGAGCTAGCTAACACCATCAAACATTCCACCTTTAAATCCTAATCAAGACAAAACGTAACCCTTTTAGCCAGTCCCACCAGTAATGATGAATATACTGATCAACCTCAGCCCCTCCTCAGCGGAGACAAGTGCCTTAACCCCTCCCCAAACGCTAAAATCTTGCTGTGTTCCTATAATCACAAGCAACCCTAACCCATCCAGCTGCCAAATGTTCACACCTACAAAGGTGATTTGCTGTGTGGGTTACAGAAATCTGCCTGAGGCCCAGCATGTCTAACTTTGCACAGGACCCTCAGAGCTGTGAGACACTAAGCACTGAAACAGTTGTCATTTATTACCCCCGAAGTGGCAGCGCTATGCGTCAGCAGTGTTTCCTGTATGTGTAAATTGTTTCGATTAAAAGGTTTTAAGCAAAGTAGATATAAGGACCCCAATTCTCCAGTACAGCTGAAGAATGTTTGATGGAAGCATGGAGGGCTGCGTATGCAGGTGGCTCTGAGCTAACTTTGTGCTCTCTTGATCCTGGGGCTTTCCAGGCCCCAGGCCAGTTCTCAGAACAAGTCAGAGCAGTCTAAGGGCTGCTCTAATTTACACCAACAGCCTGTAAGGCACATTATCACAGGCAGGAATAAGCCCTCGTGTCAGGATGACTTGACCACTCTTCCTTTTCCCTAGCCAGGCCTCCCACACTGGCAACCAGCATGAGGCAGTAGAGTAGGCACCACAACATCACCCAAGGGTCCCCCATACTGGGGAAATCCTCTAATGTCTGGATCTGCCAGATTTAGGGTTGCTTTCTGGAGAAGCAGTGCAAATCAGCCCAACCATAAAATAGACTCTGGGCCAATATATTTCAGATATTACTGTTAAGGCATATTTAGGAAATCCCATTGTGCAAATAGAACAAAATTCAAATTACTTTATTTGCCTTGACTCAGTACAGTACTAAACACAAAAACCTCACATATTCATCACAGAGACGACAATCTTTGTCAATTAGTACTTGAATTCAATCCTTAAAGAGTCTGTTGTACAGTACTCTAAATATCTTTGACATTACTATGTCTTACTTTGTTTTAATGTATACCCCTTCACATTTGAATTCTGCCACTTTAGTTAAGTGCCTTTTATGAGTTATTGATGCTCCATGGTTTTGCTAGTACTTCATTCTTTACCATCTGTGACAAGATTTTTAATCTTTATACAAGAGAAACCAAGCACAAGCAAGGATGACCTGTCAAGAATACTTACAACTTTGTGGTTAACTCTCTCTTGAGTGTGATTTAATCGACATGGTGCTGCTTGACAGTATACAAGATACAGCAACATAGTAAAATCTACATAGTAAAATCTAGATATTAACCCTCTGATATTAACAAGTTAGATCCCCGATAATGCCTACATTTCTTGTTAAAAATTAGCAAGAAGAATGTTTCTGACCTGTGTTACAAAATAAAATATGGAATTTATATTTTTTTAATGCTGCTAGATTTACCCTTTTAAAGTTTTCTGTTTATTAGCAGAACAGGTAGTACATGATCAGTGGCAGTGTGAATTTCCCCATGCTGTTCTGACAATGTACCTCAACCCTCACTTAGAAGAGAGGACTTCTGAGGGAGTTTTGAGTCTTCATTGCAAATTCAGCCCTGGGCCTCTCCGTGGAGATTGCCAGGAAATGTGGGTGCCTCTTGCCAGGGGATTTTTTGTGATGTACTCATATCTCCATTAAGAACTGAAGTGTAACCACTAACCCATTGCTTATAAGCAAGGCTATGTTTATGACACGGAGGTCATGGAAGTCACGGAATCAGTGACTTCCAGAGACCTCCATGTGACATTCTCTGCTTCAGCCCCAGGGGCTGCAGGACTCTGGAGCTGACAGCCAGTGGGGCCCTGGCAGGGTTCCAGGGACCGGCAACAGCCTCGCACGAGGGTTAGGGGGATGCCTCAGGCGAGCGACTGGGGTGTCCCATTTTCTCTTTGGGAAATATGGTCACCTTGCAGCTCCCAGCCACTGTGGGCAGAGGGAGAACCCTACAGCTCCCAGCCACCACTGTGGTGCGGGAAACCATGGAGCCACAGCAGCAAAAGTCACAGACAGGTCACGGCTTCTGTGAATTTTTGTTTATTGCCCGTGACCTGTCCATGACTTTTACTAAAAATAACCATGACAAAATCTTAGCCTTACTTATAATTCAACAAATCTGCTCCTCGATACAATAGCGAGGGTGCTACAGAAAAGAACAGGTAGAAACATCCATTAGATACTAACTTTCTTTTAGTGAGGCTTGTAACCTGGGGGTCATCTTTGTCACCTTCATCCACAGATCCAGGCCAAGTCCAAATCTTGCTGATTTATTTTTCTCCACAACATTTTGAAGATCCAACCTTCTACCCCCAATGGCTAATGCTCTCATCTATGTTCTGATCACCTCCAGTCTCTATCTCCATTTACACCTTTTAATACCATACCTCTCCTCCAGTCCATCAAAAATGTAAAATTATCCTCACCACCTGGCAATATGACTTCTGCTTTTTGAGGGCTTGATCCAAAGCCCACTGAAGGCAGAAGAAAGACTCCTATTGACTTAAGTGGATTTTGAATTAATCCACTGACTTCACTTTCTCCAACACTTCAAACATAACATTTGTGCCCTCATCTTCAAGGCCCTACATAACTCTGCTCTCCCCTTACATGTACAGCCTAGTCTCTTTCATATCACCCACCTACCCTCTCCACTTGCCAATGAGGCCAGTCCTGATGTCCTGTTGATCCAACTCTACCACAACCATGTCAGTGTCTTTATTCCATTCCACCCCCATTCTCAGGCAATAACCTTCTGATTCTGTTCCACCAACTAAGTAACCTCTGTTCATTCTATTCCTCCTTTAGATTCCCTTCTGTGATGCCTACAAGAGTGCGTCAATAACCATAATTATTTTAAATAAACACTTTTAATTGAGCAATCAAGATGTTCACAAACACAAACAGTGTAACAGCGCAATCTTTATGCTGCAACATGTGGGCTAATTCCTCAGTCCCTCCTCTGCTGTTTATTACTCTCATTCTAACCTCAGATTAGATGATAAACTCCCCAGGAGAGGGACCCTGTCTTTCTTTTTGTTCTGTAAAGTGCCTGTCAATTTGCTTGGCTCTGTAAAATAATAATAATAAATATTGTGCATAAATTATAAGGATATCATTATCGACTCAAAATTTCTTTTACAGTCAAGACTATTTTAACAGACTTTTAAAAAAATCAGATGTCAATTTCTGTATTCGGTGCCCAATAATATCAATGGGAATATGAGGGTATTTTAGTGCTTTTAGAAGATTATTTGGTTAAAGGATTCATTTGCAGCTTTCCCTTAAAGGACTGCTGCCATACTCCACTAAATTTAGAACCTGAAAATATTCAGTTTAGTAGTTTTATAAAGGTGCTTAGAAACTTCAGAGTATGAATGTAAGTGACCTAGTTTAGTCTTCTAATGCAGCCAATAATCTCTCTTTAGAAAAAGTTTTCCAGGACATAGCAGTCTCAGACTTCAGATGAATGTTGTGCATGCCTCTACTAGAGCTGAAGTCTATGATTTAATCTAATCTGTTTAACATCTGAGGATCTAGTTTTAGATTTTTGGCAGCTAACATATGCTCCCCCTGTGGCAACTACATAACATCATAGAGTTAAAAAAAATCCAGATCGGTTCAGGCTCAACTACCTCATGAAACTATTTTAAAATTCAAGCCAAAACAGCAGTGTTTCAGTTTACTAGCATCATTTTGGTTCACAGCTGTTTCAAAAGGACACATTCTAAAGTTTTATGGCTTTCAGCACCTGCAGCTTGGATGAAAGTATTTATCCCACCTTCCTCGTAGAGGGCTACCTGTACCAAGGAAGAAGAATTGAGTGAGGAGGCAGTAAACACAGGGGGCCAAAATAACTGGTTTTGAAACCATTCTGTTATCGTGATGGAATGGAAAAAAATAAAATGGTAAAAAAGTTGGCAACACAAGAATAAAAGTCAACTGTAAAATAGGTAAGAATCTTCAGAATAGTAAGTTTCCTAAATTAAATATTTATTAACCTGGCATCAACATTTAGAATCTTTTTTTTTACTTAACTCTTTTTTAACAAGTTAATTTACTGTATGTGAAAGGGATCAGTCTGTTTAACCTCCAGTGTTAACGTACTTAGATTCTAAACTCTTTGGAGCAAAAATTGTGTTTTCACTATATGCGTCTACAGTGTCTAACAGGGACTTCAGTTGCTATCGTAATACAGATAATAATAAACGTAGGGTAAACAGTGAAGGTCCCTGAAAAAGGCCTGCCTGGGACAATAAAAGCTATACTTTCACTAAAAGGGGAAGGATTAAAAAGAAATTGGGGTCAATCAATTGGGGAGACAAAAGAAAAAATGAAGAGGGGGTAGGGCAGGGCTGGAAGTGTAGCAGGAGAGGGTCAGTGGGGGATGCTGATCAGAAAAGGCTAGACAAGTGAAAGGAACCAGTTTATTTGTTCTTTGTGAGCTCACCCACATCCTTGTGATGATCTCACCCTTAACTGAGGACAAGGTCCACAATGACACAAGGGTCAACTAAATGGCTTTGGATGACAACCCAGTGTCCCTGCAGCATTTGGCATGTTTTGGGTGGATTTCCTGCCAACTTTGTGGCTAACCCATTTGCCACTACCCCCCTCCCCTGATTGACTCTGGCCATTGGGCCACACTGCCTGGCAGTCAGTGGGTAGTCCTGTTGACTCCAGCCATTGGGCCATGCAGCCCTGAGGCTATGGGCAGCCATATTGACTTAGCTGAAGGGCTACCAGACCCTTGCCCTACCCTTAGTGTGATGGGTGAAACACCCACTGCCCCACAAAGGAGTCAGTGGATGCTACTCATGGAAGCTCTGCCTGGACATGTGAGATGATTAGGGAAATAGGCTGTTTGTGACTGTGGGGGCTTCCCAGCCAGCTTTCTCCTCCTGAAGTGATGTTGTCAAACTGGTCTCTTTAACTATGGGACAATGGACTTTGCCTTCAATGTAAGGGAAACAGTAAGGGCAATGACAGTGCAAAGTTTTCCCCCATGGCCTACCAATGTGCCACTCAGACCAAGCTAGTGCTGAGAGAACAAGTAAACACACGTTCTCACCTCAAGGGCACCCCTCATTCCTGGATACAATATTGCAGGGGACTTGGTCTCTCACACCCCTCTAGTGACCACTTTTTCAGCTACAGTGACCACTCCCAGAGAGCCTCTTCCACAGACTCTCATTGGGTCTACTGTGGCTCAGCCTTCCAGCCAACTGATGGGATAGTTCACACCACTTGTGGGATTAAGCTCTAAATAAAATATCCTTCACACCTTCTGGGCTTGACTCCTTTAAACAAAAGATCCTTTACCGTACCTGGGCTCAATTTCAATTCCCTCACCCTTGTAGGCCCTCATAATAGGATTCTTCTCTATTGGAGAGACCTCTCTCCTCCCAACTGACCTCCCTCAGTCTACTTATATGGCTTAGCTCCACCCCTTCTGGCCAGGAGACAATTAATTACTCAACCTTCAGATTCAGAGCATGATTAATTGCATTCTCTCATTTGCCTTGCAGGTGATGGAGTTAAGCCCCATCACAGGGAAGTTAAACTCCCATGTCCTTTTCATCTTTGGCCTCATTACTGAGAAGGCCAGCTAGTGCTAGCTGTGGTCATGGTTTTCATCCTGGATTGACTTGTCCACTAGGAATTGATATGAGACCACCAATACAGTTCATATAGGCCACAAAACAGCTGTCAGACTGCAAAGCTTTCAGGTGAGGTGAGGCGAGGCAAGGGGTAAGAGGGGAATTCTCCAAGAATATCAGAGCTGGTTGAATACCCCACAAAAAAAAGTCATAAAATTTGTTAATGAAAAATTGCTAAATTCATTGACTAACCAATATTGTTCTCACCATATCTAGAGAATACTTATCCAAATTTCAAAGCTAATTTGGATCCAAACATATTTTCCATTCCTTCATGTCACTTCAAGCTAATCTTTTCATAAATAATTTTTAGACTAAGAATTATTACTGAAAGAAATTTGTGAATAATTTTTAATTACAAATATATTCAAGAATTTCAGTCAGCTGATTTTTGTGAGTTGTTCACGGGCAATCTTCACTGTGTAAATAACTTAGAATAAATTATTTGCTCAATTGTGACTTGCGTTACTAATTTGGGCTGGATTCAAACCAGTAAAAAATCATGTATCCTGAAACTTAGGCCATCAGACACAGTTTGCCAAAAAGCTGATTTTTATGGAATATTTAGTATTTATAAATAAAATGCAATCGTATAAATAGCTGATAAGAATGAAAGTTTAACCATGCAGCCAGATTAAGTCATAGGCACTATAGACCTATGCAGTGAGGTCTGCCTGAGTCTGCAGAGAGCCTGGACTATTAGCTCTGAAAGGTGTGAACCACCTCATGTATCTCAATATGGTGATAACTCCAAGATCCACTACTCTGGGGACCCTGCTGCTGCTACTACGACCGCAGCAGAGGACAGAGGTGAGAGAATACATCCTGGTTGCTGCGGTAAATACTGGGAGGCATCCCTGCTTTTCTGTGGAGAGGAGAAAGGTCTTCTGATACTCCTAAAGGGACAAGTCTCTGCTGCCACTTCCAGGGAAGTGGTGGGAGGAAAGAGCCCTCATGCCACTTCTCACCCTCCGTCTTGAAGAACAAGAGGAATAAAATAAAAAACACACAGCAACCTAGAAAGGGTTTTACTAGAGCCAAATGAATTTTGCACATGAAAAGTCAGAAACCTCACAGTGTTTAAATATGGCATGCTAATAATCTCTCAGAAACTTTGATGATGATGATCCACACAGACTCCAAGGGTAGGATTAAGGATGATTGACTATGAAGCAAACCAAAAAACATGGTGGATTCTCCATTTCTCAAATCTACATATCAAGACTGGATGACTTTCTAGAAGACATGCTTTAGGCAAACACAAGTTACTGGGGTACAGGGGTAATTGAATTAAATTCTGTGGCCTGTGGCACACAGGAAGTCAGACTGAGCTAATGGTCTCTTCTGGCCTTAAAAACTATTAATCTATGAAGGGCACAGGATTATTTTCCAAGACTCCTCGACTTGGGTGGAGTTAATTACAATGTGGCTACAAAAGTTTGAAATTCCTAAATTTTAAATGGCAAAATGGTGAAAACAGACACTGAAAAATTGAACTGGGTTTATGAAAGAATAGTTCTGATTCTGAGCTGCATCTTTCAGGAGTTACGTTCCAGGAGGGAAAGGAGCAAAAATGGCTTTAAACCACCTTTGCATGCCCTCAGCTCTTGACCTGGCTGAGGGCCTTCACTTTCCTCCTCCCTGAGCTCAAGTGAGATTGGGGCAGCTAACAAGGAGCCCTTGTGTGAGAGAGGTACGGGAGTGTGTAGGGATGTATGTGTGTCACCCCTTCCTGTGTGAACCCTAAAGCCTTAAACATAAGAAAGTAAATCAAAAGAATCCAGCTATGCAGTATTTCTTTTTACCAGGGGCTTAGTCAACTTGATGTTAATTTGAACGTTTGTACTGCATAGTTCTAATTGATTGCCATTGAACTCACTTGAATGAGTAATTTTACCAGGTGTCCCATATTCAGCATTGGGAAATATGGTCACCCTACCTTTCTCATAATCCATCAGTGCAGGAAGTAGCTACCCATCGAGCCCTAGCTGATAGCCACTGGAATGTATACAGGAGCCACTTCTCTACAAGACAGTCCTGCACCAGTGACAGTAGCAGCAGAGAGCCAGTGCCTGCCTGGTCCCCTCCCATGCTATGTAGTAGTAGCCATTGCAGTCAGCAGATATTGCCCCATGCCATGTAATTGGGTCCAGGAAATAAAAATCAGTTTTTTGCCAGCTGTCCTTTACGTTATGCCTTCAATATCATGGAAAATTTAACCTTTGGCAAAAATGGAGTGAGGGGGAAGTCACCTAAATGCCTGAGTTTGCAAGGGAACATTGCAGAGAACTGGAGGAGTGATGCTTACAAGCCTGGAAGTGAAGGCTGTCCCGGACAATCTGGAGAGGTTGAAACCCTCCACAGTGCGACATGCGGCAAACTGAGATGCGTTGGCAGTCTACGGCATCTTGCAGGGGAATATGAAGACACAGTCACTCAAAAGTTTCAAAAAAGGTTTGGTCCGTGCAAAACTGTCACATGGGAAAGGCACAGTTTCTTTATAAGGAAACCAGCGGCCAGCTGCAAGCCTTGACCAGCGTGTTACAGGTCTATGAAGCTTAATACTGGGAATAGTCAGACTAACTGGAGACCAAGTTATTTGTGGCATAACTGATAAGTAGGTCAAGGTTACTGCAAGAAGTGGACTTGATAGTAGATATTTGCAAGGTGAGTGAAAACTGTACGTCTCAAATGAACATGTGAGCAAGTATGACAGCCTCCTAGTAACCAAGCCACAGAGGAGCGAACTGGGGACTTCCAGAGCTAAAAGCATAAGGTGTTACAGCTGGAGCTGAACTTCCAAGGTGGGGAAAGAATAGGCAGCAGGGCATGTGTAACACACACTGAGCAGTGGATTACACAAGCGGTGAAAAAACAGAAGTCCATCTAATTATAAATCCATGCCAAGGCAAAATAACAGCATATAGTGCAAACAACTGGCAGAGATCATATTTGTCTGCAATAAAAGTGGAGGCAATCACATGACATAAGGAGATCCAGCATAAGGAGTGTAGGAGATACTGACTACTACTATATGAGAAAGGTAAACCTGTTGTGAACCATGCCATGTGACTGCAGCAATGAAATAAAGAGCAGTCTCTCACCAGCATACCTCTGGGGCACATGCTTCTAATCAGGAGCTACTTCAGGGCACTGTACCCAGGGACTTTCCCCAACTAGGACGCATCTGAGAGAAGCCCTTTTAACTGTGCTAGACTAACCACAATGTACGTTAAGCTTGTAACTACTGTTCTGATCTGGCATGAGGCCCCAACCCTGGCAACCAGGCCTAAGATATCAGCCACAATGTCTCCTCTGCTTCTGTATATAACAATATTGCCACCCTGGTTCATGACTAGAGCTCCTAGGCAGTAATACAAATAAATATAGTCATTAATAATAATAAATATAGCAAGAATTGGCAACACTGATGTTTGGCTCTGCAGAATGCTGCCTGCAGGAGTCTCTGTTTTGGGGCTATCCTCAGCATATTCACACACACACACAAAAATAGGAGAGAAGATTGATGCTGGCAGTGCTTAACATATACATTTAGGGCTAGATGCACAGTGGAATTTAGGTGCCTAAATCCAAAATTTAGATCCCCAAAAGCCCTGCTCAGCTACTGCCTAACCCTGTAGACATCTAAATTCCCTAAGCATTTATATTTCTGCTCGTGGGCATGTGCATAGCTGCCTAAATCCTGATATCCATTGCCTTAGCTCACGCCTAAGCCCCAGTGGGATTCACAAACTAAGAATTCTTCTGCTTTTCTCAGCTGTGAGGACCATAAGTGCCAACTCAGTGGGTGCTCCAGGGCTGCAGCACCCACAGAAAAAAATTAGCCAAGCTCCCTCCCTTCCCCCAGTGCCTCGTGCCTGCCAGCGGCAGCACCGATCAACTCCTCCCCCTCCCTTCCTGCACCTCCTGCCCACCATGGAACAGCTAATCCACTGTGTGTAGGAGGTGCTGGGAAGGAGGGGGAGGAGCAGTGGCGGGGTGCACTTAGGGGAGTGGACAGAAAGAGGGGGGTAAGGGTGGGGCCTTGGGGGAAGGAGTGGAGTGGGAATGGGGGCGGGTCCTGGGGCTGAGCAGGAGTTGAGCACCCCTGGGGAAAATTGGAAAGTGCCATCCATGGTGGGGATTGTTCCAGTAGGCATACTCAGAGACCACCTCATAGAACACAAACTGAATTGAATCCCACACAAAATGCAGCTGGAGGAGAATTTAAAACAAAGTCTTGGGGCAGCTGCTGGCTGGGGAAGTGCTGGTGGAAGAAAGGGGAGATATCACTGGACAACTAGAATGAGCGCAGAGCCTCTATGAAGATGGCTCCATGCTTCTTGCTATTAGGGGCTGGACCTAAGGCCTTCTATAGGGCAAGTAAACCTTGGTCCCTCAACAGAGCAGTTTGGGGGTAGGGGCTACTCTGTGCTCCAAGTCTCATGGAGATTTCGAACCTTGTAGCGCTCTCCTGCGGGTTTCAGAAGGCAATCAATCCCATTATTATTTTATTGGCATAAGGGAACTCTTTTCTAGTACATGGTGATAGAGTAATAATCTACAATGTACAGTCTTATCACCATTTATAAGTGAATCATATAAAACTCCTTCATTATCGTACACCATAAAAAAATATTAAGCCACATGTACATTTTAAAAGGTAATTATTATATTAAAGAAATGAAACTGAATTGTGAAGGACTGCAGAATTCATATATAACACCAGCGGCTGCATCAATTTATTCTTTCTATTAAAACAGTTTTTATGATTCCAGACTTGTATTTTTGTTAGAAAATAAAAGTTTAAAGCCAAGCACGGCTGCTGAAAAGTGCTAATAAAACCTGCATCTGCCTAGTAGGGCCAAAGAAGCTGGAGAGGTGGCAGATAGCAGCAGAAGAGGGCAGGGCAGATATGGAAAGCAGTAACAGGAGAGGCAAAGATTTATGAATGGGTTCTTTGTGACCATGTGTTACAATCTGTATTTGTATCTGTGCAAAATTGTGATCAACAGACTGCAGTTCAGAAGAGGCTAACACATCATGATGACACCAGTATTGGGCGCCAGAATCTTTGGATTGAATTACAGCTGTAATGCGTACAGTAGGCTGTACATAATTTGGTTATATATAAATCAAATGTGTATTTGGGAGCTATAATTTATGCAATTAGGCCAAAGATGTATGTGCGTAACCTGTTATTAACCTTTTGAAAACAGTAGTTTCTTCTGAACGCGAATCAATGTAGTGTTTTTTTTAAAAAAAAATCAGAATTAAGTTATGTAACAAAATATGTCCTTTATATGAAAGTAAAACAAGCTAACGTTTGCTTTCCTTTGTAAGCCAGATGTTTTAATTGTTAGATAAGCTCCTAATAGTTTGCTCTTTTTTGAAAGGAAAATAAACATATATGAATAACTTCTCCTTCCCCATGGTTTTCAGAGAAGCTACTTTTCTTGAAGATTAGGAGTCTTTTGGATTCAAGCCCTAGCCCCTCCTATATCTTCAAACTATGGTTTGAATTAGTTCTCTTTTCTAACAAAAAACTCCTGCTGTTCTTGACAATCTCTTAATTACTTTTCAAGCTTCCCCTGTTTTGCAAAACTCTGTGAAAATGTAACTGTGATGCTAATAAAAGGAATGGATTTTTTTTTCATTTGGACAGAAAAATACAAAATAGAGAGGTACGCATGAGATACATTGTAAGATAACATAATTACAGATATGCAAACAATACTATAGAAGAGCCTTGTGTTAAGAAAATGTAGTTGGGGGAATTATTATACAACGGAGTAAAGGCGAAAGCATAGTGTGGATTTCAATCAGGATTCAATCGTGGGAAGTGTTAGGAGCCAAAATTTGACAAATATATGTGTTCAAAATTCCATATCAAGATAACTCCATAATGCTGAAACTTCATCCTCTCGGAGGTCTAAGTAGAAATAACCTGTTTCCCCCAAGCTTCACAAAAACATAATTCTTAGATTAAAAAATACCCAACCTGTTTGTTCTACTACAACTGATACATGTGTTTTGGAGGCAGCCAGCAGCTTCCAATCTGTTATCAGACATAAAGATTCTACACACATAGGCAGAGTTGCTTCAATATGAGCTGCTGTCTTTTTGAGAGCAAATACAGACTTCAAGGCCTGCTCAGCCAAAATTATACAGCACAAGACCAAAAGGAAAAAACAGCAGAGAGCTGCAAACGATTAGTGAGTGCTCATGTAAATTATTTCTCTGTCTTCCTCAGACCACAATTCTTTATCCTGCAGCTAATCCTCTCTGTACCCCATACCCAGAGGGGAAAAAGCCTGTGAATCCACAAACTAGGGCTGATGCTAACCTACGGTCTACAGCCCCATTATGGAGAGATGGATGGGTTTGGAGTAGTTGCGTTGCCTTGTCCCAGTAACTGGGGTCAGCAGTGCAGACCCATAGAGCAGGTGTGATTGGCACAACTTTTACAAACCATCTGGCCCGGCCTGATAGTCTTGTTTTGAAATCAAAGTTTTCCTTCTTCTCCGGGAGCTGTCTGCGATGACTGATGAACCCCACTTTTCTGAGAAAGGCACAGAGAAGTGAAGTGACTTACCCAAGGCGACCCAGCAGGTCCATAACCGAGCTAGGAATGGAACCCAGGTTCCCCAAGTCATAGTCCTGCGCCCTCTCTACAGTACCACGCTGCCTCCGGGATAGTTGATGAGGGTGTTTTAAGCTAACAGATAGGTAGATTTGGAAACTCTCCCCCAGGATCACTAGTGCGGGACAGTTGAAGGATGCTCCTACCCAAATTTCCCAAGTTGGGGGGAACCCTGAGCCCTATGACTTTTGTGTGGGTTCCATCCTCACCCACTACGTCCATTTCAGCTGCCATTTGAAACTCAGCAGGTAGGGTCATCCCTTTAGAATTTATTTTTTTGGTGACCACTCACTCTCTGCAGTAAGCATTTGGGGATACTGTGAGACTTACATTATCCTGTAGTGGAAATCAGAGAGAAGGCAACTGAGATGTGCTAAAAATTATGCCAAAAAATGTCAGAAATTGCATTGCATTCATACCCCCGATCCTCATGGTTATCCACTATCACTTATGCTAGTGCAAATCCAGAGCAACTTCACTGAATTCAATGGAAGTACTCTAGATTTACCCAGGTTTAACTGCAAACAGAGTTTGTCCTACTGGGTATGGCTCAAGGACCCATTGTACAGAGCCCTTACTTTGAGAGAGACGGCATAGCCCTGATCTGCTGCATAAGGGCCTTATCAGGTGCAAGGGACCAGGGTATTTGAATGTTTATAAGCCCTAAGCCATTTGAATGTTTATAAGTCTCTGAAGCCCTTGTTCTACAATCAGACATTTGCCAGCTGCAGCTGGTGCTGACATGGAGACCTCAAAGTGCATGGGCTGCAGGTACTGCTGCCTGGAAGACCAGTACTGTAGTTTGCTATGTTTCCCTCTGGCGAATTAGGCAGCTTTTCAGAGGTATTATACCAAATTAAACTGTCTTCCTCGACGTCTCGCATCTTTCTGCCCTTTTTCTCTGGTTATATTAGTCTTGTGCAAATGGGACCACTGTGGTGAGGCGCTATTGTATCATACCACTTCCTCCCAGCACATGGCTTTTTTAGAAATTCGTTGCATTAACTGATTTGTGCCTCTGCTCTCCATTGCTCAGCACACGAGCCAAGGCAGTGTGCAGCCCGCAGTTATGGTTGTTTAGTTCTGAAGGTGAAGTGGAAAACGAGTCAACATCAGTGTTTTGTTAACATTAAGTCTATGTGCTAAAGGGAACTTGCCAAAAGAATCATAGAGTATCAGGGTTGGAAGGGATCTCAGGAGGTCATCTAGTCCAACCCCCTGCTCAAAGCAGGACCAACCCCCAACTAAATCATCCGAGAAAGAATACAACAAAGGCTGGTTGCTGTGCTGACTGTTTGTTCTCAGGAGACTGATTTGCTGACAACACCAGCACTGGCAGATCTGAATGTTCCTCTTTTGGTTCCTTTGCTGCAATTTAGATTGCACAGTTGCAGTTCATTTCACTGCTCTGACCAATGGGGGGCGGGGGGTGTGTGTGAATTCTTTTACATGTTTTTTTTCTGGAAATTGAAACTAAATTAGAATTGGTGCTCTGTCAAGAATGGAGAAGCTTCTACCATCATGAATGTACATTTCGAGCCAAATCCTCAGGTCCTCCCTGTGGACAATAAGTGTTTGCCCAAGTGTTGAGCTAATAGCAAGCAAGGACCTCAGATTTGGCCCAATGAGTGTTAAAACTATTACTTTAACTTTCTTCCCTCCCAAAATGTGTAAGTGAATATAGTCCTTACAAAAGAAAACAATAGCACTGGCCTGAAGGGGCATAGTGCAGTTTTCCCTGTACTGCTGTGATGATATCAGCCTACCTGACTAGAGATTTCTAGTATGTGAAACTGTGCAATGATTTTCTATTGTACACAAACAGGGAGTAGGATGATCCCCCAAAATACTTTAACTCCTGTTTTATTTCATCTGTAAAAATTAAGTCTAAAGAAAGGAATTTTGATCTAAACAATGTAGTGCCCAGATACCACAGTGATTAGTACCAGATCAGATTAGTTAAAAAATGTGTTGTTCTCTTTGCTGCTTCTTTTTCAGTTCTAATGTAAAAAATGTATATCTACACAGATGGACCAAATAGTGGAAGCATGTATTTGTGCTATTTGTTAAAATTTTAATTTGACCATATCCATGATTCTTTTCTGTTTGCTTTCTGCAAACATTTGAGTGCTTGCACATTTCCAGCCAGAATCTGCCCACTTTGCACTGCCTGAATAGTGAAAATGGACAGGGTGGTCTGGAGAATTTAATTGAAACTTTTGTGATTTGTTTCCAGACAATTCACAATCAGAAAAATTCACTGAGGAAAGGATTAATTATAAATTATTCAGCAAACTCTGTCTCACAAAATGTTGTCAGCATTGCATGGATATTCAATCTCATGAGTCCTGCTGACATTGGCAGGAAATGTATGTCTTAACCTCTGCTCACTGTTGTGAAAAAGTAGAGTTTTAAGTGGAATCAGTTTATAGAACAGGTCATTATTAGAGAAAATGCTTTTCCATATCAGCATTGTTTTAAAAAATATTGAGACAGGGGAGGGAGAAAGGTCTGTGGAAAAAAAAGTCTTCTGCTATCATTTTTATTTTGAAAACCTGGTTGTTTAAATGCTCTTCTTACTGTGTAGTAAAATTTGCTTCTAATTCATAGCCTGATTAACATGTGCAGTTCCAAATTCTATTTTCTGTTATCATTTTGCTGTGGAATACACTAGATAAAAATATAGACTAGTCTCGAATATAATTTTTTTAATCAGATTGTACAGTAACATGGTTTAATCCTGTGCACTCAGGCCAGGCCAAACTGGGCAGCAAATGAGTTTAGCAATGGTTATTAAATTCATTGGTTTGCGTAATGAGGATCAGAAGTACTTGGAAGTTCCTGCATCCCTGCCACATGCCCTCTCAACTCCTCCCTTCTCCCAGCCCCTATTTCTGGCCACTTCATTCCAAAAATAGTCAAGCGATAGACTAGTTTGCAGCTATTTTTACTGTCATTTGGGGGGGTGGGGGAATCTTCTTCAGAGACCTAGGTTGAAAAAGGAAATCAAAACTATGGCTTAGCCTACATGAAAGATTAAATATTAATAGCTAAAAGTTCACTGAAGCTGAATGCTGTTTACAGAGCGGGACCCTGCCTGAGTGGATGCCAAAGAGACTGTGCTGTTTTCTACAACAAGGATCAAATTCCATTCTCATTTACGCTAGTGTGAATATGATTGTTAAATTCATCAGTATTTACACTGGTTTAATCAAGGGTCAGATTCTGCTACCCTTACTGACAGTAAATCATTAAGAAGCACTTTATTGTACTAGTGGCCATCTTACACTACTGTTACTAAGGGTATGTTTACACTCCAACTGGAGGTGTGATTGTAGCATGTGTAGACATACCCCCAAGCTAGCTTTGATCTAGCTAATTCTGCTACCTATAACTGTGAAGCCATGCTAGCACGGGTTGTACAGACCTGCCCTCGGTACTTACTCAGGCAGCTAACCTACACTGAAGTCTGTGCTGCTGTGACTTCACTTCTATTGGTACCCAAGCTAGCTAGAGCACACGTAGCTCAGGTATGTCCACACGTGCAGCAATCACATCACTGATTGCAGTGTAGACATGTCCTGAAAGTGGCATAAAGTGGCCCTGAGAGATTATAGAATCATAGGACTGGAAGGGACCTCAAGAGGTCATCTAGTCCAGTCCCCTGCACTCATGGCAGGACTAAGTACTATCTAGACCAGAGTTTCTCAAATGCGGCCACCATGGCCACATGCAGCCACCAGGGACTTTTCCTGCAGCCACAGCCTCCTGGGTGACAATGGGGGGGGGGGGGGGCGGGGGAGTAACCCTCCCCCAGGGCCACCAGCAGGGGCTGGTCTCTGTCCCCTGCTGGAGCCACAAACACTGTAGGAGCAGGCAGCTAGCGTGAGTTCCCCACCTTCCTGGGGACGGTGGGGCTCGGGCTTCAGTCTTAAGCCCTGGGATGGTGGGCAACAGGCTCTGGCCATGCGGCAGCAGGCTCCATCCCCCAGCCACAGGGCTCCGGGCTCACCCCCCGCACATCGCCCCTGGCCCTCGCTGCCTCCTCTAGTCCCCAACGGTGCACCAGGGCCCCAGGCTCTTGCTCTGGGCTCACCTCCCCCATCTCCCCTGACTCCCACTGCCTCCCATCTATCCCCTATTGTCCCTTGGCCCCCTACCCACCTCCCCATCCAACGCTTAATTTGTCCCCCAGCTTGCTGGGGCTGAGTAAGTCTGCTATGAAAAGTGATATTGTTTGTATCACTTTTCACAGTCTCCCAGCTAGCTAGCAAGTCTGCTGTGAAAAGTGATATTAACAAATGTACAAAATGTCACTTTTCACAGCAGACTTACTAGCTAGCAAGTCTAAATAAAAAAAGGTAACCAAAAAAAAAAAAAAGCAAAACATGGAAAGCACCTTATTTGTGTTTCTATTCTGTTTAGGTCCAGTAATGAACAGACAACTGTACATTATTTTTAATGATTGAGCCTGCAAAAAACCCCTACATAAATAAATTACAATGATTTGGACATGTATATGTGCATATTTATTTGTTTTTCCTGAAGTTAATTAAGTATTTTAGGAAAAATTGTCACAGCGGCCACCAGCAAGACCCCTGATCAAAACCACTGATCTACACCATCCCTGACAGGTGTTTGTCCAACCTGCTATTAAAAATCTCCAATGATGGAGATTCCACAACCTCCCTAGGCAATTTATTAGTGCTTAAACCACCCTGACAGGAAATTTTTCTTAATGTCCAACCTAAACCTCCCTTGCTGCAATGTAAGCCCATTGCTTCTTGTCCTAGCATCGGATGTTAAAAAGAACAATTCTTCTCCCTCCTCCTTGTAACAACCTTTTCTGTACTTCAAAACTGTTATCATGTCCCCTCTCAGTCTTCTCTTCTCCAGACTAAACTAACCCAGTTTTTTCAATCTTCCCTCATAGGTCACGTTTTCTAGACCTTTAATCATTTTTGTTGCTCTTCTCTGGACTTTCTCCAATCTGTCCACGTCTTTCCTGAAATGTGGTGCCCAGAACTCGACACAATACTCCAGATGATGCCCAATCAGTTCGGAAGAATTACTTCTCGTGTCTTGATAACAACCCCCCTGCTAATACATCCAGAATCATGTTAGCTTTTTTTGCAACTGCGTTACACTGTTGACTCATATTTAGCTTTTGGCCACTACGATCCTCAGATCTCTCCCCACAGTACTCCTTCCTTGGCAGTCATTTCCCATTTTGGATGTGTGCACCTGATTGTTCCTTCCTAAGTGGAGTACTTTGCATTTGTCCTTATTGAATTTCATCCTGTTTACTTCAGACTAGTTTCCAGTTTGTCCAGATCATTTTGAATTTTAATCCTATCTTCCAAAGCACTTGCAACCCTTCCCAGTTTGGTATCATCCACAAACTTTGTAAGTGTACTCTCTATGCCATTATGTAAATCATTGATGAAGATATTGAACAGAACCGGACCCAGAACTGATCCCTGTGGGACCCCACTCATTATTCCCTTCCAGCATTACTGTGAACCACTGATAACTACTCTGTGGGAACAATTTTCCAAAAAGTTATGCACCCACCTTATAGTAACTCCATCTAGGTTGCATTTCCCTAGTTTGTTTATGAGAAGGTCATGCAAAACAGTATCAAAAGCTTTATGTTAATGTCCTATAGTAAAAGGTCATGAAATACTCTTTTGCATCCCGCAGTTAAGATTGATCCTGTTTAATCTTATTTTGCTGCTTAAATCATATTGTGATAGAAGAGCATTGAATACAAAGCGATTTAGATACTTCCTGGTGACTACCATCAGGGAAGATGATGGAATCATTGGTCTGAGGCAAGGCTGTGCAAGCATGCAGTCTGTGAGAATTGCCTGCAGTGGATAAAGCAGCATCCTCTCAGTTGCTGTGCTGTGCATCATTCTTCGAAGTATTCCCTAAAGATGAGCATGCTACCCATCTGAAACAAGTGTGGATAAAGCTTATTACGATATCACATTACCACTATTGAGCTGTTTCAGCTTAAAATCAGCAGTGGACCCTTTGTTTGTATATCTTGTTTCTCAATGTAATGATAAATTTTTAAGAAAGAGAAGGAATGCTCCATGAAAATGTGTTAAGGAAGACATGATAGATCATCTGGTGAATATATATTTAGGGCTAGGTTACACAATTGGAATAAAGATTCTGGAAATATGTATAGTATTTATAGTTTGACTGGAGAGAGTGCTTTTGTTCTGCATCGGAATCCACTCTTAGAAATTACATTATTAAGTTACAGAGGGAATTTTTTCCCCCAGTTTATAAGAATACAGGTCACAAACTGGCCTCCTGTTCATTAAGGCCCTGATTCAGAAAAGCATCCCAATTCAGTGCTTAAGTGCTGCCCTGAACAGGGGTGTAAGAGCTAAAGTGTGGAATTACAATCTGCCCTGCAGAATGTAGATGTGTTGCCCAGGAAGCAGCACAAGGAAAGGATCATGCTTCAGAGAGGCACAGTTCTTTCTCTTTTTCTTTGCTCATACACTGCTGATCAGACCCATGCTGGCTGGTGCACTGGAGACAGAGTCAAGACTCCCCACTCACTTATTTGAGGGGTGCAGAGCCTAAGAAGGCTTTGGCCCTAATATATGGAATGGTTTCTGTCAGGCTATGAGACTGAGCCCGAGGCATAGAACCCCAATATTTCATTACAGTGTTACTCATATTAGACGTGAACTGCCATACTGGTATTAGACATCCAACCTTTCGACGCTGCTAGTGCTATCAATATCTTTGGTGACTTCCAGCACTAGAATCTAAATTGTTTCACCTCTGAAGATTGTCATTGGTGGTACTTCTAATGCTGGATATTAGCAGTGCTGCTAAGGTCTCATGCAGGAGTTCTCAAACATTTTCATGGTGTGGGTCACATGTTAACAGAGCTATTGACTCATGGAGAACTTCCTGTCTCATTCACAACTACATGGGCCTGCTCCTTCATGATTTCATAACATCTGTGGCCACTCCAGCGATTGGTTATGTTAAAAATACTATCAGAAAAGTATTTGATGTATTTTAGCTGTCTTTTAATGCAATTTAGCAGCTGGAAACAAAGAAGAGATCAGCATTATGTAATCAGCCAAATCTCCACAGACTACCAGCAAATTGTCCACGAGCCACAGTTTGAGAAGCACTGGTCTAAGGCAATTCTTATTACTTATTATTTGTATTATTGTAAAAGCTCCAGTCATGGACCATGACCCCATTTTGCTAGGCTTTGTACAAGCACAGAACAAAAAGTCCCTGCCCCAAAGATCTTACAATTTAAGTTTACCACACCTGCGAGGGGTAAGTAACCAAGGAGTTGGATTAGGAGGTGGAAAAATAATCAAGAGAAAGAGAGATGCCAAGAGAGTGACTGGCAAAGGGAAGGGAAGCAGCGACGGAGGCAAGTGGGAAAAGGTTGAAGGAGGAAGACAGGCAGGAAACCAATGAAGGACTGAGGGGGGTCATTGCTGTGGAGAAAGAATGGCAAAGAATGAGTATGAAGGTAAGAGGGAAGTGTGAAGGTGAAGGAAAGGGGAGAAGAGATAAAAGGGTGCAAAAATGTGCCAGATAAGAAAGGGGAGAAGATAAGTCAAACAAGACAAGGCCCCCAGATGTTCCTGTTATTCATCACATCCTGTTTCTCCCCACACAACTCTCCTTCACTTTTCTTAGCATGTTTAGTTTTATTTTTTTAAAGTTGAAAACGCTCAAATCTATCTGTTTTCTCGAGTTAGTGAGCAAAAAGAGAACTTCATTCCAGATGCCAAAAGCCATTTATTACTAAATAAATAAATGAGATCCTAAACTGACAGACAAGTCAAATTTATAACACATCATCTGTTTTGTGAAAACGATAAAACACATTCTGCATACATCATCATAACCTGTCTCATTCTGCCTAGACTCCCAAGTTTTTAGGGCCAAACTGTGGCTGCCCCTTACACAGGGCTGCAGAGTACAGGTTGCAAGGAATCTCCCTGTCACTCCCAATGCCTATTTAGCAGCCAGACGCAATTGCAGGGCCTGTGTTCAGAGGTGCTCAGGGACTGCCCTGTCCAGACATCTCTAGGAGGTGCAAAATGTCGCAAAAGGATCAGGTGAGGATACAGGGCTATGGCTCTGCCATTGGGCTCACTGTGGGGGAGAAGGCGTCTACAGTTTGGTGCAGCCTGCGCGACCCTTTTGTGTACAACGAAGTTCTAAAAGGGACTGGAAGCATAAAAGGGGAGACTTTGCTCATGCACAGTCCCTCCCGATCTGCCCTAGGAGTGGTGAGGCTCTTGAATAATGAATAACCATTTGGTGTTTAGCCCATTCACTTAGGATTTCTGAGTTCCCATAACATTTCTCAAAGTGTATGCTCTGTTGTTACTGAAAATGCAAACTGCCACCTGAGATCTCAGATCTTTATTTCCCCCTATTCTTGGAGTGAAAAGTGTAGCAAAATTCAGCTTTGTAACTGCACTCTGGAAAATGAAAGTAAACCAGTGCTCTTGTAGTGTTCACTTTCATTTTCAAGAATTATAATAATTATACTTTACACCTTGATCTGAGGCTCTCAAAGTGCTTTACACACATCAGTTAATTAATTCCGCTTTTCATAGGAACTGGGTATTATTATCTCTGCTTTGCAAAAGAGAAACTGAGGAAGATAGCAATTAAGTGACTCGTCTGAGGTCAGACAGTCAATCTGCCCAGGTCTCCACCCCCCATGCTTAACGGAAAAGACCATTCTTCCTCCACAATGTTCACCGCGCAACCTGAAACCACATGAAAGTAACCTTGTTTAGGGTTTCAATACAAACTCAAGACTCAGTGCAGCTTTGCCAACAGGCTTGTTGTGACATTTGTGAACTTTTAGAGTAAATCTAGACCCAGGATTGAGCAAACCTGGCCAGATATGTGGCTTGGTAACCAACCATGTAAAATATATGAAAATGGATTATATTTTGACTGAATTTGGTTTGACTTTTGACATTTAAACCCAAAGGCATACTTGAGGGTGTAAACTCTTATGAATCAACAACAGCCTTGCATAGCTCACACAGTTTTGCACAGTTCTCTATTTTTGCTATAAAATGTAATGGTGCTTTGGGGCAGAAACAAAGAAAACCTGAACTCTCATGTCAGAACTATGGTTTCAAATGAAACATACAATTTAAGGTGCATATTCCCCAGAGTGTATTCAGGCCTGTTTTATTAAAATACATAAATGGCAAATAATTTATAGCTTCTATAAAAGATTTTACAGTGGCAATTAGGACCTGATCCAAAGCCCATTAATGTCAATGAGAATAGTTCCATTGATTTAAATGGGCTTTGGATCAGGACCTACTAGGAATGTACACCATTCTTTGGGTCTTTGCACTATACAGAGAGGAGGGAGAAAATATGTGGATGGTCCACATGTGTCTATCTCACCTTCTGGGCTCCAACCAATTTATTTTTAATTGCCAGCAATGACCAGTCCATTATATTTAAATTGCCAGCCAATTTCTGGTTCATCATTTTCCTGAACTCAGTAAGCAGATGTACAGGCAGCTGGGATACTCACAGCTTCTCTGTCTTTTCACCTCATGGGAGATGAAATGTAGCAAACCATCTAGCTGGTCTCCACTGCACTAAGGAATTCTAGGCAAGTAAAGCAGTGCACCCAAAGCTGAAGACTCACAGGTGTGCAAAGCTACCTTTGAAATTCTTCTAAAAACAAATGATATCTTCTATTGTCTCAAAGGAATACTAACTGTGGCTGGCTGATTGCAGAATATAATAATCAACCATCTGAATTAGTAGACATTCCTAGGAGTGACGGTCTTCTGCTTTTCCAGACAGGATTTGTAAAGATAACATTACTCAATATCTAAAGAACATGGCTCTACAGTGCATTACTATATGACAGCTATATTAACTGAAGTTAGAAATTGTTAGATTCAGAGTTACACTCCGTCAGTGTATTTAGTCACAATAACACTCTTATTCAAAAATAAATGGTTATTGAAAGCCATTTCCACTAATACGATACTTCAGGAACTTTTAAGGAAAAGAAATCTTCACAGTAAGTGGCACTTCATTTGTAATATCAGGCATCTTAATCTCATTTGGGTTGATCTGGATACTTGGATGTCTTAGACACTGTATTAGTATTCAGTTTTACAGCATATTTGAATCTCTGCTACTTTCATTATTCTGACATTTATTTTACTGTTTTGACCTTGTAACTAAAATCTAGAAGTCAGAGGACCCCCCCGCACACACACCCCATGAAATCGGAGTGGGCACTAAACATTCCATCAGGATTGCGTCCCAAAAGCTCTTCATAAAATGGAAAATCAAAATAAATTTAAAAGAGAAAGTAAAAACAGTGCGCCAGATTCTCTACTACCTTCCATTTGTGCAATGTAAATGTAAAATGTATCAGTGTTTTACAGCCACTTTGCACAGATAGAAATGGCTATATAAGATGCAAATGTAGAAGAGAACCAGGTCCAGCTAGTGTAAACCATTGCAATAAGTATAGCTAGATGGGCCTAAACTTAATTATAGGGATGAGCACAATTTTAAAATCTGCTCTCATCTATGCTGTCTTTCACCAAACTCTCTCTCTCAGAATCACAGGTGCAGCCAAGTATCACAAAGATATGAATGTGGATCAAGTTCCAGAATATTTTTTAATATGAAAAACAGGCTTTTTTCTTCTTCCAGATCCTACCCAATACTTCCTTGTAGCCCGTTTAAATATTATGACCTCTTTTCAAACCAAGTACCCATAGACCACAAGAAGTATGCTCCGTCCTTTTTCTTATAGGTTAATATTCAAATGTCCAGTCTTAAACTAGCATTTGAGCATTGCATCATAACTGGCCAAGCTTTAGAGTAGTAGATCTGGTCTGAGTTCAGTTTCGATGACATAGGTCCTACTGATGGCCAGGGGTCTATTTCTGGTGCTCAAGAGATACCACTAAATTGTGCCCTTTGAGGGCAACTGCGTGAAAAAGAAAAAAATGTATTTTTATTTGTAAAGAGAAAATGTGTTTCCCTGAGCCACAAGTTGCAATTTTTAAATTGAAATATTTTAATCAACCCCATCACTATGGGGAGGTAGTAGAAAGCACTGCCTCCCACAGGTCCTGGAACTAGGGGTGCCGGCAGTGCTGACGCACCGAGTGGCTTGAAATGGATTCCATTATATACAGAGTTTACAGTTTGCTTCAATGGCTCTGGGTAACCCCACTATACAAATTGTTCTAGCACAGGGGTGGGCAAACTACAGCCCGTGAGCCGGATCCAGCCCATCAGCTGTTTTAAACCAGCCCTCGAGCTCCCGCTGGGGAGCGGGGTCTGGGGCTTGCCCTGCTCCAGCACTCCGGCACTCTAAGCGGGGAGCAGGGTCGGGGGCACTCCACGCAGCTGGCGAAAGCAAGCCGCATGGCCCGCCTCTGGCACTCCAGCCTGGGAGCAGGGTCGGGGGCCTCTCCACGTGGCTCCCGGAAGCTGCGGCATGGCCCACCTCTGGCTTCTATGCTCTCCAATGGCCCCGCTCCAGTGGCCCCCTCCGGCACTCCAATGGGAGCTGCAGGGGTGGTGTCTGCAGATCGGGCAGCGTGCAGAGCCGCCTGGCTACACCTCCGCATAGTAGCCAGAAGGGGGATATGCTGCTGCTTCTGGGAGCTGCTTGAGGTAAACGTGGCCCAGAGCCTGCACCCCTGAGCCTCTCCCATGCCCCAACCCCCTGCCTCAGCCCTGATCCTGTTATGCAGATAAAACTACACAGGATCGTTTCAGGGGACAAGACAAGATTTCACATTTATTGTAACACAATTTGACTTATGACCAATAACTAATATCTAATATGTATGTATACACACACACACACACACACACCCCCAAATGTTCTGCAGCTGCTGTTTAGTTACCAGTCCTGAATGTAGCTTGAGTTCGTGGCTTGGGTTTGTAGCTTGTGGCGGCTAACGGGCCAGGAAAGCTGGGCACAAGGAAGAGCTGGGTCTCTGTTGGGCATGCACCAATGCCCGTCCATGTTGGCAGCAGAATGTTACCCACCAAAGTCTTCCATCTCATCCATCCTTTTTGTAGGCTTTAGTTTGAATCCAGAGTCTGTAGGTCTTGCTGTGTCAAGCTGCCTCTGGGTTCGGTGTGATTGATCACCCGTCAATTGCAGACATGACTTTCAGCCTGGGACCTGGCTTTGATGTTTCTTCAATTGTACTTTTGTTCTTTTCTTTTTAGGGTTGACTCTTCTTGCTTTGTCAGGGCTGTTGTCTGCATCTTCAGCCATTGATGTTTACAGTTTATTTCATCAGGACAGGCTGGGGCTGGAGCTTGATTCCATCATCCATCCATACCTCATTCACACATCTAAACTACACTAATAAGATTACATCAGAGTTTTGCAAAATGAATGTTCGAGCAGGGTTTACAAAATGGAGTGAGCATTTTAAAATGGAGTTGGGACAAGTTAAAACTGAGTTTGAGTTACAATATGGACAAGTGTAAGGAATGGCAAACAGTGAGCAGAAGTTACAATGTTGAAACAGTGCAAGTTTCAGTGATTTAAGCAGCAATTGGATTGAAAGTGAAACTCAATTAGCCAGTTATTAGGGTAACCGGTTTTATGAATGAGTGTTGTTGTTTCATTCGTAAAACTTTGCTTATGAAGTTATATTATAAAGTGAACAATTAAAAACAATTTCATTGATCAGTTCTACAATCCCCCTCTCACCCTCCAAACCCCTCAGTCCCAGCCCAGAGCACCCTCCTATACCCCAAATTCCTCATCCCCAACCCCATCCCGGAGACCGCACCCCCAACAGAGCCCTCACCTCCTCCCACACCCCAACCCCAATTTTGTGAGCATTCATGGCCCACCATACAATTTCTATTCCCAGATGTGGCCCTCGAGCCAAAAAGTTTGCCCACCCCTGTTGCCTCTCAGTTACCTCTCACCACTTACTCTGCAGGCCCAGGAACAGCTAGGATGCAATTTAAGAGAGCTCTACGCGGCTGCTGTCCCTTCCCTGTTCCAACTGCTCCAATAGCTCCTATGTGGGCCAACTGCTGCATTGCAGGGGAAGGAGGAGAGAAAAATTCTTGCTCCTCTCTTTCCTGCTTCCCTGATAGGCTGTGGGAACCCAAGGAAGCACAGGATAGGAGTTTGATGGGCTCTACCTGTGCTTAAGGGAACATGTAGCAAAGGACAGTAACACTCCCACCACAGTTACCCAGGACAGACCAGGAGAGGGCAAAAGATGGAAAAACCAAGAATCAACAACCAGTTATGATTCCCTCATTCTCTACTTGGCCCTAGGCCTGGCATCTGGTTAGAGCAGCTGGTGGCTGCCCTAACTTACATAAACTGGTTATGGTCCCCAATCCTCAATAAACCAGTGGGGATAATTGGAATGTATTGAACTCCAGCCACTCCCCTTTCCCAGCCCCAGTATACCTCTGCCCACCTTCAACATCCCCATTGCACCAGGATCTGCAGGGAGAGAGTATAAGAGTTGGCTATACTGTCTTGATGCCATTGGGGACTTCCCTTTCTCTAGGGGAATCCCCAGCAGAGAATTTGTGGGTAATTTCTGTTTCCTTTACACTGCCTAAAGCAGCACAAAGGAAGAGGGCCAGAGCATACAATCTGCTTGAAATATTGATTGTTGCCCCTGACATTTTTGAAATATATTCAGCTCTCATGCTGGAAAGGTTGGACACCGATTTCTTTTGTTGTAGAAACCTTCTCCTCAACCACACATAACCTGTTTATCCCATTTCCTCCACAGGTAGATGAACTAATAGCTCTTCTGTATTTTATCCATCTTCGATCAGAAACCCAAGCTTTGATCACGTGGTTAAAGAGGTTACGAAGCCAGTAGAAAAGAACAGGAATTTGGAAAAGGACAGAAGATACTGACTTATTTTATCTACCCTCACCTCTCAATGTTTTCTTCCACCTCAGAATTAGATGGATAATGCAAAGAATGTTTCCACATTTGCAGCCACTGCATTAGAATGGCTTTAAAAATAAAGGTTTTTGCTGTAGCAGCTAGAAGAGACTATTCTTAAAATCGTGGATTCAGTTGTTAACAGTTTCGGTCTTTAACCTATCATGATATTATCCTCTGCAATTATCTTAAGTTAGGCTTTAAACTAGCAGGTAAAAACAAGCCTCCACTCTTGACACTCAGCAGTGATTTATTTCCTATCTTGAAGAAAAAGTCAGGAT
This sequence comes from Chelonia mydas, assembly GCF_015237465.2. Taxonomy (NCBI): domain Eukaryota; kingdom Metazoa; phylum Chordata; order Testudines; family Cheloniidae; genus Chelonia; species Chelonia mydas. The sequence goes on along the minus strand of NC_057850.1, from coordinate 193,723,450 downwards.
TTTATTAAGAATGCAGAAGCAAGTTATTACTTCCCTCCCACTCCCACCCATCCCTAATATGTTTTATCTTTATTCTTTAGAATCCTGGATAGTAAAGCACTTGAGACCTGTGAGGATCGCTGATTCCACATTGTTATTGTTCTAGTTTTTTCTTCTGGTTCCAGTTGAATGACAGTTAGTGGAAGCTGCTTCAGAGCACAGGAGAGGAGGAGCAGCTGAAGAGTCCTGATTTTATACAGGATAGGAGAAGAAAAAAGGTCTGTAGATGTTTGCATGAGACTTAAGTCTATTTTCATATTTAATGGTTTGAACAAATTGGGATAAACAAGTATAATCTAATCTTCTGGAGTTTTTTGTCATGTTTCAGAACAAATAAAGAAGACAAACTACTAATAACTTGTCTCCGTGCCCATAAAATTATTTTCCTTTTGGATGGTAGGAAAAATACTTTGCTTAAAATAGTTTTCTGTCAAGGCACAAGGAAAATAACAAGCTTGTCATTGTTCAGGATTCAACCATGACTGTTTTGATTTCGAACATGATTTTTTTTAGCAATCACAATTCATGAATTCAATTGAAAATCTAATATTATTTCTGTTTTTGCTACCGCCCTAAGATTTTTCCATGCTGGTCCACTGCACTCCACTCTATGTGCTGGCAGCTGTAATGTAAAATGAATAAGAATTTTGACCTCTGAGTTGCTGTGTCTCAGTGCTTCAGAGATCAGGATTCTTGTAAATTTCACTTTACAGTTGCCAGCATAGATAGCAGAGTTCAGCCAAGTAGCAATAAAAGCAACAGGGAATCATGGGGAAGAGACACACATTTGGGGAAAGTGTGAGGAAAAACAAATTGGAAAGAATAAGAAAAAGTAAAGTATGGGCCTGATTCTCAGTTACTCAGTTCCTACACATGATGTAGGGACAAGAGTAGGGGGTCAAAGGGACCTTTTAGTCACTCTTGCTCTCCCTTGATGAAATCCATGCTGTTCTCAACTAGGACCATGGCTGCCCCCACACACATCCAGCAGAGCTGTATCACAGATCTGAATATCAGATGCCCCCACCCAGCTGAGGGACCCAGACAAGGGGAGAGAATGCCCCTCCCCCAGCACCATCTGTATGCATTCCCTTATATTCAAATTGATCAGCATTTTCAATTTAATTAATAGATACACACTACAAGTTCCCAAAGTAATATACAGGAACTTGTAGTGTGTGTCTATTCAAATGGGCTTTATTAACAAATTAAGTACCACCACAAATCTCCCTGATCTTAATTTGAAAATGTTGTTCAGTATACAAGGCAGTATCTGGTTAGACTCCAGCCCCAGCTGGGCCTTCCTTCACAAGGTTCACTCAAGAGGTCTATTCCCTCTCTCAGCCAACCACCCCAAAGCTGGGCTTTTCCTCTTTTATCACCACCCTGCAGGCTTGATACCTTGTACAGCTGTAAGGAGGTGGGGCTGTTTGGGCCCACAGGCTCTCATTAACCCCTTCTTGTTCAATATAGGGTTATATATCCCATCCCACTCTCACTGACTTCAAGGGCATCAGGATTTCATGTCCTTTATTCTGTGGTTCTACAAGGCCCTGTTCTGCCTGTGTAGTAAATTAGATTAGCTGTAGTGTAGTACATGGGGACTGGGATTGGGCTTGATGTAGAGTCTTTACATCAACTGGGGAAATTTCCAGCACACAGGATATTCTCAGTGAATCATCAGTGCCCACTTCAAGGCACCTTTAAACTACCAGAGCAGTGTTAAAGGGCCTCAGTATGAGAACTGAAAATGAAATGCATATCTCCATGGTTAGATTTAGGAGAGCCATTCTGGTCTATTAGAAGAAAGGCAATGCCCAGGTGATTCCTGATACCACAAGATTGGCAATCCAGGCAGTGGCCTTTTACTATGATAACTTATTGTCATTTGAAGAGGGTGTGCATTACTTAAAAGGTTATTTATACCATCAGGCTCTGCTGATTGCTCTTTTACTGGCCCTGTAAGAATTTATCTAGGGCATATTGCTAATTGGCACTGCTCCTAGCTTATGTGAAGAGCTTCTCTCAATAGGTCCCTTAGTAGGAACAGAAAAAACTCAACTGTTTATATACAAAATAAGAGACAAGATAGGTGAGATATAGGGTGACCATATGTCCCATTTTGGCCAGGACAATCAGTTTTTAAGCCTTGTCCCGGCTGTCCCAACTTTTTTGGCAAAAGTGGGCATTTGTCCTGTTTGCGCTGCCAACTTGACCGGAAGGAAGGGCTCAGGCTAGCCCCACATGGTGTCCCATTTTCCCTTTGGGAAATGTGGTCACCCTAGTGAGATAATATCTTTTATTACACCAATTTTTGTTGGTGGAAGAGACAGAAGACAAGCTTTTGAGCTATACAGAGCTGTTTTCAGGTCTGGGAAAGTTAACCAGAGTGTAAAGCTAAATATAAGGTGAAACAGGTCTTTAAGCATAGGAGTTAACATGTTGCAAGGGACCATTCAGAATGACGATAATAAGAAGCAGCCTGTTCCAGTGCTTTTTTAAACATGGGTGGGAATTATATTTGAATTCCTTTCATTTCTAGGAGAAACTTTTAAATGAGCGTGATTAGGGCATGAAAACAGGTTATTTCAAAATAGTTAATCTCTCAAAGGAGAGAAAGATTGTTTATTGTGCAGTAATATACAGAAAGAATATGTAGGAAGAATGGGGAGAGTATCAAAAGACAGGTGCCAACAGCATTTCCAGTCTTTAGGTTTCTCAGCAGTGGTTCCTGAGATTTATATTTGTGATCTCCACTATTCTACATCCATCAATTAGGATAAGTACTGTAACCTGATTTACACCTAAAATAGAGATGAGCACTGAAATGTAAATGTGGAATGCTGTGAAAATTTAAAAAAAAGATTCCCCCCAAAAAGGGAGAATATGGTGATTCATCATTAAATATTTATCGTTTGTGTTTCTTCTGTGTTAATTGAAAAGGGGTTTGTATTAATAAAAAGTTTAGTGAAATATAGCTAAAAATTGATTACAGATGATGGGAAGCACATTACTATTCCATTCTTGTCCCTCACTTCTGAAACATACCACCAGTGTGAGGATGTAAGCATCCATCAGGGAGTTCTTTACTCTGGTCTTGCTCCCTGATTGGCATTTGGCTTCCCTCTCTGGCTATGTGTTTGAGGCAGAAACAGGAGTTGGACTGATGGAAGGAGGGGGTGGGCTGGCACTATAGAAGTGTGCAGCTCTCACTGGCAGGATGAGAGAAGTGAGGAGCAGAGGAGAGGGAGAAAATCAGAGTGGACAAAGAAGCAGAAGAAAGACCCTTAATCTGCATTCCCATGTGCTTTTGCTATGGTCATCCTTCTCCCTCTCCTACTTCCTCTGTCCTACTGTCCTCCTTTGTGTGCTGCACCTCTGCTTCATCTTGTTTTCATTTACACCCTGACTTCTTTGTGGGTCTGGCCTTTTATTATGTGTTTGCAAAACAACCAGCACCATGGGGCACTGATCCTGATTGGGGCCTCTGGAACTTATTACAATATGTAATAATAGAAAAAAAAGCAGAAGGGGAAATTCCAAATCTTCCTCTAGGATGATGAAACTCTCCAGAGACCACCGGTCTGACTCAGGACAGATTCTTGCCTCCTGTGCCCTCCCTCACCTTGTATTTAACCTGGAATGTACCCACCTTAGCCCTCTCAGCACCCAGCTGCCACCAGACCTAGCCCCTCCTTTCATTCATCCCGGTGGCCAGCCCAGTGATGTCCATATATAACCCCAATGCAATCACCTTAACTAAACGTAATCCCCCATGCATCTACCTCCCCTACACATAACTCCCCCCACCCCCCACACACAGCTGGGCACCCAGCTCCCCTACACATAACCCCCCCCCACAAATACACCCCCAGTTCCCCCGCACCTAACCCCCACGACACCCAGCTCCCCCACACCTAACCCCGCCCCACGGCACCCAGCTCCCCCACCGCCCACCTCTCGCACCCGATTCACTTTTCTCACCCCAGCGCTCCCACCGGTGTTTCCCTTTAACGCGCGCTCCCGCCAGACCCCTCCACCCCCGCGCCCGCTCGCTTGTCATTTTCTCCTCCCCCTCTGAGAACGTGCGCGCGGGCCCGCTCCTCCCCCGACCCGCGAGCTCCGGGCTCATTGGCTGTCGGGTGCGCGCGCGCGGCGGGGTCGGGTGCGCGCGGCGGCAGCTTCACTTCTCTTCGGGCAGCGGCGGCGGCAGCAGGAGCCGAGGGGGCAGCACGTAGCCCCCACCCCTCGCCTGGCCCGAGCCGGGCCGCCCGCCGCGCCGCGCAGCGCCCGCAGCCTGAGCCGGCACCAGCCCCAGCCCTGCGCCCGCAGGTAACGACTCCCCCCTCCCTATTTCCCCCCCCGGCACCGCCTGCCCCCATCCCCCTGCTGTCTCTGCCCCCCCCAGCCCTGCCTGCCCCCCCCGCCTCATTCCTCTAACCCCCCCTCCCCCAGCACTGCCTGCTGCCCCATCCCTCTCCCGCCGCACCCCACCCAGGGCATCGCCTGTTCCCTTGTACCCTCCTGCCCCCACACCCATCCCTTTTATCCCCAGCAATACCTGCCCCCATCACCTTACACCCCCCACATCCAGCTGCCCCCAGCACTGTCTGCCCCTCCAGCACAAAGCTCTACCCCCCCCCCCCCAACCCCCTGTCCCATTCCTCTACTCTTCTGGCACTGCCTGCCACCCCCACATCCCTCTGCCCCCCCCCCCCCACTCCATTCCTCTACTTCTCTGGCACTGCCTGCCCCCCAACCTCTGCCTGCCCCCTGCCCAGTTCCCCTATCACCACCACCTCCCTCCTAGCCCATCTCTCTACCTCCCCAACTCCACTGCTGCCCAGCACAACTTGTCCCCCTCCACCCTTGGGCTCCCCACCCCATCCCCTTTCTATAGCCCCATCTATCCTTTATGTCCTTGCCACCTCTCCTCAGCCCATCCCTCTGCCCCATCCATCCATCCCCAGGTCCCCCAACCATAGCCGCACAGATCCCTACATCCTCCCTGTCCTCTCTCTGTTCTCCCACCCTTACCATATCTCCTGCCCCATCTATCTGTCCATCCCTGTGTTCCCTGGCCAACTCTGTCTATGCATCTCCACGTCCTCTGCCCCAGCTGTATCCATCCCACAGTTCCCCAAACCCCTCATGTCCCCTCTATCACTCTACCCCATCCACCTGCCCTCTGACATCCCACCACATCTCACTGCAATAGCTCCATCTACCCCCCTGTCACCCTCTTCCCCACCATGTCTTGCTGACCTAACTCCATCAATTCCCCTTTTCCACCCACTCCTCCTGCCTCTGTTCCTCTCCCAGGGTCCTAGAAATGCCTCCTCTCCAAATCTTTCTACAATAACACCTGCATCCTCCAGCAATACCTCCTTCACTGTCCCCTACAATGCTCCCACACACAGGCAAACACCACTTTCTTTTGCCCCTCTTATCATCCCTATATCTCTACCAGTACTTCTGTATCTTTTGCTCTCCTCTCCATTGCCCTTCTATCCCCTAGAAATACCCTTCCCTCTCCATAGTACCTTGTTCTTAAACTCCCCTTATCCTCTCTTTGCACTCATGCACAAACACATAGAGGGGTCAAATAATTCCTTCCCACATTATCCCCTTATCTCCCTGTTCTCACTGTTATAACCCCTTGCCCCCAAGGAGTGGGATGGGGAGGGCCCCCCCCCCCCTCTAGAAATACATAAGGGTGGGAATTGGCAAACACAAGTATCGAATTCTACCCTATGCAACAGTCCCCTCTTCAGCAGAGAGGGATCTAAACCACCCCACTGCACGATGACAGGAGTAAATTAATCCCTTAGCTCTTTTTGCCCAACCCCCCATCTCTTCCTCATATGACCCCTATGCCTTCCTTACAAAGTCTTCTTCTATCATCCACTGTCACCTATTTCTCACCCCTAATCCTTTTCCTTCCAGCCTCTCTCTTTCCGCCTTCTCCCTACCCCTTTCCTCCTCCACACAAAGTATCTGGAAAGTGCAGGATAAATGTCATTTTGAAAAGTGCCCGTTTCAGTCTCCTGCTATCTTCTAGTACTGCATAATTATTGCACATTGTGTCTCTATGACATGTGCCTCCCCCTCCCCCTCCAGGCAGCAGGAAAATAGGCGAGGGGGGTGGGTGTGCGCGCATGTGTTTCAGTCTAGAGCTGCTGCTGCAGCAGCTTTTTATTTCTTTCTGGGTCCCTCTCTCAATCATAGACACTGGCCTGGTTGGCTAGAAATCGGACTCCTCCTGTTTTCTCTCCTGTAATGTTCTGATCTTTTCGCCCTTTATGATTTCTAATGAAGATCAAGTGAGGTGTCTGTTCCTGCTGCTGCTTTTCATGGACCCAGCAGAAAAGTTCAATTTATCTTTGCTTATAGGAATTAAGGTAGCTTTAGAAAGACTTCATCACTGGCTCTGCTGCCCTCAGGACCTATCTGCACATTGCCAGGATCTCTTTCCCTAGCTGCTACTGTTGGTTTGTTTGTGGGTGGGGGGTGGGGAAGCATGGGATAAATGGAAGAAGTAGGTTCTCTTGAACATGTTTGACTTAACATTTATAGAAGAGGTTTGATACAATGATCTCCGAAGAATCATGGTGTGTTCAGGGAAATACTTTTAATCCCCCTTCTGTGCCCTCCGTCCAGTTCTCTCAGCACAAGGGCAGCAGAGGGTTTAAATTTTGAATGTGACATAATTTAGCAGTACAGAGAATTGGACACAGTCTCTTTCTTTTCCCTTTGCATTGAGATGAGACTTGGGGATATTTGGCTTCAAGAAATATTTTGTGTGTGTGTTTGTGTAATTGCACTGAAATGTTTTCCCACAATGTCATTCCCCTGTTGATTTTTCCACTCTCTTATTGTTCGTTTTTCTTATTTTGGCCACATATTTGAAGGTCTGACTTCACAGACCCTTTTAAATATTCTTTTATCGAGGTTAAATTTAGCTTTCAATCCTTAAATAAAATATAACTTGATTTTTATTTAAATGAAATAAAAGGGAGAGTATAGAAAATATTTGCCTCTGAGAGTGAAATAAGAAAATAGCCAGACATCAAATGACAGATTTAAACATTTTTGTGTTGTAAAAGCTGGCATTACTTGTTACAATAATTATACATTATGGGCTACTGTTTCTGCATATATCTGTTGGGTAGTAACCTGAACTCATGAAGTGAGTGCAGTAGTTCTTGGATAATAGTAATATTTATAGCAGAATCTTCCACAGCAGACCTTCTGTGGACATAAGCTTCATTAAAAGATGTTGCTGATTTTTTCCCCCCCCCCCCCCCAACAGTTTAAAGTATACATATGTTGTGTGGATAATCCTCTCATTCTAAAATTAAATGTTAGTGGAAGATAAATATCCAAACTTGCAGAGCAAATAAAGAATTTCTCAAGTGTTTTAAGGCAATATAAGATTGTTTTACCTCTAAATAGAAACAGAAAATATAACTATATGTAGCTGCAAAGTTAAAATTTAATAGTTGTATGCAGTGTAGTTGTAGCAATATTGGTCCCAGGATATTGGAGAGACAAGGTGGGTGAGCTAATTTCTTTTAGCTTGTTTCTCACCAGCAGAAGTTGGTCCAATAAAAGATATCACTTTGCCCACCTTGTCTCATTTAATAATTGTAACTCAATCTGGAAACTATCAGTATATATAGTAGCTTGTGTTTATTAACTTAAAGCTTTATTTTTCTCCCTTAAGATCTGACAGCTGGGATGTAGATACCTAGAGATTAATCTGTGTAAAATGTGAAATATGGAAAAGGCAATGTTATGTCTCTGCTGTGGGAAAAATTTAAGAAATAAAAATTGTTTACTGTTAACTACAGAAGTCATAATGCATCATTTTCCATTCTTAAATGCACTAACTCTGTACAATATAATCATTTTCATAATAATAAAAAAAGCTCATACTGATTAAGGCTAATCTATTCTAGCTGCCATCATCATCAACTGTGGTTCTCTTTAAGAACTCTGAACCCCACCCCTCCAAACCTCACTGCTTTGATAAACAGTCATATAAATTAAGCAAAGGGACTTAATTCATATGAAAGTGATTAGGATTTATTCACATGAATAATCATTTGCAGTATCGGGCCCCCATTGGAGGCCATTATTTAAGCAAAGTATATAATATTTTTGATAAATTTAAGATTTTGGTAATGCTCCTAACTGCAGAAAATTTTTCTTTTCAGTAGGCAACTATCACAATTTTTCGTTCTTTGTTTGCTTTTTTTTTTTTTCTTCCAACGCCACCTCGGTGTCACTGAAGTTTTTTCTTCTTTCCACTGCCCTCTTTCCGTGTATGTATTGGGAATACTGTCTGGGTAGAAGATTTCCATCCTAATGTTCAGTTACAAACTATTAATAACTTTTAGTGGGTCATATAAGCAAATTATCGCACATTTTACGTCATATTTTTTAGAGCAGGGGTTCTCAAACTTCATTGCAGTGTAGCCCCCTTCTGACAACAGATTACTACACAAATTACTGGAGGGGGGACCGAAGTCTGAGCCTGCCCGAGCTCCACTGCCCTGCTGGTGGGGGCAAAGTTTGAGGGCTTCAGCCACAGGCGTGGGGAGGGGGCCTGTAACCTGAGCCCTGCCACTCAAGGCTAAAGCCCTCAGGTTTCGGCTCTGGGCGGTGGGGCACAGGCTTCGGCTTTGGCCCTAGCAAGTCTAATGCCAACTCTTGTGACCCCTTTAAAATGGGGTTGGAGCCACTTTGGGATCCTGACCCACAGTTTGAGAGCTGCTGTTTTAGAGTCAGAGTTTGGAATCCTGGTTTAGGCTCTTGAGAGAATATTGCAGCATATTATAATTGAGATGTACAGTTTTCTGTAACTGGTGTTCTGCGTATGGTTTCTGTATATGGCTAAAAGGATAAATGAGACACAGTTCACAGACTAAAACAATATTGAACATAAACCTCATTGTGCACTGCAGGTCAGATTCTGATGTTAATTACATCTGTACAATTCCACTGAGTTCATGTAGGTTGCACAGATGTAACTGAGCAAAAGTTGGCCCTATGTGCTATTAAAGTTGTTCTTTTAATAAAATATCACAAAGAGAACATAGTGGTGTCACTGAGGTAAAGAAGGACCTTCTAGTATTGCTTCAGGTTTCTAATAGATTCAGTCAGCAATCGTTGCCACCGCATCTGGCAATCTTAGATCTAACCTCCAAGAAAAAGCCTTATTTACAACAGTTAGAGAAGTTATAATATTAATTACAACCATTTTAATTTAAACAGTCTATAGTTGAAGAAATGCAATGATTAAAGTGAAGGAAGAAAAGAATATAGCTAAATATTACAAGTGTGAGAACTAGGCATATAAAATATACTGAGATAATAAAGGTTTCAGAGTAACAGCCATGTTAGTCTGTATTCGCAAAAAGAAAAGGAGTACTTGTGGCACCTTAGAGACTAACCAATTTATTTGAGCATGAGCTTTCGTGAGCTACAGCTCACTTCATCGCTGTAGCTCACGAAAGCTCATGCTCAAATAAATTGGTTAGTCTCTAAGGTGCCACAAGTACTCCCTTTCTTTTTGAGATAATAAAGTTAGACTTCTCGGTGACTAGTGTTCATTGACAGCTTTGTCATCTGATGTCCTCTGATCACAAACAGGCTTCAGCAGTACAGATTTCCTTGCGTTTCCCCACCAATGTGCTTACTCCCTGGTGTGGGAGTATCATCTCTAGCTATGAAAGATAGGTTAGGCTTAAAAGGACATAGAAATGGAACTTTCTCTATCAAGTGTGCCAACCAAAATGTGAATTCTATGAAGTGGAAACCCATCCACTGGGAGATGGTTAGCCTAGACTTTTTACCTGTGGGCTAATGAATAGTCTTAAAATAGTAATGACTGCCTGTTACTAACAAAAGGGGCCTGATTTGAACCAGTGTCCTAGAGGTGAAAAACGCTTCATCCCATCAACAATCCCTTGAGCTATCCACTCCATTAACCCTGGATTGATTGTCTTATTCATTTGGTTTTGTTTTCCACTTAACATTTATTCTGGGTATCTCCCTTTAGATATTTTTTTATATACGTAAAAGGGTTTTTCATATTTTGTTGTATACTTTGTAGCTGATATAAAATGACTATCTTTTGAGTTACTGTATAGACGTTTGTGGCTAGATTCTTCAATACTGCAGACTAAAATACTGCAATATAAAGAGTACAGTATTATGCAAGTAATTTCTTCACCCTGTATATCTCTAGTTAATAAAAAAAAGAGCATAGTATTGTTACTAAAGTTATCAGACATTTTAAGAAAAGACTCCTTACTTGTCTTTGTGTTTTTTAGCCCAGAGTCTAAAATGTCCACTGAAGGGCAAAGAGTTGATGATAGCCCAAGCACTAGTGGAGGAAGCTCTGATGGAGATCAACGTGAGGGTGTTCAGCAAGAGCAAGAAAGGGAGCAGGTTCAACCCAAGAAAAAGGAGGGCAAGATCTCCAGCAAAACAGCTGCTAAACTATCAACTAGTGCTAAAAGGTATCCTGCTCTTTGTAGCTTTTTTTTTGGATGGGCATCAGCCTAGTTTATTTTCTTAATGTTATTACAATATGATTGAATTTGTACATTAGTTCTTTGGTTGGGTTTGCAATGTGACCTGTATGCTGCTGCTACTTTTTAAAAAAAAAAAAAAATTTTTTTTGGCAGACTGGTTTTGTTTTCACATGGGTTTAATATTAGCTTGCATGATAGAAACTGACACTGTTTTATTCTTAGTATAACTTGGACAGTTTTTTGTATTCTTATGAAGTGTGTGTTTGTGTGTGTGTGTGAGAGAGAGAAACTTGTCAGTGTAACTTAGAGTTAATTAACCATAAACATTTCAGACAAGTCAGTAATTCAGCGTGCTAGGAGAGTACTGTAATACCTATCACTACAAAGTACTGCATTTACTTGTCCCAGATGGTCAAGTCAGAAACGATGAACAAATGTTTTCGTTTCATTACATTAAACTGTGGTATGTCTTAATTCTGTTTTTGTTTTTTTTTCCCATTCCTGAGAGGAATAGTAGATTTGGAGAATAGCTATTTAAGTGACCCCACTCTGTCACATCAGTCACTGTATCATTGGCATGCATGGATTGTGCAAAGGAAGCCTGCATTAACAGTGTAGCCCTGTCACATCAGCATTACTTCAGGCAGCAATGTTCAAAACCTATTAAAGGGAACCCAAATACAAAACAATTTTAAGAGTTTTTATATAGAACCCAAATGTGCAGACCTAACTCATGCAGAACTCTGAGCCTGATTCTTCACTAATTTACACCAGTCTAAATTAGGAGTTACTGTTGTAAAACTAGTATAAAGGAGAGGAGAATCAGGCCCCCATTGTGTTCATTTGGTGTTTCTTGTAAATATGGTGTGTAAATATTCATAGGCTGCAAATACTAGTGTGTGTACATTTTAATTCATACATTTTTACTTTACCTTGACTTGGTAGTATATAATTTATTTGTACCAGCCTCACAGACCTAAACCTCCCTACGTATCCACTCTGGTATCTTCATGAGTCACTCTCCATCCTGCCAGTGATGCCAGTATTGATCACTCATTTTGTCCACTTCCCTGTGTATCTTCAGGCTTTCATTTTATTCAAGGATAATCTTCCTTTATGTAGTCTGTGGCGCCAATGCCCACTTCCCTCCCCGTCTTTCAAATCTTTCCTCAAGGTCCGCTTCTACCATGATGCTTACAGAAGATTATCTAGCCATTATCAGTTGGCAGAGGATCAGTGGGGATTACTAATATCTAACTTTTTTATATTTTATAACTAAAGGGAGAAGAACGACTGTCAATAACTTAGAACTATCAAATTGTGCAAATACCTGGTCTTTGTAGTTGCTACTGCTTCTAACCTTGCCTATGCTCACATATCATCTCCTATTGTTACATCAACTTGTTGTGTCTTGTAGCCACTTTAGAATAGGGTCTGCATATTCCTGTGTTTGTACAGTGCCCAGCACAATGATACCATGATTCCAACTGGGGCCTGTGGACACTACTGTATTAAAAAATTAATGATATGTCAGAAGTTGGGCTATTATTCTTAGTTTTGTGTCTTCAAAGCTTAGAGCTCTTATTAACGTGCATTTAGCTGTGATAAAATTACTTAAACCTTTTAAAATTTAATCATATCTGCTTGTGGTTTCTGCTGAAACTAATTATTCCAATTGCAGACAGATATGTTTGCGAATCAGACTGTAAAACAGCAGTTTTATTTGTATAGTAATATAAAAAAAAAAATTATGAATCTGAAAGTTGAAATGTTTTCCAAGAACTGTGTTTCTTAAAATTGTTTGGATATGTTTAAATAAATGTATAGTTTAATAATTCTGTCAAGTAGTAAGGGACTTATTTAGATGTTAGTCTTATCAACATTGGTAACTGCAGAGTCACTTCAGTTAAAGTTGTTTCTACTTTCTTATACAAACCCCATTTTCAGGGGCTTGTAACTCCACTTATGAATTATTTAGGCTGAAAATTTAATATACAAGTTCTTAGCTTGATAAGGTGGCTGTTTGAAACATATGTGAAAATCAGTTGGAATGTTTTAAGAATATGGGGAAGAAAGTAAACTCCTATAGGGTTCTGTTGCCTTTTTATTTACCGCTTGGAATAAAAATAAAATTTTAAAGGTACTTACCTCTCAATATGAGATTTTAAGACAAACACCTTAGAGCAGTGGTTTTCAAACTTTTTTTTCTGGGGACCCAGTTGAAGAAAATCGGTGGTGCCCGCAGCCAACGAAGCTGGGGATGAGGGGCTCGGGTGGGGAAGAGGGTTGGGATGTGGCTGTGAGGGCTGCGTAATGAGGGTTCAGGGTGTGGGAGGGGGCTCTGGGCTGGGACAGGGGGTTGGGGTGCAGGAGGGGGTCAGGGCTCTGGGCTTGGGGTGCAGGCTCTAGGGTGGGGCTGGGGATGAGAGGTTTGGGGTGCAGGAGAGGCTCTGGGTTTGAGGGGTCTCAGGGCTGGGGCATGGGGTTGCGGTGCAGGAGGGGGTTGGGTGTGGGAGGGGGTCAGGGCTCTGGGGTGGGGATGCAGGCTTCAGGATGGGGCCAGGGATGAGGAGTCTGGGGTGCATGAGGGGCTCTGGGTTTTGGGGGGTCTCAGGGCAGTGGCAGGGGATTGGAGTGCAGGGTTGGGGTGCTGACTTACCTCTGGTGGCTCCTGGTCAGCGGTGGTGCCGGGATGCAGAGGCAGGCTTCCCACCTGTCCTCGCACCATGGACTGCTGTGCCCCGGAAGCAGCCAGCAGCAGGTCTGGCTCCTAGGCAGAGGCATGCAAGCAGCTCATGCCTGCAGGCATCCCCCGCCCCGAGCTCTCATTGGCTGGGAACCGGCCAATGGGTGTGCGGAGCCAATGTTTTGGGTGGGGCAGCACATGGAGCCCTGTGGCCCCACTGCTGCCCGCTTCCAGGGCACAGCTCAGTGTTGGAACAGGTATACACCAGCCTGCGTTAGCTGGGCAGCACTGCCAACGGTACTTTTAACGCCCCGGTCGACAGTGCTGACCAGAGATGCTCGAGTCCCTGCGTGCTGAGCAAGGTGACCCAGTGCCTTACATGCTGTGACCCAGTACTGGGTCGCGACCTGAACTTTGAAAAACACTGCCTTACAGTGTGTTTTTGTAAACACAACTTAATAGGATTACTTGCAGGATTAGAGGTATAGCAGTTCACTTGAAATGTTCACCTCTTCAAAAATAATAGTGAGTTTTACCAGTTGATTGTGAAGAAAGACTGCACAAATATTTTGCGGAAACCAATTTCTGCTCTCTGTTACATACATGTGACCCCACTGAATCCAGTTGTTACTCCAAAATCCCAATAATATTTGCATAATGGAGGACAGAATTTCATCCAGTAACTGTTTTTAATAACTCTAAAATAGTTCAGGAATCAACACAATTGAAATTAGTAGAATAATTTAAAGCATCCAGCTTTTACATGCATTATAGTTATTATACAGCACTAGAAAACTAATACAACCTTGGAGTTTAGTCTTATTCCAAGTGCTAAATTATAGTCTACAGACTGCAGGCTTCATTCTGATCTCAGTTTGGAAGCCATGCATTGTCACACCCTTGAAAAATCTGTTCATGCACGTGGAAGTGTAGTAGCAATCTTATTTTAGATACATTATCCTGAGTAATTACCCTGTGTATCTCAGATTAGAATTAAAATCTAAAGAATTGTAATACAAATTTTCTTGCGGTTATAAATTTGACTCTAAAATTTTACTTATTTCACTTAAAAAGGTCACTACAGCAATATTAGTTTTATATAAATCAATAGAAGGAAATGTTCAGTTACGTGTGAAATGTGCTCCAAGGTGTTCTATAATATATATACTCTGTAGGGTGCTATCTCAGCAATTTAATGCTCCCTAAAATGGCTTGATTTTGAGGGAAGTGTGAGGCATTTTGTGCTTCCCTGTATTCCTGAGTTTTGTAGTTTGTGTAGCATTATCAATGTTCTTTTAATTTAGTTTTTGGTGGTTAATTTAATTGCAAATGTTGCAGTCACAGGATGCTCATCTTACTTCGATGAGTTTTCTTCTGTCAGCATTTTGTGTTGACTTGTATTCCTGTTTTTCCTTCTTTCTCTCTTTTCTCCTCATCCCGATTTAGTGGGTTTCTTTGAGTGGTTCCAGTAGAAGAGTGATAAGTTAGGGATATATGGGTCAGCTGATAAGGCATCTAAGATGCCCAGAAACCATAGCTATTAGTGTGATAGAAGTACCTGGATAGAACAGAATTTTATTTCAAGTAGCCTTTTGTCTCCTTAGACCACATGTTAACCGGTAACTAAGGCCTGATTTTGTTTAAAAAAAATATAGGCTTTCTGCTTTTCGCATCAGTGGAAGTACTGATTTAGATGACATCAAAAAGGCAGAATGCTATTGCGACCTTTCATATTGCAGTGTCCCTCAATGTGAATACTTCTAGAGTTAGTTGCTACACAGGTAATAACTTACAGTATATGTCATATTGTGTACCATTCCTTCGATTTGCCTTACCCAAGGTGTGTCACCTTAAATAGTAACCTTACTTACCTAACATGTCAAGATTGAAAAACTCACTGCATATCATAATTACAGTTCAGACATGAAATTGAGTTGCTGTCCTTAAAAAGAGAGGCATCTTATGTCTTAAATAGCAAATCTTAGCACGACCTTTGGATTGAGACAAGTGTATCCGTTCTTGGTTAGCATAATAGCTTAACAGATAAAAATATTATTCTGCTGGGTTCTTGAGGTTGCTAATTTAGAACCTGTCGTTTTGTCTTTGGTCTGCAAATTTTTGTGTTGAACTGTGAATTTATGAAACTGAGTTATGTAGCCTTTTGTTCCTGGAAAGATATTAAAACATTAGGAACATAAACTAAGTCATGGATATCTTGTTTGTTGAAATACAACCATAGAGAAGTGGGCTATCCATAACCTTTCTAAATAACAGAGGGGGGTACCATAATAGAATAGTATTTTAAATAAATTTGGCAACAGATATTGTACTTGACAAGCCACAAGTGACCGACAAAATACCGAAAAAGGAAAACAACTCCATGACTTTTTTTAAAGTTGGCATTTATAAGTGTGCCTAATATATTCTGTTCTCCTTAAACAGTCGTTCTTAGTTCAATTTCCAAGGACGCTGTTCTGTCACAACTTTTGAAAGAGTGAAATATATAATAGGGTTTGCCCAGTTTTAAAATGTGGTCTAAATTTTCTCCAGTCTGGGTTTTTGGGTTGCCTAATGTTTATGTGAAGGGAGGCACAAAGCCCAGAAAAATGGAAGCAATAAATTGAGTTTCTAGGAAAAGTGACTACATGCCAATAAATAGTAGGACCTGAGCGCCTCTAGAGTATTCAGTCCTCAATCTTTTCCTCATAAAAATGCTACAGAGTCCTTACTTTACAAGTGACAGCAAGCAATCCTGCTAGTCTTACAGCAGTAGTTCCCCACAGCATCATATTTATTAATAATATTTGACAGCGCTTTTCATTTTGAAAAAGCTTGTCCTAGATTAGCTGATCCTTTCAGGGTAGATAAGTATTTTCCCCATCTGTAAAATGGGGGAGCATGGAGAGAGAGGTTGAATTTTCTAAGACCATAAAAGGAGCATCAGTGTGACATTGCAAATCGAGTGTTCCTGGTGCCCAGTCCTGGATTCTGACTATTGGAGCATGCTTCTCTCTCACCAGTCAAGTAGTAACATAATAGTACTAATAAGAATAAAACTGATACCTATTTTCATTTTTTATTCTATAGCCTGGCATTGCTAAATATAAATACATTTGGGCAGAAAATCTGTTGGCAACAAAATCCATGGGGATAGTTGCCAAAGGGGAGGAAGGAAACCCTGTGGTTTCTGAGGGATCCTTCAGAGGCTTGAGCAATCTGTGTGTTGGTTCCTGTGCGCCTCTGCTGTCTCTGGGTCTCTGGATTATCCACTCCACTCCCAGGTGATATAGCTCCACTGAAGCCATGCTACTAGGGTTCCCCACCATTGAAAGGTCCCTGCAGAATAGGTTATAGCGCTAGAGTCTGTATATCCTTTACTAACTCCATGGGATTTATCCTGAACAAGGAATTGTGTGTCTCCCCTTCATTGCCTGTTTGTGAAAGGCGCTCACCAGGGAGACAGTCAACAGGGTAGTGGCAGCCTATCACGGTTGGTGTTTAGTAAAGGAGATCTACATGTAGAAGACAGTCAGTATAGGGACTTTTGGGACATGATCTGGTCATTTACATGCAATTTCAACAATGAAACATAAATACCGACTGCATTTGTATTTTAACCACTTGCTACAGTAACACATGTTCAGGACTTAATACAAAGTAGCATGCAGTTTCATTTTTGTGGCTAGAGGTGCATGGTACTGTGACTTCTTCCCTCCACCTCATCCCCAATGAAATTCTTGCTTCCGCTTATCGTCTAGGGGCCAGAAAAAGCAAAACACATAGCAGTTAATACAATTATGGACAAATATTCCCGTGTATATCCTAACTGCATCTTTTAAAGAATCAGATCTATCTACATCAACCTGAAGACCCTAATCATTGTACTAGGGCCTGATATGAGGTGAGGGCAGGAGAGACATCCACAACTTCCCCTCTCCCTTCTGGAAAGAAGGGAGAGGAGGTTAGATGTGGAAGGATACTGAAAATGGAAGACTTGTGGTTTAGAACATGGGGCAATGTCAGTTCTCATTCTCGATGTTTCATGCTCCTTATGATATGATGAAGTGTCAGCTGCTGTATATATGTGTCCAAAGTGAGGCTGTAGTCCAGGGGTGGGCAAAGTACGGCCTGCCAGCCGTTTTAATCTGGCCCTTGAGCTCCCGCTGGGGAGTGGGGTCTGGGGCTTGCCCCACTCCGGTGCTCCAGCAGGATCAGGGGCTGCTCCATATAGCTCCCGGAAGCAGCAGCATGGCCCCCCTCCCTCTCCTATGCGTAAGAGCAGCCAGGGCGCTCCACTCTGCATGTTGTCCCTGCCCCAAGTGTTGCCCCCGCAGCTCCCATTGGCCGAGAATTGTGGCCAATGGGAGCTGCATGGGTGGGCCTGTGGACAGGGCAGCGTGCAGAACCGCCTGGCCGCACCTCCGCATAGGAGCCAGAGAAAGGACATGCTGCTGCTTCTGGGAGCTGCTTGAGGTAAGCGCTGCCAGGAACATGCAGCCCGAGCCTCCCCCCATGCCCCAACTCCCTACCCCACCCCTGATCCCCCTCCTGCTCTCCTTGATCGCAGCCCGGAGCACTCTCCTACACCACAAACCCCTCCTCTCCACCCCAGAGTCTGCACCCCCAGCCAGAGCCCTTAACGCCCCGCATGACCCAACCCGCTGCCCCAGCCCTGATCCCTTTCCCACCCTCCGAAGCCCTCTGTCCCAGCCCAGAGCACCCTCCTGCATCCCAGAGCCTGCACCCCCAGCCCAGAGCCTCCTCCCGCACTCTGAACTCCTCATTTCTGGCCCCACCCCAGAGCCCGCACCCTCAGCCAGAGCCCTGACCCCCTCCCACACCTCAACCCCAATTTTGTGAGGATTCATGACCTGCCATACAATTTCTATTCTTAGATGTGGCCCTTGGGCCAAAAAATAGTCGTCATTCCCCTCCCCGGTGTAGTCCCAGAAGTGGTGCATTTTCAGAACCATTCTGTACAACTTGCCAGAGAGAAAAATCCATAGACCACAAAACTGAAGGAGATTTCTGTGTTCCTCAAGTGCTCACATGATCTAAATGAGGGAGTTTCCCATTTTGCTTAAAAAATTTGCATTTTATATAATTTTTGAACTGGAAAAAGGATATTTTAAATATGGAACTTTTTTTGAGGGGATAAAGGTAAAACAAGTACACTTTTTTTAATACTTAAAGGTGGGGGGAAGAAGGGGAGAGATGTCTGGCAAATATTTTTTTTAAAAAAATGGTAGTGTTTGGTATGTTGAGCCACTTAAACTTGTCATATTCTTTTTTTTAGTGGATTTTTTTAGCATTTCTCGAATTACCTTTTTCCAAATATCAGTTAAGAAAAATTAATTCGTGGTTTTTCATTGAGATACCTTCTACTGAAATATACAATATAGTGAAGTATTTACATTCTCTAGCAGTTGGAATCATCAAACATATTTCATTTCTCTCCCTGTGCAAAAGTATCTTGTAAATTTCCCCCCAACCTCATACACACACATGCGCGCACATCCTCCCCAAGGTATGAGACTAGGACTAATATAGGAGGTAGCATTTTATTTTTGGCTGGTTCGTTTACCTTCTTAGGCTACAAACAAACAAATGAATCACAAAATACATTCTTAATGGAACAAGGGGAGTATTGATAGTGGTTTTGGCCCAGCTTTAAAAAGGTATTTAGTCATTGCTGTGCTGAGCATTGACTAACTGTTTTAGAAATCTCAATCTCATTTTCAAAAGAGATATAGACACTGACTGTTGATGGAATTTAGACTCCTGTAGTTTGAAAATAAGATTTGTGCTACTAAAGCTCCTAGGAGTTGTGGTGATGAGTGCACCAATGCCTAAATACCTTTAAGAATCTGGGCCTGTGAGATTATCTTCCACATCCAGGACTGCATTTAGACCTTAATATTATGTTTAGAATTAGAATAAATTGCTTATTTTTATCTTAAGTGCTCTAATATACCTGAATGTTTACCTTGGGGAAATCGGTTTCTTTATTCCATGCTTGTTATAAACCACCACCACACATTCTACACACAAGATACACATGTGTCTTAGGCCACGCTTGAGCTCTGTGGCTAAGATTTAGCATGTATCTTGGGGAAAGGTAATTTGGCCACTCTAATTTTCTTCTTTGAGGTGATAAAAGCAATGGATACTTGCTTCTTTAGCCCAGATCTCTGGAAGGGAGGGAGAGCATTCAGCAATTTTGAATTATTCCTTTTTTCCCTTTGATGCTGCAGAAAACTCTCCAGGCTGTGGTGTGAACGCCTTTGTCATCAGGTTTTGGATGGATGTGACTAGGTTTACAGGGTGTGTGTGGTCTGGAGAGCCTCTGTGGATGGCATGCTGCCCTGCTAGATCTATAGGAATTTTCTTACGTAAACTGGTGGTGATTCCTAAACTGATGTGTAAACTCCTGCTTTATGCTTTTAAATCCCTTTGGGGGAAGAGGGATGGTTTGGCCCAGCACAGGTGGGGAGGATAAGGAAATGTAATGCCATAGGGGATAGCTGTGCTATGGTTCTGGGACATGGCATATGGGTCCAGCCCTCCCTACGATGTGCCGAGATGTGTGGAATTCTCACAATTCTTGGGTTATCTGAGTCTCTTTTCAGAGCTGCTGGGTACTCAAACATGAAAATCAGCCTATGAAGTCTGTATCTTTCGACCCTTAATTTTTCAAAATATGGTCAGTTTTTTCAGTGTATGCATTGCCTTACCATAATAGGCCTGTCCACAGGAGGACATAATCTGGCTCTTTTATGAGGCTGGTACATGCGGCATCCTTTCTGACAAAACACTGGTAATAATTTTTAAATAAGATGTACGAGCCGAGTCTGACTAGATTGTGTGTGCCATACACAAAGTATTTATGAACATTTGGTTGGGTTCAAACATATAAAAGGCCAACAGGACTGGGTGAACTTAAAATTGAAAACTTAAAAAAAACCCCAAAAAATAAAAATAAGACATTGCAGCCTGACTTTTGTCAAATATTTTGTTAAGCAGTTTCATGAAACTTTGACATCAACTTTCCATTACAGATGAGAACTAACTATATATCGTAGTATTAACTACAGTAGATATTTTTCATAAAGTTGGAGGAAATCCATTTAAGAAAGTGTTGTCTTTATACTTCTGTATATAACTTCTGTTTCTTTTTTCTTAAGAATTCAGAAAGAACTTGCAGAAATTACATTAGACCCTCCTCCAAACTGTAGGTAAGTTTACATGGATTTTATTAATTTGAAATGCATATGGAAATTACATGGAGGACCAGAGGTAATTTTTCAGTTTTTCCTTGGAGGTGAATACTTAGTTTAATGATTTTTGACATAAAGGACATAAATACCATTGTTTGTAGATGCAAAAATTTGTTATCACTTAAATGATAGCGGTGGTGATCAGGAGAAGTTTGTTAAAAATACAGCACTAATGAAATGTAGGCAAAGTTATTAGATATAGGATATAAGTCAGATCAGTAGCATTTTGTTTACAATCCTGGAAAATATCTTTTTGGTGACAGTTATTAGTGTGACTCTTTTCCTTACAAATTGGTAACTTTGAGAAAAATGTTAAGTACAGACATTGCAGATCTTGATCTTTTTGTCTGGCCATTGGTTATGACATTCAGAGGAAACTTAATGAAGTGGAGTTGGCTATCAAACATTTTTTATGACTTTATGCTTTGCCTTTCTGTCAGTTATGTTTATTTATAGTGAGTTAAAACTTGCTTTAAAATTAGTACTGATGTAGGCAAAGAAAACTCTGTTACCTTGTAGCTCACATTTTGTGAAGTAGTTTTCAGATGGCTGCCCCAGAATTCTTATCTGGCAGCTTGACATATCGGTCACATTGGAATTATGCCAGAGTTGTTCAGCAGTACATAAAGGAGCCCCTGCAATAGTACCTCTTGCAATGGGAAGTCAAACTAAGTGCAGATGGATAGTTCTAATCCAATTCTGCCAACTGATTTCCAGCATTGCATGGGGAAAGGTCCATTCTATCGTGTTGTAAAAAGAAAGTTTGAGAGAAGTAGCTGATGGCATGCAGTTTTTATAATGAATCCCAGTACATTTCAATATCAAATTAACTAAGGAACTGGTAGTAAAAATGACAGTCGGCTTTATTGTTTTGGTCGCTTGACAAAAGTATATGTGTAAGAAAATGTTATAAGAAGATTTGATATAGTTGTGCTGGATCTCAGGATGTAATTCAGGTAGTTACATATGAAAGCATTGTGCAGGGAAGTGGCCTTGCAATAATAGTGTTAAAAGAGTATTTCACTGAATTAGGATGAACATTGCTTTGCTAGATAAAACGTTTTAATAACTAAGCTGTTCTGTCACGCTTATGACTGTGAGTCTTCAGTCACATCAAAGCTGTTTCAAATGGCAGGCCTTTACTTAGGTGTTGATGACTGATGCTTTTTAGTGGGATGATTTGCTGAGGTAAATATAAAATTACAGTCTGTACAAAAATGCATAAATGAAGAAAGAACTTTGAACTGAATCTAAAAGGCTGCAGTTTTTACAACAGACACATTTGTTTTAGTTTTCTGAATCCTTTCTCTTATAACAAAGCAATCATTTTAGTATACTAGGTACTGCTATATATAATATTTTTAAAGCAAGTGTAAAGTCATCCCTAATGGGCTTAGTGGAAACCTCTTTTAGCAACTCGTACAGAAAATGTGTGAACTGGGGATTTACTGTTCTCTGAATTTGTTGGACTAATGACAAAGTATCATTGCCTCCATCATGTATTGGATTTCAATCTGTCTTGCAAAATGAAAGAATTACATTTAACTTAGTGTCTGGTCCTTCAATGTAGTTTTTGAGATAGCATTATTTCATGTTGTGATCTTGATAGATAATCATTTAGTAACTTTACTATAGGCAAATGTATTTTTATAGTCAATAAGAAATCACTTCATTTAGTTTTATGCAGTGGTGACAGTCTAGTGTGTTTTTCCTAAACTTTACTTATTTTCTATTATATTTAAACATTATGAAATCAATATACCAACCAGGGATGATTCCTCAATATGACGGAAGAAAGATAAGTTGTAATAGAGTATTTCTTATCCTAAAGTACTTGATTTCTTGCAGAAACTCAGCTCATTCTTACAGAACGTGTGCTAAAGATAAATATTGAATAGGATATAGATATCAGTTTTCCTCCAAATGGGTCTCAGATGGTTTCTTAAATAAACTGTTTGTACGAATTATGGCTCCAGTCCACATGCAGGTACACTCCCATTGATTTTCAATGGGAATTTTACATGCACACAAGGCAAGATTGGGCCATAGATGTGTGTACAAATCTGTTTTTATTTTTTCTAATACCCCCCTCCACACCTTCCCCCCCCCCCCGCCCCGATTCAAATGCAGCCAGGTGTGAAGTGACACTTGTCAATTGCTTAACAAGGCATGAGAGCCATATCAAATAGCTTTGGATCTCGAAGTGTAGAATACTTTGTCCAGCTGAAAATATAGTGATATATTAGGCTAAAATTACCTGAATTGGAATTTGGCTAGTATCTGTGGGGAATAGGACAGCCCTATTCATATGTGAAATGCCATGGGATCTTTGGTTGACCACAGATTGTCAGGACCTTGATTTTTATGTCACATCCAAAGACCCTCCAGTACAGTAGTACCCTTTTATGCTATGGTAGGGTAGAGTCTCAGTATTAATTCAGAAGGAGGAGCAGTACCACCCAAATTGCTAAGACCACTTCATTATTTGTAAGCCTAAACTTATTTAAACTTACTTAGCACTTATATAGCATATTTGTGAAAATCTGCTTGTTTTAAAGAAACGTGTTACTGACATATATGTGTGCCTGGATAATTAGCAGACAATCACTGTGGCAACTTGAAACATTTCTTTCAAAAACTGAAATGTAGTCAGTAGTTTTGTGCATATGAAAATCTGAGACCAATAGGAGTTAGTGATTTCAGATAGCTTTGAGTCACAGAAGTACAGAAAATTGCTTTCAAAACTGAAATTCCACACTATATAGACTACTGTGGCCTTTGGCTATTTTAGCAACAAGAAATTTAAAATGAGTTATTTTGTGTGATTACTGCTTGTGAGCACTTACAAATTTAAAATTTTATTAGATTTTTTTACATGGAATGATGTTATAGTGTGATCTATTCAGCAGTCCTTACCCAGGGCAAAAGTTCTTTTTATGTCAGTGAGAATTGTGCTGGTGAGAACATGGATATAGATAAGCTTTTGCATATACACATTAGACAAATAAGCGATGGATTTCAGAGATCCTGTAAAGGTGGATTTAGGAGTATACGAAACCTAAGTTCCGTGCTTTAGTAGGTATTAGTGTATTCTATATTCATTGGGCTTTGGTTCAGTCCTATGGAAAGAATCCCACTCACCGTAATAAACTTTGGATCATGCCCTACGTGTGTGTAATATACCAAATGTCATGGGTAGTAGCAGAAGCCAAGTTGGAGGGGTTGCGGGGAGGGGAAAGTGTGCCATTACCATTTACAAAGAGCAGTACCTCATGAAGAATCTGGTGTATTGCCTTGTCAATACCAACAACTAAAAGTTTCTTTTGGGCCCTTGATCATTGTGCAGACTGCATTACTATCAAGGCAAGTTATGTAAGTAGAACAGAGAGAATATGGATCTCTGTATTTTAGAGGCCTAAACACTTTTAAGATTGCATTAAAAGGTTTTAATACTTAAAAAAAAGGCAAAGGTAGGGGTGGATGGTGTATCTCTACAATTAGGCTATATTTTTTCCCCAAAGATATATCTTAATTGCTGGTGATACTGCCTGCAATAGATATTGTAACAAGCTAGGGAAGTGCTCAAACTTCTCATACGTTAAATTTAAGATTTTATTTATCTATATATCTGTTGTATAGTAAAACAAACGAAATCCCACCTTCTCTAATTTTTACATAGTTTGGACCTTCTCTTAGTAGGACAGTGTCTCATGGAACATCTCTTACCTATTCCTGATCATGTAGCTCACCTCCCTCTCCACCTGGCAATAGAATAACATCTCTGTGGCAACTACAGCAGTTGCTTACATGGAAAAGTAATATTAGGAAAGTATTGTATTTTTAGCTTTATTTCAATTTGAATTTAGTAGCTGGAAACAAGGGGGAGCCATCCAGCACAAAGTCACTAGCTGGCTCTCTGTGGACCACAGTCTGGGAACCAGTGCTCAACAATTTCCCATTTAAATCAGTTCAGTATCCCTTAATTTTCCCCACTCTGCAGTGACCCCTTATGGCAACTGTGCTTGTGCATGTCACAGTCCGTTCATTTTCCTATACATTTTGTCTCCTGTCCTTTTTCTGTTTTCCCTTGTCATAATTTTTTAAGCTTTCCAGCTTTTTAAGCTATTTTATGGGCTGTGCTTTAAACTAACTTGCTATGCAGCCTACTGGATAAATGCTTTCTATTTCAAAACAATTGAGTTAAAACCCTAAATGTGTACTTATTAAAATGTATATCTACTTTAAACCTTCATAGATTCCAAGGCCAGAGGGGACCATTATGATTATCTAGTCTGACCTCTTGTATAACACGTCATAGAACTTCCCCAAAATAATTCGAGTGCACATTGTTTAGAAAAATATCCAGTCTTGATTGAAAAATTGTCAGTGATGGAGAGTCCACTAGGACTCTTAATAAAATGTTCCAGTGATTACTTACTCACCTGTTAAGTTTATGCCTTATTTCCAGTTTGAATTTGTCTAGCTTCCAGCTATTGGACTGTTATACATTTATTTGCTAGCTTGAAGAACCCATTATTAAATATTTGTTCCCTGTGTAGATACTTATAGACTGTAATCAAGTCACCCCCCAACCTTCTCTTTGTTTAATCTAAATGGATTGAGATCTCTGAGTCAGCACTATAAGGCATATTTGGGTAATCCTTTCATTGTTCTCATGGCTCTTCTCTGAACCCTCTCCAATTTATCAACAGCCTTCTTGAATTGTGGACGCCAGAACTAGACATTGTATTCCAGCAGCAGTTATACCAGTGCCAAGAATAGAGATAAATTAACTTTTCTGCTCCTACTCAAGTTTCCCCTGTTTATGCATCTCAGGATCTTGTTAGCTCTTTTGTTCACAGTGTCATATTGGGAGCCCACGTTCAACTGATTATCAACCACTGCCCCCAAATCTTTTTCAGAGTCACTGCTTCCCAGGTTAGAGTCTCCAATTGTGTAAGTATGGCCTAGATTCTTTGTTCCTAGATATTTACATTTAGCCCTATTGAAATGCATATTGTTGGCTTGTGACCAGTTTACCAAGTGATCTAGATCGCTCTGAATCAATGACCTCTTTGTTATTAACCATTTCCCCCAGTTTTTGTCATCTGCAAAAGTTATCAGTGATCTATTTTCCATAAACCCATGTTGATTTATATTAATTACATTACCCTCTTTTAGTTCTTTATTAATCAGGTCCCATTATTTTTCCTGGGATCGATGTCAGGCATACAGGCCTGTAATTATCTTGGTCATCCTGTTTACTCATTTTAAAAAATGGCACAATATTAGCTTTCTTCCAGTCTTCTGGAACTTCCTGAGTGTTCCAAGACCTGAAAATCAACATTAATGGTCCAGCAAGCTCCTCATCCAGCACTTTAAAACTCTTAGTTGAAAGTTGTCTGGACTTGCTGATTTTAAAAATGGTCTAACTTCAGTAGCTTCAGTTTAACATGGAATCATAGAATATCAGGGTTGGAAGAATCATAGAATCATAGAATATCAGGGTTGGAAGGGACCCCAGAAGGTCATCTAGTCCAACCCCCTGCTCGAAGCAGGACCAAGTCCCAGTTAAATCATCCCAGCCAGGGCTTTGTCAAGCCTGACCTTAAAAACCTCTAAGGAAGGAGATTCTACCACCTCCCTAGGTAACGCATTCCAGTGTTTCACCACCCTCTTAGTGAAAAAGTTTTTCCTAATATCCAATCTAAACCTCCCCCATTGCAACTTGAGACCATTACTCCTCGTTCTGTCATCTGCTACCATTGAGAACAGTCTAGAGCCATCCTCTTTGGAACCCCCTTTCAGGTAGTTGAAAGCAGCTATCAAATCCCCCCTCATTCTTCTCTTCTGCAGACTAAACAATCCCAGCTCCCTCAGCCTCTCCTCATAAGTCATGTGCTCTAGACCCCTAATCATTTTTGTTGCCCTTCGCTGGACTCTCTCCAATTTATCCACATCCTTCTTGTAGTGTGGGGCCCAAAACTGGACACAGTACTCCAGATGAGGCCTCACCAGTGTCGAATAGAGGGGAACGATCACGTCCCTCGATCTGCTCGCTATGCCCCTACTTATACATCCCAAAATGCCATTGGCCTTCTTGGCAACAAGGGCACACTGCTGACTCATATCCAGCTTCTCGTCCACTGTCACCCCTAGGTCCTTTTCCGCAGAACTGCTGCCTAGCCATTCGGTCCCTAGTCTGTAGCGGTGCATTGGATTCTTCCATCCTAAGTGTAGGACCCTGCACTTATCCTTATTGAACCTCATCAGATTTCTTTTGGCCCAAACCTCCAATTTGTCTAGGTCCTTCTGTATCCTATCCCTCCCCTCCAGCGTATCTACCACTCCTCCCAGTTTAGTATCATCCGCAAATTTGCTGAGAGTGCAATCCACACCATCCTCCAGATCATTTATGAAGATATTGAACAAAACCGGCCCCAGGACCGACCCCTGGGGCACTCCACTTGACACCGGCTGCCAACTAGACATGGAGCCACTGATCACTACCCGTTGAGCCCGACAATCTAGCCAGCTTTCTACCCACCTTATAGTGCATTCATCCAGCCCATACTTCCTTAACTTGCTGACAAGAATACTGTGGGAGACCGTGTCAAAAGCTTTGTGAAAGTCAAGAAACAATACATCCACTGCTTTCCCTTCATCCACAGAACCAGTAATCTCATCATAAAAGGCGATTAGATTAGTCAGGCATGACCTTCCCTTGGTGAATCCATGCTGACTGTTCCTGATCACTTTCCTCTCATGTAAGTGCTTCAGGATTGATTCTTTGAGGACCTGCTCCATGATTTTTCCAGGGACTGAGGTGAGGCTGACTGGCCTGTAGTTCCCAGGATCCTCCTTCTTCCCTTTTTTAAAGATTGGCACTACATTAGCCTTTTTCCAGTCATCCGGGACTTCCCCCGTTCGCCACGAGTTTTCAAAGATAATGGCCAAGGGCTCTGCAATCACAGCAGCCAGTTCCTTCAGCACTCTCGGATGCAACTCGTCCGGCCCCATGGACTTGTGCACGTCCAGCTTTTCTAAATAGTCCCTAACCACCTCTATCTCCACAGAGGGCTGGCCATCTCTTCCCCATTTTGTGATGCCCAGCGCAGCAGTCTGGGAGCTGACCTTGTAGTGAAAACAGAGGCAAAAAAAGCATTGAGTACATTAGCTTTTTCCACATCCTCTGTCACTAGGTTGCCTCCCTCATTCAGTAAGGGGCCCACACTTTCCTTGGCTTTCTTCTTGTTGCCAACATACCTGAAGAAACCCTTCTTGTTACTCTTGACATCTCTTGCTAGCTGCAGCTCCAGGTGCGATTTGGCCCTCCTGATTTCATTCCTACATGCCCAAGCAATATTTTTATACTCTTCCCTGGTCATATGTCCAACCTTCCACTTCTTGTAAGCTTCTTTTTTATGTTTAAGATCCGCTAGGATTTCACCATTAAGCCAAGCTGGTCGCCTGCCATATTTACTATTCTTTCGACTCATCGGGATGGTTTGTCCCTGTAACCTCAACAGGGATTCCTTGAAATACAGCCAGCTCTCCTGGACTCCCTTCCCCTTCATGTTAGTCCCCCAGGGGATTCTGGCCATCTGTTCCCTGAGGGAGTCGAAGTCTGCTTTCCTGAAGTCCAGGGTCCGTATCCTGCTGCTTACCTTTCTTCCCTGCGTCAGGATCCTGAACTCAACCAACTCATGGTCACTGCCTCCCAGATTCCCATCCACTTTTGCTTCCCCCACTAATTCTACCCGGTTTGTGAGCAGCAGGTCAAGAAAAGCGCCCCCCCTAGTTGACTCCCTTAGTACTTGCACCAGGAAATTGTCCCCTACGCTTTCCAAAAACTTCCTGGATTGTCTATGCACCGCTGTATTGCTCTCCCAGCAGATATCAGGGAAATTAAAGTCACGCATGAGAATCAGGGCATGCGATCTAGTAGCTTCCTTGAGTTGCCGGAAGAAAGCCTCATCCACCTCATCCCCCTGGTCCGGTGGTCTATAGCAGACTCCCACCACTACATCACTCTTGTTGCACACACTTCTAAACTTAATCCAGAGACACTCAGGTTTTTCCGCAGTTTCGTACCGGAGCTCTGAGCAGTCATACTGCTCCCTTACATACAGTGCTACTCCCCCACCTTTTCTGCCCTGCCTGTCCTTCCTGAACAGTTTATAACCATCCATGACTGTACTCCAGTCATGTGAGTTATCCCACCAAGTCTGTTATTCCAATCACGTCATAGTTCCTTGACATCACCAGGACCTCCAGTTCTCCCTGCTTGTTTCCAAGGCTTTGTGCATTTGTATATAAGCACTTGAGATAACCTGTTGATCGCCCCTCATTCCCAGTATGAGGCAGGAGCCCTCCCCTCACAGACATTCCTGCCTGTGCTTCCTCCCGGTATCCGGAAGGGACCTCAGGAGGTCATCTAGTCCAACCCCTTGCTCAAAGCAGGACCAATCCCCAACTAAATCATCCCAGCTAGGGCTTTGTCAAGCCTGACCTTAAAAATATCTAAGGAAGGAGATTCCACCACCTCCCTAGGTAACGCATTCCAGTGTTTCACCACCTTCCTAGTGAAAAAGTTTTTCCTAATATCCAACCTAAACCTCCCCCACTGCAACTTGAGACCATTACTCCTCGTTCTGTCATCAGCTACCACTGAGAACAGTCTAGATCCATCTTCTTTGGAACCCCCTTTCACGTAGTTGAAAGAGGCTATCAAATCCCCCCTCATTCTTCTCTTCCGCAGACTAAACAATCCCAGTTCCCTCAGCCTCTCCTCATAAGTCATGTGTTCCAGTCCCCTAATCATTTTTGTTGCCCTCCACTGGACTCTTTCCAATTTTTCCACATCCTTCTTGTAGTGTGGGGCCCAAAACTGGACACAGTACTCCAGATGAGGCCTCACTAATGTCGAATAGAGGGGAACGATCACGTCCCTCGATCTGCTGGCAATGCCCCTATTTATACATCCCAAAATGCCATTGGCCTTCTTGGCAACAAGGGCACACTGTTGACTCATATCCAGCTTCTCGTCCACTGTAACCCCTAGATCCTTTTCTGCAGAACTGCTGCCGAGCCATTCGGTCCCTAGTCTGTAGCGGTGCATGGGATTCTTCCGTCCTAAGTGCTTCCGTCTGGACTCTGCACTTGTCCTTGTTGAACCTCATCAGATTTCTTTTGGCGCAATCCTCTAATTTGTCTAGGTCCCTCTCTATCCTCTCCCTACCCTCCAGCGTATCTACCACTCCTCCCAGTTTAGTGTCATCTGCAAACTTGCTGAGGGTGCAATCCCCACCATCCTCCAGATCATTTATGAAGATATTGAACAAAACCAGCCCTAGGACTGACCCTTGGGGCACTCCACTTGATACCAGCTGCCAACTAGACATGGAGCCATTGATCACTACCCGTTGAGCCCGACAACCTAGCCAACTTTCTATACACCTTACAGTCCATTCTACCAGCCCATACTTCTTTAACTTGCTGGCAAGAATACTGTGGGAGACCGTGTCAAAAGCTTTGCTAAAGTCAAGGAACAACATGTCCACCGCTTTCCCCTCATCCACAGAGTCAGTTATCTCATCATAGAAGGCAATTAGATTAGTCAGGCATGACTTGCCCTTGGTGAATCCATGCTGACTGTTCCTGATCACTTTGCTCTCCTCTAAGTGCTTCAGAACTGATTCCTTGAGGACCTGCTCCATGATTTTTCCAGGGACTGAGATGAGGCTGACTGGCATGTAGTTCCCAGGATCCTCCTCCTTCCCCTTTTTAAAGATGGGCACTACATTAGCCTGTTTCCAGTTGTCCGGGAGCTCCCCCAATCGCCATGAGTTTTCAAAGATAATGGTCAATGGCTCTGCAATCACATCCGCCAACTCCTTTAGCACTCTTGGATGCAGCTCATCCAGCCCCATGGACTTGTGCTCGTCCAGCTTTTCTAAATAGTCCCAAACCACTTTTTTCCACAGAGGGCTGGTCACCTCCTCCCCATGCTGTGCTGGCCAGTGCAGTAGTCTGGGAGCTGACCTTGTTCGTGAAGACAGAGGCAAAAAAAGCATTGAGTACATTAGCTTTTTCCACATCCTCTGTCACTAGGTTGGCTCCCTCATTCAGTAAGGGGCCCACACTTTCCTTGAGTTTCTTCTTGTTGCCAACACACCTGAAGAAACCCTTCTTGTTACTCGTAACATCTCTTGCTAGCTGCAACTCCAGGTGTGATTTGGCCTTCCTGATTACATGCCTGAGCAATATTTTATACTCCTCCCTGGTCATTTGTCCAATCTTCCACTTCTTGTAAGCTTCTTTTTTGTGCTTAAGATCAGCAAGGATTTCACTGTTAAGCCAAGCTGGTCGCCTGCCATATTTGCTATTCTTTCTACACATCGGGATGGTTTGTCCCTGTAACCTCAATAAGGATTCTTTAAAATACAGCCAGCTCTCCTGGACTCCTTTTCCCCACCATGTTATTCTCCCAGGGGATCCTGCCCATCTGTTCCCTGAGGGAGTCGAAGTCTGCTTTTCTGAAATCCAGGGTCCGTATTCTGCTGCTCTCCTTTCTTTCCTTTGTCGGAATCCTGAACTCTACCATCTCATGGTCGCTGCCTCCCAGGTTGCCATCCACTTTAGCTTCCCCTACTAATTCTTCCCTGTTCGTGAGCAGCAGGTCAAGAGCAGCTCTGCCCCTAGTTGGTTCCTCCGGCACTTGCACCAGGAAATTGTCCCCTACACTTTCTAAAAACTTCCTGGATTGTCTGTGCATCGTTGTATTGCTCTCCCAGCAGATATCAGGGTGATTGAAGTCTCCCATGAGAACCAGGGCCTGCGATCTAGTAACTTCCGTGAGTTGCTGGAAGAAAGCTTCGTCCACCTCATCCCCCTGGTCCGGTGGTCTATAGCAGACTCCCACCACGAAATCACCCTTGTTGCTCACGCTTCTAAACTTAATCCAGAGACACTCAGGTTTTTCTGCAGTTTCATACTTGAGCTCTGAGCAGTCATATTGCTCCCTTACATACAATGCAACTCCCCCACCTTTTCTGCCCTGCCTGTCCTTCCTGAACAGTTTATATCCATCCATGACAGTACTCCAGTCATGTGAGTTATCCCACCAAGTCTCTGTTGTTCCAATCACATCATAATTCCTTGACTGTGCCAGGACTTCCAGTTCTCCCTGCTTGTTTCCCAGGCTTCTTGCATTTGTGTATAGGCACTTGAGATAACACGCTGATTGTCCCTCTTTCCCACTATGAGGCAGGACCCCTACCCTCTCGCGCGCTCCTGCTCGTGCTTCGTCCCGGTATCCCACTTCCCCGCTTACCTCAGGGCTTTGGTCTCCTTCCCTCAGTGAACCTAGTTTAAAGCCCTTTAGCGATACTGGTAGAATCACCATAATCTGAGACTATCACATCTGTATTTGGTGAAAGAACAAAAATAGATTTTTGGCTACTTCTGCCTCATCTGCATTATTATTGATAGGTCTACCATTTCCACTAGTAATGGACCGGTACAGTTGTCAGGATTCCTTTTGTTCATAATATATTTTTAAAAACTCTTTGTTCTTTATTCTACTAGCCATAGATTTCTACTTGCGTGCCTTGGTTTCCCTTATCAATTTTTTACAATTAAATTTCTGATTAATATTCATTATTATCAATTCCCCCTTCCTTCCATTTGTTAAATATTGTTTTTATAGTTAGCTTCCCTTAACTTCTAAACCAGGTCAGTTTTCTAACCAGCACAATTGCTTTCTCAGTTGTGGCTTTTTTGGGCATCTAGTAAGGAGTTCTTTAATGATTTGCATTATCATTTTTTTTCTGACTAAATTCTTCCTCCCATCTGATTTGACTCATACTTGCTGTCTGCTTTGTGAAATTGGCCATGTTAAAGCTCCAAATATATGTTGGTGGTCTGCACATTGTACATACTGCTTGTGCATTATAAAATGTGATCATGTTGTACTTAAGCTGCCTTTTAATTTTTCGTTCTGTGATCAATTCCTCTTCATTAGACTTTTTCTTAAGACTTCCCTTATGTTGGTTGCAATGTTTTTTGAGTTGGGAAATTGTCATCTATAATGTTTAGAAATTCCAAGTGTTTTAGTATTGGCAGCATGAGACCTCCAGTATGTCACTCAAATTGAAGTCCTTGTGTTAACACAGCTTCCCTTTCCTCCCCCCCCTTTGCCCCCATAATGACAAGTTTTAGAGTAGCAGCCTTGTTAGTCTGTATCCGCAAAAAGAAAAGGAGTACTTGTGGCACCTTAAAGACTAACAAATTTGTTAGTCTCTAAGGTGCCACAGGTACTCCTTTTCTTTCTCCCCCCCATGAGTGTGAATTGTGACACTATATGTATGTGTGTGCATTTTTTGTTACTTTTCTGTGTGTGTTCATCTTGTGTATATACCTATCTGAAAATTTCTGGGTAAACCTGAAATTCTTTTGAGGAAGTGCTATCACATTATTTTTGTCTCCCTCCCTCCCTCCCTCCCTCGTTTGCCTTGTTTTCGTTGGTCCAGTAAGACTCTACTAGCCTACTCCCAGGGTATGCTCACCCGCTGGGTTGTTATACTCCTCTTCAAGACTACTTCGTCCCTATAGGCTGTTACAAACTGCCCAGTCCATTGGCTCTGTGTGGCAATTGAACTCTTGAATTCGTTGTTTGAAGATGGATACTCAGTGTGATTCCTCCTCTCTTCTGACTTACCCTCCCAACCCAATAGGGTGAGGTTCCTCTTTGTCAGAGGAAACTTTAAAGAGGTGGTATTTCCAGAGTATGGTTTCTTGTTTGACAATTCCCGCACAGAACTTGGGAAGAGATGGTGTAAATTGTGCCAGAGATTGGGCTCTCCTAAAACAGCGGTAGAGGTGGCTTTCCTGATTGAAAAGAGTCTTCCTCTTTTCTTGCTGACGGTCTTGTGACTTGAGATGTGTGCAGTGTTGCCTATGTCCAGCAGGAAAATCCCTTCTGCTATCTCCATCGTCCCCCCCCCACCCCCACCCCACACCAAACCACCACCCCCACCTTAAAACTAAAGGTTGGTCGGTCACTTTTATTGTAATTTAAAATAAATAGCTATCAGGACTTCTGATCAGTTGATGATTTATTATTTATTATTTATTCATTTGGGTTGTGGTAAAGGGGAATTGATCCAGTCATGGGGTTGTGGGAATGGGAATGCCAGTGTATTGGGGTATATGAGAGATGCAAACCAGACCCAGAATAGTGGTTCACAGGAGACTAGGAGTTTATTTAAATAAACTCCTCTTCCTCTGAGCAGCTCCACTGCCTACTGCTGCAGATGTACTCCCCCTCTCATCCCATTTGATCTTGCACAGGGGATTTACTTCCTGCCTGAATGGGCTTACCCTGCTGTGCAGTCACTTCACTCCTGGAGAATGTTTACCTCACAAGAGTACAGATAATTTCTTCTGGCCAGGCCAGGCCTCTGAGAGTGTACTTCAACCAACATCAGTTAATCAGAAGCATGTAGTGGAGGATGGTGATATTAAAGCACAGAGCCCTGTTGGTGTAAGATAGCTCTTAGTGTCTTTCATTATAGAATTATCAATTTTTTTGTTTTTTTACTAGTTCGTACACATTACGAGTGCTTTCTGCATCTTTTAATATTTTTTTCTCTGTATGTTGCTGTTTCAAAGTGGAGTAAAGGATGTGTTCCCCAAAAACACACACAGTAGAATCCCAGGGTAATCACTTAATTTATAATAACTATGGTACATTTTATCACTGTTAGTTTGCCTGGGTTTATAACTGGTGGTGGTTTCAGATTTATTACTTAAAATACCTTGGGTGGAAAGTGTCAGATTACTTTCTAACATGTAATCTTTTAATTCCTTTAGCTATTTTCTTTTTGAAAAAGAAATCCATGATAGCATCTATCTTCTTTTTAAGGTCTGAAGTATTTAGCTGTAACGCAAAAGGAAGATCAGTTTAAAAATTTTTCTTCAAACAAATAGCTGTTGTTTGTTTTCCCTGTAAGTGTCATTATTTTAGTGACACTCTTAACCTTTTGAAGTCATACTGACTGATTTAGAGACCTAATCCGACTTTCTAAATTTTGTTCATATATTTATTTATCAGTTTGTATATGTCAGGATGAAGTGCACTGCATATGCAGATCATTGAGATATATATATATATATATATATATATATATATATATATATATTTTTTTTTTGCTACAGGGGTTTCCTATATTTGAATGAATGTTTCATAAGTGGAGATATGATTTTCAAAAATGAACTATAGAGAGGAGGAATCTACTGTAGCAGGGAACTGTCTGGATCCCTTAGTGCAGTGGTTCTCAAACCTGACCTGCTGCTTGTTCAGGGAAAGCCCCTGGCAGGCTGGACCGGTTTGTTGATCTGCTGCGTCCGCAGGTTAGACCGATCGCGGCTCCCACTGGCCGTGGTTTGCCGCTCCAGGCCAGTGGGGGCTGCGGGAAGGGCGGCCAGCATGTCCCTTGGCCCGCGTCGCTTCCTAGAGACCCCATTGGCCTGGAGCGGCAAACCATGGCCAGTGGAAGCCGCGATCGGCCAAACCTGCGGACGCAGCAGGTAAACAAACCGGCCTGGCCCGGCCCGCCAGGGGCTTTCCCTGAACAAGCGGTGGGCCAGCTTTGAGAACCACTGCCTTCGTGTACACAAGATAATGAAGAACCAACACTTGGTCGATTGAAATAAGGTCTACAACTCCGTTAATGGCAATTCTCTTTGTGTACCGTGATAACTTTTAAACACCACATTTGATCACTTCCAAAATTTCAGGGAATGTTCTAGACATCAATGGCCAGAACCATATAGATGTTGATAAAAATGGGAAAAACCAAACGGACGAAATGGGGGACACATGGAGCAGATAACATCTGGTTAGCAGAGCCAGCAGCTTCAACCACCTGTATAATTGTCAATATATCGAGGAACTGGTTGATGGCAGCCATTAACGCATTACAGCATAACAATAGTCCTCATTTTAGCTCTGCTTGTGCACCCAATACAGGTTAAAATGTTGACAACCTGAAAGACTTCTCCCTCATAGAAATAAATGAAAATGATGGGGTAGGGAAAATAGGGATGCATACAGAGCCCATTGCACTGGAGGAGAAGAATGGGAATGGGAGGGGACAGTCTGTGGCAGGAGGGGTGAATGAGGGATCTTGGTATTGGCAGGGCACACAGAACTCGTATCATGGGAGAATGGGACCTAGTGGTAGGAATGAGGCAGAAATGGGGGCACACAGAGCCCCTGCCATTGTGAAGTTGGGGGAGGGGGAGGACTTGGTCACACACAGAGTTCCTGACATGAGGGGTAGGGTAGGGGGTTGCAGAAAGTCCTGAAATACATGGGGATATGAGAGTGACACACAGAGGGCTGGGGGGATGGAGGTATGCAAGGAGCCCCTGGAGTGTGTAGTGCTGTCAGCCTACAGAAGCAACAAAATATGCAACTCTCTGTAGTTTAAATATACATAACAGGAAAATAGGTAGGGAGAGAAGAAATGAAATCCTACAAGTTGCTTTTTTAAGATGCATAGTGTTTCTCTACTTAGCACAATGTATGGGAAGTCAAGATGAGGGCTTTCTTGAATCTGATCCCTCTCGAAAAAGAGATGCTAAATAAAATATAGTAGAATGGCAAATGGTCTCTGTAAGTTAGTCTGTCAAGCTGTCTGATAAGATAGCAAGGGGAAAACTGAGTATCTGGCCTGGGCTTTGGGAGGAAGGATTCTTTCTGCAGGACCCTAGACCCAGCTTTCTTATTCCTTCTCCTTTTATATTCTTGATCTAAAGAAACCCTTCCTTGTCTTTCTGAGGCCATATGTCCACTACAACCTTTGGTCAATGCATGTGTTGTCAGTGTACAGTTGCTGTAGTTTGTATATTGCACTGCACATACTCACCAGAAGATTTTACACTGATATAGAGTGCAGTGCACCTTGGGTAAGTATCCCAGTGTGCCTACTACTGTCCAGAGCAATGACTTTTGGGGTAGTGTTTTGTGGGCTGGTAATGACTTGCCCAGAGATCTCTGGGAGCTAGGGGGTCAAGTTCCCAGCATGCAACTTTCTCCATCCCGTAATGACATCCGTATCCCATAATTAGGGCCCTACCAAATTCACAACTGTGAAAAACATGTCAAGGACCATGAAATCTGATGTCCCCCTACAATAGACAGATGGGAAGGGTAGGGTTGGGGGAGCTCCGGCCGGGGGCTTCTATTATGTGCCCAGGCTCCAGCTGCTAGTCCCAGCCAGCCAGGCTGGGGAGGGGTGGGACTTCCTCTTCCCCTGCACAGGCCGCTCCCGGAGCTGGGTCAGAGCTGCCTTCAGGAAGCTCGGTGGCTGCTGGCTGGGAGCCCAGCTCTGAGGGCAGCACAGAAGCTTCGTGCAGCCGGGCGAGGTTTCCAGAGGTGGATGCATACAGAGCCCAGCCCTGGGAGTGGCCTGTCCAGGGGAAGAGAAAGTTCTGTCCCTCTGCCCAATTGGCTAGGACTAACAGCATGTGCCCGATGAATGGTAGGAGCCCCTTTCCCACCCCCCCACCCCTGGGGTATTCCCCCGAGCCTTGCCCCTCCCTGGCTTCAGGCCCAGCACTTGGGGATTAAAGAAGCCTTGGGCTGGCTGTGTGTGTGTGTGGGGGAACGACTGACCATGGTACCGCCCTGCATTGGGCCCTGCGTGGTAACCCATCCATAGGGTGTACCCCCCCAAAAGTGATAACTCCTCCATGCCCTGCAACCCTCACTTCTGCACTACTGTTGGTGACTGCACTGAAGGCAGCACCCCTGCCGGCAGCACCCCTGCCGGCAGCAGTGCAGAAGTGAGGATGGCAGTTCCGCAATCCACTACAATAGCTTTGTGACTCCCTTTTGGGTTGGTACCCCCATGGTTACAACACCATGAAATATCAGCTGTAAACACATGAAACCCTGAAATTGACTATTTTTAAAATATGACTGAAATTGACCAAAGTGGACTGTGAATTTGGAAGTGCCCTACCCAAAATTTTCTTGAACAAACACAGAACACACAATTATTCTGATATTTGTGGAGCCACAGGAGGTACCACAACAGTGGATGTGAGGATGTCTTCAAGGACAGTTTGCTGAGGAATATAGCAAAAAACAGGTCAGGTTTGTTGGTAGTGTTCACAGAGCAGTTGTAGATGGTGAAAGCTGCTTCTGGGCTTGAGAAACAAGCTTTGACTGGTCGGATCACGTTGTAATGCAGGTTTGGGATGATGAACTCTGGTTGAAGAACTTTCAGATGTTAAAGGACATATTCTTAGATCTGCGTGCTGAACTTGTTCCAGACCTCCAGCACATGGACGTCAGACAGAGCGGCATTGACGGTGGCAAAGCAAATGGCAGTTCCAGTCGTACTCTGCAAGCTTGCAGTGCTGCCTTGCTACCTATCAGTGGGAAATAGTTTTGGAATTGGAAAATCCACAGTGGGGGCCATTGTCATACAAGTGTCTTGGGCACTAATTGTCGCCTGCATCGAGAACATGTAGGAAACAGGGATGTCTTTGGGGCAGTGGGGTTTCCATACTGCAGTGGAGCGATAGACAGCATGCAGATCCCTGTTTTGGCCTCATATCACTTTGCTTAGCTGTAAATCAACAGAGTAAACCAACAGATAGGGCTACTTTTCCATGGTTATGCTAGTGTTAATGGCTCACTGCGGGGGTGTTTCGCCCGTATCAATGTGGACTGGTCAGGAAAGATGTATGATGTTCACAACTTGAACACTGGACTGTTCAGAAAACTGCAGGCAGGGACATTCTTTCTTGATTGGCGGATTACCCATTAGCGATATTGAAATGCCATTAGTGATTCTGGGGGAACCATCCTACCCCTTGCACTCTCCTGGCTCATGAAACCATACACTGGACACCCTGACAATACCAAGGAGAGATTCAGTTACTGGCTCAGCAGGTGCAGAATGACTGTTGAATATGCTTTTGATAGATTGAAGGGATGCTTGTGGTGATTATTCACTCACTAGACTGGATCTCAGTGAGAAAAATATCCCAGTGGATTTGATCTCTTGTGTCTTGCATAATATCTTGTGAAGCCGAGGAGGGGGAAGCTGCTGCGAGGGTGGAGTGGCTGTCTGCTGACTTTGAACATCCAGACACCAAGGCTATTGCAAGAGCACAACATGAAGCTATGAGCTTAAGGGAGGTTTTGAAAGAGCACTTTAGCAATCAGTCACAGTAATGTTCTCTGCTGAAGTGTTCTCTGGGCCTGGAGTTTTGGGTGCTGCTAAGAATTGTCATGCTCACTGTACGCTTATAAATAGGACCAGGTGTTTTCACGAAGCTATGAATTCTGTATTGTTTGGTGTGCATTGACACATACTGTTTGCTTTGACTACTGTAATGCATTCTGCAATGTTTGTGCATTAAAAGATAATTCAGTTATCTAAAAATGAACTTTACTGAGGTGGGAAAAATGGTGAAGAAAACCAGTGTGCAAAATAACTCCCAGGCAATGTTTTTATACTAAATTTTAACAGGGTGGAAACTTAAAAATAAAAGGAAATAAACATATATGTCCATTTTAGTACATAAATGTAGTCCATTGTGGCTACACATATACCTGTGAGAAACACGATTGGTTTATGTGAAGCTGTGGTATGTTGAGTAGTTTAGCAAGCAGCGACCATGAAGTTCTCCAAGGAGCGCAAAGGGTAGAAAGTCTCGGATTTTGGGGCCTGTAGGTCAACCAGGGTCTGCAGTATTTGAGGATGTTGCCCATGAAGACCCATAATGCCCTCGTGCATTTCCTGCTAAATGTTCTGCTGGCACTCCTGGGCCTTTTTCCTGTCTTCTGTCTTTCTCCCCACTGTTGGCCATATTGTCCCTCAAAGTCCTTTGTTCATGGTTCAGTACATCACTGGCTTTCAGGATCTCAGAACATGTTCTCTTCTTTCTGCTCCTCCTTGGGGTCAGGCATCTGCAGCTGCAGAAAGGACACTCCTCAGGGCCACCATGACAGAAGCTGCTAATAAGATGTATTGTTGGGTTTACAGTCACAACAGAAAAGGAAAGACAGGTTTCAAAACTGCCTTCCCTTCTTCCCAGAAACACTTAACAAGAAACTCGTATTGATGATTCAGCTTTGGAATGCCTCTGCCCAGCATCACTCTCCAGCCCCAACAAGTATCCCCCACATGGGGGAAGGATTTTGTTGCATGAAGCTATAGAATTTCAGTCCCTATTCTGTTGGTATAGGCATAGGGCTAGGGCACTGAATATTTGGCACTGTTTTTCCAGTCTGCGTAGATTTTTAGCTGATATCCCACTCCTGAGGGTCACAAAGACACAGAACACTGTTGCTACTGATGTCCTGGGCCTGTATACCACTAGCTTTTTCACTGCAGTGGCGCCAGCTGAACTCATCAGAGTGTTGTGGGAAAGTGTCCTCCTGCAGAGGAAGAAATAAGGCAGCTAAAACCTTTGGGAAAAGATTGCGGAGAATCTCCATGAAAATTTAATCGACATGTCTTAAGAGGATAAAAGGGACATTCCTATGCACATAAACTAAGTGCTCTGTGTATGGGCCCCTCCGCTCCTTCCTCTGCATAACCCAAGAGGGGAATGAAAACCAGATTTCAGTGATTTCACTTCCTCTACCTCTTCTAGTATGAGTAAAACAATGAGAAGTCGATACCTTTGTCTTGTCTTGAGGATGGGCTGGGTGCCATTTTTAAATGTAAACAATGTAAGGAAAAATGCATGCGTTCACTCTCCCGAGTTCCCTTGCACTTCTTCCAGCTCAGCCATACTCCCCTGGTGGGACTGGTTAGACTGTGGTGGAGTTTCAGACATGTCCTGCCTTGCAGGATGGCTGGATTCCTTCACTGTGTCTCTCCCCTTCCTCCCTCCTTGCTGTTCACTGCAGGAATCTTTGCCTTAAGCTTTTCTGAGGTATCCACAGTGGTCTGTGGGGTGCCGGTAGGGTCTCTGCCAAGTATGGTATGCAGTTCATTGTAGAAGCAGTGAGTCTGAAGCACAGCACCAGATCTATTCTCCCTGGTCTTGTGGTATCCCTGGTGAAGTTCATTACCTTCACATGGCACTGCTCTAGTCAGTCATACCCCTTTCTTTGCCTGCATCTCCGATGCAATCTGCTCCTAACTGTGAACATTTCTACAGCTGGTCTATAGCTGTGCTTGTACAGCCTCTTCCCTGCACAAGACCAGGAGATCCAATACCTCCTGTCTACTTCAGGCAGGAGCGCTTCTAGTACCTCTGTGTGCATGGAGCCAGCCTGGTCAGTTGCACTCAACAAAAGTCAGCTGTTAGGTGTGCTCGACAAGTTGGGCAATCAGGAAAAGACCTTTCAAAAATATGCTTGTAGCGGTGTGACGGCTTACCCCTGTGGCGCTTCCTGCTAGCTGTCTGGGAATTAGCTCTTTTTACTAGCTCTGGAGCGCCGTCTGCCGGTCACTGGCCACCCATGTCCCTCCTGGATCCCG
This sequence comes from Chelonia mydas, assembly GCF_015237465.2. Lineage (NCBI taxonomy): Eukaryota > Metazoa > Chordata > Testudines > Cheloniidae > Chelonia > Chelonia mydas. Next base: position 193,682,385 of record NC_057850.1, on the reverse strand, counting down.
GTGCCCTTTTAGCTGGGGTGCTGCCCTCCAGGCAGTAGCCCACAGATCTGGGTCTCCCCTCCCCAGGGAACTCCCACCCACTATCCCCACCTTGCCTCAGCCTATGGCCTACTGCCAGTCACCATATTGCCCCCTTTCACTGGGGCTGATTGCAGTCTGTTTAAGCCAGTTGTCATAGGCAAGGGAGGTTTTGACCTGCTGCCTTTCCCTGCAACCCAGTACTTCCAGGGGCCATGTACAAGGCCCTGCAGCCTGGGTAGTTGCTGGCCCGGAGCTCCCCCAGCTCCTCTGGCCTTTCCCCAGCCCTGCTTTACTCCAGTACCCTTAGGCTTCCCAAGCAGCCAGGTCCATCCCGCTCCTCAGCTAGAGGGAGACTCTGTGTGCTCCTGGCCCACTGCCCTCTTATAAGGGCCAGCCCCCAATCAGCCCTGCTTTTCCTTCCCTGCCACAGCCCTCTCCCCGAGCTGTTTTAAGCCTTTTAAGGCAGGAGCGGGTGACCACCCCGTTACAATGCTGTTTTAAATGGAGAGATGTAGCTTCTGATTTCTGTGATCCTTGGCAGTGGGGTTGAAAATTGTGAACAGAGCAGTCTCTGTCAAAGGAAGTGGTGTATTGTGGGAGAGTTGCTGGAGGACAATGAGGGTCAACACGTCATGCAGTGTTTACACTTGCACTGTTTTGAGCTTAGTAGGTCGACTTTGGTGACTCTAATGGGGCACTATGTTGGCTGGAGATAAATTTGAGTGTAGGCACATGCACAAATAGGTCATACAAGGTGACTTAATGTCAACTTAATTTTGTAGTATAGACCAGGCCTTAGTGTGGATTGTATATCATAAAGATGTTATATCTTTTTTTTGTTACTCCCTCATTACCCCTCTTCAAGAAAAACCTCAGGTGAGTATGCTAAATAAACAATAGGTACTTCTCAGGAAGGCAAACGAAGCGAACTTGGTGTCCCTAGGCCACATAATTGTGTAGTTATCAGGAAACAAAAGACACTTTTAAATGCACAACTTGTAAATACCACTTATTTGGCTTTAGAAGTTTTCCCCAAGCTTTCTTAAAAAGTCTGCCCTGGGATGTGATGTGGCATGTAACATTCCAGGAAGACAGGTTTTTTTTTATTGTGGAACTCTGATAGAGGAAGGTTGTTTGAACCCTGCCTTTAATGGGTAGCTAGCATTGACATAAACTGTAGAGTAGTTACTGCTCCTTCACACTTTATACGTGTCCATGCTTGTATTAGCAGTATATTTAGACTTGTGTATACTACTAGTTGTCTAGTAAGTGTTAGGAGGAAAAAAATGAAACCTACTTCCTCTGGCTCTGCTTATAAGGTTGACAGTATAGTTGGATAAGTAGTTTTTCAATAAACCATAGTTACTCTTCTGGACTTAAAACATCAGTGCCTTGTTTATGCAGAAATAAGGGATGAAAAAACCCTCTTCCCATAGCTTTTTTTTTTTTTTTAAACCATAGCATTGTCCAAATTCAATGTATACAGCTATGATCGGGCACCTTCTTTGACATTATTAGACTTGCACTCTTGTTATAAGTTAGGAAAAATAGTTTTTCATGCTATGTGTCTTATTAGGGCCAGTCAGTACTTTTCATCTATGGATATTGGTTTATATCCTTTCTCAGAGTAAACATGAAAACAAATTGTGCTAAGTTATACTGGGGGCCATGACAGCCCCTGCTTGGAGGGTGCAAAGGTGGCTTAAAGATACCTCTGCTCCTCACCTCCTAGGTCTTGATTTCTGTGCTGTGCCTCTGATAGCACAGCACAGAACCTCGCTGCATGGCCAAATTAAGTGGGACCACACATGTATGTTTGAGAGCAGATTTTGAACTGTGTACTTAATTTCATATTTTAAAATCCTTTTCTTTCTAGGAAGAACCTACAAGAACATCTGAAATAATTTTGTGTGCGCACATGTGAATGAATGGGGGTGTGTGTGTTTCACCTGTCAGTCATAAAATGAAGGAAACCTGACTTTTTATGAAAACATAAAAAAACATTTTCGTCCTCTGCTCAGACCTTGCATACCAAGCTTCAGTACTGAGTAATTTTTATTGCAGTTATAAATCCCTAAACGTTTTATTTTTAAAATCAGAAAACGAGACACTATATTCAATCATAGCATCCCTAAGACAATGCTATAACTTTTGAATTATTCCTGGAATATGTTAAACATGTGTTTACAGTAATAGTGAGAATGTATTGCCTATTTTCCATAGTGCTTTGGAAGAAAAGTGGCAGTTCAGAAACAAGAATTTGACAAACTAATAAAGATACTTTTCAGCATCTCAAATTAAATATGAATCAGATCTTTTTACTGTTTTCCTTGTGTAAACTGATGTGCAGTAATATTTATTTGTGCTTTCCTTACACATTTGCAGCTTTGTTACAAGATTTTGGGGGTATCTAATTGGCCACAGCTTTGAATTGTAGCTTAACACATACCAAATGTTGCTAATTACAGTTAAGATATCTCCTTGAAATAATCACTTACCCTTACAATTTTTTCACTCATTTATATGCCTTTAATTTTTCACTCTAGCAGTTCTTACAGCGCTTTAATTTATTTTTGTTTCAAATCTATAGAACTGGATTAAACAGAGCTCTTTAAACACTTCCATGTTAGTTGGCAAGGAGCCAGTTACTGTATATCAGCTATCTTAATAGAAACCATGCTTAGCAATGCCTCACATATGGCAGCTCTTGTTTGTGTGGTATGGCATTATGTGTCTTAAATATTACCTCTTATACTGTAGTTAAATTTATGCCAGAACCTGAAGTTTCCTCTGATTAACGTTAACAAAATGGTAATGAGCCAATTGTTTCTGTTTTGGGGGCGAGGGTGGAATCTATCATTAAATACATAATTTAATGTCTGCTCTGCACAAAGCACTATTTATGTGGCCTTTATTAACTTGAGATCCTTACTGTGACAGTAGTGAAGGCTACAGATGAGTGATGACATGCTTTCTGAACCCTCTTGGCTCTTAATGCTGTAAATATTATGGAGGCACAGATCATGGCTCCATAGTTTTGATTAAGATGAGTTTTGCACTTAAATCAGGGGATTCAACTACTTTTATGTTAGAAAAAGTATATTTTCAGAACAACCGTTACTATTTGAGTACTGAATGAACTTGAGAATTTGAAAGTAAATTCATTGTTTCTAGTTAAATTTTAATAGGTCCCTAAAGAAACTTAGGACTCTGTATCAGACCTTTTTGTTCGGGGTAACCTCAATTTAGGCAGTCTGTATTAAAAAAAATTTTTTAAAAATAGCTTGCAGAGGCAACTCTTAAGGAGAACTGGTACAGTAGGTGTGTGGCACTTTAAAATAAGTTTTAAGGAATAATGGTCATTCTTTCTATTATTCTTCATAACTAAAAGTTTCTCCATGAGCAGACGCTGAAAAACATTGTTCTTCAGGAAACTGCCTTCTATTGACTGGGTGCATCCAGCTTTACCTCTGGTAGGTGCACTTTCTGGCCGAGTGTACCAGTTCAGCAGTCCATCATGGTCATAGTTCCGTTCATAGGGGAAATGGCTCATCTCTGGCTCTGCATTACTGTGCTCTGCTGTGCTCTGCATAATCTTTGTGCACAGCATTGACACTGGAATCCAAGTGGGTCTGTAGACATCTCCCGTGGGATTTCAATCTGCCAAAAGCACATCCAACAACCATTCTATACCTGCTGAGAGTGTAATTTAAACCTTCTTTTGCCACGGCATCTCATCTTCAGGGTAAGATTTCATAAGCCAAGGCAAAAGAGGGTAGGCAGGGTGCCCCAGAATAATGATGGGGACAGTAACTCCATTTTTGACAATGTCATTTCATGAGAATAGTCCCAGCCTGTCCATGAATGTAGACTTCGATTGGCAAAAAAAACCCTGGCATCATGAACTTTCCCAGTGCAGCCCACGTGGACATTCATAAATTAACCTCTGTGGTCCACAAGGGCCAGCATAACAATGGAGCAGTACCCTTTTTGGTTATGTTCTCAGGAGCTCCTTGAGGAGGGAAAACTCCGGGCAGATGAGCTCCATCAATGGCTTCAGTGCAGCTGGGAAACCGTTCTCTCAAAGCCAGCAATTATTTCAGGATATCTTTTATATCCACTACTTTGGGATAAACCACACTTCTGATTGCCTCAGAAACCTTCAGCACCACTTTTACCACAGTCAGATTTCCAGCACCAAACTGTGACAGTCTGGGGTAGCCAACTTCCAGACGGTTATAGGAACTTACTTTTGGTCATGCAGGGCTGTCCTCATGCAGGTGTTTATGCTGGAGGGTAGGGGCAAGCTGTTCACAAAGCTTCAGAAATGCAGCTTTCTTCATGCTAAAGTTCTGGACAGCCCTGCAAGATGATGTGGTCCACCCAGTCTGTGCTTGTAGCCCTGCTCCAGAAGTGCCCGTCCACGTAGAGGGCATCAGCGGTTATGCAGCGTGTCATAAGCAGCATCAACCAGTTCAAGTCTGCCATGTCTGTCTCGTCATCCTCCTCCTCCTCCTCCTCCAGTCATAAGCTCTGTCAAGTGCAGGGATCTCAAACTCAGTTTACCTTAGGACCAGTGCCAGTCCTCAAATCCTCCCAGCGGTCCAATAGTGTCACTGAAGATGGTTTTCAGAAAAGAAAACGTTTATATTGTATTTTCTATTTAGAATTTCTTAGAAAAAATAACTGTCATACAACTTTATTCAATTCTTCACTCACCAGAGAGTTTTTAGTGTTTTCCAGACACCTGGCAACGCTTCAGTTTCTTGATGTTTGGCCTCAGTGACTGAGCAGTTGAAACCTTCAGGATTGCAGCAAGGTGTGGCTCAGATAGTTGTGTTCGGTATTTTGACTTGTTTATATTCATTGTGGGGGAAAAAGTGACGCTGCCTCCATGGCTGACTCTGCCCAGCAATTAATGATGCTGCCTCCGTGGCTGACTCTGCCAGGCAACTAGTGATGGTATCTCTGTCGCTCTGGGAGCTGCGGGGGCAGCGCATGCAGCCGACATTGCAGGCAGTGTGTCTGCATGTGTCTGTCCTCCGCGGCCGCAGTGTGGAGGTTCTCGGGCTGCAGATAGCCCGCAGGCCGGGACTTTGAGACCCTCGGTCAAGTGCTTTTGGTGGGTCAGAAAACATCACTGAAAAGTCCACCAGTGTCTCATGGAAGCTCTACGCATTTCTGGAAACAGGAGTGAAAGCATGAGGAAGAGAAGTTCTTCACATGGTGCTTCCATATTTCTGGGAGGGGAGCGTGCAGACCAAAATTACCGCTTGGCAGGATGTATTGGCGGTCTGTTCAAACTTCCCGTAACGTGCAGGGTGGGCAGTTGAGTTTTTCCATGCTGCGCCACAGCCAGAGGGCTAGAATGGCCACATTTCAGGAGGGTACTAGGAAGTCTGGGATATGGTTGGTTTGAGTTGGGTCTGCATGCTGCAGTGTGGATGCCAGAGCCCTGTGTTTGACCACAGGGTAGAAAATTCTTAACCTAGGGTTGGCAATCAGTGAAGACAGTCAAGTCCTGGGTTCTCTGACCAAGGGTCTGCTGACTTGTGTCCCACTAACCCTGGGCTTACATTGCAGTGCAGACATACTCAAAATGGCTGCTCTCTTCTCTTTTCAGTGGGACTGATATTACAGGCTGACATCTGCTTTCAACCTTAATGCCATATTAGCATAGTTTGGGTCTGGGAATACTACAAAATGCAATACAATAATACTGGCTTCTTAAATGTACTAAGTGACTTAAATGAGTGTGTTCCCTATTCCTAGGTGATTTTCTTTCACTTTTAAAAATGGGTTGATGGAATATATACAACTCACTGTAAATAAATGTTCAATACTTGTTCTACATGCACATTTAACTTTTCTTAATATTAACAAATTAATACAGTGGTAATTAACAGTGGATGGCATTGGTCAAATATTGTTGGGGCGGGAACTGTTAATGCAGTTAATTAGGTCTGAATTTGGTCCTGTAAATTTATACAGATTTATTAGCCAAACTAAAATTGGTAGTTACTGGTATTTCAACTGGTGTGTTCTCTAAAATGTATGACAAGTCCCAATTAGATTATTTATTGACTAAAGTGGCTGGCTGTTACCGTGTGAGTACTATATAAAGCTTTAGCCATGACCTTTTCTGGAATGGCACAGGGGCATCTTCCTGCACCAGGAGTTCCCGGGTCAAATACTGTTTCATTTCAGTCAAAACTCTTCTTGTGAATACACGGTACACCTCAGTCATCCAAGAAGAAAAAGCAGCATATGCTGTCCTCTATGAAAGTGCAGTTCTGCTGGCTGGTTGTAAGGAACCCTGGCCCTAAGCTACCACTGGTGCTAGTCCAGAGCAAAAGTTCGGACCTCAAGTCACTTTGTTGCTAGCATGTGTGTGGAAAAAGCAAGTTCTTCATCCTGCCTTTCCCTATCCTGGGGCACTTGTGTAGGGTTTGCCACAGCTTGCCTCAGAGGAAGTAGCCAGCCTGGAAAACATAATTAGCTGATTGTCTTATTTATATTAGGTTTTATTTTATCCACAACAAAACAAATCTGTTTTCAAAAATATTTCTAAAAGAGGGCTCGCTTTACTGCCACATCTTATTCACAGGAATGTCCTGTTTGTAGTAAAACACTGACTCACCATGCACATATCACAAAAAGGAATTGTCCTGTTGCAAATGGTTGCAGTGACAAGTGATTGAAAATGTTTACAAGTTTAAAGGTGGGAAATGTTTAGATAAGATGACTCAATTTTCTTTGCCTGCCTACCTGCCTAGTTGTAAGAGGAAAAAGCACCTTTTGAATATAGAGTTTAATTGTGGGCACAACTATCTAACCCGGTTTGCCTGTGTATATTCCCAAAGAATCGATGAGCCCAGTGTATTAGGTACTGATGCAAGAAGCATATTTTGAGTTTTGTGGCACAGAACCGAAATGCAAGATTACCAATTTGAAACGTAACATTCCAGAAACAAAATCAGTTAGCCATGAGTAGCCATATGGGTGGGGAAACTAATGTAATTTATGCACGAATCTCCATTGAAGCAACACAGTCAACTTGAAAATCACATTTCCACCAGAAAATGTTGTAGCATAAATCATTTGAATGCAGGACTCAGGTATAATGACCTCCTATGTTAGGAAGCTTCAAGAGAGATTTGATTTATAAAACACACTAATTTTGAGTGCTTTGCATTTGTATGTAATAGTTTCTGGGAGCCAGATATACAGCTTCACAAGCCCACAACACAGTGGGTGTAGAATGCTGCATTTAAGATGTTCTTTAACCATCTTTGTTGCTCCTTACTAAATACAAATAGCTCAAGGATGACAGCTCTCTCAATTTCAGTAGAATCTTTGGTTTAGATGATGATGATCATGATCATGGTTTTATTCTGTTGCCAGTACAGAGCAGTTTGCAGACTGGTATCAAGGTTAATTGTCACTCTGAGGAGTGAAGCAGTCTGTCAATCCGTGCTCAGCTCAGCTAAGGAGGATAAGTTATTATTCAGGTAGTATGTAGATGAACTCAAAATATGGTGTGTGCATATATACACAACCAAAATATCTACATTTTCTTTTTATTTATCGTTTCATTTAACTAGAAAATTATCACTGTGTATAAATATTTGTAATGGCCATTGTAGTAATATGCCAAACATTCACAGTGCTACAGGAAATGGGATTCTGCCAGAACGACTTTGGGAAGCGGTTGCTTTAAGCTTCAGCTCCTTATCTCAACAAAAACTAGTTTCTTTATTATGTCTGTGCCTGTTTTTAGCAGTTATACTATTCCGTTATACGTTCTCTTCTCATAGTGTGAACAAACTTCACTGACTCATTAATGATTTTTATAATTTATGCTAAAACTTGCAAATCATTTGGATTATTTTGCATTCTTTATGTACATGTCACATATTCATTGTGAAGTTCACTTTTGATTCCTAGAACCAAAACACTATATCACTGTTAAAACATACTGTAAACAACCAAACATATATCAAAACATATATATAAATAAACAAACTAAAATACTCTCCATTATATTGGGTTGGCTTCCTGTAACCCTGGTAACTGCACAGCATTCTGAGGGATTGGGTATGACTGTTTGACTTCTTGGTGATGTGTAACCAAAGTGCAGTTGTATGGTTTTTCAGTCTGGAATTGATTGCCCTAAACTTACAGATCCTCTGTAGCCTAGGGCATTCAAATTAAAAGTAGTTCTTCCTCTTCAAGTATTTTAATTTAAAAGGATGCAGCAGCTTTGTTCCTCTTGCTGCCAGTCTGGAAGGTTTATTTTTTTTCCTCGGTATGAAAATTATAATGCTGCAGGGGTCTTCCTTAGCCTTGGGAATTGCTGATGTGATTTATTTTGAAGTGGTGGTGGCTGTATTTAGCTACTCATGCAGCTGTTTCCCTTCCACGCAACCACAATGACTTTATTCACATGAAGGCTTTTGTTTGTATATCTGAAATATTATCTGCAGCAAGAAAATTGTCAGTTACGGGTGATTTTTGTTGTTAGATATGTAAAAGTGATGTCCTGATTGGGCCAACATCAAACCTGATGTAACTGCAGTGAATCCAGTGGAATTACACCAAGTGTGAGTGTGGCCAGATATACTTTCACAAAGTATGTAAAGGGAAAAATTCTAGAACAGTTTTAAGATTTCAGAAATTAAAGATAAATCACTAGTTAATGTGAACATGTTTTGTATAGCTTTTTTTAACAAAAGACTTTCCTGTATTCTGTTGTCTACACAGCTTGCTAGTGACGTTGAGCTTTGTAGGAAGGCAATTTATTAGTGACTTAGTCTATTATCTTCTGTTTTTCCTCAGATAATTTAATTCATGTGTGATATACTCCTGCAGCCAATGAGCTCAAAATTTTAGAGGGTTTTTTGTACTGCTACACATTTTCATACAAAATTGTAAGGCTTTAACACTCTGTATGGCTCTAGTAGCTTAACTTATGACTAATGAAGTTTTTAACAAATGAAATGGAAAAGGGCCAACTTATAATTGTTAGTGGAGTAGCATAATCAACCATACATGGTTTGTTATAGCTCAGCATTAGAACAATGTTTCAAAGGGAAAACATGCAGAGATGATTAGTAAATAACACAGTACCATAGTGATGTGAGGCTGCGCAACTATAGCAGTGATCTAGATGGGATATTCATGTGAGTACATAAATATATACTTATATTTTTCTTATCCTGATGAGTACTGGTAATGTCTAATTTTAGTAGCCATTTATGCTGAGATGCTATAAAGAAATAATGGAACTTTTGGTTGAATAAATGACTGTTGTAGAGGTGTAATGAGCACCATCTGGTAGTTTTTGCTTCAGATTGCTTTGAGCTTACATAATGCAAATTTGCAATACTGAGAAAAGGTGAAGCAAGCCTACTATAAAGACATATTTTCATGAACATTTTGAGTCAAATGTGTATCAAAGGTATATTTCATAGCTTTCTTCAGGTTTCATAATACAGTAGCTACAATTGGCCAAATTTTACAAATTGTGCGTTGACTTTGTATAGTTCAAAGGAAGAAATGGAGTTAGAAATGGCAATGATAAGTGGTGGAGAGAAGAACCACTACTAAACATAGAGATGCAGCAAAGTAGTCTGTACTACTTGTAAATGGAAAAAGTCATAGGCCTGCCAGGTCTGTCCAATTCTTTTCTAAAATTAGGTCTGGGGCATGGTGTTCAAAACTGGTGTTTTTGATCAATTACCTCAAAACTGGCAAAACAGCTGATTCATAATATTATACTATTGTAAATCTATGCAGTTGAAAATCTTCACATTCCTTTTTTTTTCTTTTGAGGTAGGGTTAGATCTTATCAGTATCCTTTACTCTTTCAGCCAAATATTAATGTTTGGTGGCATAATGCTGTGTTAGACCTCACTGGATAAAGATGAATTACTCATTAGACTGAAAGTTAGTGGTTGGCTAGTGATCATGACTAAGGATATGATTTTGTCATGGAGGTCACGGATTCTGTGACTTCTTTGGCTTCAGCCCTTAGGGCATGAAACAGTGGGGCTGGAGTGGCTGTCAGCCCTGTGCCCCCAGTGGCTGGAGTGGCACTCAGCCCCTTTGCCCCTGCCCACACACAGACAGGTTGTGGGCTTTCATGAATTTTTGTTCATTGCTCGCGACCTTTCTGTGACTTTGATGGAAAAATTCCTGTGACAAAATCTTAACCTTAATCATGTCCTGATGACATTCAGTATGAGCAAATACACCATCAATATATAACTGTTGCACACAGCCCTAAAAGAGCTCCACTTGCTGCACGCTCATCTGGCTGCTGTCTTTGGGTTCCAGTGGCTAGAGCCATGTTCCCTTAAGCTTCCATTGGACTAAGTAGGTTGTAGTTCTTTCTCTCACCCGCCCCCCGGCACTGTTGGCCTCTCTGGTTCATTACCTGGGCACAGGCTGTGTCTGTTACCCCTTTCACGGAAACAGGTGTCCTAGGCCCCAGGACCAGTGCTGACATGAAAATGCCCATTTCCCCATTAGCTTAAGCACACTTTTCCCCAGAGTTCAGTCTTGTGGATACACTGAGTATACAGTTTAATTTGTGAGACAAATGGAAAGTGAAGCAAACAGATGCAAAAGAAAGGCTTAGAAAAGGTTTCTAAACAAAATTACTCTGCACAGAAGATACAGACAAAAATAATAACCCTACATGCTTTTTCCCTGCTTCTGTTTCTTCACAACTCTGGAGCATTCTCTAGGCTTACATCAGAGTCCTCTGAGGAATCAAGATCTTTCCCTGCCTGTACATGACTTCTCTAAATCATGGAGTAAGACTTTCTCCCAGGTCATCTAGCTTCCATTTTCCTTGCCTAGTCTGTAGGTAAACAAGACCTCAGTCTCTGCTATGAAAGCATGCCATCTCTCCTAGGAAGCTTCCTCTGTGTCTCTGGGAGTCCCTCTGAATTCCTCAACTTCTTAGCCTTCATGTTTTTTAAAAGGTCTGTACTAACACCTGGTTTCTTTGTGCTGCTGTGAGTGGATTTTTCACTATCTAAACGCCACCCCTCTGCAGAGAATTTTGGACAGAACTGAAATCCATCAGCCATCGTATTATTCTGTCTGGGCCAGGTCTATTCACTAGTTAGTGACCCTTAACTGTCTTTCTCAAAGACAGATTGTAGGTGTCACTCCTCTGCTATTTAGCACAAGTGTGACACTGGGCTAGAAAGGGTTAAGCAACTTGCAGACTAAATGACCCAAGTTCTACCTTTTAAAGACATTAGAAAAGTATATAAATGGTAATTAAGGCTATTCCTACAAAATAGCTAACAAAGCCATGTTAGATAGACTAGAGCTTTGAAATGTAAACTTGTATTGTTAAAGAACTGGAAGAAGATAGTGATTGTAGTGGTCTGTGTTTACTTATATCTTGTTAGAGGTTAACAATGTAACCAGATGATTCCTGTCACTATATTCTATTGATTGAGATCAAAAGGGTATATTAACATTAAGATGCTACTTGAGTGTAATAATATCATTGTCTATATTTCTCTTTGAAGTTGGTAGTAAACTGTCTATGAATTGATTAATGGATAATTACCTTATGCTAATAAATGCAACTAATTACCTGAAGAAGTGAGGTTTTTACCCACGAAAGCTTATGCTCAAATAAAACTGTTAGTCTTTAAGGTGCCACCGGACTCCTTGTTGTTTTTGTGGATACAGACTAACACAGCTACCCCCTGATACTTGACACTAATTACCTGTGTGCACATAGGAAATTGGAGGTTTTACTTCAAAGCCGCAATGCTTCACCCAAGAATACCTGCCGTCAGGAGGCTGTCAATAGGACGATCCTCTTTGGAACCCCCTTTCAGGTAGTTGAAAGCAGCTATCAAATCCCCCCTCATTCTTCTCTTCTGCAGACTAAATAATCCCAGTTCCCTCAGCCTCTCCTCATAAATCATGTGCTCCAGCCCCCTAATCATTTTTGTTGCCCTCTGCTGGACATTTTCCAATTTTTCTACATCCTTCTTGTAGTGTGGGGCCCAAAACTGGACACGGTACTCCAGATGAGGTCTCATCAAGGCCAAATAGAATGGAATGATCAAGTCCCTCGATCAGCTGGCAATGCTCCTACTTATATAGCTCAAAATTCCATTAGCCTTCTTGGCAACAAGGGCACACTGACTCATATCCAGCTTCTCGTCCACTGTAACCCCTAGGTCCTTTTCTAAGAACTGCTGCCTAGCCGCTTGGTTCCTAATCTGTAGCAGTCCATGGGATTCTTCCATCCTAAGTGCAGGACTTCGCACTTGTCCTTGTTGAACCTCATCAGATTTCTTTTGGGCCAATTCTCTAATTTGTGTAGGTCCCTCTGTATCCTCTCCCTACCCTCCAGCGTATCTATCACTCCTCCCAGTTTAGTGTCATCTGCAAACTTGCTGAGGGTGCAATCCACACCATCCTCCAGATCATTTATGAAGATATTGGACAAAAGTGGCCCCAGGACCAACCCTTGGAGCACTCCGCTTGATACCAGCTGCCAAATAGACATGGAGCCATTGATCACTACACATTGAGCCCCATCTAGCCAGCTTTCTATCCACCTTATCGTCCATTCATCCAGCCCTTACTTCTTTAACTTGCTGTCAAGAATACTGTGGGAGACCGTGTCAAAAGCTTTGCTAAAGTCAAGGAATAACACGTCCACCGCTTTCCCCTCATCCACAGAGCCAGTTATCTCATCATAGAAGGCAATTAGATTAGTCAGGCATGACTTGCCCTTGATGAATCCATGCTGACTGTTCCTGATCACTTTCCTCTAAGTGCTTCAGAATTGATTCCTTGAGGACCTGCTCCATGACTTTTCCAGGGACTGAGGTGTGGCTGACTGGCCTGTAGTTCCCCGGATCCTCCTCCTTCCTTTTTTTAAAGATGGGCACTACATTAGCCTTTTTCCAGTCTTCTGGGACCTCCCCCGATCGCAGTGAGTTTTCAAAGTTTAATGGCTCTGCAATCACATCCGCCAACTCCTTTAGCACCCTTGGATGCAGCGCATCTGGCCCCAGGGACTTGTGCTCGTCCAGCTTTTCCAAATAGTCCTGAACCATTTCTTTCTCCACAGAGGGCCGATCACCTTCTCCCCATACTTGCTGCCCAGTGGAGTAGTCTAGATGCTGACTTTGTTCGTGAAGACGGGCAAAAAAAGCATTGAGTACATTAGCTTTTTCCATATCCTCTGTCACTAAGTTGCCTTCCTCATTCAGTAAGGGGCCCACACTTTCCTTGACCACCACCTTGTTGCTAACATACCTGTAGAAACCCTTATTGTTACTCTTAACATCCCTTGCTAGCTGCAACTCCAAGTGTTGTTTGGCCTTCCTGATTTCACTTCTGCATGCCTGAGCAATATTTTATACTCCTCCCCAGTCGTTTTTCCAATCTTCCACTTCTTATAAGCTTCTTTTTTTGAGTTTAAGATCAGCAAGGATTTCACTGTTAAGCCAAGCTGGTCGCCTGCCATATTTACTGTTCTTTCTACACATCGGGATGGGTTGTTCCTTCAACCTTAAGGATTCTTTAAAATACAGCCAGCTCTCTTCTGGACTCCTTTCCCCCTCATGTTGTTCTCCCAGAGAATCCTGCCCATCATTTCCCTGAGGGAGTCAGTCTGCTTTTCTGAAATCCAGGGTCCGCATTCTGCTGCTCTCCTTTCTTCCTTGTGTCAGGATCCTGAACTCGACCATCTCATCATGGTCACTGTTGCCCAGGTTCCCAGCCACTTTAGCTTCCCCTACTAATTCTTCCCTGTTCGTGAGCAGCAGGTCAAGAGCAGCTCTGCCCCTAGTTGGTTCCTCCAGCACTTGCACCAGGAAATTGTCCCCTACACTTTCCAAAAACTTCCTGGATTGTCTGTGCACTGCTGTATTGGTCTCCCAGCAGATATCAGGGTGATTGAAGTCCCCCATGAGAACCAGGGCCTGCGATCTAGTAACTTCTGTTAGTTGCCTGAAGAAAGCCTTGTCCACCTCATCCGCCTGGTCTGATGGTCTATAGCAGTTATTGCTTTAAGGCAGTAAGAAGTAATAGAAGCAAAACAGCAATTGTAGAAGCTGTTTTGTTGCTAGCTTGGTGAATCTAATGATTAAAATAACCACCAGTTCTGAGGATTGGCTCTCCCATTCTTTGCAGTTTGTGCTAATTGAGCAATCTGTGTGTCCCATTCCCCCCCTACCCTCCCCCAGGTACCAACAGTCACAACAAGGACTATGAGACAGTACATAGTGAAACAGACACAAGATATAAGAATAAAACGTTTATAAAATCAAACTGGAATTCATAAGTTTTAACCGATTCCACAAATCATCCTAATCATAAATGGAAAATAGGGAAAATAGATAACTTCTAATTTATGCTGATTGCTATGAAGTGTAGAAAATAAATATGGAAAGCTAAAGATATCAGGGAAAATTCATGGCTAAGGTCAAAAAGGGTTTTGTTTTGGCAGGAACAAAAGAAATCCTGGCTTTGACCCATTACTAGATGGAGATGGTAACATTGTTAATGACACAGAACAGGTAGAAGTGGTCAATACATTTCTGTTCTGTATTTTGAAAGAAGGAGGACGATATGCTCGTATCACATGAGGATGATTAAATATGTTCCAGTCCATTAGTAACTAAGAAGGATGTTAAACAGCATCTGCTAGGGATAACATTTTTAAATTAGCATGCTCTGGAAACTTGCACCCAAGAGTCCTAAAAGAACTGGCTGACAAGATCTCCGGCCCACTGACATGGTTCCAAAATTCATTTAAAACTATCGTGGAAGATAGGAAGAGTGCTCATGGTGTGACACTATTCAAAATGATCAAGTGTGATGACCTGGGAACTATAGGCCTAGTAGCCTGACATCAGTCCTGGGCAAAATAATGAAAATGCTGAAGTGGCCTTCAGTTGATAAAGAATTAAAGAATAGGAATACAGTTATTGCCAGTCAACATGGGTATAGGGAAAATAGGTCTTATGAAACAAACCTGATTTTATTCTTGGATCAGATTACAAGTCTGGTTGACAAAGGTTATTACATCTACATCATATAGTTAAATGTTTATAAGGTGTTTGCCTTAGTCCCACATGATCTGATTTAAAAATTAGCACTAGACAATGTCAAGAGAGCGTACATGAACTAGATTCAGAATTGGCTAATGGACAGTTCTCAAAGTAGTTGTCAAGGGAGATTTTTCTGGTGAAGTTCTGCAAGGATTGATACTAAATTTGATGCTAGTCAACATTTTCATCAGTAGTTTAGAAGTAAATAAAATTCACTACTGATTAAAATTTGCAGATGACACAAAGACTGGAGGAATGAGGAAAAAATGGTAAAGACAGGGCAGTTATACAGAGCGATCTGAAAGGCTTAGTAAACTGGGCCTGTTTGAGGGGGAAAAACTGCATTTTAATACAGCCAAATGCCAATTTATACATCTAGGAATAAGTAATGGAAGGTATACTTACAGAATAATGGACTGTGTCCTGGAAAGCAGTGATTGTGAAAAGACTTTAGGGGTTATGTAGACAAGCAACTGAACAAGAGTTCCCTATGTGATGGTGTGACGAAAAGGGCTATTGCAATCCTTGGATGTATAAACAGGAGAGTGGAAGTAAGGAGGTGATTTAATTTCTGTATATAGCATTTGAGAGACGAGTACTGGAATACTGCCTCCAGTTCTGGGATACAGATTTTTAAAAAGGATGTTTGGAAAATTTGGAGAGTGCAGAAAAGACCCAAAAAATTATTTGAGGGCTAGAGAAAATGCCTTATGTGGGGGACTTTGAGCTCAGTCTGTTTTTCTTATAGAAAAGGACACACACAGGAGACTTGATTTACAATGTATAAGTACATTAATGGGGAGAAAATACCAGGTACTAAAAGGCATTCTAATTTGGTGGAGAGAGACAAATTCCAATTAGAAATAGGGCAGAATGTTTTAACAGGGAGGGTAACAAACTACCAATGTATATTCCATCTCTTGAAATGAAGACTGAATGCCATTCTGGCAGATATTCTTTACATTATTGGGCTCAATACACAGGTGATTGGGTGAAATTTAATGGCCTGTGATTATACAGGAAGTCAGATGTAATGGTCCTGTCTGGCTCTAAAGTCTATGACTGTTCTGTGCACCTGCATGATATAAAAACTGTGAGGGTTACACTCCACTTAAGCTGCTTGCTTTCATCTCTATCAGGGAGGATTAGTCACTTGGGAATTTACTGTTTAAATAGAAGGCGCTTTTACAGTCTGTGGAAGAAGCTACATTTGTAGCTTTTATCTTAGAAGAGACATATATTTCTCTCTCTTTTTCAAGAGCAAATGATATTCAGTAAGAGAACCAAAAAAAATAAATATAAAAAGTGGCACCATGGCTAACCAGCAGAGTAAAAGGGGTGGTTAGATATTAAAAGGAGTCCTTTAAAAACTGGAAGTCAAATCCATAGTGAGGAAAGTGGAGCATAAACTCTGGCAAGTCAAGTGTAAAAATATAATAAGGCAGACTAAGAGAGAATTTGAACAACAAGTCAATGACACACAAACTAACAGAAAATTTAAGTACATCAGAACCAGGAAATCTGCTAAATAATCCGTGGGGATTGTGAAGGGTTGAGTCACAGAAAACCCCTTGAGACTGCCACCTGATGTGCTCAGACTACCTCTGAGCCTGTTTTCCCTGCTAGCTTGGGACTTCAGTACCCTATCTTGTTGAGCCAGACACGCTAGCCTGCTGCAAATGCAGACCCAGATCTGAACCATGTCCCCCAAAAGCTGAAGACTTAACTGAAAATGGCTGAGAAAGTGCTCCTGTCTCTAGCACCAAGATACTCAGTTCCCAATGGGGTCCAAACCCCAAATAAATCAGTTTTACTCTGTATAAAGCTTATAAAGGGTAAACTCATAAATTGTCCGCCCTCTATAACACTGATAGAGAGAGATGCATGGCTCCTTTGCTCCCCCAGGAATTAATTACATACTCTGGTTTAATTTATAAGCAAAAGTGATTTTATTAAATATAAAAAGTAGGAGTTAAGTGGTTCCAAGTAACAACAGACAGAACAAAGTGTTTGAACAAAGTTCAAAGTTACCAAGCAAAATAAAACAAGAACACGCAAGTCTAAGCCTAATACAGTAAGAAACTGAATGCAGGTAAATCTCATCCTCAGAAATGTTCCACTAAGCTTCTGTCACAGACTAGACTCCTTCCTAGTCTGGGTCCAGCAATCCCTCACACCCCCGTAGTTACTGACCTTTGTTCCAGTTTCTTTCAGGCATCTCTTTGGGGTGGAGAGGCCATCTCTTAAGCTAGCTGAAGACAAAATGGAGAGGCTTCCAGGGCCTCCTGTGTTCGCTCTCTTATGGGCGGAAACCTCTTTGTTCTTCTGTGCAAAGTCACAGCAACAAGATGGCATTTGTAGCCTCAGGCAAGTCACACGTCCATCAATGATTCAGCTTTTTGCAGGCCGACGCCATTGTTTATATGTTAGTTTAAATGGTTCCAGGAAAGCCCAGATGTGGATTACCATCTCCCAAAGTCCGTTATCAGTTAAGTGTATCTTGATTGGGCACTTACTGAGAATAGTCCTTTCTCAAGAAGCTGACCAAATGCTTGAGGCTACTTAGAATCAAACACATTGAGATGCAAGTACATAGCCAATATTCATAACTTCAAATACAAAAATGATACACACATACAGACAGCATAATCATAACCAGCAAACTACAGCCTTTCCATAGACACCCCACTTGATCTCCTCTGTACAAGACCTGGTGCAACCAGACGACCCTGGTTGCAATAATGATCTATACGGTCACAGTTCATGTCACTAACATCACAGGGACCACTGGACGATCAAGGTGCTACAGGAGCACTCAGAGAAAACAATGCCATTGCGGAGAAGTTAAATGAATTCTTTGCACTGGTCTTAATTGCAGAGGGTATGGGGGAGATTTTCACATCCGTGCCATTCTTTTTAGGTAACATCAGAGGAACTGTCCAGGATTGAGGTGTCAATAGAGGTTTTGGAACAAACTGATAAATTAAACAGTAAGAAGTCACCAGGACCAGATGATATTCATCCAAGAGTTCGAAAGGAACTCAGATATGAAATTGCAGGACTACTAACTGTGGTGTACAAACTATTGCTTAAATCAGCCTCTGCACCAGATGACTGGAGGGTAGTTAATGTAACACTTATTTTTGAAAAAGGCTCCAGAGATGATCCTGGCAATTACAGGCCAGTGAGCCTAATTTCAGTACCAGGCAAACTGGTTGAAACTATAGTAAAGAACAAAATTATCAGACACATGGATGAACATGACATATTGGTGAAGAGTCCACATGGCTTTTGTAAAGGTAAATCATGCCTCACCAATCTATTAGAATTCTTTGTGGGGTTTGTCAAACAGGTGGACATGGATGATCTAATGCAGTGGCTCTCAAACTTTCCAGACTGCTGTACCCCTTTCAGGAGTCTGATTTGTCTTGCATACCCCAAAGTTTCACCTCTTTTTTTAAAAACTGCTTGCTTACAAAATCACACACACAAATACAAAAGTGTCACAGCATACTTACTGAAAACTTGCTTATTCTCATGTATTTTATAATTGTATGGTGAAAATCAATTGCAATGTAAATATTGTACTTATATTTCAGTGTATAGTGTAGAGAGCGGTATAAACAAATAATGGTATGAAATTTTAGTTTGTACAGAATTTACTAGTGCTTTTAATTAAGGCTGTCAAGTGATTACAAAAAATAATCACGATTAATTGCATGGTTAAAAATTATTAATGGCATGATCACTCTATTAATTATAGAATGCAATTTATTTAAATATTTATGGATGTTTTCTACATTTTCAAATATATTGATTTCAATTACAACACAGAATACAAAGTGTACAGTGTTCACTTTATGTATGTGCATTGTAAAAAAAAAAAATCGTATTTTTCAATTCACCTAATGCAAGCTCTGCAGTGCAGTCTCTTTTTATGAAAGATAATGAAGTTATGTAGAAAAAACTGCATTCAAAAATAAAGCAATGTAAGATTTTAGAGCCTTCAAGTCCACTGAATCCTACTTTTTGTTCAGCCAATTGCTCAGACAAACACGTTTGTTTACATTTGCAGGAGATAATGCTGCCTGCTTCTTTACAATCTCACCTGAAAGTGAGAACAGGCATTCTCATGGCACTGTTGTAGCCAGCGTTGCCAGGTGTACTAAAGATTCATATGTCCCTTCATGCTTCAACCACTGTTCCAGGGGACGTGTCCATGTTGATGATGGGTTCTGCTTGATAACAGTCCAAAGCAATGCGGACCAACGCATGTTTGTTTTCATTATTTGAGTCAGATGCCACCAGCAGAAGGTTGGTGGTTTTGTGTGTGTGCGTGTGTGTGTGTGTTGGTGGTTCCGATTCTCTTTCCGCATCAGTGTTGCTCTTTTAAGACATCTGAAAGCATGCTCCACACATCATTCCTCTCAGATTTTGGAAGGCACTTCAAGCTTGGGTCGAGTGTTGTAGGTATCTTTAGAAATCTCACATTGGTACCTTATTTGCATTTTCTTGAATCTGCAGTGAAAGTGTTCTTAGAATGAACAAGATGTGCTGGGTCATCATCCAAGCCTGCTAGAACATGAAATATATGGCAGAATGCAGGTAACACAGAGTAGGGCACATACAATTCTCCCTCAAGGAGTTCAGTCACAAATTTAATTAACACATTATTTTTAACAAGCATCATCAGCATAGAACCATGTACTCTGGAATAGTGGCCGAAGGATGAAGGGGCATATGAATGTTTAACATATCTGGCACATAAATACATTGCAATACCGGCTACAAAAGTCCCATGAGAATGCTTGTTCTCACTTTATGTTGACGTTGTAAATAAGCGGGCAGCAATATCTCCTGTAAATGTGAACAAACTTGTTTGTCTTCGCGATTGGTTGAACAAGAAGTAGAACAGAGTGGACATGTAGGCTCTGAAGTTTTACGTTTTTTTGAGTGCAGTTATGTAACAAAAATAATTCTACATCTGAAAGTTGCATTTTCACAACAAAGAGATTGCACTACAGTACTTGTATGAGATGAATTGAAAAATACTGTTTCTTTTATCATTTTTACAGTGCAAATATTTGTAATAATATACACTTTGATTTCAGTTACAACACAGAATACAATAAACATGAAAATTGTAGAAAAACATCCAAAATATTTAATAAATTTCAATTGGTGTTCTATTGTTTAATAGTGCAATTAAAACTGTGATTAATCTCAATTCATTTTTTTAATCGTGGTTAATTCTTTTGAGTTAACTCATGCAATTAACTGCAATTAATCGACAGTCCTACTTTTAATGTAGCCTGTTGTAGAAGTAGGCAAATATATACATAAGTAGATGTAACCCTTGGAACACCTTGCGTGCTTCCAGGCGTATATGTACCCCTGGTTGAGAACTACTGATCTAATGGATATAGTATACTTGAACTTTACAAAAGCCATTGACAATGTCCCTTATCCAAGGTTCTTAAGCAAAGTAAGGAGTCTTGAGATAAAAGGAAATGTCCTGTCATGGATCAGTAACTGGTTAAAAGATAAGAAACAAAGGTTAGGAAGAAATGGTAAGTTTTCACAGTGGAGAGAGGTAAATAGCAGGGTCTTACTTGACTGGGTGGCAAAATGGCAGTTGAAATTCAATGTTGATAAATGCCAAGTAATGCACATTAGAAAAAAAAATTGTAACGATACATACAAAATGATGGGGTTTAAATTAGCTCTTAGCACTCAAGAAAGAGATCTTGGAGTCACTGTAGATAGTACTCTGACAACACCTGCTAAATGGGCAGTGGCAGTCAAAAAAGCTAACAAAATGTTACAAAACATTAGGGAAGGGATAGATAAGACAGAAAATATTATTTCATTATATAAATCCATGGTACTCCCAAACTTTGAATGCTGTGACAGGTTCTGGTCACCTCCTCTCAAAAAAGATGTATTAGAATTAGAAGAGGTGCAGAGAAGGACAATGAAAAAGATTATCGGTATGTATCAGCAGAGAGATTAAAAAGACTGGGACTGTTAATCTTAGAAAAAAGATAACTAAAGGGGGATATGATAGAGATCTATGAAATCATGAGCGCTATGGAGAAAGCAAATATGGAAGTGTTATTTACTTCTTCACATGACAGAAGAACTAAGGTTCAGTTAATGAAATTAATAGGCAGCAGGTTTAAAACAAACCCAGGGAAGTGCTTCTTCGCATGATTCACAGTCAACCTGTGGAAGTCATTGACGGAATGTTGTGAAGGCCAAAAGTTTAACTGAGTTTAAAAAAAAGACTTATCTAAGTTTGTGGAGGATGGATCTATCAACGACTATTAGCCAAGACAACCAGGGTTGCAACCTCATGTTCTGGGTGTCCCTAAACCTCCAACTGCCAGAAACTGGGATTTGGCAACTGGGGATGGATCACTCAAATGTGCCCTTTTCTATTCATTCTCTCTGAAGCATCTGGTACTGGCTACAGTCTGAGACAGCATACTGGGGTAGGTGTACCATTAGTCCAACCCAAGATGTCTGTTCTTACTCATTTCTAAAACTTGCATTAAGCTCATAATTTCCATTTTATACACATTCTGTTTATTCTACAATAAAGCAATCAGTTTGTCCTCCTCTGTTTTAGTCTTTCTTTTTCTTACACCGTTTGCCCCCAACCATATTCCTGCATGCCCCTTGACAAACAGTGACTTGGATCTAAAGCTTTCTCTAACTGCAGGAGTTGCGCAGGTTTAACATAAATCAGTTGTTAAAACTTATTTTAATTAAAGGCTGCAAAACCCCAGGTTCAAAATTTATAAATCTGAGGATTGTAACCTTTAACCTCCCCTGCTAATATTTGCATAGTGAAAATTATCAAGGAAAAGTACTAATTTTCCAGAATTGAAGTATCCTCTGTACTCTTGAATATCAGAACAATAAGTACCTCAGGCCAAGTCTACGCTACAAACTTATAACAGTATAACTATGTTGCTCACCGGTGTGAAAAACCCACACCCCGAGCAACATAATTATACCGACTTAGCCCTGGCTGTAGACAGCAGTAGGTCAATGGGAGAGGTTCTCCTGTTGACATATTTACTGCTTCTCAAGTTGCTGGATTAACTACGCCAACGGAAGCAGCTTTCCCATTGGCGTAGTAGCGTCTTCACTAAAGTGCTACAGCTGTATGGTTGCAGCTGTGCTGCTGCAGCGCTGTATGCGAAGACAAGACTCAGTCATTTCTCTGAGGAGGCATGTTGTTTCTGGAGATAGTAATTAAATAGCGCAGTGAAAAGGGGAGCAACCCTACCAATAAAGTATTTAAAATTACATATGAATTCCATTCCTGGAGCTGCAGCTAGCAAGAGATGTCAAGAGTAACAAGAAGGGTTTCTTCAGGTATGTTGGCAACAAGAAGAAAGCCAAGGAAAGTGTGGGCCCCTTACTGAATGAGGGAGGCAACCTAGTGACAGAGGATGTGGAAAAAGCTAATGTACTCAATGCTTTTTTTGCCTCTGTTTTCACTAACAAGGTCAGCTCCCAGACTGCTGTGCTGGGCATCACAGAATGGGGAAGAGATGGCCAGCCCTCTGTGGAGATAGAGGTGGTTAGGGACTATTTAGAAAAGCTGGACGTGCACAAGTCCGTGGGGCCGGACGAGTTGCATCCGAGAGTGCTGAAGGAATTGGCGGCTGTGATTGCAGAGCCATTGGCCATTATCTTTGAAAACTCGTGGCGAACGGGGGAAGTCCCGGATGACTGGAAAAAGGCTAATGTAGTGCCAATCTTTAAAAAAGGGAAGAAGGAGGATCCTGGGAACTACAGGCCAGTCAGCCTCACCTCAGTCCCTGGAAAAATCATGGAGCAGGTCCTCAAAGAATCAATCCTGAAGCACTTACATGAGAGGAAAGTGATCAGGAACAGTCAGCATGGATTCACCAAGGGAAGGTCATGCCTGACTAATCTAATCGCCTTTTATGATGAGATTACTGGTTCTGTGGATGAAGGGAAAGCAGTGGATGTATTGTTTCTTGACTTTAGCAAAGCTTTTGACACGGTCTCCCACAGTATTCTTGTCAGCAAGTTAAGGAAGTATGGGCTGGATGAATGCACTATAAGGTGGGTAGAAAGCTGGCTAGATTGTCGGGCTCAACGGGTAGTGATCAATGGCTCCATGTCTAGTTGGCAGCCGGTGTCAAGTGGAGTGCCCCAGGGGTCGGTCCTGGGGCCGGTTTTGTTCAATATCTTCATAAATGATCTGGAGGATGGTGTGGATTGCACTCTCAGCAAATTTGCGGATGATACTAAACTGGGAGGAGTGGTAGATACGCTGGAGGGGAGGGATAGGATACAGAAGGACCTAGACAAATTGGAGGATTGGGCCAAAAGAAATCTGATGAGGTTCAATAAGGATAAGTGCAGGGTCCTGCACTTAGGATGGAAGAATCCAATGCACCGCTACAGACTAGGGACCGAATGGCTAGGCAGCAGTTCTGCGGAAAAGGACCTAGGGGTGACAGTGGACGAGAAGCTGGATATGAGTCAGCAGTGTGCCCTTGTTGCCAAGAAGGCCAATGGCATTTTGGGATGTATAAGTAGGGGCATAGCGAGCAGATCGAGGGACGTGATCGTTCCCCTCTATTCGACACTGGTGAGGCCTCATCTGGAGTACTGTGTCCAGTTTTGGGCCCCACACTACAAGAAGGATGTGGATAAATTGGAGAGAGTCCAGCGAAGGGCAACAAAAATGATTAGGGGTCTAGAGCACATGACTTATGAGGAGAGGCTGAGGGAGCTGGGATTGTTTAGTCTGCAGAAGAGAAGAATGAGGGGGGATTTGATAGCTGCTTTCAACTACCTGAAAGGGGGTTCCAAAGAGGATGGCTCTAGACTGTTCTCAATGGTAGAAGATGACAGAACGAGGAGTAATGGTCTCAAGTTGCAATGGGGGAGGTTTAGATTGGATATTAGGAAAAACTTTTTCACTAAGAGGGTGGTGAAACCCTGGAATGCGTTACCTAGGGAGGTGGTAGAATCTCCTTCCTTAGAGGTTTTTAAGGTCAGGCTTGACAAAGCCCTAGCTGGGATGATTTAACTGGGAATTGGTCCTGCTTCGAGCAGGGGGTTGGACTAGATGACCTTCTGGGGTCCCTTCCAACCCTGATATTCTATGATTCTATGATTCATCAAAACTTGGGGCTTGTTCAACAGCATGTCATACAGGACATGCTTTATCTCCTCACATTTAGGAGCATCAAAACAATTCTTGCTCCTGCAGCTTATGTAGATCCAGACACTAGATCCCTGGGAGGTATGACCTGTTTTGAAATTCACTAGGGATGCGGAAGAATGTAGATTATTCTAAGAGGATTTAAAGGTCACTGGTTACTTGGTTGTTATTTGTGATGGTCTGATCTGCCTTTGTCACTGTCAAGATTTGGGTTTCCATTTTTCAGAGTTTAACAGCCAATAGTAGAATTAAACCCACCATCGATAAGTGTATAATGTATTGTGTATGCCTTGTTACTGTTAGTGCAAGTACTACTTAAAGTGAGCAGTTTCTTTGGTTAATGCTGTCTGAAGAGCCACATGCTTCCTCTTGTGAGAGGCAAAGACTTCTGCAAAAGCCCTCAAAACCAGCTTTTAGATTCCCAGCAAATTTGGAATAACCTCTACCAGAAGATAAATTTAACAAGAATGCCTCTACCTCTGACTTGTTCTTGGGTGAAAATACTTCTTCACACATAGTGATATGGTTAAGCAAGAACTTTATTTAGGCCTCATTGTTACAGGACTTTTCAGAAAAAGTGCTGATGATAGGGGAGCACCGTGGGTATGTCACATTCTTTATGTTTCTGTGAGAGAAGACTTGTATTTACAAATCAACATGCATAGGTTTTAATAAAGAAAAAAAAAGTGTGAGCTTAGTAGGTGGTACTTCACAGAGAGCTACATGAAAAGGGCAAGAATACAGTACTTGAGCAACCATTGAATAATTTGCATAACTCCATGTGCCCTGAGAATCTGAAGCTGAGAATATTTTTATTCTCTGAGAAGTGCTGCACCTCTTTTCTTCAATACTTTCTTAATTTTTCATTTCCTTAACTTCTCTTTCTGTTAGCAAGGTGCCCTTCTCTTGGCTGCAGAGTTGTTTCACAGCCACTTCTGTCCCCTCCCGCTGAAAGCTCAGTAGCTCCAGTGTTTCTAATATGTTCCCTCTATGGGGACAGTAGCTTTTCTGGCCTGCTCATGCCTTGCTCCACTGTTCCACATACATTACCCTGTAAGGATCCTGTGTGTATCTGGGCTCCATTCCACATCAGAGGGTTTTCACAATTTGCTTGACTCTCCCCGCCCTCAGCCCTGCTTCTCGACTTCCCCTCCCTACCCACTTCTATTGCAAGAAGATACTTCAGACTCTTGGCTGGGGACTGAATTTGCCTCAAAATGGGGGCGACCAACAGACTGTAAGAAACAACTCAGCAGGCTCCATGCAGCCCAGGTTATTCTTAAAAATCTAAACAGGAAGTTTTCATAGTTTAACAGAGTCTTCTGAATGCAATATTGTCTTCAATCTTTTGGTGTACATCAGTATGGCTGCACAACAGTCACTCAAGTAAAAAACAAAAATTAAACTGGATAGTGCCTGTGTTAGAAGCCAATAGATTTAATAGAAACTGTCCATGTAATTTTCAAACCCCCAAATCTTAATTTACAATTTCTGAGAGATTTGGACTTGTATTTTGAAATGCAGTGGGCTGCCAGGATGTACTATCCATACCTAAGACATTTAAGGCTGTTACCATTGTGAGAAGACCTGGTCAGTGTTGCTAACCTTGCACTGCTTAGATTAACTTCCACAGCTGTCAGTTTAACAGTGTGGTTATAGGTTTTCAAATGCAAATTGTATTAACAGGTACTATGCAAAACTGATCTTTAATCAATACAACATTTGTATCATATTTTCAGCTTCTGCTGGCCAAAAATATGTGGCTTGTTTTACTACTACATGAAAATAAACTGAAAGGAGTGGTAAGAAGGAATTCATTTAGAAGCTTAGTTTTTCAGGTATAGATCATTTTTAAAAGCATGGGGGGAGGCATTGTTTTTGTTTTTTAAATGGAAGAATTGATAACCTGGTTAAAAGTTACCAAGGTATCTCTGATTATTCTTTAAATGGCTGTTTCAGTGACATTTTACATGGTAGCATATTTGATGGTGTCAGTTGTAATAAATAATTCAGTTCTTTAGCTCTTTGATTGTGTAGCAGAATTTGTGGATGACAGAGGTCTGATGACTGACTGACTGACTTGTGAAAATGGATGGCCTATTACTATCCATCTTGTCACTGTTCACCCCACATGGAAAACTGGAATTTGAATTACTTGACCCCCGGAATAGTTATTTTTGTCCTACCACTGTGTGCAGAACAGAGTTGCTCAGAAGGTAACTGCTTGCATTTCTAATACCTGAAATTAAAATGCAAGCAAAGGTTGAAATTTATTTTGGATTCCAAATGGTTAAAATAATCAGTAAAGGAAACAGTGTAACAAATAGTTTTTGGATTCTGTATTTGACTGAATTTAAGTTTCTTGTAACTGGGCTAAAGTGGTACATACATATTTAAACTTTTCTAAAGCCAAAGTATACTTAATTATTTCACAGAACAAAAAACGGTTATGTGACTGATAGAGCTGACAAATGTCTGAAATTAAAAAGATGTTGTCAAATTAAGTTTTATAATAACATTTCTGCTCCTGCTCATTCATCAGCTTAGATGATGGGATAACCAGCTTTGGTCTCTGCTAATTAGGTAGAGCCATCCAGTCTGATTTTTTTAAACTCATTTTTAGTTCACCATTCATCATACCAGTTTCCCAGTCTTTGTTCTTCTGTCTCATGGGGACTGTCATGGACTGAGCCCCATTCTTAAGCCTATTTTCACATACAGTGGAGTCCAGCAGCCAAAGCATGGTTGGTTGTCTTTTTATTATTATTATTATTTTTATTTTTTTTATTTTATAAAGGCTTTAATAAAGAGAATAAATATTATTACTTCCTGGTACTAACTCTTCAAAGCAGGACTTTTATTCTGCATCAGTTGCTTTTTCAGCCATGTCTACGCTGCCACTTACGTCGGCATAACTTATGTCGCTCGGGTGTGTGAAAAAACACCCACCTGAGAGATGTAAATTATGCTGGCAGAAGTGGTAGTGTGGACAGTGCTATATCGGCAGGAGAGCTTCTCCCGTCGACATAGCTACCGCCACTTGTTGGGGATGATCTAATTATGTCAACAGGAGAGCTGTCTGATGAGTCCCTTTTGGCACCCAAAATAAAACTGTTAGTGCTAATGTTCATACAGTTGTGAGTAAAATTAAACTCCCTTTTCTTTTAAAAGGTACCTAGGTCCTTTTTTACTTTTTAATAGGGACTCTCGTTAGGAATTCCAGAAAAATCTTAATGTCCTTTTTTATATGTGGTAATTCTGATTTGGATAGTTTGCCATGTTTGTGCTGATGGTGGGTGGTGGAGTGAGGTTTCTCCTGAAGAAGTGTGTATGTACCGTTGTTTCTTGAAAATTGGACTCCTCTTTCAAAGATTGTAAATTGAGGGGGTTTTTCCCTCTGATTTCGGTTGTGCTGGGTATGTATTAATAATTATCTGTAGTGAGCTAACTCTCAAGTATCCGAATACAGATTGAGGGCATTGCTTTGCAAACACATAAAATGTGGTCTTACTAAATTTATCCAAGTCCCTATCCTAAGGATCAATCCTGAAGAGACTTGCATAGTTTGAAACATTAGACTCTTAAACAGAAATGGCCCGATTCTTCACAGAGCAGAAAAATGCAAAAGCTATTATATGGCAAAATATTGCAGTCCTTACTCAAGCAAAATTCCTATAAAAGTCAATAGAAGTTTTGCCTGAGTAAAGGCTTCAGGATTGGACTCTGGGTTACATTACTAAGTTATTTGCACATCGGGGCCTCAGTCTCTCTGATGGGGGTTTCTAGACATTATTGCAATAAGAACAGTAAGTAGTACTTGTAATGCATTACGTGTGTCATGTAGCAGAGTTTCAAGCACTATAGAAATGCCTGTTTTTTATTTTGTTTTTTAAAAGTGATAATTCCACTCTTTGGTATTGTTTTGGCCTTAGTACTGAAGTACCATGTTACATTTTGGCCAACAGAGTTCAGGTATGTCTGTAGAGAGATAGGTTTCAGAGTAGCAGCTGTGTTAGTCTGTATCCGCAAAAAGAAAAGGAGGACTAGTGGCACCTTAGAGACTAACCAATTTATTTGAGCATAAGCTTTCGTGAGCTACTGCTCGCTTTAGAAAGTCCATGGCTGGCCCTGGTCAGCTGCCTCGTGCTCATGGGACTGAAAAATTGCAGCGCAGATGGGGCTCAGGCTAGAGCCCGAGCTCCGGCACCCTGTGAAGGTGGAGGGTCCAAGAGCTCAGGCTGCAGCCTGAGCCTGAATGTCTTTGCAGCAATTTTTCGCCCTGCAGCGTGAGCCTGGGGAGCCTGAGTCAGCTGACCCAGGCTAGCTGTGGCTGCTCTGCAGGTCTTTTATCCCTATCTAGACATATCCATAGACAACAGCAGCAGTGATTAAAGGTGAGGAGGAGAAACCGTGTGGAATAAAGGTAAGTGAGTTGGGCCTGTTAAATCTAGAGAAAAGATGGCTGACTGACTGGAGATATTTTTTTCTCCAAATGTATAAAGAATTGTTTTTTTATAAGGAACATGGGTCAATTATTTTTCTTAATGAAATAGGACAGAATAAGAAGCAGTGGGCTTAGTCTATGTGAAAAGACAGTTTAGCTATAAACAGCTGGGCAATGGAACAAGTTACCAAAGGGAGGTTACTTAATGGCTGGAGGCAGTAAAGGCTAGAACTGTCACCCATCTGTCAGGAATGTTTTATTGGCTATGAAATAGATCGTACCATGGTGCCAGAGTGTGGACTAGAAGACTCAATGAAGGTTCCCTTTAAACCTAATGAATCTATGATACTAAACAAAAAACAAACCCAAAACTTTTGCTGATGCTTAATTGGCAAAAATAGAAAGGATTTTTTTTTTTGTCTGAAGCAGGAATGGACTTCAAAACAGTCTCTTTGACTAACATTGCTCTACTTTCATGTTTTCAAGGGGAGTTGTTTTATTCTGCATAAATAACTTTTGTATCTGGAAATGCTTCCTAAACAGTGTTTGCGTTAAAAGAAAAGGAGTACTTGTGGCACCTTAGAGGCTAACAAATTTATTAGAGCATAAGCTTTTGTGAGCTACAGCTCATTTCATCGGATGCATACAGTGGAAAATATAGCGGGGAGATTTTATATACACAGAGAACATGAAACAATGGGTGTTACCATACAGACGGTAATAAGAGTGATCAGGAAAGGTGAGCTATTACCAGCATATTACCAGTATTTGCGTTAACTTTCTGGTCTGAAAGCTGTTGCTGGCATCCGCATACTTTTCCAAAGAAGCCAAACCTAGCAGTTTATGTTGGTATCTGAAGTTGCTTCCCTGATTAGCTTTGTGGATTACCTGAGATAACTTCAGGTTGGTGGTGAAGCAAATAATGCCTGTCATTGTAAGCCTTACAGCAATGAACCTCAAGGCAGGACTGTGGGCTCAGTCAGCCTTGTCAGCAAGTTGTTGGCAGTTCAGAAAGGGTTGGTGTCATCTTAGGACTTCCATCTGCTTGGCCAAGTCAAGCTTGCCACGTAATCCTTAGGGGCCAAGCTTTTTATTTCCAGTTTATATTTTAAAGAAGAATTCATTGGAGTTGAGCAAGAACATGTCCTCTGAATTTTGTTAACGAGATTAGACAGTTGTGTGGTCAGTCCTGTGGAGGCTGTGGGATGCATTATTCTATTTTCTTATACTTTATTTGGTACTGCTTTAGGAAAGGAACTTCATTGTGGCCAGGATTTCACTTAGTGTTTTTAATAAATGGAAACTGCAAAGGGGAAGAAGGTCACTAGACAGGTGGCTGTAAAATTCATTACTCAGATTTACAGGTAAAATATCTAAATTAAGGTGGCTGCCTTAAATTAACATCATGCCTGAACTTGTATGCTTGAATGTTTGCTCACAAAATAGATGGAAAATGTGGTCCAGCACTGAGGGTACTGGATTGGCAACAAGGAGAACTAAATTCTGTTCCTAGCTCTGTTGCTGACATCCTGTGACCTTGGGCAAATCACTTCACCTTTCTGTGCCTGAGTAATAGAGACAGAATTATGCATATCCTCCTTTGTAAAGTGCTTTGAGATCTAAAGATGTAACGGCGTAAGTTGTAACATCTATTAATTGTCCTTTTATTATATTTCTTACATGAGAGAACAAATGTACCCCAACACAGTACTTCAGTCTCCAAAGATAGAACAAACCACAGACGTGCCTCAAAAACTTTCCTTAAAGTTCTTATCTACACTGAGAACTGAGCCACCAGTGTAGCTGCACTGGTGGAAACCCCTAGTGTTGATGCAGTTTAACCCAATTTGAAACTGGTGTAAACTGCACCAGTACATACTGTACTGCAGTGGTCTAAACCATGTCTCCAATGATGGCTGAAATCCCAGTGTCGACAAGGCCTAAGTAGGCTACTACAGTGGTCGTAGAATTACCTTGATTCTAGTGGGAATGATTCAATACAGTACTAATCTACATCGGTCTATAGTGAGTTAGTCATAACCTATGCCATTCCCATAACACTTTTTTTTTTTGTGTCTAGGAACTAAAATATAAAATGGGTTGGGGGCGCAAGTATATCCTTTATCATTGTTATGAGCAAAGAACAAAATGCGTTTGTCACTTATTTGGGAGTGATTTGGTTGCACTGAGAGATTTCAGATATCTTATTTTCTTTGAGTGTAAAATATTGATGAATTTATGTGAATCAGAATTAAATTAATTGAATCTTCTATAGAGTTTACTTCCATGCATTCATCATAGTGGTCTGATGAGTGTATGAAATTGAAATATGGTCTGTAGAAACATTTATGTATCCTGATGGATTGTGTAAACACTATATATGTTGTAAGGGAGATTTCCAAAGTCCTAAAATCAGTTGATTTGTATAAAAACATTTTATTAAAGTGTAACATACAATATCTAATCTGTATACTTTTAAAAATAACAAGCCCATCTTTGATCCAACTTTATGTATATATGTACAAAATACAATAATTTTTTTCCACAGGTACAGATTATAGTTGTAAATTATCGTTCTGTGCCAAGTCTACTTTTTTCTTTTGGTTTGCCAATAAGCATGCTTCATTCTGGAATTTTAATTGAATAAAATTAGAGAAACAATCTGAAGTATAAAATGCAGAATATTAAAATAATCATAATTAGAATCAAATTAAAAGGGAAAGAATACAGATGTCTTTGAAATATAAACAGGTATTTTCTATCTGATAAATGCCTTAACACTTGATTTTAGTATGTGCTTAGCAATTGGTAAATAATGCAAGAGCAAGGCAGTCTTTTCAGTCCCTTCCTCCCCCACCTCATATCCCCTAGCTCTGATTATTCACCATGCCAAGCTTTCTGTGTTGCCCTGGTGTGAAACTGCCAGTTGATTATGGTGTTGATGATGTATCTAATTTAATGATGTCAGACTAGCAAACCAAGGGGAGTTAATTTTATTCTTTGCTATATGTTCTGTCCTTCAGTGTGATACATACAGTATGTAAATCTTAAGAATAGACCCGAGAAAATGCATACATAATGTATTATAAAACATGATGAATCAAATTAATTTCTAGTATAAACTTCACAGAAAGCAATGGAATTGTACCAGGCATAAATATGGCTTGCTGTATTTAAATAAAAGTATACTGGTATGGAAATTAAAGGTGATGACAATAACTTGATGATTTAAGTGGTTTTTCATAATTAAGTTTTTGACATAGATGGTTAGTGCTAAATAAATATGCCGTGAATACTTATGAAAACTATAAATCAGTGTTTGAACAACCTATTACCTGGTTTATTGTTGCATTCATGGTGAAGTCCAATGTGTGCAAAATTTGAGGACATTTTAGTGTAATATCAGGGTTCTGAAAATAGCTCAATAGAAATGGCCTAAATACTAAATAAGATTAGGATTTTGAATGTCAGTCATACATACTGTATGCTATTAGACTGTTTTCTGTAAGAATAACAGAATTTTACACTATGGTTTAAATTGGCTTAGCTTCTGAATACCATTTTAAATCTTCATAGTAGTGAGCTTGTACTCTGTAATACATACTCACTTCTGTAGTACTAAGCCCACTGTCATTAAAGATACAGCTTCCTGTATATATTCCTCTTTGGGAAGCCACCTTCTCTTGTTTCTCCTCTTATCTTCATGAAGATCTGGCTAAAGCTTAAGTGGTTGGTTTTTTTCCACACATCCCATCCCCACCCTCTGCAAAGGGATGACCTCTTCAGTAGATTAGTGCAAAAGACTGAGGCCCTAATTCTTCTTTCAGTTTCACTGGTGAAGCAAAGGTAAATTGAGATAGGGGAAAAGTCATGCAGCATTCGTCTCCCTTTCTCTGACTGCTGAAACTCCTTCCTGGGCTCTAGGAGAGGAATAATGTGTCTGAGCATCACAATTTCACTGCATCACCTTGTAGAAATCAGGAGACATTGGAGGAGGGAGTTGAGATACAAAGCTGCTTCTCTCTGTCTGCAGCTGAAGGTGAATGGAGCTTCAAAATCGTAAGAGTTCTTTTAGTCACTCTGCTGTGAAAAGACAGCTTTCTAGCACTGAGCCATCATCTCTGGACCTTAGTGTTAGGAGCCCACAAATCTCATCTTTGTGTCTGGCTGGTGGCTGTCCTTGGAACTCCCATTCCCTGGACTAAAGTTTTACTTCCTGCTCTGCTTTTGGGGGTGGGAGTGGATGGGAGGAAACAAGTAAAAGGAAAGAAAGCAATCATTTATCGTTATGCAACAATCTCCATTTCTCCTTTCCAGTCTGTTTCTTTCACAGTGCAGTTAGTTTAGAAGATTGTTGATGCCTCCTTAACTTTGTTTTGCTGCTCACTAAATCTTTTTTTTCCTATGAAATGACAGTGATAACTTTTTTCCAATAAGTGTTTGATCTCTTTAATGAATACACAGGTCACATTTTTTTCTTTGCTATTGGAATAAACTTATGCTGTAGCTGTTCTGTGACAATTTGTAATTAGAATAAAGTGATGGCGAATCTCTGTTCTTGAACAAGGGTTAATCAAGCAACAAAGGACTATTGTGATTTGTTTTAGTCTTAGGCTGAAATTTTTTTTTCAAAGCAGTTAACATTAATGCTTTTGTTTTAAGCTATTGCTTTTGAAGATTTGGAGGCAAAGAAATAATATACTGGGGTTAATTGACAGTTTATGATTTGTGATTTTAAGAAAAAGCAAAAAAAGGTTTGGCCAGTGCCAGCGTTTTGCCCGCAGATCGTTTTAACATGCATCAGTCTACAATGAATAACTTGTCCTACTCCAGAACGGAGAAATTCTGCCTTGTTTACATTTATGGACTCTGTGGTTAGGACTCCAAGATCATTCTTGGACCTTGCACTTACCAAGGCAGCGTGTTATGTAAAGTAGAATGCTAAGTAATGTGATATTTCAAATAGTTCCTATGTCTGATTCCACCATACATTGCAGCAGTGCTCAGGTGAATATCCTCTGATACCCTGTGGTTGGCAGATTCTTATGGAAGAGAGGTACACCAGTTTTCATGGATGTAGTAACTCCAATGGAAGCTTGATCTGGGAGTGCCTGGCTTAAATGTGTGGTATGCGATTCCCACTGAACTTCCTATGAGCTATTTCTCAATCCCCTGGTGTGGGAGGCTCATTTTAGGGTTGGTTTTTTTTGTTTTGTTTTTTTTTCTCCTTTTATACTTGCAGAACCGGCTCATTGTTCCTCAGTTAGACTGGCCCAGTTTGTAGCATTTCTGGCTTTCTGCTGCAGATCGTGGAAGACTATAGATGTTTCCTTCTGGGATGTAGGAAGCTGGTAGCGAGGGGTGGTGTTGTCAGGGGAGTTTGTGGATACTGAGTATCTGGGGGACGGAGCGGCTTGGGGATAGGGAGTTCCAGTGAGAGGCAGTGGGGATTGTGCAGGAGGCAGGGAATAGTGTGCGTCTGGGCAAGGCAGGGAGTGGGTGTTGGGTGCTTGTGGGAGATGGGGAGGCAGGGGCACCCAGGTTCACTCTTTCCTCCCCCCCCGCCCCCATGCGCATACACCTGTCAGTAGTGGTTACGAGGTGCCCAGCTTCAGGGGAGCAACAAGAATTTTCTTAGAGGGGACCGGACAGGCCTGCATATGCAGATGGAGTTCCCCCTTTGCATTGCCTCAACTTCTTCCTCCTTCCCCTCCCCTTCCACCGGAGAAACCAGTCTCAGCAGAGACGTCTCCTCACTTCCGGACTGGCAGTGATCTTTCCTCCCTTCCCACTGGACAGACCCGGACCAGCTGGGATTTCTCTCCCCTTCCTTCTCTTCCCCTCCCTCTCTATGACTGGCTAGGGGCGGGGGATGGGATTGGGTTCATTGCCACCACCCCTGTTGCACCCCGGCCTGGTCATCCTTGCCTCTTTCCTGTTGAGCCCATCAAGACTGTTAGCAGCCGGAGGTCCCGTCCTCCATGCTGCTGTTTCCCAAGCATTAATGGTAACAGGCTAAATGTGGGTCACACATGCCTCTGCCTATAGATACATGAGTGACCACAATCTCACCTCTCACTCCCACAAAATCTGGTGCTCCTGAAGTGCACATGCACCTCCAACTCCAAGCAAAGCTGCCTAACCAGAACTGAAGGCCTCTGCCTGTCCTGAGTGTGGGCAAAAACAAAAAAAGTCACCAGAATGTTGACAGAGTTCATTAGATCTCAGGATACTGACTTGTCACAACAAAGATTGAAAACTCTTCAGTAGACCTTAAGTCACTCGATTTAGAGACACTGTTGCTAAAATGGCATACTGCATGTGCCCTGTCTGTTCTGTGCAGTTGTGCCCTATCCTTATGCAGTGGAACGGTACTGGTTTTGGGTACTGTGATACTCTCAGTACCACTGAGCATAAGAACAGCCATACTAGCTCAGACCAAAAGTCCATCTAGCCCAGTCTCCTATCTTCCAACAGTGGCCAATGCCAGGTGCCCCAGAGGGAATGAACGGAACAGGTAATCACCAAGTGATCCATTCCCTGAGCAGTGAAAAGGATTTGCTCCATCACATGAGTAGTGATATTCATCTCTTTATTCAGAGTGCTGAAGCTTTAGGACTAAATGCAGCCCTGACATAAACAGGCACAACTCCACTGACTCCTTTAATAGAATGTAAGCAGATATAAATACAGTTGAATTTGGCTCAAAAAGTCTTCAGCATTAAGCTAGATCAGTGAAACGAGAAACTGTTGTATATTACAGTTATGTCAAACGTATCATCCTTCAATTTGCATTGGATGTGTGGATGAATATTAGAAGAATTAAACTTTTTTGTTAACAGCCAAGCATTTGTCTGATACATCAAGGCTTTCAAAGTGCCACTTGATGTTACATATGTAAGTAGCACGCTTCATTTAAAACAAAATATTTTATCTTCTCATTAGAAATAAGTCCATATTGATTCAGAATGGTGTTTATGTCTGAAGTGTTTCATTTGTACTGGGGGACTCCAGTGGGCATATTACAATTTTTAAAACCAATTTTAAATTGATCCAAATGTTTAATTTGAAAAACTGAAGGAATTTTTTGTTGTACTAAATGGCTGTATTTTAATAGAAAACTAATATACAAATGTTTGAGAGATAGAAACAGTCCTTTTTATGTTTATCTATTTTAAGCAGCTTCAGTACTCTGAAAACAAAGGCACTGGTGTACATGCCACTGATAATAGACAGTGTGACCATATCATGTATGCTTC
Source organism: Chelonia mydas (assembly GCF_015237465.2). Classification (NCBI taxonomy): domain Eukaryota; kingdom Metazoa; phylum Chordata; order Testudines; family Cheloniidae; genus Chelonia; species Chelonia mydas. Next base: position 193,646,337 of record NC_057850.1, on the reverse strand, counting down.
CTTAATAATATCTGACATTATCAGATTGATTAACTCAGCATGGGGCCTTAATCAGATTTAACTACAGTTGGCAGCTGTACACCAGTAGAATAGTAATACATCAGGGAATAAATGAGACTTCTTTTATAAGCTGCATTAAACATGAAACTCAAAAATGTACCATAAAAATTATCATTATTTCTAGTATCAATACAATGAAATGTGAAACCATTATGATGTTCACGCTGTAACATTCTCAAATCTGTGCCAGCTCATGTTTTCCAAGATTTTCTGTTGCCAGCAGCTTGAAATGGTGATCTTCAGTTTTTAATCTGATAATTGATGGGGTTGGATTTCAGGTAGTCATGATTTCCTGTAGAATTCAAAGACCAAAGCATTTTAAAGCTTCTGCATTTCATTCACTGTGTAAACCATCCAGGAATGAATGACTTAGACACGATAGCAGAAAATGAAGTTACAATGTTGCTTATTTATCTACAAAATTAAGCATGTCTGTATGAAAACCTACTGCGAGGAAAGCAAATGTCAGTTTCATCTGGCTGGCTGTGTTTTTTAGCAGTATGGTTTCAGACCAAATGCCACATTGTGACACATTGTTTCAGACTCCTCTAATACAGAAAGTTGATATTAATAAATTAAATGCAAACTGTAACAATGTTAATGCAACATTCATTCATAGATTACAAAGGTCCCCCTTCTGGGTTTGTAATCATCTAGTCTGATCTCCTGCATTAACACTATAGGACTTCCTGAATTAGTTCCTTTTTGAACTAGAGCATATCTTTTAGAAAAACATCAAATCTTGATTTGAAAATTTCCATGGATGGTGAGTTGTCCAATGGTTAATTTCCCTCACTGTTAAAATATTTGCGTCTTGTTTCTAGTTCTGAGTTTGTCTAGCTTCAACTTCCAGCCACTAGATCTTGTTATACCTTTAGCAGCCAGAGTGAAGAGCCCTCTATTATCAAATTTCTGTTTCCCATGTGTGTATTTACAGTCAGTGGTCAAGTCACCCCTGAACTTTCTCTTTGGTAAGCTAAATAGATTTGGCTCCTTGAGTCTATCACAATAAGGCATATTTTCTAATCCTTTAATTCTTGTGGCTCTTCTCTGAATCCTCTCTAATTTTTCCAACATCCTTCTTGGAATATGGACACCAGAACTGGACATTGTATTTCAGCTGCAGTTGTTCTAGTGCCAAATACAGAGATAATATAACCTCTGTACTCCTACTTGAGATTTCTTGACTATATACCCTAATATCACTTAAGCCCTTTTGGGTATCATGTCGCATGAGTGATTCGTGTTCATCTCCTTATTCACCATGACTCTCAAGTCTCTTTCAGTGGGTTTGCTTCCCAGGATAGTCTCCCATCGTGTAAGTATGGCCTGAATTCTTTATTCCTAGATGTACGACTGTACATTTGGCCATTATGAAACACACGTTGTTTGCTAGTGCCCCTTTTACCAAGTATTATAGATTACGCTGTAGCAGTGACTTGTCCTCTTTATTACTTACCACTCCCACATTTGTGTTATGTGCAAACTTTGTCTGTTTTGTTTGAGTTTTGTTTTCTTCCAGGTCACTGATAAAAATTTTAAATAGAGTAGGCCAAGAGCTGATCCCTGCTGGACTGGCTGGGTCAGAAGTGAAATGCTCTGTACTAAAGAAAAGGGAAAATGGGACAATGTGTGGGGCTGGCCTGAGGTGGTTGCCTGAGCCCTGTCCCCCTGCACATGGGGCTGGACCATACCCTCTTCCCTGCTCCCCAAGGCTCTGACCTGAATCGCTGGCCTGAGCCCTGCCTCCCACACAGGCAGGCTCTCATCTGAGCCCAGCCTGCTCCCTGCATGGGGCTGGTGTCGCAACTCATCTGAGCCCTGCCTGCCCCCCTGTGGCTGGCTGCTGCTCACCCGAAGCCTACCTCTCCACTGTGCGGCTGGCGTCAGTGCTTGCTGGAGTCCTGTTCCCCAAACCTCTGCAGAGCTGGTGTTACCTCTCACCCCCGCACAGCCCTCTGCATCCCGCTAGGGATGTGCGCCCCACATTTTTGGCAAAAGTGGGCATTTGTCCCATTTGCTTTTGCTAACTGATCATTAGTCAAATCTTAGTTAGATCATTAGCCCCACTTTTGCCAAAAAATGTCATGACCGCCAGAACAGGGCTTAAAAAAGGGACTGTCCTGGCCAAAATGGGATGTATGGTGTCAAGCTTCCTTCCCCCCTCCGAATTCTAGGGCACAGATGTGGGGACCTGCTTGAAAGAACCCCTAAGCTTATTCTTACCAGCTTAGGTTAAAAACTTTCCCAAAGTACAAACTTTGCCTTGTCCTTGAACCGTATGCTGCCACCACCAAGCATTTTAAAAACAAACATGGAAAGAGCCCACTTGGAGATGACTTCCCCCAAAATATCCCCCCAAACCCTACACCCCCTTTCCTGGGGAAGGCTTGATAAGAATCCTCACCAATTTGTACAGGTGAACCCAGACCCAAACCCTTGGATCTTAAGAACAATGAAAAATCAATCAGGTTCTTAAAAGAAGAATTTTAATTAAAGAAAAGGTAAAAGAATCACCTCTGTAAAATCAGGATGGTAAATACCTTACAGGGTAATCAGATTCAAAACATAGAGAATCCCTCTGGGCAAAACCTTAAGTTACAAAAAGACACAAAAACAGGAATATACATTCCGTCCAGAACAGCTTATTTAACCAGCCATTAAACAAAAGGAAATCTAACGCGTTTCTAGCTAGATTACTTACTAACTTAACAGGAGTTGGAAGGCTGCATTCCTGATCTATTCCCGGCAAAAGCATCACACAGACAGACAAACCCTTTGTGTCCCGTCCCCGTCCCCCCCCCCCCCCCCCCAGCTTCGAAAGTATCTTGTCCCCTCATTGGCCATTTTGGGTCAGGTGCCAGCGAGATTATCTTAGCTTCTTAACCCTTTACAGGTGAAAGGGTTTTGCCTCTGGCCAGGAGGGATTTTATAGCACTGTATACAGAAAGGTGGTTACCCTTCCCTTATTTTTATGACACGCCCCCCAAATCACAGAGAGGGTGAAACACTGGCTATGATTTCTTCTGGAGCTCTAGGAGAAAACAGAGTTAATAAGACACATGTATCTCTAAATATACTACTAACTGTATAAAGACTAACAATATTTTCCACATCTCAAGGACGATTTTAACCAGTTGATTCTGGGAAACTTTCACTGGAGAGTGCATCAGCCACTTAGTTAGAAGCTCCTGAGATGTGTTGGATGTTGAAATCAAAATCTTGGAGAGCTAAACTCCACCGAATAAGTTTTTTGTTATTTCCCCTGGTGGTATGAAGCCACTGTGGCGCAGCATGGTCGGTTTGCAGGTGGAAACGCCGTCCCCAAACATATGGGCGTAGCTTTTCCAGAGCGTAGACAATGGCGTAACATTCCTTTTCACTGATTGACTAGTGGCTTTCTCTCTGACAGTTTCTTGCTGAGAAACACGACAGGATGGAACTCTTGATTCGGTCCTTCCTGCATTAAAACTGCTCCCACACCACACTCGGAGGCATCTGTGGTTACTAGGAACGGTTTGTCAAAGTCTGGGGCTCTTAGCACAGGGTCAGACATGAGTGTCGCTTTAAGCTGGTTAAAGGCCTTCTGACACTCTTCAGTCCACTGAACTGCATTTGGCTGTTTCTTTTTGGTTAGGTCTGTCAGTGGGGCGGCGATTTGGCTGTATTGTGGTACAAATCGCCTGTAATATCCGGCCAAGCCTAAGAAGGATTGGACCTGTTTCTTTGACTTTGGGACAGGCCACTTTTGGATAGCATCCGCTTTGACCTGTAGGGGGTTGATAGTTCCTTGACCCACCTGGTGTCCAAGGTAAGTCACTCTGTTTAGGCCTATTTGACACTTCTTAGCCTTAACAGTTAGTCCTGCCTCCCTTATGCGCTCAGGCTTTTTGTAGATGTTCCAGGTGTTCTGCCCAGGAATCTGAAATATGGCCACATCATCAAGGTAGGCGACTGCATAATCTCCCAGTCCCGCTAGGAGACCATCTACAAGTTTTTGGAAGGTGGCGGGTGCATTCCGCAGCCTGAAAGGGGGCACACTAAATTAATACAGCCAGACGTGTGATGAAGGCTGACCTTTCCTTGGCGGATTCATCTAGCGGTACCTGCCAGTACTCCTTGGTTAAGTCCAAGGTAGAGATGAACTGGGCCCGTCCCACTTTCTCCAATAGTTCATCTGTGTGTGGCATTGGATAGTTGTCTGGGCGAGTTACAGCATTTAGCTTACGGTAGTCCACGCAAAAACGTATCTTCCCATCTGGTTTGGGAACTAGAACGACTGGAGATGCCCAGGCACTGCAGAGGGGTGGATTACGCCTACCTGCTGACATGTCCCAACGCCATGGTAAGGAACATTGCAGCAAACACCCTCCATGACGCAACAAAGAAGCGGATCAGCAGAGCCCCCTCCAACCAAGACACCACCAGCTTCCTGAGCGGTTCCCTGGATGGCGAATTCGGACGGGACGGGCGCGACATCGTTTCACTGTGGTCCCGCGCTCGCAATGCCACACGTCGCCTGGGGAAGCGCATCGGCTGCCGCTGGGAGTGGTGCAAGGAGTGCCAGGAGCTGGGAGTCCTGGTGCCGCAGATCAGGTCTGAGGACAACACCATCGTCACCCTGAGCACCAGGGGCATGCTGGAGGGGACCCTGAAGGCAGCCATCCACTCACTGTACATGGAAACCCTGAAGCGTAAACCGGACCAGGGTAAAGTCTTCGAACTGACCAGCAAGTGGGACGCCAGCAATCACTTCCTCGCTGGGGGGGCAGCTTCACCCGTTTCACCGACTGGCGGTTCATCCACCACGCCCGGCTCAACTGCGTCCCGCTCAACGGAGCCGTCCTCCGCGGGAACCGAGACAGGCGTTGCAGGAAGTGCGGCTACTCCAACGAGACCCTGCCCCACGTCCTGTGCAGCTGCAGGCCCCGGTCCAGAGCCTGGCAGCTGCGCCACAATGCCATCCAGAACCGCCTAGTGAAAGCCATCGCACCGCGCCTGGGGGAGGTCGCCGTGAACTGCACCATCCCCGGTACTGACAGCCAGTTGCGATCTGACGTGGTAGTCACCAACGAGGCCCAGAAAAAGATCATCCTTGTCGACATCACGGTCTCCTTTGAGAACAGGACCCCGGCCTTCCGCGAAGCCCGAGCTCGTAAGCTGGAAAAATACGCCCCTCTGGCCGACACCCTGAGAGCGAAGGGCTATGAGGTGCAGATGGATGCCCTGATCGTCGGAGCCCTGGGCGCTTGGGACCCCTGCAATGAGCGTGTGCTGCGGACCTGTGGGATCGGTCGACGCTACGCACGGCTCATGCGGCGCCTCATGGTCTCGGACACCATCCGATGGTCCAGGGACATCTACATCGAACACATCACCGGCCACCGACAGTACCAGGAGGTGTGAGCCGGTACGACGTCGTGCATCAACTATGGGAAAGGGACTGAGAGACTTTTTTCCATTGGACCATATGAACTGGAACCATAAACTCACTGAACATTAAATCTCACCAAATGAGGGTAGTTCCATCCCCATCATTGTATCCGCTCATTATACTCCACACCTGAACATAGCCATTATATGGACAACATACCCCCATATCTCAATGTCTGTACTTTGACCGGTTAAACTTTTACCCCTAATCGGGGAGATTGCAGATTATGTATTCCTTACGCCACCCATTCCTAAACCGAATTTCGCACCCCTTGATAATCTGTACCTTGTTCCCTGATAACCAGAAACTTCTATGCTTTAACTCTGTACCATTTTCTTTTTACTTCAACATTATCTTAATAAAATTATTATATCCTGGATCTCCCGTTCTATAGCAGTTTTAGCTTGAGGAGACACCCGGTAAGGTTGGGCTCTAATTGGGTGAGCATTACCTGTGTCAATGGAGTGGTATGCCCATTCAGTCAGTCCTGGGGTGGCTGAGAACATCGGCGCATAGCTAGTGCACAGCTCCTTGATCTGCTGTCGCTGCATATGCCCAAGGGTCATGGAGAGGTTCACCTCTTCCACGCCACCAGCACTTTTCCCTTCATAGTAGACACCTTCAGGCCACTCAGCATCATCTCCTCCCTGGGCTGTAAACTGACAAACCTTTAATTCTCTGGAATAAAAGGGCTTTAGAGAAATAGTATGGTACACCTTAGGCTTTTGGTTGGAGGTGGGGAATACTATGAGATAATTAACAGCTCCCAGGCGCTCCTGGACTGTGAATGGCCCTTCCCACGATGCTTCCATTTTATGATCCTGGAGAGCCTTTAAGACCATGATCTCCTCCCCTACTTTGAAGGAACGCTCTCTGGCATGTTTATCATACCAGACTTTTTGCTCTTTTTGAGCCTCCTGTAAATTTTCTTTAGCAAGGGCTAAAGAGGTTCGGAGGGTGGTTTTTAGTTTGGTTACAAAGTCCAGAGTGTTAGTTTCTAGAGAAGGTGTAAATCCCTCCCATTGCTGCTTCACCAACTGTAATGGCCCCTTAACCTCACGGCCATACACAAGTTCAAATGTGAAAACCCTAAACTGGGATGGGGTACAGCTCTGTAGGCAAAGAGCAACTGCTGCAACACTAGGTCCCAATCATTGGAGTACTCATTTACGAATTTACGTATCATGGCCCCCAAAGTCCCATTAAACTTCTGCACCAGGGCATTTGTTTGATGGTGGTAAGAGGTGACAACCAAGTCCTGGCCACCGGCCCCGCTCAGCCCAGTGCTAGTCCCAGGTCCCAGCCACCGGTCCGGGGGGGCTCGGCTGCCAGTCTGGAGTCCCGGCCGCCAGGCCAGGACTCTGCTCCTGGCCTCGGCCCAGGGCTCTGCAGCCTCCCCCTGAGCTTCCCAAAGGCTTTCCATAGTTCCTGCCAGGAAATTAGTTCCTGCATCTGTAAGGCTGTTGGAGGGCCAAGCTACCGTGGCAAAAATATTGGTTAGTGTCTGACACACACTTTTAGCCCTAGTGTTGCTTAGAGCTACTGCTTCTGGCCATCGGGTGGTAAAATCCATGAAAGTCAGCATGTACTGCTTTCCTCTGGGTGTCTTTTTCCGAAAGGACCCAGAATATCCACAGCTACTCGCTGAAATGGAACCTCAATGATGGGGAGTGACTGGAGAGGGACTTTAACCTGGTCTTGGTGTTTTCCCACTCTTTGGCATACCTCACAAGACCGGACATAGGTAGAAACATCCTTGCCAATTCCCTCCCAGTGGAACGACTTTCCCAAATGGGCTTTGGTTCTGTTCGCCCCAGCATGGCCACTAGGATGATTGTGGACTAAGTTTAATAGCTTTACCCGGTACTTAGTTGGAACTACCAACTGTCTCTGAGGATGCCAGTCTTCCTGGTGCCCACCAGAAAGAGTTTCCTTGTGTAAAAGTCCTCTTTCTACAACAAACCTGGATCGATTAGAAGAGCTGAGAGGTGGTGGGTTGCTCCGTGCCACTGTCCAAGATCTCTGGAGGCTTTCATCTTCTTCTTGTTCTGTCTGGAACTGTTCCCTTGATGCTGGAGACATCAGTTCCTCATTGGATTGTGGACCTGGGCTTGGTCCCTCTGGAAGCGATGCAGGTGATGGGGCTGTTTCCGCTGACTGTGAACCGCTCTCCGCTGGTGCACTATGTTGGGGTTCAGGCTCTGGCTGAGCCTCTTGTGTAGGGTTATCTGCCGCTGCCAGTGCAGGTTCCATGGGGCCCTCTGGTGTTGGGGTTGCAAGTATTGGATTCAGTGCTGGCAGTGGTTCTGATGCTGGTTGTTCCGCCTGTTCCGGTTCTGAGACTCTGTCTGGGTCTCTGTGACTGGATCCACTACTGCTGTTGCAGACGTTGGCATGGGGTCCATCATCTCTGACGGGTTCTGGTAGAAGTTTCTGGAACAGAGCTAGGCGTGAAAGCTTGCTTAGCCTGGCTGCGGGTGACCATTCCCGCCCTCTTGGCTAGCTTCACATGATTGGCCAAGTCTTCCCCCAACAGCATGGGGATGGGATAATCATCATAGACTGCAAAAGTCCACGTTCCTGACCAGCCCTTGTACTGGACTGGCAACTTGGCTGTAGGCAAGTCAAAAGAGTTTGACTTGAGGGGTTGAATCGTCACTTGGACCTCTGGGTCGATTAAATTGGGGTCCACTAAGGAAGCATGAATAGCCGACACTTGTGCTCCAGTATCCCTCCATGCTGTGACCTTCTTCCCGCCCACATTCACAGTTTCCCTCCCCTCTGAGAGTATCTGGGAGGCATCTGGGCCTGAGGACCTCTGGTGAGATTCCGGTGCAATGAACTGTAATCTGTTGGGGTTCTTGGGGCAGTTGGCCGTTACATGCCCCAGCTCATTACATTTAAAACATCATCCAGCTGACGGGTCACTTGGGCAAGGTGGTTGCTGGAGAATGGTGTGGCAGGACGATAAGGTGTCTGGAGTATTCCTTGGGGTGTAGTTGGGGCCTTGGGCTGCCCCCAGTAATAGGGTGTGGTCTGTGGTTGTCCCTTCTGGTATCCACTCCAACTGCGACCAAGGTTGTTCCTCTCTCCTCCCTCCACCTGTTTTGACCCAGCTTGCCCCGCCTCTCTGGTGGCCTGGGACTGCTCGTATTGATCAGCATAAGAAGCGAGACTTTCTGCTGAGTCCATTTTCTTATCCCATAAACACTGTATTATATCCTCGTTGGACATATTCAGGAATTGCTCCTGTATCATCAAATCCCGCATTCCTCCAAAGTTAGTTACAGCCTGTCCGTTGAGCTATTTATCAAACAGATCTGTCATCTGGTTTACATAAGCCACATTACTTACTCCAGGTCCTCTCTTAAGGGCTCTAAATTTTACTCTGTAAGTTTCAGGTGTATCTTGAAATTGTTTTAAAACCAAATCCTTGTATTTATTATAGTCAGAAGCCTCTTCAATAGGCATCTTATTAAATATGTCCAGAGCTCTTCCAGTCAATTTTGCGACCAATGTGGTCATCTTGTGAGCTTCAGGAATTTGATGGAGTGTGCACAGTCTCTCAAAGGTGAGAAAATATTCAGCAATATCACTGGATTCATCATACTATGGACATAGTCGCTCCCATTTGTGGATCGTTGCGGAAGGATTGTTAGGGTTATTCGATATATTCTGCTGAGCCTTTGCCTTCTCCATCTCCAGAGCATGCTTCCTCTCTTTTTTTCGTTCTCCTCCATTTCTTTAGCCTTTGCCACCTCAGTATGCTTCCTCTATTTTCCTTTGCCTCCATTTCTCTCTTGTGGGCAGCCTCCCTTGCTTTTTCTTTGGCTGCCATTTCTTTTTCTTTTGTCTCCATTTCCATCTGCCTGAGTTCTACCTGTCTTTCATGTTCCTTTTGTTTTTCCTCAGCCTCAAATCTGGCTAATTCCAGCTTCTGTTGAACAGTGCAGTCTGTCGTCCTAACCTCTCTGTTTTTAACTAACTTTACACCTGAGAGTTAGAAAGAAAACAAAACAAAAAAAAAACTGGCTTGTAAAATTTTGCTGTGCCTTTGTCTCTGACAGCTGTTCTCAGTCTACAGAAAAATCCTTTTGTTATGCCTGCTGCTCTGTCTCCGAGACAGAGAGACAGAATCTACAGCTGCAATCACCTTTTGCAAAACCTTTTAAAATCCTGCTGTGTTTCTGGTTCAAAATGATCTCTGGTTCAAAATGATCCCACCGCTCTGCCACCATGTCAAGGTTCCTTCCCCACTCCAGATTTGAAAGTATCTTGTCCCCTCATTGGTCATTTTGGGTCAGGTGCCAGCGAGGTTATCTTAGCTTCTTAACCCTTTCACCTGTAAACCCTTTCACCCTTTCGCCTCTGGCCAGGAGGGATTTTATAGCACTGTATACAGAAAGGTGGTTACCCTTCCCTTTATTTTTATGACATATGGTCACTCTATCTATAGCAGGATTTCATTACTATTTTTTCTCCAATACAGGCTTCCTACTTGACCTGGGTGGCAAAGGAGGTCCTTTACCTACCTTCTCTACATCTGCACACTGACTGTGGGAAGGCAGAAGGGCAACCCTGACCCTCCCCACTGACTGTATTCCAGATTGTAGTAAAAATAAGTGTCTGCAGTGGACAGGATTTATGCTGCATTTGTAAGTCTGTGTTGTGGAGATGACTTGGAGGTGGGGGGATAGTCATGCCCCCTCCACCCCCCGGTGTTTTGGCTCACATCACTAGAGGCAGATCAAATGGGAGTGGATTTAGTATAGAACATTTCTTGAGACATGCTTGTTTCATGAATATTTTACTCTGGCTTTTGTACATTGTATTGAATGCAAGTTGAGTCAGAATTTGACTTCTGTAATAGGATTGTTCTCCTTGGACCTTTTTGAGTTGTAACCTTGCCTCAGAGTTCCCTCTTGCAGTGTCCTTGGGGTAATTGAGTAGCACATAAGTAGTGCTCCAGATCAAAATATCCCATTTAAGTATTTGGTTTATTATACTAAAATGTAGTCAACACTTTGTCCATGCATCCAGGCTCCGCAAGTCCTTCCTGGAGCTTCATCAGGCTTTACTGTTTTTCCCTAGCAAGGTCTGCCACTAGTCTTTCTTTTGGGGTCACTGCCCCAGCTCTTTGTGCATAGGGAGTTCTGTTTCTCACTGCAGACCCTTGGCTGCTGCTTTTCCCAGACAGCTGTTTTCTGCCAGTTTTTATGCAGTGACCTCCAACAGCTCTTTAATGTATCCTACAGGCGGTTAAAGATGAGCAGGCAATTAACTGCCACTGGACATATCCTTGATCATCAGGTTTTGTTGATCTGGCATATCATCTAGTTCAAAGTGGATCAAGTATCCATATCAACATTGCTTTGAAAGAGAAACAGGATGAAACAACACAAGACATCTTTATTTGTATATCAAAGGTAAACCACCATAAGAAGAAATTGCTCTGAATAGGAAATTCAGTCCCTACAGAATCACATAGGCAAGCACACTAAGAGGTCTGTGCAATACAGACTAACATTGATCACACAATAACAGAGATGGAAGGGTAATCAATATTAAAAGAAAATCTACAGTTTATAACTAACAGCCAAACTATAATCAACCAAGTAAATATTCTTCTGCATTTAAACAGCTCAGAAATAAGCTTTTAAAGGGAGGAGTAAGAACTGTCCTATGCTGGCATTCCTCCAATCTTTGTACATGTTTCACCTAAGGGGAAACTTCATATTGAGTTGGTGAGTATATCATGTAAAAAGGGGAAATCTTTCTGCAAAGAAGCAAACCCTTTAAGGATATCACTAATTCCAACACTACAATAAATGTCACTGTATGGCAGATCATATATGTTTCACTAGCAATTGCCCCTAGAAAACAATAGCATTTAAAGAAAAATAGAAAAACCTTATTTCTCACATAATTACTTATTTGTCAGTCCTGCACTGAGAGAACTGCCTATCTGCTTGCACATCCTGGAGGTGGTTGAAGCTGTTGCTGATTGGCATTCTTTTAAAGACTATATATCTCTTGGAATCTTGACAGAAAGCTTTACTTCCACTGTGGTCAGATGGTAGATGAAAAACCTGTCAATCTAATGTTGTAGAGGAGAATGGGAATTGCTCATATTTATTTATTTACTTACATATTTTTCAAGAATCCTATTGTTTGTAGCTTTTGCTCGTTGTTTCTTGTCTTAAATTAATTTGCAAACTTCCTGGAGAAGGGGGTTTCCAGTGTTTTTATACAGAATCGAGCAAAATTTGCTACTGATACTGATGAGGGACGCAGGATACTATCATAATACAAATAATAGTTCTGACTGAAACAAACCTCATGCTGATGCGTCCCACCCAATGTTCCTGAGATTGGTGTACTAAAACCAATGCTGCCATTATATATTATTCTTGTTGGAACTTTCATCTGCACTGTAAGTATTCAGAAAAGTTCTGATAGCCATGCAAATTCGGGGTCTGCACACTAGTGAATTTCTGGATGATATCCTAATTAGGTCAAAGTCATTTCATTCAGCACAAGAAGCAACACTGAAAGTAGTCAATAGTTCAGTATGGATTCATAGTAGACAAAAATAATTAATTGATATTTTCAACAGATACTATCAACAGTGGTGATCTCACCAGGGATGGTGCAGAAGATTCATTGGCTAATTTGTTATATAATGAATGGCAAAAAGCTTAGATGAACAATTTCTTCAAGTTGCTTGTAATTGATATCTTGCATGCACAAATTTGCTGGCCTAGTCTTCTCATGACACTATTACAAGTATTCCTGCTCCTGTGAAAACCACCAGCAGTGGAGAGGATGAAGAATAAGTATTACCAGAAATAGTAAGATTATTATTTCAGTAAAGACAGGAGAATAGTAGATTTCCACACTTTGCAAAAACTTCAAAAATTACCATATGTCTAAGAGCTGGAGGACTAAACCAGCTAGCCAAAACTAGTGAATGATGAGGGAACGGGCTACATCAACAAGATCTAGGGACAACGCCTTGGTGGGTAGCCCCTACACCTTACCATCTTGACTCTTCTGGGAAAATTGTCTCTGAGTACAAAATATCTTAGGAATTTGAAGTTCTATTTGTCTCCAGCTGGAAGGAAGAAGCTGTTTCTTCCTTCCATCTTGTGGCTGCTGTGATCGTAGACACTGCACATCAGGGCACTTCTCTCGTTACCTACCTGCCTGCTGCTTTACAAAGGGGATTTAAAAAGTCTTTGATCCTCTACTTTACTTTTCCTTGTGATCTGTGTTTAGATCATCTTCACTTTTGAATAACGGCAGTGACTTATCGCTGTTACCCATCATAAATTTCTCCAGAAGTAGCCTAAAACCAATATCATTGATAGTTTGTGCTTTGTCATATGGTTTTGAATAACAGTAGTAAAAAGATGAAGTTCATGTTAAGTTTCATTCTGCTCCTGTGTGTAGCAGTGTTTTCTGTAGACTCAGGAAGACAGTATATTGCTTTATATTTGGTTCTTCGGTTCATTCTTGGAAGGTTATCTTCTCACCCAAGAGGTGAAAACTTGCTTTAATTTTAATACAATTTTAGGTCAATAATTTACACAGAATTAAGCACCAAATTTATCAGTGAAAGTTTTCCACCCACTGCTGCTAAGTGGGGGAGAAGATTTTTTTTCAAGTCCTATGACAAAGTATTGTGAAATTATATGCAAGCCTATTCAAATTAGAGATGGGTGAAACATATTGACCAAAACTTTTCAGCAAAAAATAAAGATTTTATAACTCTGAAACCTTTCATGAATTCATGTTGTTTTTGCCAAATTATTCATTTTGAAAAGAATGTAAAAACTTTGAAACTAAATATTTTGATTTTTGTTCAAACTGACTTAATTTTCTTAATTTTATTAAATTCAAAGATTTAAAAATGCTCATTTGAAACGAAACATTTTGTTTTCAAGTTGAATGAAACAGTTCATGTCACCCAAAATTGATTTTTTTGTAGCTTTTCAATATTGCTGACAACAATCCATTATTTGCTCAGCTCTAGTTCAGATGGGATGCACACACAGGGAAACATGATCCTGAGCAGAAAGTTATAATTTCCTAGAAGAACCAAGAGCAATTGCTATTAGCAGAACCTTTTAGCCAAGGACAATACTCGTTAATTGTCAAATGACACAACAGTGGTCACTTGTATAAATAATCGGATACAAGGAATAGGTCACTGAATCTGAAAGGGTACAGATTGAGGGCAGTGCAGTACTACTATCAATAAAAGCAGTATGAGGAACTCAACATAATGGCAGATGTGTTGAACAGGCATTTGCATTCAGATTTTCAAATGAATACAAAGCAAGCTAGTTAAACTGAAAGTCTGCGCAGATCAGCAAAACTGCATTGAAAGGAAAGGTTCCTTATGTCTCAGGTTTTTTTATATTGCTTCTAGAATCTGTTTTTAAAAAAAACGACAATTTGGTTCAGGTAGACAACTTCTCTCAAATTATTATTCTGGTCATTATTTTAGCACATTAAATCAGTGAAATAGTGTGACAGATACTACAGCATCAGACATCTTTCTCCAGTTTTGGCTTTCAGTTAAGATTAAAATGCTTTGATTTTTTGGTAGTTAGGGATCTTTTTAAAGGCTGAAGAATGTAATTTTTAAACGGAATCAAGAGTAGTCAAATGCTACTTTGAATTCTACTGAAAAACCATCCATGTGCTGTCGGGCACTCAGTTATCCAGCTACCCCATACATTGACAGATTCTTGAGAGAGAACTGCAGATTAGGAAGTGGCCCTCTTAGATTTATATATTCTGTATTTGCAAGAAGGTCTATATAGGGTAAGAGTTAAAAAGTAAGGAATCTTTGAATGCATTCAGGAAACATTTGCAGTTTTTAAGGTAAATGGTGGTGTGGTAGAAAGACGGCCAGATTCTGATCTTGGTTACTCCAAATTTACACTGGTGTAACTCGATTAACTCAAGTTTATATAGTGTAAACGAGCTCTGGTGTTGGAGAAAACCCAAGGTCCTTACCCTGCATCTCTTATGCTTACATAACTTTTATTTAAATGCCTGGTCATGAGTTTTTTAAAACAAAATCCGCATGGACTTCAACATGTAAATACACCAAATACTAATTGTACTCTCTTCCTGAAAACTCCAGCAAACTCAAGATCAGAATCCTCATAGTTCTGTCTTCGGCTGTGCTTGGTAAACACTGCAGAAGGTTCTAAGAAACTTACTGAATGTATCAGTACTTTCCATATTGACTTGACTGACACTGGTGTGTGTGTGTTTAAAAAAAAAAAAAAAATCAGTATTTTCAGGTAACAATTATTTTACATGAAAGAGTTGTTGAAGTTTGAAGTACAGTCAAATTTCAAAAATACTGTGACTTTATTCAACTTTTAACTCTCTAAAAATGTTGCAAGTGCCTCAAGAAAATAAACCTATGTATACCATTTGATATAGTTTTTAAATCAGTTTCAGTGAGATTAAAATAAACTGCATTGTACTAACGGATATATATTAAGAAAAACTGAAGCATAACTTTAATTTATAGATGAAGATCAAAGAAGCTTAAAACACTTGTGCGGCAAATTTAATTACAAATGCTAGGAAAAATTGAACTGTCTTTAGTTGTTTGGTTTTTTATACTTGGCTAAAATAGTATAAGTAGCATTGTTGCATTATTTGAAACTTTTTATTTGTAATCATATTGCTATGAATTGACCCAAGTGATTAGTCAATATTTGGGGACTTGCAGGTTATTTCCATTAGCAGGGGAAATTGATGATGGATATAGGTATTTCTTTGATGTAATTCTGTTTATTTAACTAGGAATGTACACAAAGTACTGTTTTCCTGAGCACGGTAGGAATCAAACAGGAGGCAGTTTCCTTGCTCACAATTGCAAACCTCTTTCCAGCTAGTTCTCTGCCTGTGAAGCTTTCTTGTTTTTTTTTCTTTTTTCGGGCCTCTATACCAATTCTTTTCTTGCAGTCTCTTTGGCTTTCTGTTGCTTTCTCTGTACCCTAGCTGCATCTGCACACAGACACACACATCTACACCAAAGAGTACCCAGCCCCCTGCATTTGCATTCAGTCCCCAGTGACATCCCTCCACCAACATAGCTCCACTTCTGACCAGGCTTGCATGTGGTCTGTGTTTTGGGTAGTGGCTCTAGTTGTTTCAGCTACCTTACTCCAAAAAGGAGTTTAGCTGCTGCTTACATTGGTTCTAAATAAAGGACCGCTGTTCCACCCACTAGCTTCATCAGGGTTTCACCCGATATCCATCATGACAGTAGGCTTGAGCCCTTAAAATTTAACATTGGCCTTATAGCTGGAGGCAAGCAAAGGTGTCCATTTGCTTAGTGACACAGCCTTACTTCAGCTAGATTAAAATATATCTGTATTCCTCCCATTTACACTAATCTTTCTTATTTGTGTATGCAAGTACACCTACGGACTTGTTTACATAGCACTGCAGCAGTGCAGCTTAGTGAAGTGCTTAGAGAAGTTGCTACCTACGCTGATTGTATTCCACCTCCCTGAGAGGCATTGACATAGCCCTGTCTACACTGGGGGTTAGGGTGGTATAATTATGTTGCTTAGGGGTGTGGCTTTTCCACACCCTGAGTGACATAGTTATGCGAACATAAGTTGGTGGTGTAGACCAAGCCTCAATGTTGAAAGATAGCATGAAAGTCTGGTGAGGTCGATCAGGGGTGCCTGGACAAACATGGCTATCCTCCTCTTAGAGCACCGAATGGGAGTGACTCCAGGTCATTCTCTTCTTTAAGTTTTGTCTCATGGAGATTCAGTCCTGCCTGGAATATCATGTGAGCTGGAGGCTTCTGCCCCAGGCTGCTCTCCCAGCCGGCAGCACTGTGCGGTCGCACCTACCCTAGCCTGCCCCTTGCTCCCATGACCCGTGAAACCTGGACAGTAGTAAGGAGCAGTTCAACTTGTGGAATGACAAATCCAGAACGAAGGAGTGCACTTGATGGGCCACTTTAAGATTATTTCAGAGTCCTAGATAGCATTTAGTCCCTATAAAAGGCTTCATGAAAATTTTCTCCCGCCCCTAACAAAAATGTTAATTTATCAGAGCAGCTGAAAGGGTAAGAAACCCGGGATTATAATTTAGAAAGAGCTTCCGTATTATTTAACTCATAATTGATATAATTCAAAGTAAAATTTCACAGAGCGGTCTGTTCTAAGACTAAAAATGCAGGAGGGGAGTCAGAGAAAGGAACAGTGCACCTGTTTCCACCCGGTTTCGAACCGGGGACCTTTTGCATGTTAGGTGAAAATGATAACCACTACACTATGGAAACCCAACTTGAATGTGTCCCTCGCATGGTCCCTATTATAGTTTATGTAACGTGTGATGGTATATTATTAATAGTTTGGTGTGTCACGGGGCTTCTCTTTTTTTGCCACAGACTTTGCCGAATGCACAGGAATGTTTTCTCTAGCTACAGAAGCTACCTAATGCAATGTCTATATCTGTGGCCTTCCCGCTCACAAAGCGGTCATGCCCCTGCCCAAGGCTGACACAGCGCGGAGTGCATGTGACACAGCAACCTGGCTCGGGCAGGATTGCTAGCGAGGCATGATACTTTTGCTGTTAAACAAACACAGCAATTCTTTCCTGGCCTCTGCCACCTAATGCCTCCACGCATTAAGCTGTGCCCTATAAGTGCGGGAGGACTGCATGAGCTCGGAAAACATGTCATCGCGAGTGTGTTTTTTTTTTCACCTTCTAATCTGCGATAACCTCAGGGACGGAGATGATAGGGGGAGCGTAGAAACATTCTATGCTCTACGATTCTGGGGGGACTGCATGGTCACCTGTGCTGCTGAGTGCTGCTTAGTTTGCCATGCTGACCAAACAGGAAATGAAATTCAAAAGTTCCCAGCGATTTTCCTGTGTACCTGGCTAGTGCATCGGAGTTCAAAGTGCTGTCCAGAGTGGTCACAGTGGAGCACTCTGGGATAGCTCCCGGAGGCAATACCGTCGAATTGCGTCCACACTACCCCAAATTCGACCTGGCAATGACGATTTCAGCGCTAATCCCCTCGTCAGGGAGAAGTACAGGAGTTGATTTTAAGAGCCCTTTAAGTCAACAAAAATGGCATCATCGTGTGGATGGGTGCAGGATTAAATCGATCTAACACTGCTAAATTCGACCTAAACTTGTAGTGTAGACCAGGTAAAGATCCCTATTTCCTCTCTTTATTCTACCTGGGGAAGAATGTAAAGTAATTTTATCCTTAGTAATACCTTAGTTAATTCTTTCTCTGTAAAGCACGATTGTTTGAACTGGCTCAACAGTGTTCACATAATGAAGGTTCATTACTTTGGCTGACATTCCTGGCACACTCATCTCATTAGAATGTAAAAAAAACAAAACAAAAAAACTTCACAGAATAAGAAAGCTGTTTGACATGTTGCTGCTGCCAGCATGTATAATTTTTCAAATACAAAGTATGACTAGAAAGTAGCAAACAAAAGCAATGCAGTAGAATTTAGTTGCTGTAGGTGTCACTTTAAAATGCTATGCTATTACCACTAGATAATAAAATAGTAAAATGTATCTCATGTTTTCCTAGATATTTGTTAAATTTCCAGCACAGATTTCTCTTTAAACATGCTGGGTAATTAAATCATTTAAGTATTTTATAAATATTATTTTCTCTTAAAATCATGTAATTAATACATAACTAGGTAAATTTTTGTTACATTTTTTCAAACTTTCGTTGGAAATCAGTGTTTTGTAAGCATAGTCAAAAACTGTTTAAATTACTAAACTCCACGTGGAGGGAGGAGTACTGGATTACGAAAAGTATAATCCGTTTTGTATTTCACATTTTTGTTAGAATGCAAAAAAGAAAAAATCAAGATTCAAAATTTGATTATGCAATATGGATTAGGCTCTTCTGGTATTTTCCATAAAGTAATGGGAAAGGTTGAAAATAAGATGGAAAAATGTGGTTTATGCAAAAGTGCGGAAACTACTTTTCACAACTTAATTATGTACATATGCTGATGAAGAGTTTACAAAGTCTTCAGTAAATATGTACTGTATTTACACCATACAATGTATGAGCTGCTGCGATCAATTGGTCAATAAAGCAATATGTGTAAACTTTCATAATATGCATTTACATGATAGGTTCATTCTCTTTTTCTCCTTTAAAGAAATAAAAACTGACAAAACTAGGAAATCAGTGGAAGTCAAGTGAGTTAAAGTGATGTTTCAGCATTAATGTCTAATTATTCAATACATCTGCAAGAATGTTCTTAGTGCACCATATCCATTAATGAAAATTGGGAGTTGCATATGCGTAACAAATAAGGACTGTCCCCATGACCTATAATACCGCTCATTAGTCCAAGGAATACTTCCCATTCTATACCAGCCTCTGAAATTTTGTGGACCTATTTCAAAACATTGGTGTTATTTTTTAAAAAAAATACAGATAACTTTATTTTTTTTAAATGAGTGATAATTTAGAGAACGTGAAATAAATACAAGGTCATCATTTAGAAAGGAGGAAAAATATTGCTTGTGCAACTGAGTACAAAGCTAGGAATCAAAATACTTTCAGTGTGAAGATGACTCTTGAAGATGTTTGGGGTTTTTTTCATATTATAATCCCCAAAATAGGTAGATCTGACAGTCCCATCTGCTTCTGCAAGTGGAAGAAACCCAGAAATGTCCCAGGGATGTAGAAAGTAGGAAGTGCCAGTTCGGTATGTGGTTTCCCCTCACTTCGTTTCACTCTTTAGTCACAACATGGGGAACAGGCTCTCCCTTTTGCAAGAAGAGCTGGTACGGGTGGTCCTTCTCTCTGATGTAATTTCTGTCCAACCCTAAGGAAAATTGCATGTGTAAGATAATATTGAGCCCATTAGTGTTGTTTGCATGATTTATTCAAATGCTTTGTGAATCCTGTCCTCCTGTAGAAGGTTGTTTTGGGGGCATGGTTAAGCTGCAAGATAAAGGTAGCACAGTTCATAGAACTATCTTACTGTGAAGTCCAGGGGGTGGAGAAGCTATGCAGAGCAACAGTCTCTGAGAATGGATCCGGTGTTCACTGATCTCCCAAGACCCATGTTTGTTCTTTTTACCGCCTCCCACGTATCTGTGAATCTGGTTGTTTATCTTGACTATTTAAATGGCCCTTTTCTAAAGCTGATGGAATTCGTTTGTATTTGTTTTTGTTTAGATCCTCCCTTCTTTATGTAGCCAAACAGGCCTTTCCTAACTTTGCTTTTATTTCACATACAAAATGTTTTGGATCAGATAATGCACAGCTGATTTGACTAAGCTGATTTGACATGTGAGTCACTACTACTTCACTTTCTAGTTGACATTATTTGCTACCTCAGGCCACTGGCTTTTTCCTTGCCTGGTCCATTATGGTTCTTTTATGCCAATAGAATGTGTCAGATAATGCACCATTCTTTCCCTTCTGTATTGGGCCTCTGTCCTGTTTCTGTCCTTGTGAACTTGTGGTAACAATAACAAACAGAAGTGACTTTACATGAGGCACTGCACATTGGCACAGTTCCTGCACAGAGGGCTAGGTATAGGAATGTTTGATGATGGGTAGTGGTCTTGGCCACAATAGGACACCCATGTAACTGCCCCTTTTATATCCATTCTCCTACTACCCAACACAGAATAAACTGATTCTTTTCCTCTTCCAAATGTCAATCCCTTTCAAACTTTCCTTTACAAATTTTGTTTTGAACATTCCTTGGTTTTATGGAGATCAAATAGTCCTAGCCTATTTTTAAATTTTGGAATTTCATGTTTCAATTAAATTAGGGCCCGATTCTCTCCCCTGAGCTATCTAGACCAGAGGTTCTCAAACTCTGGTCCATGAGCTCCATTCAGGTGGTCCGCAGATGGTTCCCTCTAAGGTGTGCATCTGGGTGGCCGCACATGAGAATGAAGGGCCACCCACCTAATTAGAGGAGCTGCACAGGCGTGGTTCCACTAATTAGGTGCCTGGACCCTGAAGAAGATGCACATGTAAGGTGAGGTGGTAGCCTTGGGGGGAATAGAGGGTAGGTGGGAGGGGGCAGTGGGGAGAGAAGAGGAGGTGGGGGGGATTTTGGATGTGCAGGGCTGCAGTGGCCAGAGAAAGAGGTGACTTTCCCCAGCTCCAGGGCTGCGGCTGCCAGGGAGAAATGGCCCTCCTTCCCAGTCTCAGCTCTGTGGCTGCTGTTGGCAGGAGAGAGGGCTCATCCATCACATTAGAAAGGTAAGGCTACTGATATTAAAATAGGAGTTGTGTGCTTTTATTTGTAGAACAAAAAAAGTTTAACTTTTTTTTATATAGCACTTTTATCCAGAGGGCTTTACAAGAGTTAGCTAACGGTACAAACAACATTTGGAAAGATCATTAAGTGGTCCACTGAGAGCCTCAGCAATTTGTAAGTGGTCCACGGAAAAAAAAGTTTGAAAACCACTGATCTATATCCTATAAATCTAGTCAGCTGAAAATTCCCCCTGCAGGGGTAGGGAAGCTCTGTTGGTGTAAAGCTGACATAGTTGGCTCCTGTGCCACCAAATCTCTCAGCCTCCCAGTGTAGTGGGTGGGCTGGGGATGTGACCAGAGTACTGCTGTGCTCATGCAGTTTTCAACAGGCAGGTCTTTTGGGACTGTTGCTAGCTTGTGTAGATGGGAGCCGCCTACAGACCACCTCTACCTTACTTACAGACTGGAGCTGTTCAGAGTAGAGAACTGGGGAATCGTAGTGGCCCCCTGGAATTCCGCTGTCACATTTCCTGAACTGAACAGATCTCTCTGGAGTAGAGAAGCTGGCCCATCATATTCATAGATGTTGTTCTTTGCTGATAGTATTGTCAAAGGAGTATTAAATTACACTTAGACCCAGAGCAGCAGAAATGTCCGTGCTCTCTCACTGGTTTGTCTTGTTGGTAATTATAAGGTGGAAACTTGGGGGAAATTATACATCTCTTTTATAAACTGAGGACTTGCTGATTTATTGGATGTCAAATACAGCTTGTCTGTGTTACCAAAGCTGCTTTTCATGTTCATCTCCA
Source organism: Chelonia mydas (assembly GCF_015237465.2). Lineage (NCBI taxonomy): Eukaryota > Metazoa > Chordata > Testudines > Cheloniidae > Chelonia > Chelonia mydas. The sequence continues at coordinate 193,624,759 of NC_057850.1, read as the reverse complement.
TTTTATTCCATTCCTTTTTTCCCTCAGGTTTATTTTGTTTGGTTCTATATCACCATTGTATGCTGTTCTGTAGTTTTACAGAAAAGTATTTTTATTTCTATATTTTGTGTGGGAAATAACATTTGTTCTACATCACTTTTGTTTATCACTTATTCAGCACTCACATTTCCGTGGTCATCAATAATGGTGATCTTTGCAGAATATTCACCACTCTGACAAATATAAATAGGCCAGCATGAACTGGTTTAATTCAAGAGATGTATTCTCACAGGACCAGTAGCCAGCCACTTGTTCTCTGCTTCTTGTTTCTGAATAAGATATTATGATGATAAAGGTGCGGTTAGAGGCAATTAAAAACAGGCTGAATGCACCCTCAAAGTAGATATACCTGGTAGTTCTGGTGAGGGGACTTTTAAGTGCTTTCTAAGAATCACCTGATTTAGTGTATAAACCCCAGTGACCTAAGGGTGTGGATTTATAGAGTACATTAGTTTCAAAGAAAGACGGCTACATGGAAGTAATTGATTTCCCTATTCCTTTTTGTCATTGTTTAAATGTGTGTAACTTATGAATAGTTCTCAGTGGAGACAGCTGCTTATAATAATTTAAAGTGCACTCTTCAAAACTTTCATTTAAAATATTTAGTATTAATCGACTCTAATTTCTGGTAAGGAAGTAAGTATACTTGCCTGGTAAACTAATGAAGAGATCATTTTAAAGCAGATATCTTCTGGCAGGGGCAGGATAATAAATTTGCTTTAATTTCCTGTACTTCTCAGAAAACCCTTGGCAATCACTAATAAATACACAGCAAGATGCATAAAAATCAATTATTTGTTTTAAAAAGGATTTTTTAAACTTGATTTTGTTTAAATGAGAATTTTTCTTTTTAAAAATAAAACAGTTTAAAAGGAAATCTGAATTTAATAAAAAATATGTTGATTTAAATTTATTATCTCTTAACATTTAAATATAAAACAAATATGCTGATTCCTGGAGCCTCTATTAAAAAAATTGAGTTATAGGCTGCCTTTCTATATAAAGAGATGTTTTCCCCCTGATTCCAACTTTTGAGGTCAAGCTTTATAAATAGGGCACAATAGTTTATGTACTGTATTAAGACCTTGGCTGTTGGGGATCTAGGGACTTTGCTACTGGGTGCAAGAGACTGGCAAAGTCACTGGAGGCATTGGGACCTGTCCTCTGACTCCTGGAGACCCCATCAGGATTATCCACTGAGCCCAACTGGGTGGTCTCAGAGGCCTATTTTATAGCTTCTCCCTACCTGAGTTTTGAATGACTCTGTTCTCAAATTATAAATATAAAAATTATAAAACCCCACCCAGACACACACCATCGAAACTTACTCTCCAGTACATGGAAAAACACTGAAGTTTATGTACCCAAAACATTTACAGTTGTTGAATAAAAATAGATGTTATAAGCTGTTTTGTGTTTAATTAAATTTCAGTTGCCATGCTAATGCAGCTTGACACAAATCAAGAGCAAAAACTTAATTATCTAGTAAGCAAGCAATATATCATTCATCGTTTTCTAGCATACTAAAAATATACAGTTACATGGATTCTGAAAATATTAAATTGTATAATTGCTTAAATAAATGTGTATACTTATAGTGCATGCTCCTAGCTAGCAAAAAGATGTTCCAAATCTAGTGTAAAGGCTCTAGTTAGTTGTAAATCGACACGTTTTAAAGGTTATATCAACCAATGAGAATACACCTTTCTTCAGAAAACAATTGAAGTTGATTAAATGGAAAAGTTGATTATAATAGATTATTTAAATCCAGGCTTTCCACTTGGTGATTTAAATTGCCTTGATTTTAAATCAGTTCACCCTGACAGAGTTTTTCAGAAGCAAAGAGCATATAGATGGTCATTCCAACTTTTGAACTGAAATGTTAACAGCATTAAACTGTAATTTCTTATAAATCTGTAATTTGAGACCTGATGCGACATCTACTAAAATAACTTACGTAATTCTTAATGGCATATTTTAAATGCATATACAAAAGTGTGGTCCAGATTCTCTGCCCCATCCGTTTCCCTTTGGGTTGCTGTGGCAGCACAAAGGGGACTGTCTCCCTGTTGATGATCACCCACTGGCCGTGGAACTGGCATAGTCAGCTCCTACATCACCGTCCCTTGACAACCTCTAGCACAAAAGATGTGGTGGGGAGGAGATAGGGCCTGAGTTTATTGCACTATGCTACTTTCTGGCAAGACCCCTTGAGGACCATTGCCATCTGGTGCAGGTTAGATAGTCCACTCTGTCCCCACCTTTGTGCTGGGTTGAGTAGAAACTTGGCACAGCAGAGAATCTAGCCTTAAATTTATTACATCTTTTGTATTTCTATTTTATTTACAACTTTGCTGTGATGAACAGTTTTATAATTTACAGACAGTGACAAAAAAGTTCAGATCAGCCAATTGGTAAAAATATGAAGGACATACTGTATGCCTCAGACCAATGGAATTTAGCTTGTCTTGCCTGAACCACATAACTTGTGAAACAGTTGCAGCCTGTGGCTGCCTCAGACATCTGGGCAATCTCCAAGAACTTATAGTTGAGCTCTTATTAGAAATGGGCTCTTATTTTAAAAGATGCATACAAAATGCCTCCTCTGATTTGTTGACCTTTAACAGTTTCATACCATTGGTGCTTCCAGAGTAAGTGAAAACCTAATATTTGTATCAGTAGAGAAATTATATGTGTGTGTATGTTGTGTATATAATATAAAAATAAAAACTGGCGTATTTTTCAGTATTTTTCCAAGGATAAAAAATATCTTGGGGTTAAAAGGACATCTATATCCATCAGAGAGGAGAAAAGTGTTCTGGTTCAGATTAGACACCAGAAGGACAATGATCAGAATCGGGGAAAAAGAGGTGGTTGAATTGTGTAGTTCTAATCATTTCATTTCCACTGAAAATGTTGCTGTCACACAGAGGAATTGATTTATGGTCAGACACATTTTTCTCCACTACTTCTAGTTGGCTGCCCTGTTGCACCATTCCTTCCTCTGAAACAAGCACATATGCAGATGTGGATTACTACTCAGGCAAAGCCAATGCGAGCTATCCAAGCTACTATTGCTCTTTGGACAGCCGGCTTCTCAGCCTGGCTCAGCTGGTGAAGTGTATTATCTCAACAGCATGCTCAACTTATATTCTCTTACTGGACCTGACACTGTTTACGTAATCAGTCTGGCTTGCTTTCAAACCATTTTCTATCATTTAATATTCATTGAATTAGAAGGTTAAGAAAATCTTAATTGATTGAATTGACATTTGAAGTGCTGTAGGCAAACGATATTCTCCTTCTCCCTATGCATATGTAGCATTAAGTCACAGGCTTTGTGTGTGTGTGTGTGCGCATGCCCGTGTGTGTTATGGTTGCCACCTCTGAGGTGCAAAAAAAACCAGGACGTCCAGAATGAGCCTGAGCCCATAAAACTGGAGAGTTGTCAGTGTGTAGTGAGCATCCTTATGGATTTTCAGAGACAGTTACCTCCGAAAAGGAATGAGCCTTGGAAAACCCGGATAGTTTACAACCCTAGAGAGTGAGGAAAATGGTACTGAAAACATAAGTTGCAAACAGAGGGGAGGAGCAACAAATGTGCTAATATTTTAGAATATGTTTTCAAGGGAAGTTCAAAAACACAGATGGTTTTGAGGTGGAGCAGGGAGTGCTACCCACAAATGAGTTAGACACTTTGGTGAATCCAGCTTAGAGAGACGTCTTGAGCCTTATCGCTATTTCTCCAAACAAAACAAGAATGAGAGGCTTGAATAGACATCATGAAAACCTCATCTCATGTCTAGCATGTTACTTTGGTTAAGGTAGTATTTAGAATTTTTTTTTTTTTTTTTTTTTTTTGGTTATTGCCTATCATCTAAACCAGGGATTCCCAAACTGTGGCACATGAGCTTGTTGAAAGTGGTATACAAAAAAACTCAAGTCTTTTGGTTTCAAATGAATTGTTGTATGTGCTGCAGGAAGCCAGAAAATGCCCGAGAAGCAAAATGCGCTCTCCTGGCTGCATTCAAGCATCGTGATGAATAACGCTTTCCGACTATGCCAGCTTAGTAGTTTTATTTAGTCGTGTATTGTGCATTGTAGCTGTGCAGATGGACACTGCACTAATCTAGTGCACAGCTAGCTGGCTTTCTGTAAAGCCTAGCCTTCAGTTTGTGTTGAGACACACAACTCAAGGCAAACTCACAAAGTTCCATATTGCATAATGAGAACTCCCCTTGTCCCAAAAGACACAGCAAGCAGGGTTGATTCAGAACGACTGCAAAACCTGCAGCTTCAGGGATCCCTGAGATCAGTGGGCCCCATATAGAAAGTGCTCCCTCTGCACTACAGGGCTGTGAGGCAGGGGGTGCCTTCCCTTCTGTATTCTCAGGGAAGTTGGGGGTGTGAATGGCTGGTTGAGTCCCGTAGATAAAAGCCTGTCTGTAGCACTTAAGAAATGTCTTCACTGCAATCAGAGATGTGATTGCAGCACATGTAGACGTACCCACTCTAGCTTTGATTTAGCTCGCTTGAGTAACAATACCAGTGGAGCTGTGTCAGCAGGGGTGGAAGCACAGCCTTGCTGTTCAAGAACATAACCGGGGTTATCGAGCCAGTGCTGCCACCCATGCTGTTGTGGCTTCACTGTTTGTTAAAAAATCTAGCTTGGATATGTTAACAGGTGCTGCAGTCACACCTCTCAATATAGACAAACCCTAAGAGTCACCAGGCTCTTCAGCAGCAGTGCAACTGACTGGCTGCAATTTGCGCCTCCTCCTAGCACGGGAAGCACTGTACAGTTTGCGCAGCATTCCAGGCACCCAGGAGCCCTGGATCAAAGCTGCTCTCTACCCTCACCCCTTGAGCCCTCCCTGCCAATAATGATACTCTTTTTAGTTTTCTCTGAAAGCTACTCAAAATGTTCTGATTTTTTTTTTACAGTATTTAACTTTTGTAAAAACTTAAAATGAAATTTGGCTCATGTTCAACAATAATTCAGATAAGAATTAGCAGGAGCTTTGTATTTAAATTAGACAAGTTAAAAAGGAAGCCACTGAATGTAGCTTAATCACATACCAAAAAATGTCAAGACATTATTTATGACATTGTTTCTTGTATTTTGAGTAACACGAAAGACAAAATAATAGTGGCTGGTTTATTGGGGGTGAGGGTGAGGGTGGGCGGGAGGTTTGTTTGGCAGCACAGTCTAAAAACCTGATGTTTTAAAAGTATGTTATAATTGAATGTTTTAAACTTCGCTTCTCTAGGCATTTATTTTGCTATAAAGTCCCGAAATACTTAAGCCTATAAGGCCTAAAATAAATGTGCAGAAAAAGGAGAGATTTTCATGTAGTATTTCAAACATCTAAGTTTTAAGAAGACAATATGTGAACCAATAAAGTTTGGGAACCACTGATGTAGACATTTTTTCCAATGGCTTATTAAGGTATACAGAATTTACCAATTAAACTATTCATATTTGTGTAAAGAACACTACTGGAAAGATACAATGTAATCGATGTGTGCAACTTGTCTCATTACCATTTTAATGCTAAGAAAAGTGGCAAAACTGGGGCTTCTAAAGCAGGGGCAGTAAAGTTACTCTTTGGGTAGGTCCTCTGATTTTTGGAAGACTATATAATTGCAATAATTTTATTCGCTTTCTAAATATGTATTAGTTCTATGTGTTCTCTCTGCTCACATCAGCTTCCAATTTAGAAATTCAGCTCCATTCCCTTTCTGTAGTAAGTTCGCCAGATGGAGGAGAAACAAGGATTTGATATATGGCATTTATTCTATATTCTGGGGTTTTACATTTGTCTTAGCAATAACTTTACATGCAAAAACTTGCATAAACGTAATAGATATTTACAGGACAATGACTGTGTTGTGGGGCAAATACACTCCATCCCCCTTTAGGGTGGGGAAAAGGTGCTGTAACCTCTTAGTTAAGTCTATCAGACTACCCTCAACCTCAAGGCAGTAAGGCCCAGTGGCCAATGTCTATAAAGTTAATATGGCTGTCCTTTCCTTCAGAGTGGTATAGCCTAGTGGGCAGAGTCAATATGATCACCCTTTCCTTCAGGGCAGTATGAGCTAGTGGCCAAAGTCAGTATTGCTGCCTTCCTCAGCAGGGCTGTGTGGCCTGGTGGCCAGAGTCAATATGGGCTGCCCTCCTCAGTGGGCTGCGTCATCTGATGGCCAGTTGCAGGAGTGAGCCGCTACCTACTGATGGGTGGTGGCGGTTTAGGGGGACGCAGGCCCTCCCTACTCCACTCCAGTTCAGGGCCCTGTTGTTGGCAAGTGTGTTCACCACTGAGTCAGCAGGGATCCGACTTAAACATGCTGATTCAATGCCTGGTTCTATAACCAGTCCACTGTCTAGTTCCCCTCGGCCACTTCCTGCTGTATCTGTCAATGCCGTGATCTGGGCATCTTCAGGGTCTCCAAGTTCCTTGTCCCATACTTCTCTTGATGGCTCCAACCTCCCTGGGGTGTCCACAGGTACTTGCTATCTGCTTGGGTCCCGGCACCTCCGGCTTCCACAGTCTGGGGCTTCAGCCACTCTTGGGCTGGGGCCTGCAACATGCGTCCTTTCTCCTCCAGCCTAGATTGAGCTGAGCTGCTCCCTTTTATACTGCATGCCCAGCAAAGGGGTGGGGCTTCCTCTGCTCAGAGTGTGGGGTTAACCCCTGCCAATCCAGTGTGGGGCAACTGCACCCTGTGTCACACTGTTGTAATGTGAAAACCTATGGGGTAAAGTTAATTTTACATAGATTGTTATTTTTCAGAACAGCAGCGATGTCTGTTAAACATGGCATTACTGACATGAGCCAACAAACTCACTACTAACGGAAAAGATCCAAAAGGGTCACCGAGCCTTAGTTTTATTTGTGCTAGTGAAATGCAATAAATCTCCCTTAAGAAGAGCTATATCTTATGTATTCTGCTATAGAAAATTCAATTTGAGCTGTGTTAAGAGTACTCTATAATGATCTCAGTAACATGCATGATTACCAAGATAGAACAATAAGCCTAATTGTGCTCACATTAGTTTTAACTTCTTTGTTACTTCCTTACCTTAAGTAAAGTTAATCCTGAGTATTTGGTTTATTTATGAAATATCTAAAACTGAAAGCTTTGAAAATGTCAAAACTACTTAAAAAAAATTCTATCTACATTATTGTAGTTGCTTGATTTGTCTCTAACTATAGAGAAACAAAGTGCGTGGCTGCTGAATTATTAGATACACAAGGTGGGTGAGGTAATATGTTTTATTGGACCAACTTCTGTTGGTGAAAGAGACCAAGCTTACACAGAGGTCTTCATCAGTTCATATCCTGGGACCAACAGGGTTGCAACAACACTGCAAACAATGCTGAATTGTTTGTCAGCTTAAATGCAGTTTTTGAAATTCTCTTAATGTATTCAGGTGATTTGATTGTATTCAACCCTCTTTCTCTGCATGTAGCTCACATTAACGTTGGTGGAGTTGTTTTGCAGGTTGATCAAGACAAGAAGAAACTACTAAATGTGTCAATCTAATACAGGGCAGTGTTCTGATCTCTAATGTATGTGAGGGCCTCATTTAAATCAATGAGAATTGTGCACATGTGAGGATATAACACGCTGAGGAGGCTGTAAGGTTTGGGTTGGGAGAGGCCCAGCTGTGAACCCTGTGCCCGGGGACCCACTGGCCTGGTGCTGACAGCCTGCGCTATCAGCCGGGCGCAGGGTTCACAGCTGGGCCTCTCCCACCCCAAACCTGACAGCCTCAGCTGTCATCCGGATGGTGGGCTCATAGCTTGCCCCCCCCCACAAACGGCACCAGTGTTGACAGCCCTAGCTGTCAGATGGGCTTAGAGCTCACAGCTGTGAGCCCAGTGCCTGATTGAGAGCGCGGGCTGTCAGCACCGGGACGAGGGAGTTCCCAGCGGTGAGCCCTGTGTCCAGCTGATGCTGGGCTCCACCTGTCAGTGTCCCACAATGCCCCACTTCAGTCAGAGGATGTGCACCACTGACAGAAGATGCATAGTGTGGATGTGAGCCACCGCTTTAGTTATGCAGTGGCTGTATGTCGACTTAAGTCGACTTAATTTTGTAATGTCTACAGCCCTCTGTGTTACAAAGTAGGCCTTCACTTCCCTCTACTAATATTTTGGGAGTTTTACACTCTGAAAGACATTCTGTCTGTCTCTGGTTGGAACACTTTCAGACATTACTAGGTGGGAATGATGGTGAAAATGCAGGCTGATGATCAGATGTGTGCATAACTGATAAAAAGTACTGGGCCATAAATGGAACCAGTTATTAGTCACAAAAGCACAATCTCCAGTAACACTTATGTGAAGTAGGGATAGATTCTGTTCACTCACTTTTTCAAAAATAATAAAAATGAAGCTTAACAGTCAAAAATAAAGAAACTGGATGGAGCTAAGAGGAAATTTTGGCAGAAGATGAGGGGAAAATACAGTAAAACTATCTAGCATCTTAAGTTTAATTTGGTATTAGGATCAAAATAAAATGTTTCCTAATTAGGAGTTTATTATCTTAAATGAATTGGAAAGTTCAATATTAGCAAATTTAGATTAAGAAAACACAACAAAACCCTAGCATGAGAAATCTAAGAGCCTAATGTAATATTAATACATGGACTGATAGTAACAAAAGGTTTACAAATACATTCACTATGATTCGTTTCAAATAATAGAACATCTGCATTCAAAAAGGTGATAAATACGTCGAACGGGAGTTTCTGCTCTGGCCTGGATAGCTATACAGCAGTCATAGGGCCAATGAGGCAGCAAGATATCTGCCTTTTTGTAAAAAATGTCAGACATCCTGGTAATTGCTGGTATAGCCATAGTATTTGGAGGTGGGATGGTGGTGGGAGGGGAAGGAGCTGAAGGAGGCTAGTAAGGGCTCTCCTGACTGGGCTTGGTGAGAGAAGGGGGTAGCCTCTTTTTCTAGACAGGTTGAGGCAGCATGACTGATGGCAATGCAGAGAGGTGAATTAGATCATGCTAGAGCTCCAGCGGATGTGGGGGTCATGGATGGGTAGCTAAGTGATGTTGAGAATAATTGGGAAGTGTGGGGAGTGGAGGAGAAAGGACTAGGCCAAACTGTAAGGTCTCCAGGTGGTCCTGTATGGTAGTGACTTCTAGAGGAGCTGTTTCTCCTATAACTAGACCAGAACATATAAGGGAGCTGTTGACCACCTCGATGAGGTCGGGACAGGCTTGACCCATGTCAGAATCTGATGTTGCCACGTTAATTCTAGGTCCATAAAGTTACCAGATGCTCCCATATCCACTAGGGCTTCCAGATGGATTTCCACCATGGCCAGATGCCTTAAGCAGAAAGGGAACTGAAGGTGAATAGGGTGAAGTGCCGCCACTGAGGCAAACCTGCAGCCAAACCAGAGCTGCTCTCTCAGCTGCATTAAGTTACTCTTCCCACAGAACCTTCAGTGCCTCAGCCTTCAAGCATGCGGAAGCATATTATCCCTGAAGAGAGCCTGAGTCAGATGACCCCCAGGCTCAGGTATTTCCCCAGCCCCACTGGAGCTGCAGATCAGTCCGTGCCTGCCCAGGAATCCTCTTGCTGCCTCACAACCTATCACATTTCTTGACTCCTAGCCTGCTCCTGATCTAGTTACTGATCTGCTCCAGCCTTGCGTCTGACTCCTTACCTCCTCGGACTCTGATTGCCTGGCTTCAGCCTTTGGCCTGTGTCTGGACTCTGGCTACAGTACTGACGTGGCTTGTTCGCAGACTCTGATCTCAGTTCTTACCCCAGCCTGTTCCCAGGTCTCAATTACAGCACTACGCTCGGCTCAGTCCCAGCCCTTTGTCCGGCTTCGACCTCTGCTCCAACTGGTAGCCCTGACTACTGGGAGGCAGTGCCTGACTGTTGGACACTAGAACAATAGGACTTATGCCATTCCCAAGGGGTACCTTCATTCAAGGTTGGGGCCTGGAATTTCCCAGCTGGAAGATGGATGGACCTTTGGATGGTCAGCCTGAGACAGTGACCAATTCCACCACAGTAAAGGCACAAGCCTGCCAAGTGTTGTCCGTTCTTGTCTCCATTGGAAAGGCAGGGCCAGATGGTGCCGAGTTGCATGAGCTCTGGTTGTTGCATGAGGTCAATGGGGGTCTGGGTCTGGGCAGGTCTGACTGGGTCAGGTTAGGACACTGCTGTCTTTTCCTGAGGACATTTCCGTAATCGGCTGTTGGTTCTTATGCTAAGATCAGTCCGGGTGCCCAAATTGTTTGAGATTTCTGTATAGGCCAGTTTGTCCTTCACTTTGTCACTCAGATGAAGCTGGAAATGGTGGTGCTATGCGGTCTCATTCCGTTCTGTGTCAGCTGCGAGGCGACAGAATTCTGCGACATAGCTGGCAACTGGCTGTTGGCCTTGTCTGAGGGTCGAAGTGCTGACTCCGCCATGCATGTCTGGTTTGGGTTGTCGAAAGTGGTTGTCATAGCCTAGATAAAATTCTCCAACTCTAACTCACCCTCTAAGTCTTCAGGAACACAAGGTCACCCTACTTTTGTGTTCATAACTACATATTTTTAAAAATACGTGTTATTTTTAATTGCTTTCTGTTGCTTTTTTCTTAGTCAGCTTGATTCACTATGGAAGCATTAATACCCAGATGAAAAGACTCCCAAGAGTTAAGCTTTTTAAAAAGTAAACGTTTGAAAGTAATAATGAAAGTGCAGTTAAATATGACTTTTTGCAAGTACTTTAATTTGAAAATAATGTGAGTTGGTAAGGTTGACAGTAAACAAACCCAGAATTATCTACTAATCATTGAAAACACCAATAAACTGTACGGAAACGAAAGTGATTAATGTATAGAAAATGTGCATATAATTTAATCTATTGCTATTTTAATATTTATTTTAAAAATATTTTAAATGACCCAATCATTTAAAATTTAATATTGTTTAATATTTTCTTTTTAAAAATATAATTTTTCAGTACAATTGTTTAAAACGTGTATATAGATGGGAAAAACCTACAGTCACCTATTGTGCTATAAGCAAATATTATACAAATCTATATTTCATATTTGGAATATTAAACATAATTATCTCAATGAATAAATTGAAATAGATAATGCCTGCCAAGAATAGCAAAAGGGTAGGTTTGAAAGTGAATGTTCATCTAACTGTATAAAAACCGTGTATAGAAAGTTTTGGTATGTCAAAAAAAATTTTAATGAATATATTTTAGTAAGCAAGTATTAGAAATTAAAGATGCAAAAATCCTAGAAAGTGGTCACATCCATTCCCTTGTGAGTGCAAGATTGTTGTGTGGATGAGCAATCCTAATCAGGCTGTTTTGTTTGTCTTATTAGAAAATAAGATACTTAAGTCTAGCTATATTAACATTGTCCTGAACCATTTAAATCAACTGGAGAAGCTTTATCATGAAAAATTTCAAACATACTTCACAAATAATTCATGATTAAATCTGATTTTGCAGTTTCCACTGATATGATTACAGTTCATAGATTTATATTAGACATGACAAATATATTTCTGTTTGCACCAAATATTTTCAGGGTGTTATGTCTACTTAGGCTAAATACTTTTTTCACTTATTGTATCAGTTCTTACCAATAACCAAACCAAAGCCTTTCAGGTACCAAATGAAGAGCTCAATGAAATTTAAGATACTGTTTTAAAAGTCTTATATGTGATAGGCAATTTTATTTGGGCTCTTTGAACTATTGTAGGTTCTGCAGCCATGAGAGAGGTGACTTCATTTTAAATGAAAATATTCCTTTGATTCATTTGATTATATTTGTATTTGTACAATGATTGACAAAATAAAGAAAAACTTAAATATCCACAGGTGACTAGTTTCTTATATTCTAAAAGTGGGGAGAAAGCTACTTCATAGTCACTTCCACGTGTTATGCTCCAAGTTGGAACATTTAAAAATGTCTGATTCATTCTGTAGCTAGCTGCCAAGTATTTCTCCTGTTTAAGACAAAGCAGGAAATTATCCATGTTGTTATTGCTGCGCTGCTGAATCAGCTAAATGAATCAACTGTTAGTTTGAAATAAGGCCAGAGATGAGCTGCCTTTTAGAATGTCTCAGCTGCCCTGTGTTCACCATTTACACTGAAATATGCCGTTAACTCTCCTGATACCAACACACACATGCACCCCTGAACCGAGATGTTAAACTGCTTGATGTATTTTGGCTATGGGAGAAATAAGTTTGTCAAACTGGAGTTTGTTGATTCTTCCTTTTTTAATGTTATAACTCTAGATAAACCCAACTTTTAGAATCTACCAGTATCTGCTTGAATAAAATATTTTATTGCTATTTATCTCCTAGAATGATGCTTTGCATACACATAAGATGATGCCCCAGATTCATCCTGGGGTTAGACCAGCTTCCATCTCTATGTTAAGGGTTTTCCATTATAACCACTGCCATAGCATCTAAATGGTTTCCTGGTAATCTGAATAGGGAGGTCCAAAGTAGATTTAATGGAATACTGGGTGTTTGCTTTTCATCTTTTTCAAATTCTGGGGGGCTGTTTTGAGTATATTGGTTTTAAATAGAAAATGTAGCCTTCTAGTTTTGATAGAAAAGTTGTATCATAAAAGGATGGGCCTTTATCATGTTCTAAAATTGACCAGACATTTTAGTTTAATTGAATAATCTCTGGTAGCTCATTCTCCAGCCAAACTCTCTTGAGTGAGAACACTTTTTCTTGCTCTCAGATGCTTTGCCCTAGTTTCGTTGGCTGCATTTTCCTGAAGGAGAAGGGGTCATGGACAGAGAAACCGTCATTAATGCAGCTGGATCCTGATTAATTGATGGCTCTGAAAATAGGGACCCAAACCCCTTAAACTTGACAATTGAATAATATTGAGACCCAGCGGAGAGTGCAGAGCATGGGGTTGCTGAAGCTTGTTCCTATGAGGAGGAGTCAGGCTGGCAGTTTGCACAAATTGGAACCTCTAGAATTGCTTCTACATTGAGCGCCAAATAAGCCGAATTACAACAATCCAATCTGGGGATGACACATGAGTGGATCGCTGTAGCCATAACCTCACTGAGTCTACTGACAAGGATGTGGGTCTTTGTGAAGGGGATTATATTGGAGAAGGAAAGTCAGGAGGTTGGGGGAAGGATGGCTTTGGATATTGTGTTGCTAAAGGAGTTACGGAACAACATTCTCTGAAAACCTTGCCTTAGATTATTTTAAGTAATTGATGAGTACAGCTGCAATAACAATTGATAGTAAACAAATTTACTCTTAACATATTGGAAGGGTAAAGATCATACATAAGAAAATCTTAAATTATGTTGTTCAGATTATTTTCTGCTGCTTTTTGCATTGTGTATTTCAAGTTCTTAATTCAAAATGATTTTTTTTATTTGAGTCACAAAGGCAACATTAGAAAGGCAAACTAGGCAGTGTTTGAGTACGTGAATAAATAGGCAGTAATGAACTCATCCACAAAGAAGCATAATCTTTCATCTAGCCTAAAACAGCATACCTGGCTATGAGACAAAAAGAGTATGGGGGGACTCACGTGGTTAGTGCTACTGGTTAATATTGAACACTATTGAGGAAATAAAATAAGTGGGGCAGCCAGGAAAGTAAAAACCTTTGCTTGTAAATGAGAAAGAGTGAGTTTTTACAATTAGCTTTTGATTTTTTCCTTTACTCTGAGACCTGTCTTTATTATATGCTACATAATGGTTGCTGTGGAATTATTATTATTATTATTTGTATTATTGTAGCATCTAGGAGCCCTAGTCATGGGCCAGGATCCTGTTGCACTAGGGGTGCTGTACAAAGACAGAACAAAAGAATGGTTCATGCCCCAAAGATCTTACAATCTAAGTACAAGACAAGAGACAACAGATGGATACAGACAGATGGGGAATTACAAAGAAACAGGCAATATCGGTCAGTGGGATAGGCAGTGGTATCAGTGCACCTGTGACCAAACCATTGTCAAGTTTTTTTGTAGGCATCATGGCAAAGGGGTGTTTGAAGGAGAATATTGAGGTAGCTTTGCAGATCCTTACAGGGGATGACTCTCACACAAAGGTGCTAGTTTGAAAATTGAACAATTGTGTGGTGGAGGCTGTCATTATTGACCGATCTGAGGTGGGGTTGACATTTCAGTACTGAATGAGAGATGATGGGTAGGGTAGATTTAGGCCAGGAAGGATCTTAAAAGTGAAGAGGAAAAGCTGAGGTTTGATATGATAGAGAAGGAGGACCCAGTGGAGGATTCACAGAGGGCTGACGTTGTCAAAGCGACGAACTAGGAGAATGTTCTTTGCAGCAACATTCTGAATGGTTACAAGCAGTGCAGGATTACAGTTGTCAGTGCCAGAGAACAGGATGTTGCAGTAATTGAGATGCAAGATGATGAAAGCCTGGATGAGAGTTTTGTCTGTGTGGATGGATACAGGAGGCTGTATCTGAGAGATGGTATGCAGAAGGAATTTGCAAGATTTAGAAATAGCCATGATGTAAGGATTTAGATTTTTGAGTTGAAGATGATGCCTGGGTTATGGCCCTGACTGATAGGCAGGATGGTGGTGTTGAACAAAGAGATGGGGGTGAAGATTGCACTCTGTTCCAGCCATATTGAGCTTGCCCTGGCAGCTGAACATTCCTGAAGAGATGTCAGAGAAACAGGCTGAGATTTTAATTTGGACAGAAGGACCAGTCTGGAATAGTGAGGCAGATCTGCAAGTCGCCAGCATAGAGATGATAGTTAAATTTGTGTTTGCAAATGAGAGTACCCTGAAATAAAGTACAGAAAAGAAGGGGAGCCAAGGACAGAGCCAATAAAAGTTGGAGGGAGGATGAGGAGGATCTGCCAAAGGACATGCTGAAGGAGCAATTAGAGAAATAAGAAGAGAACCGGGAGAGATGAATGCATCTGTAGTAAGTGGCTCATGCAGTGTTGGATGGTGATCTAATTTTACATCTGATCTGAAGACCACAAGGGAACTGAGATAAAAATATTTGTATTTCAACACCAGTCAGTCACTCTTTGACACTAACCGGGCATAGCGGTGATGAAATGCAGAATTCAAAGCTACACTCTAATCAGGGCAGTGAGTTTCCCTATTTTAAGGTTTTCATCTTTTGTAAGTCTCTAGAGTGTGCTCATTTTGAGGGAGAAGAGATGGATATGGAAACCAGGTAAAACTTCTCTTGTACTATTTAATGTGGAATGCATGACATCTTTATTTTGTATGGGAAACAAAGGGTAGTAGATGTAAAGTGTGTGTGTGTGGAGCAGGGAGTTGTGTATATATAAAAAGTTGTATGTCTTTTATATAAGGAGAACAGCTCCGAGGTATTTCATTAGTGATTCTCTGGAATATAAGCAGCTGAAGGAATTATGCCATTTTATAAAAGACGCTTTTCTGTATTGATTACCACCTTTTCCCCCTACACTCTATAAATGGATGATACAAAGGTAGAATGCATCAGGTCTGCAAGTGAAGTATGTACTACAGCAGGGGTGGCCAACCTGAGCCTGAGAAGGAGCCAGAATTTACCAATGTACATTGCCCAAAAGCCACAGTAATACATCAGCAGTCTCTCATCACCTCTCTTCCCCACTCCCAGCGCCTCCCACCCACTGGCAGCTCTGCCGATCAGCACCTCCCTCTCCTTCCCACACCTCCCAATCAGCTGTTTCGTGGTGTGCAGGAGGCTCTGGGTGGGAGGGGGGAGGAGCGAGAGCACGGCAGGCTCAGGGGAGGGTGCGGGAAGGGGTAGAGTGGGGGCAGGGCCTGTGGCAGAGCCAGGGGTTGAGCAGTGAGCACCCCCTGGCACATTGGAAAGTTGGCACCTGTAGCTCCAGCCCCGGAGTTGGGGCCTATACAAGGAGCCACATATTAACTTCTGAAGAGCTGCATGTGGCTCCAGAGCCAGAGGTTGGCCATCCCTGTACTACAGTGATGCATGTGCCTTTTGGACTGATTTATACTGTATCAAAAAGGTTAAAGGGTCACAAACAATATTTTGTAATAGATTCTGTGCTGTTTTGCTCCGCTTCCCGCTGCTGCCGGTGAGGGCCTGTCAGGAGGCGGGGTGTGTGGATAGGGGTCAGAGTAGTCAGAGGACAGGGAGCAGGGGGGTTGGGTAAGGGGTGGGTCCCTGGGGGTGATTAGGGATGGAGGTCTCTGGAGGGGGCGTTCAGGGAACAAGGAACAGGGGGGGCCAAAGCAAGTTTGATATAATGCGGTCTCACCTATAACGCGGTGAGATTTTTTGTCTCCCAAGGACCGCGTTATATCGGGGTAGAGCTGTATTTACAGGTATCTTGTTATTTTTCTTTCTTTTTTTTTTGCCAAGCGTATAGAGTTGAATTCACGTAAGTTAAATGCGCGAATGATGCAACTCACCTGTATGGCTACCTCGCCCTAACATGTTATGTCTGTATAATAATGTCTGTTCTTGCAGCTTTGAAAAATTGTAAAGTTGTATAATTTCATAATTTTATTGGATATCGTATTGAATGTGAGGTATTTGTTAACATATACGATCTATAAGTTTATCTTTTTTAGTATCTGTTTCTTAAAATGAAAAAAATATTAACCACAAAAAATTACACTCCAAATATAAATTTTCTTCTTACCAGAGTCACCCTTAAGGGCCACAGGTTAGACATCACTGGTGTACTATGTACATGGAGTTCTGTAAGTAAGATGCAGATAGTCTATCAAGGAGTAATTGTGCAAGCTAGTTTAGGTGGTGAATTTATTCTGCCCTGGACACTTCAGCTTGAGGACGGATTTAAAATTACATGAACTCTCTTGTATGTTTGGGACTTAGTTGGTATGAAACTGTGCTCATTTGGAATAATATAGTTAGCATTTTTTCAGGTTTAGTGTGGATAAACTACAGTAGTCAGTAGCTGATACATAGGGCAGGAGGCTTAACAGTGTCAACAAACAACACTGGCAGTGTTTAGAGTCATCAGATTCTCAGGTGATGGTATCACTAGCTCATGCATTAGGTAAACATATTCATTGTTTGTTTAGGAGTTTGCTGGATTAACAAACCAAATGGATATTGTTACTATAATTTTCATACTGCTAAAATGTTATTCTCTATAATAAATCTCCAAAATCTGGAAACTGAAAAGTTTCCTTGCAAAACTTTTTCTCCTGTAATGTGTGAACCCTGGTTTGTTACTTTTGGGTTGCACATGAGAGCTGGGCTGCTGCTTGAATTGATATTTCTTTTAAAGATAAACATTGAAGCATTTATTTTAAGAAACAAAATGAAACAGAATATCCCAAAATACAATTAAGTGGACTTTGCAAACAGATATGGTATAAGGAAAGAAACTAGGCAAAATGTTGGGAGTTTTTTCAGTGTGTTTAAGCAGATTTGATGCCAGAATTGGATTAATTGGATTCTTTTTTGTTTTCTTAAGTAGCAGTGATGAAACATAAATGACTAGAATATGTTATACTGAAAATCTTTGCTCTCTTGGTTACTGTATATTGATATATTTCAAACAAATGCCAATAAAAATGGGTAAAGCAGTAGAACAGTACTGATCCTGAAAAAAAAATCCTCTTGTGCTGGTTTCTCTTACTAATTAAAATGTTCAAATAGTTTAAAAGTTACTGTATTGTAATCCCTTCCTGTTTGGCCAGAGAATTTCCTTTTAATTCCCTAAAACAAAACAACTTATGTGAGGGAAAACATACGCCTTCCTTCCCTTCCGCCCACGTGCACCAATGTACCCACCTATAAACACTCTCCCTCGTATCATGGGTAGGCGACATGCGCCAGCAACCAATCCTTTCTTGTTTATTCATGGCTAAGGCTAAGATTTTTGTCATGGGTATTTTTAGTAAAAGTCATGGGCAGGTCATGGGTAATAAACAAAAATTCATAGCCTGTGACCTCTCCATGACTTTTATTATATAAATATCCCTGACTAAAACTTAACAGCTCCTGGGTGCTGCTGCTCTGGGAAGCCTGGGGGCGGATGGCTAGCCCCTGCACTGGCTGCGGTGGCTGGCTGCCCCCAGCCACCCCTACTCCGAGGCCCCGGGGATTGCTGCTCGGGCGCTCCCCAGGGCCAGCCACCCCAGGACCCCTGGTTGGGTGCTTCCCCCAGACCAGCTGCCCGAACAGCAGCCAGTGCAGCTGGCCTTGGTGCTGCCCCTAGGACAGCTGCTTGGGCTCTCCCTGGGACTGCTCCCGGGACTGCTGCTCGGGCGCTCCCCGGGGCCAGCTGCCCCAAGACTGCCTGAGCAGTGGCCGGTGGGGCTAGCCTTAGAGCTGCTCCAGCAGTGGCCAGTGCAGCTGGCTGTGGGGTGCCCAATGCTCTGGCGGCCCTGGGATCAGCCGCACTGGACACTGCAGCTGCGAAAGTCATGGAAAGTCATGGGATCATGACTTTCGTGACCTCCTTGACAGAATCGCAGCCTTATTCATGGCATATGGCTGCTTCTCCCTGTCTTCGAGCTGCACAACAAGAGCTACGTAAATTCTAGAATTGTGCTAGGGTTGGAGTAGCTCCTTTAAGTTGCATTTTGGAGGGGTAGGATAAACAAGTTCAGTGTAGGGAGCCATTTTAGATGGAAAATAACTCATCTGCATGAGTTACTCTCAGCCTGAGTATCTCTGCAATTCTGGGATATGTGTGGGGAGGAGAAAAGGCCCTGTGAGCAGATCAAGCTGTCATTAGCAGCTACCATCCCCATCCCTAGTGTTTGAGGGTTTATATGACGCAGAAGGCTATAAATACTTTGGTGATAGTGCCTCTAGAGCCGAGGACATTTTATACTGACTGCTGAACTGCTAAGGGCATAGTAATTTTTAATATAAAGTTAGTTGTGTGTTTAGAATTTGGTGTTTGGTGTTAGGTATAAGATAGCATTCTGTAAATGACTGGGTCTTAATAATGAAATACGTCAGTGAGGAAAGTATGAAGGTCAATTCCTTCCCCACCTCTAAAATCAACAGGTTTGTATTATTTTGCTCAAAGTTACACAGTTTTCTTTGTAGCACAAAGATTAGGCTGTGCAACTTAAGTGTGGAAAAATGATTTGATATGGTCTAATGGCTGTAAACTACATATCTGAAGTTATATAGACGTTCCACTTCAATGAATTTAAAAAAAAAAAACATGTATGAAGCTCTGAATTCAAGGTACGAATGTGTCAATCCTAGCTTTCCATATTCCTTCTTTCCCTTATAACCAAATGGGAATAATCTGGAAAGTTCATAAAGATGGGAGAAGGAAGAGTGCTAAAGAAATCTAGTGATGGCAGGACTAAGTATTATCTAGACCATTCCTGACAGGTGTTTGTCTAACCTGCTCTTAAAAATCTCCAGTGAAGGGATAGAGATTCCACAACCTCCCTAGGCAATGTATTCCAGTGCTTAATCACAATGACAGTTAGGAAGTTTTTCCTAATATCCAACCTGGTGAGTGGTCCACAAGAAGTTACAGACCAAGCCAAAAAAAAAAAAAAGAAAAGAAAAGAAAAGTTCAGATTAAATTGAGCCAGGTCGCTAAGTGGTTCACTTTAATCAGTGTTTTACCAAAGCTGCTGTTCCTAGATTATAATACTCCCCCCCGCCGCTTTTTTTAACCACTAGAGAGAATAATATACAGGATACTGAACAATAAAAGATAAGAGACTGATTCTGACAAATAGGGAGGAACTGGTTGAAAATTTCCCCCAAAAGTGGAAATGAGATCACTTTATAAAGGATAAATATGTATGAAAATATAAAATATAAAAATCCCTGCAATCCTGTGGGACAAAATTGGAAAGACCAAGGTACAAATTAGATTGAACTAGCTAGCGACATACAAGGTAACAAGAAAATATTTTACAAATACCTGAGGAGCAAGACCAAAGCTGGGGTCGGCCCATTATTTAATGAGGTAGGAAAGACAGTAACAGAAATTACAGTAATGATTGAAGTGTTAAGTGCCTTTTTTGTTTTATTTTTCACCAAAAAAAGTTTGCAGTGATCGGACGGCTAACATAGTGAACATCTGTATAGATGGGGTAGGATCTGAGGCTAAAATATGGATATAACAAGTTAAAGATTACTTAGACAAGTTAGATGTCTTCATGTTGGCAGGCCCTGAATAAATACATCCTAGAATATTTAAGTAGTTGGCCAAAGAGATCTCAGAGCCATTAGTGATTATCTTTGAGAACACGTGGAGGACAGGAAACAACCCGGAAGACTGGAAAAGGACAAATATAGTACCTATCTATAAAGAGGGGAATAAGGACAACTCAGGAAATTATAGACCAGTCATCTTAATTTTAGAACCCAGAAAGATTATGGAGCAAATAAACAATCAATTTGTAATCACCTACACGATAAGGTGATAAGTAACAATCGCATGGATTTGCCAAGAACAAATCACATCAAATGAACCTAATATCTTTCTTTGACAGGGTAACAAGCCTTGTGGATAGTGGGGAAGCAGCAGATGTGATATGACTTTAGTAAGACTTTTGATACTGTATCACATGAACTTCTCATAAACAAGTTAGGGAAACATAGCCTAGACAAACCTACTGTAAGGTGGGTGCACAACTGGTTGGAAAACTGTACTTAAAGTAACCATCCGATCAATGGTTCACAGTCAAGCTGGACAGGCATATTGAGTGGATCTGTCTTAGGTCCAGTTCTGTTCAATATCTTCCAAAATGATTTGGATAATGACAGAGAGCATATACTCATAAAGTTTGCAGGTGATAGCTGGGAGGGGTTGCGAGCACTCTGGAGGACAGGATTAGAATTCAAAGTGATCTTAACAAACTAGAGAAATAGTCTGAAATAAATAGGGTGGAATTCAATAAGGACAAATGCCAAAGTACTATACTTAGGAAGGAATAATCAGTTGCACAAATACAAAACAGGAAATGACTGCCTAGGAAGGAGTACTGGAGAAAAGGATCTGGGTTTATGGTGGATCAGAAATTAAATGAGAGTGCAACTCTGAGGCAAAAAAGCAAACATCGCTCTGGGGTATATTGGTAGCAGTGTTGTAAGCAGACATGAGAAGTAATTCTTCCTTTCTACTCAGCACTGATAAGATCTCAACTGGAGTACTGTGTCCAGTTCTGGGCACCACACTTTGGGAAAGATGTGGATAAATAGGAGAAAGTCCAGAGGAGAGCAACAAAAATGATTAAAGAAAACATGACCTACGAGGAAAGAGCAGGGAAAAAAAATGGTTTGTTTAGTCTGGAGAAGAGAACACTGAGTGGGGACATAATAGTCTTCATGTACTTAAAAGGTGTTATAAATGGAGGATGAGGACAGGGCAAGAAGTATTGGGTTTAAATTGTAGCAAGGGAGATTCAGGTTAGACATCAGGAAAAATTTCCTAACTGTAAGACTAGTTAAGTGTTGGCACAAATTATCCAGGGAGATTGTGGAATCTTCGTCATTGGATTTTTTTATGAACAGTTTAGACAGACACCTGTCAGGGATGGTTTAGGTAATGCTTAGTCCTGCCTCAGTGCAGGGGACTGAAATAGATAACCTATCTAGGTCCCTTCCAGTCCTACATTTCGATGCTTTGACAATTTTTCCCCTAGTTTTAATGCCATTAATTGGACAAAAGAATCATACTAGGGACATTTTAAAGAAAATGTGTTGACACTAATAAAACGTGAAATTATTCTTTCATGGTGATAAATAAAAACTGTACAGGGCTAACTCTAATTTCCTGTTTCTAAAACTGGTTTAAATTTGAATTTTTTTTCCTAGATACAAGGTCTACTTTTTTCAAAATCAATTGCCTTTTTTATATAAGGACCTAAATGACAAGATACTTTAACCACTATTCTAATTAGGTCATTCAGACTTTCATTAGTTTCATTGTCTGATTTAAATTTAATCTGATACCTATTGTGCATTTGCTTGATCTCGCCAGATAAAATAGCCTCACATTCTATTTGAAATAGACAACAGAATAATCATTTTAACTATGAATACCTTACCTGGGTCTCACTGGCTTCCTGCCAAAACCTCAAGACTGTTATCAAGAGCTTTCTTCCAATTATTTGGAATAAAAGTAAATCTAGGATTAAACTGTCTGTTTAGCAGCACGTAACAGTGACATCGAGGGGATTCGGTTGGCCATTTATAATATTAGATTCTATAATATTGCCTCTTTGACAGTAAGCCTCTTTTTATGTTTCTTCCTCTTTAGCAGCTGTTAAATTAGGTTTATTCTATTGTGGATTTCGAAGGTCATAGTTTTAGTGTTTTTGCTTGTTAGCTGTGTGACTGCAATATTATTTGTGAAGTGTAAGCAAATACATCTTCTTTCTTGCTGAAGGGATGTGTGTGTTGAATTCCCTCTCAACCAAGAGTAAATGTCAAGACTACTGTTCACTATTTCAGACAGTGAGTCTGGATACTTCATTGGGTTGGTATGAGTGGAGGACTGGCTATATTCCATACTGTGTCACAAGAATTTTTTTCCTCCTATTTCACATGAGCAGCCATATACCCATGGTAACTTTGAGCCACTCATGATAGTTCCCACAGCTTTGTTCATGAAAAGAGACTGTTAAGAAAAGCAGCAGAGTTGGGAAAGAGTACAGTGTCCTATTTATAAGCTGGTTGTGCATTAATATCCAGTGTTCTCTGCTTCTAATAGAGCATTCCATCTCAGGAGCTGAAAGTGCTTTGTAAATATTGATAAATTAATCGTGACAACACCTGGTGAGGTAGATGGGTTTAATTCTTTTTTTAACACGTGTCCAAGGTCAAATGAAGAACTGAATCAGAGCTAGGGATTCATAGATTCTAAGGCCAGAAGGAACTATTGTGATCATCTGTCTGACCTCCTATATAGCACAGAGTGTAGAACTTCCCCAAAATAATTCCTAGGGCATCTCTTCTAGAAAAAAAAATCCAATCTTGAGCCTAGATCACCTGGGGTCATGTCCTATGCCTTATCTACAAGATTAAATTGCCCTTCCTTAACACAAGACATGGTGTGCCATTAGCAGTCAGTGTTTTCCCAGTCTAGGTGATTAGAATAAAGTTTTGGTTTTTTTTTTAATTAGTAATATCCTATATGGGTTGCTGATGCAGCTTGAACCCAGAACCTTAAGATCTATAGCACAGACCACTAACACTTGAGCTAAAAGATTAAGTCCAGTAGATGGTGGTAGTAGTGCTGTTACCTATTGGGCTACTCACTAGAGGTGGACATAACACACACTTTGTCAAATTTTTAATGAGAATTTTAGAGCAGGAACATTTATAAGCAATTTTTAAGAAGCATATTAAAATTATTATGTACTATTCGTATTACTGTTGCACCTGGGAGCCCTTGTCGTGGTCTAGGGCGCTGTTGTGCTAGTCATTGTACAAACACAGAACAAAAATGGGACGTGTTCAAAATCTATTTATTCAGAATTCATATTTACATTATTTTAAATGCATTTATGTAGCTGGGAATCCTCCTCGCTGCCTTAAATTGTTTTGGGGTTTTGTTTTTTGTTTTTTTTTTAAGGTTTTGATCTCAGTTACTGGTGAACACTCATACTCTAGTTGCTCCTGTTTTGTCTAGTGAGGGAGAAGAAGCTCCCTTCCTTTCCTTACTGTGACAGAAAGCTGTTTTGTGTCATACCTGCTCATTTATGATCTAGCAGACATTTTACAGTTTGACTGTACCATCAAAATACCTTGGACCAGCGGGTTCTTATGAATGTGATCAAGCAGTATCCCATCCAGTTTCAGACTGTTCCACCTCTCTCCCCTCCCCTCTTCAGAGACTGTTATGACAAGATATTTTTCAAACAAAAAGTCTATTTCTCTATTGGTTCCAGTTTGTAGGAGGGGGGTTTCTACTCCCAGTATTGCTTAGCCACAAAGAAGAAGGGGGAATGCAGATCCATCCTGGATCTTCAGCATCACAATGCCTTCATCCGTCATTTCAAATTCAGAATAGTCATGCTACCTTCTGTCATCCCCTCTTTGAATCCAGTGGACTGGTCCACAACTCTCAACCTGTAGGACATCTATTTCCACATTTCAATGCTTCCAGCACACAAAAGATACCTTCAGTTTTTGGTAAGAGCATTGCACTACCACTAAAGGGTCCTTCCCTTTGGCATATCCATGGTCCCAACAGTGTTTACCAAGGTTTTCCTTGTAATGGCTACCCACTTAAGAAGTCCAGGAGTCCAGGTATAGTGTTATCTGCACAGCTCGCTGATATGGGGCTCTGCCCTGCAACAGGTCATGGACTTTATTCATAAGATCCTGGACCTCTTTGGGACCCAGGTAAACAATGATAAATCCATACTGACTCCAACACAAAACATCAGATTCATAGGGGCAGTGTTAGATTCCAAACTGGCAAGGCCATACTCCCTCCAAAAAAGTTTCATCCTGTGATGGACATCATGCGAGAATTTCAAGATCAGTGTACCACATGGGTAAGAACCTTTCTGAAGTTTTCAGGTTATTTGTAATCATTGAGATTGTGTGTGTGTGTGTGTGTGTGTGTGGGGGGGTGTTAGATCAGTTTACTGCCCAACAGTGACAGGATGAACAAGATAGTCTCTTTTCCCAGAGAAATTTCATCATCATTAAACTAGTGGATACAGCCCTGCACAGATAAAAAATTTATATTAATATATTAATTAAAAAATTAATCTCAATTGTGCAATTAAAAAGATTAATCATACTGTTAAACAACAATAGAATACCATTTATTTAAATATTTTTGGATATTTTCTACATTTTCAAATATATTTCCGTTACAACACCGAATACAACACGTACACTGCTAACTTTATATTTTTGATTACAAATATTTGCACTGTAAAACAACTAAGCAAATAGTATTTTTCAATTCACCTAATACAAGTCCTTTGTGCAATATATCATGAAAGGTGAACTTACAAATCTAGAATTATCTACAAAAAATAACTGCACTCAAAAATAAAACAATGTAAAACTTTAGAGCCTACAATTCCACTCAGTTCTACTTATTTACAGCGTCACTTGAAGGTGAGAATAGGCATTTGCATGGCACTTTTGCAGCTGGCATTGCAAGGTATTTACATGCTAGATATGCTAAACATTCATATGCCTCTTCATGCTTCGGCCACCATTCCAGAGGACATGCTTCCATGCTGATGATGCTCGTTTAAAAAAATGCATTAATTAAATTTGTGATTGAACTCCTTCTGGGAGAATTGCATGTCTCCTGCTGTTTTACCCTCATTCTGCAATATATTGTGTTATTGCAGTCTGGGATGATGACCCAGCACGTGGTGTTCATTTTACAAACACTTTCACTGCAGATTTGACAAAATACAAAGAAGGTACCAGTGTTAGATTTCTAAAGATAGCTATAGCACTCAACCCAAAGTTTAAGAATCTGAAGTGCGTTCCAAAATCTGAGAGGGAGGAGGTGTGGAACATGCTATCAGAAGTCTTAAAAGAGCAACACTCCGATCTCGAAACTACAGAACCTGAACCACCAAAAAAGAAAATCAATCTTCTGCTGGTGGCATCTGACTCAGATAATGAAAAGGAACATGTATTGGTCCACACCGTTTTGGATAGTTACCAAGCAGAACCTGTCATCGGCATGGACACATGTCTTCTGGAATGATGGTTAAAGCATGAATGGACATATGAATCTTTAGTGCATCTGGCATGTAAATATCTTGCAACACCAGCTACAACAGTGCCATACAAATGCCTGTTCTTACTTTCAGGTGACATTGTAAACAAGAAGCGGACAGCATTATCTCCTGCAAATGTTAAGAAACTTCTTTGTCTGAGTGATTGGCTGAACAAGAAGTAGGACTGAGTGGACTTCTAGGGTCTAAAGTTTTACATTATTTTGTTTTTGAGTGCAGTTATGTAACCAAAAAAAAAAAATCTACATTTGTAAGTTGAACTTTCATGATAAAGAGAGTGCAGTACAGTACTCATACGAACTGAATTGAAAAATACTATCTTTTATTTTACAGTGCAAATATTTCTAATAAAATAATATAAAATGAGCACTGTACACTTTTTTTGTGTTGTAATTGAAATCAGTATATTTGAAAATGTAGAAAAACATCCAAAAATATTTAATAAATTTCAATTGGTATTCTATTGTTTAACTGTGCGATTAAAAGTGCGATCCTCCGGTGTGGCTCTACTGCCCGCAGCCCGTCCCCCGCCCCACCCACTGGGGTGGACACCAGGCTCACCACAGTTGTCCCTGGTCACACTAGTGTGTTCAAGCGGTGCACACGCTCCCAGACAGGAGTCCCTTTCATGCAGTGCTCTGTGTCTCCTGTCCGGGGGCATGCAAGGTGCTTGCACGTATTAGCGTGACCAGGGACAGCTGCCACTGAGCCTGGTATTGGCCCCATTGGGGGGGGGGGGGGGCTAGGGGTGGTACAGGAGCTGCCAGCGTAGAGCGCTAGCACCTGAGAGCAGTGGCCAGATGTGCTGTTTGTTTCGCCGCTGTAGTTTCTGGTAGAGCCCTGCAGCTCCACAGATACCAATTTATATCTGCAAAAAGAAAAGGAGGACTTGTGGCACCTTAGAGACTAACAAATTTATTTGAGCACAAGCTTTGGTGAGCTACAGCTCACTTCATTGGATGCATTCAGTGGAAAATACAGTGGGGAGATTTATATACACAGAGAACATGAAACAATGGGTGTTACCATACACACTGTAACGAGAGTGATCAGGTAGGGTGAGCTATTACCAGCAGGAGAGCCGGGGGGAAAAAACCTTTTGTAGTGATAATCAAGGTGGGCCATTTCCAGCAGTTGACAAGAACGTCTGAGGAACAGGCGGGGGCGGGGGGGGAGTAAACATGGGGAAATAGTTTTACTTTGTGTAATGACCCATCCACTCCCAGTCTTTATTCAAGCCTAAGTTAATTGTATCCAGTTTGCAAATTAATTCTAATTCCGCAGTCTCTCCTTGGAGTCTGTTTTTGAAGTTTTTTTGTTGAAGAATTGCCACTCTTAGGTCTGTAATCCAGTGACCAAAGAGATTGAAGTGTTCTCCGACTGGTTTATGAATGTTATAATTCTTGACATCTGATTTGTGTCCATTTATTCTTTTAAGTAGAGACTGTCCAGTTTGGCCAATATACATGGCAGAGGGGCATTGCTGGCACATGATGGCATATATCACATTGGTAGATGTGCAGGTGAACGAGCCTCTGATAATGTGACTGATGTGATTAGGTCCTATGATGGTGTCTCCTGAATAGATATGTGGACACAGTTGGCAACGGACTTTGTTGCAAGGATAGGTTCCTGGGTTAGCATTTTTGTTGTATGGTATGTGGTTGCTGGTGAGTATTTGCTTCAGGTTGGGGGCTGTCTGTAAGCAAGGACTGGCCTGTCTCCCAAGATCTGTGAGAGTGATGGGTTGTCCTTCAGGATAGGTTGTAGATCCTTGATGATGCGCTGGAGAGGTTTTAGTTGGGGGCTGAAGGTGATGGCTAGTGGCGTTCTGTTATTTTCTTTGTTGGGCCTGTCCTGTAGTAGGTGACTTCTGGGTACTCTCCTGGCTCTGTCAATCTGTTTCTTCACTTCAGCAGGTGGGTATTGTAGTTTTAAGAACGCTTGATAGAGATCTTGTAGGTGTTTGTCTCTGTCTGAGGGGTTGGAGCAAATGCGATTGTATCGTGGAGCTTGGCTGTAGACAATGAATCGTGTGGTGTGGTCTGGATGAAAGCTGGAGGCATGTAGGTAGGCATAGTGGTCAGTAGGTTTCCGGTATAGGGTGGTGTTTATGTGACCATCGCTTATTAGCCTGTTGTGTCCAGGAAGTGGATCTCTTGTGTGGACTGGTCCAGGCTGAGGTTGCTGGTGGGATGGAAATTGTTGAAATCATGGTGGAATTCCTCAAGGGCTTCTTTTCCATGGGTCCAGATGATGAAGATGTCATCAATGTAGCACAAGTAGAGTAGGGGCATTAGGGGACGAGAGCTGAGGAAGCGTTGTTCTGAGTCAGCCATAAAAATGTTGGCATACTGTGGGGCCATGCGGGAACCCATGGCAGTGCTGCTGATTTGAAGGTATACATTGTCCCCAAATGTGAAATTGTTATGGGTGAGGACAACGTCACAAAGTTCAGCCACCAGGTTTGCCGTGACATTATCAGGGATACTGTTCCTGACGGCTTGTAGTCCATCTTTGTGTGGAACGTTGGTGTAAAGGGCTTCTACATTCATAGTGGCCAGGATGGTGTTTTCATGGAAGATCATCGATGGATTGTAGTTTCCTCAGGAAGTCAGTGGTGTCTCGAAGATAGCTGGGAGTGCTGATAGCGTAGGGCCTGAGGAGGGAGTCTACATAGCCCGACAATCCTGCTGTCAGGGTGCCAATGCCTGAGATGATGGTGCATCCAGGTTTTCCAGGTTTATGGATCTTGGGTAGGAGATAGAATATTCTTGGTCGGGGTTCTAGGGGTGTGTCTGTGCGGATTTGTTCTTGTGCTTTTTCAGGGAGTTTCTTGAGCAAATGCTGTAGTTTCTTTTGATAACCCTCAGTGGGATCAGAGCATAATGGCTTGTAGAAAGTGGTGTTGGAGAGCTGCCTAGCAGCCTCTTGTTCATATTCCGACCTATTCATGATGATGACAGCACCTCCTTTGTCAGCCTTTTTGATTATGAGGTCAGACTTGTTTCTGAGGCTGTTGATGGCATTGTGTTCTGCATGGCTGAGGTTATGGGGCAAATGATGCTGCTTTTCCACAATTTCAGCCCGTGCACGTCGGCGGAAGCACTCTATGTAGAAGTCCAATCTGTTGTTTCAACCTTCAGGAGGAGTCCACCCAAAATCCTTCTTTTTATAGTCTTGGTAGGAAGGTCTATGTGGGTTAGTATGTTGTTCAGAGGTGTGTTGGAAATATTCCTTGAGTCGGAGACGTCGAAAATAGGATTCTAGGTCACCACAGAACTGTATCATGTTTGTGGGGGTGGAAGGGCAGAAGGAGAGGCCCCCGAGATAGGACAGATTCTTCTGCTGGGCTAAGAGTATAGTTGGATAGATTAACAATATTGCTGGGTGGGTTAAGGGAACCACTGTTGTGGCCCCTTGTGGCATGTAGTAGTTTAGATAGTTTATTGTCCTTTTTCTTTTGTAGAGAAGCAAAGTGTGTGTTGTAAATGGCTTGTCTAGTTTTTGTAAAGTCCAGCCACGAGGAAGTTTGTGTGGAAGGTTGGTTTTTTATGAGAGTATCCAGTTTTGAGAGCTCATTCTTAATCTTTCCCTGTTTGCTGTAGAGGATGTTGATCAGGTAGTTCCGCAGTTTCTTTGAGAGTGTGTGGCACAATCTGTCAGCATAGTCTGTGTGGTATGTAGATTGTAATGGATTTTTTACCTTCAGTCCTTTTGGTACGATGTCCATCTGTTTGCATTTGGATGTCTGTCTGTATCTATACGAGTTTTTTCATGAAGTTGATAGATTTCCACTCCATATGGCTAAATTCAGTGCCTTGCATAATGACAGGTTTCAGAGTAGCAGCCGTCTTAGTCTGTATCCGCAAAAAGAAAAGGAGGACTTGTGGCACCTTAGAGACTAACAAATTTATTTGAGCATAAGCTTTGGTGAGCTACAGCTCACTTCATCGGATGCATTCAGTGGAAAATACAGTGGGGAGATTTATATACACAAAAAATATGAATGATAATTGGGCATCATTTAAGAATGCCTTTTGCGATGCCCAAAATGCTGCAATCCCACAATTGAGGAAGAAGGCTCTGCTGGCTTAAAAAAAAAAACAACCCAACCTGGTTTAGAGAGGAAGTGATGGCAGCTTGAAAAAATAAAGTAATGTATAACAAATGGAAGAATGGGGAAGTTGATAATAATGAATATAAATCTGAAGTTAGGAATTGTAGGGAAGCCAAGGGGACAAAAGAAGAATTATTTTGGTCAACAGAGATAAGGGCAATGAGAGATTTTTAAAAATATATTGGGAACCAAAAGAATCATGACAATGGTATTTGTCCATTAGTAGATGGAAATAGTAGAATTATCAATAATAATGCTTAAGAGGCAGAAGTATTCAATAAATATTTCTGTTTTGCATTTGGGGAAAAAACAGCTGTAATAGTTTCATCATATGGTGATAACACTCTTTCCATTCCATTAGTATCTCTGGAGGATGTTAAATACAGAAGCTACTAAAGTCAGACATTTTTAAATCAGCAAGTGCAGATAACTTGCATCCATGAGTTTTAAAAGAGCTGTCTGAGGAGCTCACTGGACTGTTAATATTGATTTTCAATAAGTCTTTGAGCACTTGGGAAATTCCAGAAGACTGAAAGAAAGCTAATGTTGTGCCCATTTTTAAAAAGAGTAGATGGGATGACCCACGTAATTATAGGACTGTAAGCCTGACATTGATCCCAGGCAAGATAATGGAGCAGCTGTTGCAGGACTCGATTAATAAAGAACTAAAGGAGGGTAATGTAATTAATGCAAGTCAGCATAGGTTTATGGAAAATAGATCTAGTCAAATTAACTAGTTTTCTTCTTTTAATGAGATTACAAGTTTTGTTTTAGTACTGTAAAAGTAATAGGGTTGAGTAATGTACTTAGAGTTCTGTAAAGCATTTGACTTGGTACTGCACAACCTTTTGATTAGAAAAACTAGAACAATATAAAATTAACAGGGCACACATTAAATGGATTAAAAAATTGATAAATTATAGGTCTCAAAATGTAATTGTAAATGGAGAATTGTCTTCGAGTGGGTGTATTTCCAATTGAGTCCCACAGGGCTCAGTCCTTTGTCCTATGTTATTTAGCATCTTTATCAATGACTTGGGGAAAAAAACATAAAATTTGTAGATAAAGTTTGTAGGTGGCACAAAAATTGGGGGAGTGGTAAGTATTGAAGAGTGACAGGTCACCAGACGGATCTACAATGCTTGGTATACTTGGCATAAGCAAATAATATGAGTTCATATGGAACAAAGAATGCGGGCCATACTTAAGAGTGGGGATATCTCTACTGGGAAACAGTAACTCTGAAGGTCATGAGGGCCCATAGTTTGCATGTGCAGCCCAAAAGGACACCACGGTTCAGAATAATCTAATCTTGCGTGCCTTGGATGCATGAACACCTACAGTGAAATCTGTATGGACAACACATCTCGAAGAACCACAGATACTTTTGGGTAAATAAGTGTTCTTTCTTAATATATACTGATCAAACAGTGTGGTTGTGTACCTCCTTATCTAGCTGTGAAGGAAATTAGCTGGAATTTGTGTATTGCATTTTGGCCCTCATTTTTCTGACCAGAATAATATACCTGATGTATAAATAATCAAGCTTATCAATTCTTGACATATAATTGTTGTACTGGTAACATAAACCACTACTTAAATACACATTGTTATCAATTGTAATACCCCCCAGTGGCTTTAAGGGCATAGCACTTGAGGGTTAATGTAAAATGATTTGAAGAATGCTGTGGATGGAGTAAGATTGGCCCATCCTCCATGAGTTACAGTAAATACAATGTTTGTTATCCAATCAGGTCTTTTTTTAAAAGGTTTGGATACTATTCTGATCTAAGAATTTAAGATTTTTATTTTGGGGGAGTAAAGTCCTTATAAAAGAGGTTATAGGCACTTTGGTCTTACACTGCTGCTCATGACAGTGAATGTGTAGAATAAGTCCCATTTATAACGTATTAACTTATCCTAGTGCATAATGCAATACCACTGTTCAAAAGGCTTTTATGGGAGGAAAGATAGCCATGGCTCCATTTACTGCATTGCCTGTCAGCATTTTATTTGTCTACAGAAGCATATGACACAGCATTTCAGTTTACTGAAAAAAGCATTGCGTGTTCCACAGCTATGGAGAACACTATATTAGGAAGTAGGTCAATGTTTGAATGTAAAAGTCTCTTGTCAGTTCCTGCATCTTTGCAGATATTTTGAGTCTTTGAACTTTTCCCCTCCTAAGAAGTTGGCTGCTATTTAAAAGAAAAGGAAAAAACAAAAACTTTTGTTTTGCTGATTGTGTCTAATCTGTTGTGTGAATGTATTAATTTTATTCCTAGCTTTTTAAGCATGCATTTAACAATGCTATCTTTATGTACATTTTGCATTTTAGTGCTATGAGTGTGCTGACCAGCTGATTAATATAAGTTGAATCTTATTGGACAAATCCAGCATTATAGAAACTACAACTCATTTGTTCCAGGGCTGAATTTGGACAAAAGTGATCACTCTTGTTACAGTGTGTATGGTAACACCCATTGTTTCATGTTCTCTTTGTATATAAAATGCCCCTACTGTATTTTCCACTGCATGCATCCGATGAAGTGAGCTGTAGCTCACGAAAGCTTATGCTCAAATAAATTGGTTAGTCTCTAAGGTG
The DNA here is from genome assembly GCF_015237465.2 of Chelonia mydas. Lineage (NCBI taxonomy): Eukaryota > Metazoa > Chordata > Testudines > Cheloniidae > Chelonia > Chelonia mydas. The sequence continues at coordinate 193,592,294 of NC_057850.1, read as the reverse complement.
CCACAAGTCCTCCTTTTCTTTTTGCAGATACAGACTAACACGGCTGCTACTCTGAAACAAAGCATATACAGTGTATGATAAAATACGGGTATCTGAAAAAGTATAATAGATTTGAAAAGTATGAACATAGACTAGCTTTCTTGTACAGCTGTTTATGACAGTGTCAGTGCATTCATTTAGGTGATGTTGGCCAACCTAATAATTTCAAATTATGATTTGTAAGCAAAGTCTAAATGAGCTCGCCCTGACAGCTAGTGATGAGCTGTGGGGAAAAGCTTCAGGACCAGGTTGTATTTACATTCACACCTAATCTACCTAGGTATCCAGCAAACAGAGCTGTGTTGCCCAGGCGATAGATTTTGGCTGGGGTTGGGTTACAAATCACTTGAATGCGGGGGGGGGGAGGGGGGGGGGGAGGGGGGGGGAGGGAGGGAGGTATAATGAAATGTTGTTGTTCTTATTGTATGAGTAAAGGGCAGTAGAGCTGTACTTAGCCTGTGCTGATTGAGGGCATTGAGAGAGAGGGTGGGGATAGGTGTTTTGCTTGATGGTCTGTCTGAGTCACACGTACTATATTAGACCTGCCCCTCTCCACTGTTTAAAGACAGAGCTGATTAGGCTCCATAGATAGTGTTTGTTTTGCTAAGTGATCACTACAGCTGAAAACACTGATAATCAGGTCTAAGTGCTTAGACCTGCTGTGGGACAGTGTTTCTGTGGAAGAGATGGCCCAGTCTGCAGTAGCAGCAAGGTTCCCCCACTGAGAGCTCAGCTAAAATCACTGAGAGCTGGTGGAACTTCAAGAGACCAACTCACAGAGGTCATGGTGGCAGGTGGCAGCAGAAGGTGATGGCGCAGGGCCATTGGCAACAGAGCGATGGAGTGAACGTGGCAAAATGAAGAACAGTGGCCAGAGCAAACACTGAGCATTTGGAGGAACAAGCAAGGTGCCTTCTTGCCCCCCACTGAGAGATGAACTCATGTGAAAGCACCTCTGAACTCTGAGTCTCCACTGACCAAGGACAACACCAGTGAGTGTTAATGAGGCTGTTAAGAATGTTGGAGACACAACACAGTTCATGCGAACAAACATGGCTGTGGCATCATACTTTCTATTTAAGCAAGAGATACCACACACTACAAACTGGAGGCCAATGTTAAGTGCATTGTCACTTGTTCATCCTGAAGTTGAACACTGGTTCCGAACAAGACCAGCAAATGCTCACTATCTTTCTGCAAGAAACTCAACTGACTGGCTAGACGCATGTGGTGCAACAGTGCAAGACTCAACAGTTGAAAAAAGTGAAGAACTCTCACCACATTCAAAAAATTTGTATACATGGCTGATGGGTGCACCAATGCAAATGGTCATTGTGTACGTTATCTTGATGTCAGTGGTAAGCCAGTAGATGCATTTCTAGATGTTCAAGTTATAAAAGACAGATTGGCTGCATCTGCGACAACCCACATCTTAGAAGAGTTAAATGCTTGTCCATGGGACACCAAACAGATGGCTGCTTGTGCATTTGATGGAGCTGCAAACTTCTCTGGAAGACATGGTGGAGCACAAGCTTTGCTCAGAGAAAAATGTAATCCTAGTCTCTCCTATACACAGTGCCTCTAGAGGCCCATCTACTCCAACTAGTGCTAGTACGAGCTGCAGACTCTTCAAAAGACATTTAAAAAGCTATAAATTTAATGTCTTCATTATAGTCTTTTTTCAGCAAGAGTCCAAAAAGACTGAATATCTTGGAAAATATAGACGATACACTGGACTGAAGTTCAAATTAGTCCAACCTGGGAAAATCCTCTGGCTTTCTCATGAGCGATCCTTGGCTGTTGTCTTAAAATTACTCCAGCCATTATTACTGGCTTTGGAAAGTATCTACCAAGATGGGATGGATCTAAGTAATGAGGTTGGTGGATTACTTTTGCTATTACGTTCAGAGAAGACTATTGCCATTCTCTCCCTTGTAAGATGGGTAAGACGGATGGGTAGGATCCCCTGGGGGACTAACATGAAGGGGAAAGGAGTCCAGGAGAGCTGGCTGTATTTCAAAGAATCCCTGTTGAGGTTACAGGGATAAACCATCCCGATGAGTCGAAAGAATAGTAAATATGGCAGACGACCAGCTTGGCTTCACAGTGAAATCCTAGCGGAACTTAAACATGAAAAAGAAACTTACAAGAAGTGGAAGGTTGGACATATGACCAGGGAAGAGTATAAAAATATTGCTCGGGCATGTAGGAATGAAATCAGGAGGGCCAAATTGCACCTGGAGCTGCAGCTAGCAAGAGATGTCAAGAGTAACAAGAAGGGTTTCTTCAGGTATGTTGGCAACAAGAAGAAAGCCAAGGAAAGTGTGGGCCCCTAACTGAATGAGGGAGGCAACCTAGTGACAGAGGATGTGGAAAAAGCTAATGTACTCAATGCTTTTTTTTGCCTCTGTCTTCACTAACAAGGTCAGCTCCCAGACTGCTGCGCTGGGCATCACAGCATGGGGAGTAGATGGCCAGCCCTCTGTGGAGAAAGAGGTGGTTAGGGACTATTTAGAAAAGCTGGACGTGCACAAGTCCATGGGGCCGGACGAGTTGCATCCGAGAGTGCTAAAGGAATTGGCAGCTGTGATTGCAGAGCCATTGGCCATTATCTTTGAAAACTTGTGGCGAACGGGGGAAGTCCCGGATGACTGGAAAAAGGCTAATGTAGTGCCAATCTTTAAAAAAGGGAAGAAGGAGGATCCTGGGAACTACAGGCCAGTCAGCCTCACCTCAGTCCCTGGAAAAATCATGGAGCAGGTCCTCAAAGAATCAATCCTGAAGCACTTACATGAGAGGAAAGTGATCAGGAACAGTCAGCATGGATTCACCAAGGGAAGGTCATGCCTGACTAATCTAATCGCCTTCTATGATGAGATTACTGGTTCTGTGGATGAAGGGAAAGCAGTGGATGTATTGTTTCTTGACTTTAGCAAAGCTTTTGACATGGTATCCCACAGTATTCTTGTCAGCAAGTTAAAGAAGTGCTGGATGAATGCACTATAAGGTGGGTAGAAAGTTGGCTAGATTGTCGGGCTCAACGGGTAGTGATCGATGGCTCCATGTCTAGTTGGCAGCCGGTGTCAAGTGGAGTGCCGCAGGGGTCGGTCCTGGGGCCGGTTTTGTTCAATATCTTCATAAATGATCTGGAGGATGGTGTGGATTGCACTCTCAGCAAATTTGCGGATGATACTAAACTAGGAGGAGTGGTAGATACGCTGGAGGGCAGGGATAGGATACAGAGGGACCTAGACAAATTGGAGGATTGGGCCAAAAGAAATCTGATGAGGTTCAATAAGGATAAGTGCAGGGTCCTGCACTTAGGATGGAAGAACCCAATGCACCGCTACAGACTAGGGACCGAATGGCTAGGCAGCAGTTCTGTGGAAAAGGACCTAGGGGTGACAGTGGATGAGAAGCTGGATATGAGTCAGCAGTGTGCCATTGTTGCCAAGAAGGCCAATGGCATTTTGGGATGTATAAGTAGGGGCATAGCCAGCAGATCGAGGGACGTGATCGTTCCCCTCTATTCGACATTGGTGAGGCCTCATCTGGAGTACTGTGTCCAGTTTTGGGCCCCACACTACAAGAAGGACGTGGATAAATTGGAGAGAGTCCAGCGAAGGGCAACAAAAATGATTAGGGGTCTGGAACACATGACTTATGAGGAGAGGCTGAGGGAACTGGGATTGTTTAGTCTGCAGAAGAGAAGAATGAGGGGGGATTTGATAGCTGCTTTCAACTACCTGAGAGGTGGTTCCAGAGAGGATGGTTCTAGACTATTCTCAGTGGTAGAAGAGGACAGGACAAGGAGTAAAGGTCTCAAGTTGCAGTGGGGGAGGTTTAGGTTGAATATTAGGAAAAACTTTTTCACCAGGAGGGTGGTGAAACACTGGAATGCGTTACCTAGGGAGGTGGTAGAATCTCCTTCCTTAGAAGTTTTTAAGGTCAGGCTTGACCAAGCCCTGGCTGGGATGATTTAATTGTGGATTGGTCCTGCTTTGAGCAGGGGGTTGGACTAGATGACCTCCTGAGGTCCCTTCCAACCCTGATATTCTGTGATTCTATGATTCTAAGTCTACTGTTGAAACCACTCGAGTCATTAAACAATGCCATCCAGGCATCTGCTACAACAGTAGTAGATCTTTGTCCAGCAATAGAAACTACATTTGGATCAATCAGAGAGCTATCCATTGAAAAAGTACTGGAAGAAGCAAAGACTTCATGAATGAAGGCATTTATATTGAATCCTTAAGTGAAGAGGACAAGAAGTGTTTAAGACAACTGAAAAAGTACACAGACTTGATTCTTAAAAATCTACTACAGCGACTTCTAGATTCTACTCAGCCTCTACGTAGCTTTTACAGATTCCTGTCTTTTAAATCACTGACAGTTGAGTGGAGTGAGGTGCTACCAGCAATGGGGCTGCCATGTGCTCGGGACAGAATAGAGAATTTGAACACAGAGTGGAATATCATACGACGAATGAATGAAGATTTGACTTCAACTTCTTTTTTATCATCACTAGTGGCTCAACCTGATCTTTATGCTGTTTCCTGGGCTGAAAGAAGTACGAATTTATCTCTTGCTACTCCCAGTCACAACAGCTACAGCTGAGCGTTCTTTTTCATCATTGAATAGAATTTTGTGTTTTGAAAGAAGTCGCCTTCTGCCTAATCGTGTGAATGAACTAATGAACATATCTGGATGTACCGGACACACGAGAAGCCACCAAAGATGAATGCATTGCATTCAAGAAGTTCATTACAGAGTTGTACAAAATTATAACAAGAAACCAAGAAGGATGTAGATGTAGTGCTTCATAGAAGGTTTGAGTAGCCAACTTTAATTTGTGTGATGATTTTAAAATCTAATAAAATGGTCATGAAACATTTTTCAGTTTTTACTATGGTGCCGTACAGCCTCCCTTCACCCTCAGTCTCACCCCTCGTCGGCCCTGACCTCTCCCCTTGTAAATTTGAACACCCCCTACCCAATTTCAATTCCTGGGGAAAACACTGGCCCTGGAATTTTTGATATTCCTCTTCCAGTTTGCTTGGCGTGGACAGTTCACACTGCATCTTCCCAGCTAACAAGGCTGGCTTTCTGCGGCAAGTGCACTCCCGCCTGGAGTACACCAGAGCCGTTGGATCTGCTGGGTTTGTAGGGAGAGGAGGCTGTGCTGTTGCAGCTTCGCTCAAGCTGTAGGAACTTTGATATCTGTGGTCAGATTGCTCATGGTATGCAGGAGAAGGGACACGAAAGGGGGACGTGGCAGCAGTGCTATGCTAAGATCAAGGAGCTCAGGCAGGCATACCAGAAGGCAAGGGAAGCCAACCGCCACTCCGGTGCAGTGCCGAAGACATGCTGCTTCTACAAGGCGAAGCCACGTCCATACTTCAGGGGGACTGGAGGCAGCAACCAGTGGAGCCAAACCCGAGGACAAAGTGATGGATGAGGATGTGGGACATGTGACAGGGTCGGCCGGTGGCGTGACAAGCTGAGACCTACTTTTGACTCCAGAGGGATCTGGCCAGTCCCAGCACTTCGGCCCTGGCACACATGAAGCAGGAGAGGCAGGATCTGGTAAGCACGTATTTTGCTTTGATACTGCACAGTGATAGGACATTGAGGTCATTTAGTTTGTCATGGTAGAAGAGGGATAAAGGATAGAAATTAACAGCAGAGCCTATGCAGCTATGCAGTGAGGGCCTGGCAGAAAAGTTTTAATCCTCCATAGAGATCTCTAGGAAACTTTTATGTAAGTACTCTGCAATCCTCTGCAGAAGGTTTTTTTTGACAGAGCTAACTTGGACGTGCTCTGCTGACACAAGGAGCGTTGTGTGGAAATGCACAACTGATGTAATTGAAGTGGCTTATGATAGTTGATGTGACAAAGGTGACTTAAGCCATGTCTACACTACAGAGTTAAGTCAAGTTAGCTTGTTTCCTTTACATGATGGATAGTATTTACTTGTTTTTTAATAAAACATTTGTAAATGGAGCAAGTTTGAGCTAGACTTGTTGAGACAAAATAATCATGGAACACGACAGTTCCACAATCCCTTTTCAGAATGAAACCAAGCTTTAAAAAATATGTGCCAGTATGATATTAATGCCCTGTAAACAGGAGGAGGAATCCACTTTTAATTGTTTGTAAAATTTTTGATAAGTTGTCATTAAAAAAGTTTTAAGAAGGATAGCATTTAAGCAGGATAAATCCCATCCTGAACTTCTGTGCTTCCTAGTGAGATGGTTTTTAATTTATTCTTGAATATGAATGACCTCTCCACATCCAGTCTACAATAGAAAAAAATGTAAATGTACATACCTTATTCTTTGGCTCCTTTGGTTCTGGCAGCTTAGACTGAGGTACTTGAAAATAGTGGAGGTTTTAAAAAGTTATTTGTATTATAAACTGGGATTTAATAAGTTTTGCTTTCTATATATTCTAGACTGAACAGCTAGGTAGAACAGAATTTCAAACTAGGCAATTTCCTCATAACATTCAAAATCCTAATACATTTAATATACCTAGAAAGGGTATGGAACAGGCGTGGCCAACCTGTGGCTCTGGAGCCATGTGTGGCTCTTTGGAAGTTAATATGCAGCTCTTTGCATAGGCACAGACTCCGGGGTTGGAGCTACAAGTGCCTGCTTTCCAGTGTGCCGGGGGGTGCTCACTGCTCAACCCCTGGCTCTGCCACAGGCCGTGCCCCCTCTCCACCCTTTCCTGCCCCCTCCCCTGAGCCTGCCATGCCCTAGCTCCTCCCCCTCCCCCTCCGAGCCTCCTGCATGCCACAAAACAGCTGATTGGGAGGTGCAGGGACGGAGGAAGAGGTGCTGATCGGCGGGACTGCCAGCTGGTGGGAGGCTCTGGGAGCAGGGGTGGAGTGGGGGAGCTGATGGGGGGCTAATAATGTATTACTGTGGCTTTTTGGCAACGTACATTAGTAAATTCTGGCTCCTTCTCAGGCTCAGGTTGGCCACCCCAGTATAGAATATTCAACCTTTTTATTAAGCCAAATACTAAATTAGTTAATGATTCATTTATGTATAGACTCATCATTGTTCATATACACTAAATAAGAGTTATTATATGTTGCACAACTATAATTGACCATTACTTGCTTATGAATTTAACTTTAAAAAAAAAAAATTACAGGACCTTCCAGGACACTTATAAATGTACAAAAATCATTAATTTGTGTTATACAGCTTGCTTTGTTTCTGTGCCCATGTAAACTAGAAGTTTTTCCCTCTAAATGTAAATTGTCACTAAGCCACATGGTCAATGTGCTTGCATGAGAGATAAAAGCGTTGGGATAACATGTGGCAATTCCACTTGCGCTTTGCTTCTGAATTATTTTTTCTTGAAGTGATCTATTTTCTTTGGAGCTTTCCACATTGTAAAATAATACTCATGATAACTTTTTAATGTTTACAGTCCTGGTTACATAGAGCCTCTTAAATAGTTTTTCTTCATTCTTGGACCTTCAGCAAAAATGCCTTGTTTGTAAAGTTTAGTCTGTTTTTCTTCAGTAAGGCATTGGCTTGAAATTCTGCTATTGCAGGTATAATACTGTTCCGCCTTTCACTCTAGGTTCACTTAGGCATTAGTAAAAGTTACTGATGGAAGAACTGTTATAATTTAGACAAGACATGCACTTTCATATCATACTCTCCTACCCCGAGCTCCAGCTCCACAGCTCCCATTGGCCAGGAACCATGGCCAATGGGAGCTGCAGGGGAGGGGTGGGCAGCCGGGGGACATGGACAGAGTCCCTGTGGCTGCCCCTATGCCTAGGAGGCAGAGGGACATGCTGGCCACTTCCTGGGAGCTACCTGAGGTAAGCACCACCCGGAGCCCTCACCTCTCATCCCCTCCTGCACCCCAGCCCTGAGCCCCCTCCTGCACCCTAAACCCCTCATCCCGAGCCCCACCCCAGGGCCCATACCCCCACCCATGCCCCAACCCGGAGACCCCTCCCATACTCCAAACCTCTTAGCTACATTCCCCAGCCTGAAGCCCCCTCCTGCACCCCAAATCCCTCATCCCTGGACCCACCGCAGAGCCTTCACCCCCTCCTGCACCCTTGCCCCAGCCCAGAGCCCCTCCTGCACCCTAAATCTCTCATTTCTGGCCCCACCCCAGAGCCTGCACCCCCAGCCCAGAGCCAGTACCTCCTCCCACACCTCAGCTCCCACCTGAACCTGGAGCCCCCTCCTGCACACCAAACCCCTCATCCTTGGTCCCACCCCAGAGCCCTCACCCCCTCTCACATCTCAACCCATGGCCCCAGCCTGGAGCCCTCTCCTGCACCCTGAATCCCTCATTTCTGGTCCCACCTCAGAGCCTGCACCCCTAGCGAGAGCCCTCACCCCCTCCTGCACCCCAACCCCCTGCCCCAGCCTGGTGAAAATGAGCGAGTAAGTGAGGGTGGGGGAGAGTGAACGACGGAGGCAGGGGGGATGGAGTGAGTGGGGGCAGGGGCTGGGGGAAAGGGTATTCAGTTTTCTGCTGTTAGAAAGTAGGCAACCCTAAATGTAGCCAGTGGAGAAATTTTGACCCAAGAGTTCTGGTAAGACGAGCTTGCTCTGAAGTTTACCCTCATTTCCCTCCTAAAAGTACCATAAATGTATGTGTACATTAACATGCCTGTCCATGTGTGTGAATTCCTGTGTCTTAATGTGTGCCGCTCCTCCCTGTTCTCCTCTGGTTCTAGTTTCCCTTATAGGGAGTTTCTGTCCCTCCCTCAGCAATACATTCTCCCTCTCTTCCGTTGCGGGGATTGTCAAGAGTGTGTCCTGGCTTTCTCCTTCCATGTGCTTCATGCCTGTGAAGAGGGAACTTCAAACTGCTGAGTACAGCCAGCAGAGAAGCTGTACTGTTGCCCCGACCTTCCAATTGGTGAATATTTTGTCTCTTCACTTGTCAGCTGTTAGGCAATGCAGGGGAGGGGAAGTATTGATTACTGTTGCATACCGTGGCACGTTTTGGGCTATAACTAACTATAGTCTCTACTCTCTTTCACCTTCCCTCTGCCACAGGCTCAATATTGGGGGAGGGGAAGGGACAGTTGTCCCCCATGCTCCCTTCCTACACCTGATTGACAAATTGGAAAGGAAATGGCCACCCACCCTTCTACATTACTCTTCTACATACTTTCTGTCTTAAGCCAAATGCTAAATACTGTAACATGTACAAGTCTTTAGTATCCAATAGAAAGTAGCTGGAGAATTTAGATAGATAGCATGTAATTAACTAGTTGGAATTTTGGCCATGATATTATGCTGACAACACCATTTCTTATGAAAAGTACTATGAGATTAGTTAACTGTCAAAAGTGGTCAATACCTAGTATGGTATGGTAGCATCTGAAAGTTGGTATCTCCAACAGTATACTTCCACCAAGCACAATCCTGTGTTTTAGGCTCATTGATGACCCAATTCAAGAGTCATTAGTACATTTTCCTGAAACAATTGAGTTTTCCTTATCCAAATGCTGCTCAGATCTTGCCCATTTTAATTTGTGAGAACTGATAAGATCAGAGCCTGAAGTAGCATGGTTGCAAACTTGCTAATTTTCTTGTCTCCAGTACCGCATTTGGATGCTTCATTGATCCATTATATGACATGGGCACCATGCAGAAGACCTAATCAAATTTAACCAAAGATTTTGTCTCTGAGGTATCTGCCCACCTTTAACTCTTTTTTTTTCCCCCTTAGTTCTAGAGCAGATTGCAGAAGCAGGTTCTTGCTCCATAATGTCACCACAGAAATTTTCTCAAAATGAGTCAGAAATCAAATACCCAAGAAGAGGGGATAAAAATTCTCAGTTGTAGAGAACCATTTCAACATACAACTGTTAATTCTATTTATCTCATGGCTCCAAACACTCATGTGAATATATCACAAAAGCACTGTTAACTTGTACCTTCAGCCTCAAAGGGTGGCTCTGAAAAGTCCTTGTCAGCATACAGAAACCTTCAGATGTAACAAATTGTTTTGCTCCTAACTTGCTGCATTCACTCTTGCCAAATGTGGTTTTACTAATTGCAAAACCTTGTGGAAGCTAGAGTTCGGACAGAGCCTATTGCTTAACCTTCCTTGCTAAGGGAAACAGGCATGATAGTTTCCGAGGTTTCAGTCACTGCTGTTCATCCTCTCAAGGCCATTTTGCTCACTCATTAGCAGAAACTCTGATAATGAAAATGTCTGAAAGATTGAACAAGGAATCACTTTTTTATTGAGAGAAGGGCTATATTGCTTATTTCCTTATTCCTCTCACTTCTGCTGTAGTGGCTGGAGTTTCCTCACACTGTCAAGGATGAGGAGAGTATTCTAACAGAAGAGCCATGTTTTTCCGGGTGGAATTTAGTAGAGGACTTTGCTTTCTTATGCGAAGCTCTCAGAGTTTCTCGGAACAAAATTGGGTACTTCAGCTTTCACATCTGGAGAGCTTTTTCCTCATTAAGGATGCGAAATTGGGCATACAGTTATGCTTAATCTCTCAGTAAATGTTGTCTCATTAAGGATAGCTGTCCAATCAAATCATTAAGGTATATATGCTGACTGTTGGTAAGGCGATGTTCAGATCCTCAGTTCCTAAACCTGTGACCTCCTGCTGTGGCTAATCTTTCCCACTCTGTGAAGACAGCTCCATTCCCTGAGACTTTCTTGGAAGGATGGAAGGAAAGAAAATGAGCCAGGTCTTGTGTGTCTGATATTTCTGCCTGCTTAGTTAGCCATTCCAATTCATTACAAATATTCAGGACAGTCCCCAGTTGAATACTTTTGTGAGTTTAGACACATGAAGAAAGTAGGTCCAGATCCTCAAATATCCACTTACATATAATTGAGGATCTGGGCCATAGTGTCTAGTTCTTGAAGTGAGTCCATCTCTTGCAACTTAGACTCTGACTTGGTTTGTGTCTCAGTCCATTACAGAGCTATCCTTACTGATCCTGAGTACGGATCTGAAAACCAGGAACTACATAACTCTCTCTGCAGCCCAGGCAAACCGCTTAGCTTCTGCCCTCAGTTCCCACCTGTAAAATGTAGGTAATTATCTATCTTCCAGTATTGTTAAGATAATTTATTATTTTTGTAAAGCACTTCGAATCTTAAAAACGCTATATTAAGGCTAATCATTAATATTATATCATGCTGACCAGTCAGGAGAAATCCAGTTCTTTCAACATTTCACTCCCTTTCTGTCTGTCCTGCAAGAACTTTAGATACGCTTTTCCAAGACTGTTAATTTTTAATTATACATCTGAATTTCTAACTTTCTAGTAAGTGGCATGTAATAGGACACATCCTCCTTGATGTCACATTCTTGAACCAGAGGCCCATGGCCCCAGCAGTTCCTTTTGTCTATTGTAAGAGCACTGAGCTTCAGTAATCAGTAACCCTGACACATCTGAGATTTATTTCATGTGCAGGTAGATTGTAATAATGTGTGCACGTCAGCTGAGTTGGGGCATGAGATGATGCATGAGCTAGAAAAAACCCAGCTTGACTTTGCAGAGCTGACAGTTGGAAGAATAACATCTTTGTACTTGTAAAGTGAGCAAATTTGATGTAGAAGTAATTGACACAAACACTGGACTCCATTAAGCCATTTTAAGTCACATCGTAGTGCTGCACCTTGATATTTTATAGTAGGTAATGAGTAAAAACAATACTCTGGAGTATATTAAATGACTAAAGCTGAGTAGTAGGTATTTGTTGTTTTCTCACTAGTAATTTTCAGAGTTAGTTTACATATAATTTTACTATTTAAATATAATTACTATGTGGAAAAATGTGTTTTGCTGAAAACTAGCTCTATGATTTCCATTAAGTATTAGGCTTTGCCTTGTTAATGACAAAATTGCTTTAGTGGCACATAAATTATGTAAATGTGAGCTGTTCCTTATGAGGAAAAATGTTCAGTGGTTCATAAGGGCAAAGAAAACTTGCTTTGCCTAAAAGTACCTGAATTAGATTGTAATATTACTTTAATACAATTGTCTATTATTTATCCTAAGGCAAATTGATTCTTTTAAGTATTTTATTGTACTGTTTCCTTCTAAATGTTTCATCAACTGTCTTCTCCCTCAGCTCGGTTAAGTGCTGCCTTCCAGCACTATCCAAAGAGCTGCAAGATATAGGGAACAGCTGGTTTCACCAGTGCCAAGTGCCACTGCTTGGATAGTTAGAAAAAGATGCTGATTTATGGAGTGGTTAGTTTGCTCTGTCCCGAAGGCTGGATGAGTCATTTCTGCTAGGTGGCTTGTGCTCATTGTCTCAAGGTCTGATTTCATACTTCCCTGACTTCTTGTTTTCTGTTGCTATTACAAGGAACAGTTACCAGGGGCATCCTTTGCAGGGGGCAATTTGTACCCTGCCAGGCACAGCAGAACAAACAGAACAAAAGTAAGTATTTTTTCTAGCGTTCAGCAACGTTTATTTTCAGTTGCCTCCCTGCTTTTCAGCACCACTAACATTTTTGACATTTCTGCGCTCTTCATTTTCCATCAGTTGCCACCCCTTTGAAGGCTTTTCTCCTTTTTTATCAGTTACATGAGAGATGCACACAAAGTCCTCTGTGGTGTATCAGGGCCATTGCCGGAAGGCCAGGAAAATAAATTAGTTTGGGAGCTTTGGAGATATCTGGGTTCAGGAGCAACTGGAACTAGAAGACATATTAAGAAAGAATAATGTGGTATGTAAGTGGGAGGACAAGAATAAATAAAGAGGCAGTGGTGAGTATCAGCATTCCAGGGATAGGGCTAATTAATCCCAGGCTCTGGCTTTCTGTCATGATCTGATGATAACTGGTAATTTTCTCCTCTTGTTTCTGATTTGTTTAATGGTGTTACTGGGAAGGATTTTGAGTGTATAGAAAAGGGTTTTTTGGGTACTGTGACTCAGCCTCAATAATTGTTTCCATTCATTTGATTTGGAAAAAGACACCCGTCTCCTCACCCTCCACAAAAAAGCCCTTCATTGTTCTTCCTCTGTCTGTCCTCAAACTGTGAGTTTCTCAGGGCAGGTGCTTTCTCTTCTTGAGTGTCTGGAAAGTGCCTAGCACCTTGTGGGCACTACCAGAAAAGAGGACATAAACTGAACAGTTTAGACATTTTAATTTTTATCAAATTTATTTCAAACATTTTTCTCTTATTCTTTCTGTACCACACCCATGTCCACCATCATTTTTAATACTGTAGTGCACAATTAAAGAATATTTTAGTGTATACGTAAAAAACAGATAAAAGTCTGTGACCTATATAGAAAGAAAAATATGAATAAAGAAAAACAAATACAATCCATCATCATGAACACATCAGAATGATAGTGACATCTCTCCCACTCCACACCAACCCAGGATCATACAGAATCAACTTTTACTCATTTGCACCCATCTTCTGCAGTGAAAGGTGGTAGTTAGTAATTCCACACAGACACACACAATGCTGTTGCCAGTATATGCTTCAGATAGAGGAAGCTAGATTTCCCATACTTAATTCTTTTAAGGGCAAACAACCTCATTACATCTGTACCAATGCTTTTGAAAAACTGTAAATGAATATGCAAGTCATAAAATGAATTTTGTGTAATGGTAGGCGTGAAATCAGATCTCCTAATATCACATTACACACTTGTAGACTTAGGTGATGATCTAGAGAATGATGGCAACAAGAAAAGCACGTGCCAATAAGAGGAAATAACCTACAGTCCCTGTACACACTCTGACCTACCCCAGGAAATCTGGGATGATATGGCAAAATATAAGTTATAATACTACTTTGAGGTGACCTCTGCACATCCTCAGTTGGGAGAGGTGCACATGCACACACCCTGCAGCACTGCTGAGGTTTGGGAGCTATCTAGAAAGTAAGTGCCCATGGGGACTATATGCACTAAAAGTTCATAGGTGAAGTTATAAGAGGTCGTGTGGTCCCAGTCATGTCCTTTGCCATGTCTTGCTGTGAACTTAGGAACCTTTATTATGTGAGGGCATGGAAAACTTCTCTTGGTTATCACCAAAAGCTCCTGTAAATTATTTGTTGTTGTAGTTTAGACTTTTTAGATACATTTCTGTACTGTTGGGCAGTTCAGTTTCTCAGACTATCTCTGATCTGCGGGATTGTACTAGATGCAAAAGAACTGGAGAAAGATTTTAGGCACTGTGTGTTGTTCTGTGTTTTGTCCATCTTCCTGGACTCAGTGTACATTATGTGCTGTCTGAAGTATCTCAGGGAGGGCCATTCCCCAGATGATTGTCCTATTTGCTGGGCCTTCACATACCATGCCCTAAACTAAGGACACAGACAAGGCTCAAGGCCCTTCGTCGTGAGAGGCTCCCTATGAATCAGACCCTTAGAGTTATCTTCAGGCCAGTGTAACTGTGGGCATCATTACACTGCAGCTGGGAGTGTGCCTCCCAGCCTGGGTAGACAGATACACACTAGCTCTGTTCAAGCTAGTGCACTAAAAACAAGTGTAGAATGTGGCATGGGCTAGCCACCTGAGTATGGATCCATGGGGTTGGACAGGCTTGCACTTGGGAGGCTAGCTCGTGCAGCTGTGCATTCTGCAGTGTTCGTGCATGATATTTTTAGCATGCTAGCTCAAGCAGAGCTAGTGCATCTGTGTACCTGGGCTGGGATGTGCACGCTCAGCTGCAGTGTAGACCTACTTAGAGGGTCCACTTTCCCTTTATACTGGATAGCTCTAGGAGGACTCCTAGTTTTCTGAGGCAGAATATTTCTCCTCTATTATGGACTGCCTAATCCAGCATTTAGTTACCAGATGCCAGCACATATTTTGTGAGGTAAACTATGTAATTACCACATATACTTTGAAGAGTTCAGAGCATTACAAAATAAGTCTTTTTAATGACTATTCTGTATTGATATTTTCCTTTACAATACAGCAAAAGTGTAAATAATTAAAACTAGAAATTTGATACTTGTACAAATCTTATATCTTTGTCAATGATAAGGTACAACATAAACATCCTAATTAAAAATACTTTGCAAGCAGAATAAGCGAGCAATAATAAATCCAGGTAATTTATTACAATTTTTCTGGTACTAATTAGAAAATATACATTGTGATCTGATTCCTGATGACATTCTAATTTTCCAGTATTTTGACTCTGCCTCATTAGCGTAGTATTTTAGTAGTAACTTGCTTCAGATAACACATTTAATGTTTCAGTACTCTGTATCATTTCAAATATCTGAAGGATTGGGTTTGTGCTCGAATGTTTGTTTGCGGTTTGGTTTGTTTACATAATGTTATTACTTGGGCAGCAACGAATATCCAGTTCACAAAGACATTTAAATCCATTCAAAAAAATGAATGTGGATGCAGCTCATAGTCAGTTACAATAATGTATTCATTTAAATTATGCAGACTTTGCTCCAACACTATACAAAAGATTACTTGACAGTTTTGATATTTCAAAGAAAGAATTCAGTTTTGTTAGTATAGTGAGGTTAGAGCTCAATCCTGTAAACTTTTATTCCTCTTCGAGTGCTAGCTCATATTAATTCCAATTAGGTGTGTGCACGCAGTGTGCATAGTCATCGGAAAGTTTTTCCCCTAACAGCTCCCGTCGGGTTGGCTGTGGAGCACCCTGGCGTGACACCTTCATGGTGCTCAATATATGACCCTTCCAACCCGGCGCCTCCTCAGTTCCTTCTTGCCCTCAGTGACGCTCATTGGAACTGGGGCATCTCGCTTCGCAAGCTCTCCACATTTCCCAAGCATTTTGACTGTTTGTACTTTGTAGTTATTATAGATAGTAGTTAGTTAGCTGTTGGGCTGGGGGGTTTACCTCCACCCTGACCGCATTCTCCTTGGGGGACTTACATGCCCAAGTCCCAGGGGTTCAAGCCTTGCAAGTCCTTCAGCAAGCCGTAGCCAACAGGGGTCCCCCACAACGCTTTTTAAAGTGTCTGGGGGGAAGCACACCAATTGGACAAGGCCAGGATTTGTAAGGGGTTTTGCCCCAGAACAAAAAGGGAGCAAGACTTTCACCTCAAGCAGCTCCTTATAGAGATGGCACTCAGACCGCAACCTACATCGGCGAAGCAAGACCCGGCACTGAGCTCATCGGTGCGCAGCGCCCCAGCGATAGTGGTAGAAGCAGCACCGGAGAACAACTCTGGGAGAGACCCGCGGCACTGCTGCTCCCTGGCGCCAAAACCAACGGGATCGACCCAGCTCCGGTCCCACTCCCTGGCACATAGCGGCAGCAGGGGGAGGAGTGGGATCTCCGGCTCAGAGACCCACCCCATTGGAGCTGACCAATGGGGTGTGTCCCAGAGAGGAGCACCCAGTGCTGAAGTCTTTGGAGACAGCACTGTCGATTTGGGCCCCGGAAGGGGGACCATCAAGTTTGATGCTGTTGGACTCCCTGGGCCAGGTCATCGAGGAGGTAGAATTACCATCCACCCCAGACACCTTTGAGTCCATGAGGGACCTCATCACCATGACAGTGCCGAGGTCCCCCACCCTTTGCGCCAAGCCTCCAGTGCCGCAACACGTGGCACCGTCTCGAGGCAAACTGGTGATGCTCCGTCCCTCGGCACTGCTGATGGAATAACAGCACCGCTCAGAGTCCTGGTGCCACTTGCAATTGGGGCACCGGTCAGACTCACAGCACCGGTGCAGGTCACGCCAGCGCTCCCGCTCGCAATGCTGATCCTTACGTCGATCCCCATTGTGCAGCAGGTCCTGCTCCCGGCACCAGTCATCCCGGCACCGATCAGCGACTCTGCACTACTCCCCAGCCTCGCGGCACTGCTCCCCAGCATCGTGACGCCACTCCCCAGCACAGCGCTGCTCACCTGTTCAGCTCTGCTCGGCACCGCCCTGGCCATCGCAGTCCTGGTCCCCATCTTTGGAGAGGAGTCTAGATACTCTGAGCGGGGCTGGCACCGGTTGGGCCATGGGAGGCCTGAGGTGGGGGCAAGGCCATGGCTTGCGTAGTGGCAGGGACCGGCTCAATGGCCATTTTGGACCCAGTGGGCATACAACCAGGCCCAGGGCACCCAGTCTAAAAGTTCTCAGTCAGCGACCTCTGAACCACGAGTGCCAGAGGCTTCTGCCAGTTGCCCCACCCCTAGGGGTGCTGAGGAGGTACCGTTTCCTCACCCTCCCCTAGAACCAACCCCAGTTCCTGAGCCTGATCCAGGTGTGGCTGGCCCAGTCAGAGAGGCAGGACAGGAGGCCCCTGGAGACCAAGAGGGTCAGGAGGACCCTGTTCCCCTATTAGCATCATTGTCTCCCTCCCCAGACGAGACCGTTGCAGGCATCTCCATCTTGGGACTGCCCCCCATAGACATCTGCACCCACCAGGACCTCCTTTGCAGGGTGGAGTCGGAGGACCCGATGGTCAATATACTAGCCCTGGAAGGTCCATCGAGGGTGGCTCTACCCTTCATCAAGACCATACAGGCCAATACTAAGACTATTTGGCAGACCCCAGCCTCCATCCCTCTCACCGCGAAGGGCGTGGAGAGGAAGTATTTCATCCCATCTAAGGGGTACGAATACCTCTTTGCACACCCGCAGCCTTGCTCGTTGGTGGTGGCTGCAGTAAACAAGAAGGAGAGGCAGGGACAACAAGCCCCAGCGCCTAAGTCCAAGGATGCCAATCGCCTGTTCGGCAGGGTCATATATTCAGTGCCATGATAAAATATTAAAGCCCTGATTATACAAAAATTTGTGCACATGCTTAACTTTACACAATGCAAGTAGTCCTATATACTGTTCATAAGCGGAAAGTTAAGCATGTGCATAAATCTTTTCAAGATCTGCCTAAAGCAGCAAGATCAGACTGAGAAAATAAAGGAAATTTCAAACAAAAAGTGCCTAATTCTGCAGTGCCCTTAACCATATTGTACTCATTTGCAGCAGAATAAATTGAATCCTACTACTGATTTTGCACTAGTAAATCAGAATGTTAGTTTTGTTAGTTAGTAAATCAGCATGCATTTTTGCACTGCTGTAAATGATTCCTCAAGGCCCAGGGCAGAAGCGACTTGGAATGTAAGTTTGCATTTGTAACATTAACTCTGCCACACTGCACATGTGTAATATGGTTTTTTTATGCTTCTCCCTGAATCTTTTACATTCTTTTGGCTAACAAATTTATAAGGGTTTTCGTTTGTCTGTTTTTCCCTTTTGTCTATAAGTATGCTTTCAGAAGGGGAGAAACTGACTGACTAAGAAATCGAAACAGTGACACTACACAAAATGCTGTCATGAGCAAAGTAAATAAACTAAAAAAATAGGGAATTTCTTTCTTTCTAATATCTTTCATTAACAGTAATATTAGGTAGTATTTGCAAATACAGTTGGTAAAATTTTTTGGACAGTAATGTCTAAATTGTCCTTTTTGATATTGCATTAGTACTAATCCCTTTACATTTTTTAATTAATTTTTTTCCCTATTTAGTCATGAGGATTTCTTTGGTTGACAAGTCATGCAAATGTATAGTACCAGTTCTGGGATCTTGAAGGCATTTTGGGGCCTGATGATGATAAATAAAAAGACGGTCAGTGTTTTAAATCAAGCATTTGAAAAACTTCCTTCAGTCTGATTTCTAAATGAAATAAATCAAAAGATGGCTTACTGCAGCCAGTCTGAATCTAGTCAAAAAGCTTTGCAGCTAGCTTGTCCTCCTTCCTATTATAAAGGTCAGAATCCCAGGAGGCCAGCTACTCCCTTAAAAGGTGAGGTTCTAATGTTTACTTAATTCACTATGTACCAAAACTACGTCCAACCATACTTCCCTTATGGAGAGGTTACTAGATAGTCCATTCATTGGACTGGAATCTTCCTTGACTCAGAGCAAGAGAGTTACGGTAAGTCTTTCACTGAATGAGAGATATGCATATGTCATTGGGATCTTTTTAAAATTACATAGTGTTCCATTTCCTATGGATAGATAGTAGCCAGGCCATGTTTGGAGCCATAGAAAATTGGCATGAGTATTGCCATAACCCAGGACACTTACTTTGATGTTTTTGCCTATGATGCCTTTGAAAGAAGATGTTCTATCTATGTCCTCTGTTCCATGTTCCAGTGTAGAATCTTTAACTGTGAACCCAAGGCGTAATTTGATGCTCCACATGCTGTAATGATAATCAGTCCTTAAATATAGAACCACTGTTGGAAAGGAGCTATAATTGCTTTGGGTTGCTGTGTGGCACTGGAGTCTTGATAGAGGGGACCCATTAAAAGAGGCAAAAATGTGTCAAAGGATTTGCATCTGTCACTGCTTAGAACATAGAATGCAGGACTTAGGACACAGAACTCAGACTTAATAGTGACTGGGATTTCCTTTTCCATAATCACAATAAACACATAGTTTTCAGTAAAAACAAAAAACTGTGTATCTGAGGATTTAATAAGTCTTTTTGTAACTCTTATATTGGAGAAATTGTTCAACTCTAGTAAATTTGTGTGAAAGTGAGACTTCTGATATTGTGAAAATAGTCTATACTGATTTGCTTTGTTAATGCCAGTTGTGGAAGTAAAAACTGCCTAGTTCATTAATTTATATACCAAGAGTATTCAAGATTTCAGGTATCAATTGTAAGTATTAGATGAGAGAAGATTGTTCATTTGGAGTCTGATATTGTATCTCAGTTGTGTTGATGAAGGGGAGGAGAAGTTGATGTAACTTGGGCAGGGGGCATCACAGAATGGGGAAACAGCAACTCCATGAAATGCTTGTTCTGTGCCCCTGAGGAAGTCGTTCTCTGAAAACTCTGGGATCAAGTTTCCGTGGGGTAGGAATGTGGCTGTCAGAAATGGGAAAAACTTGGCCTGGGGAAAGAAGTCTCTCAACTGAAGCCTCAGCAGCACACATCCAAGTGGAAACTAATACTGGTCATGGCAGCATTTACTCCTGTTCTGCAGTTGCTTGGGGAGGCCTTTGCAAATGCCTGGGCAGGAAGACATGTCAGCATTCCACTGAAACTCTTAAAGTCTGATGTCACAGGTTTTTTTTTAATAGTTTTTGCTCCCATGTGCCATAGAGGAGGGTTTGACTCTAGAATCAGTTGCTGAATTTCCCCTCACAATCTTCTGTACACCATTTTGGCAAAGGTCCTTTTAAAAAAAGAGTAGTGTTGGTGTTGTGGGGCTAGAAGAGGAGAGGATGAAAAACTGCTGCTTTAAAAGCCTATAAAGCTTCTGTTGTCTGCATTAAATGCAACCCTTGAGAAACTAATGGAAAATAAAGTAATCAAATATGAGTTTGGGTTGATTTTTTTTTTAATTAATGGATTATATTGCTACTGCAGTAAGCATAGGATTCCATAGTGTTCAACTTTGTCATTGTCAATTAATTTGCTGCTCCTCCACATCTAACAGATGGCCAGTTTCTAAATTTTGCCCTGACTTTTTGATGTCAGGCACATACAGTACCTTAAAACCTTGAATATAATTTTACAATTCATTTGTGTGGGAGGAACAAAGTGAAAAACATGGAGAAAGGGTGTGGTAGTTTAAAGGTATGAAGGTGGGGGTGGGCGTAGCTGAATTCAGTAGCCTGAAGCTAAGATTTGTGGGAATCGTTTTTTTTTTTTCTTTCTACTTCTGGTGTGGATTTGTTCTATTGCATTCTTAAGTGGAGTGTGAACTGAAAAGGAACGTTTGTTATTTTGTAATTGAATTAGAAAACTTGTTTGAACTATGGATTTATTAGTAAGCGCATACCCATCTCAATTGAAATTGGTTTCACTGTTTAAGTCTACAAAGGTTAATAACAGCTATATACAATAATATTAAAACAGATGCTAAAGGCACAGTACAACTGTAGTCAGAGCACTTTAGTGTAGAGTGACCAGACAGCAAATGTGAAAAATTGGGATAGGTGGTGGGGGGTAATAGGAGCCTATGTAAGAAAGACCCAAAAATCGGGACTGTCCCTATAAAATCGGGACATCTGGTCAACCTACTTTAGTGTGAAAGATACTAATTCACTGCTAGGCCAGCTTACCACTTGGCTAACAAGGTCTGGTAGTGCCAAAGATACAACCTCTTAACTGCCTTTGAGTGATTAAGTGCCTTGCATCACTTATCAGTAATCTCTCTAATCAAACCAGTATTGGAGTAAGATTTGAATGTCTGCCAAACTGAATAATACCTCTCTCTTACAGAGTGCTTTTGCATAAGTAGATTGCAATGCAAGATTTCATATATAATAATAATGCCTTAGCACTTATGTGGTGCTTTCCAACCATAGATATCAAAACACATGACGAACGCAGATAATACTTATACATGAGTGTGACTGACCTTTTGGAGTGCATTCACAGGATGCATTCAGTCACAGTGAGAAGGACTTCTTTATCCTTTGATCAAATCAAACAGGTGACCTGTGTTAGAAATCGTGTAACTTCTGTCTGCATAACTGGTATCTGGTGGGAGCTGCATTATTAGGCTATAGCTGTGTAGATGCTGGCATTCTGATGTCTGGAAAAACTGATACCTTGACACAGTATGCTGCCAATGGGACTGGATGCTAAGAGCCCACCTACATTACAAAGATAATCATATCAGTGGACCTACTTACATAGAGGTTAAGCCCAGGAGGAACCATTAGATCAGATCATCATCTGACCTCCTGTATATCACCTTCAAGACCAGGGGTGCTGAAACAATTTGTGTAGCAGGGGTGCTGAGAGCCTTTAAACCAAACTGTAAATCTGGTATATGATGGAAACCACTTCAAGCCAGGGGGTGCGGCAGCACCCCTAGTTCCAGCATCTATGTTCAAGGCTGTAGCTTAGTTATGTAATCCTGTTATAGCATGACTAGGTCTCTGTCAAATATTTTAACTGGGCCCCTGACCCTGATGGTTACATTTGTAATGGAGATGGGCCCTGTAGAGTGAAGGCTAAAGAACTAACTTCACCTGCAAGGTAGAAAAACAACTTTAATGCCTTATTAATGAGGTTTTAGTTTAGAGGAGTACTCTAAAATGTAAATGAAGAACTCAAATAAGAAATGAGAATAGGATTAACCTCCCATTAGTTAATGTTTGTTAAAGTGTAAACATGCCTCAAGAAGGAGTGTGAGCTTCTTGTTGCTGCAGCGCATGCTTGTAATTAATACAGTGGTAAATGTTCTAAGTTTCTAAGAGCATGTGGCTTGTCTCACTGAGGTCAGAAGCTACTCCAGGAAAGATGCAAGCAAGCCCGCTGTTCTTTTCTCTCAAGGTTCATTAATGGCTGAGTCATCAGCAGACTAGTCTGCATTTGCTGACTACTACTGTTAGAACAAAGCTAACAAGCAAGAAAAAAAAAACAGCAGGAGTCAGGATGGGGGAAATGGATAGGCTATCCAAGCTAGTTACGCTGGAAACTTAGTAAAGTGATCAGCAATGAAATAGTTACCAGTGTTGACATGAGTGGACCAGGGCTCATCACAAAGCATGTGACAACTGGGGACAGCATTCTCAGTGAAGATCTGGCTATGAAATGAGCTTCCAGAAGGGATCAGGCAAAGCCAGAGTCTGACCGTCTTTAGGAAATACTATAAAACCTTCCTCTTCGGAAAAAAATCTTTCCTCATAGCAAGAATGGTACTCATAATATTGAAACCCCGGCTACCCACATGTTCCCCCGCCCCACCACAAAAATCCCAACTTGTAATGAACAACTCAGTCAGCCAATCAAAACAAACAGAATTCCCCAAGCAGAGTTTTCGCTTAAAAAAGTAAGATCTTGACACTTGTTGACTAATATATTAATAATAGATATCTGCACTCTCTCTCTCTCATATACTGTATATATATATAAGTACTAATAACATTAAGCACAAATATTGTAACAGTGATATAGTCTAAACTGCCCTATGCCATAATCCTGTTCATTTACACAAAGTATCCCATAACACCTTGTATTTGTTGAAGTAAGCATTTGGCACAAGCAGATAGGAAACTTGTCATAATCAAGATACATTCATTCTGTGTCTTAATACAAGCTAGGGAAGTACCTTCACGGATAAGTACTTGGAATGCTGGTATCCAAAACAAAAGGAACAGAACAACAAATTAGGGAGCTGGAGCAAATTGATGGGTTGGATTATAGTGATGTGTAAAGAAATGTGTAACTTGTAAAATGATAAAATACCAGCTGAAATGTATAGTTTTGGGAGCACGCCTTCTGCATAAGGTGAATGTAACATCCCTGCATGGGACTGCTCTTAGGAGACTGGTATTGTATAGAATCTTTTTCCTATACCTTATTAATAAACCTGGTTGACTTTCTTTATTTCATCTCTTGAGTATATTTTATAACAAAATAATGAGCCAAAGTATGGTCAAGCAATTGACTATACAGTTTATCAAAACACTCCATGAAGTCTCCAGTAAAGAGGTTGCTTTTGCTTTTGAATTTGCATGGAAGGCACTCATACTATGGTGATGTGCATCAGTATGAAATCAAAAAGTATATAAATAAATGATATCTTTAAACTTCAATATCAATACTAGTGTGATGACTGAAAGTAGCTCACACCTTTCTTAAAATGTAAGGCCATAAAAATGAAGCCTTCCAAAATCTGTACACAGATTAGAAGCCAGAATCAAGATTTTTTTTAAAAGAGTGCTATACTTAAGCACCTAAATCTCTACATTGGAGTCTATATCAGAGACATAATTTTCAAAAATGGGAGTTGCTGGATGATAAGCAATTTTGAAAATCCGTGCTAAACTCTGGACACTATTTTTGAAAATTTTGGTCCTGTCTTCTGATCTCTCTGCAGATTGTGAAAGGTTATTTTCACAGTCATAAAGATGAGAAACTTATTTTTAAAGAACATTTAAAATCGGCAGAAAGTGATGAAATGCCAGAACATTTCTCAGTCTGATTGCTGATTGACAGCCATATTGTATTTCTACTTCTATTTCAACATTAACTATTATTTTCATAAAAAGAAAAGGAGTACTTGTGGCACCTTAGAGACTAACCAATTTATTTGAGCATAAGCTTTCGTGAGCTACAGCTCACTTCATCGGATGCATACTGTGGAAAGTATAGAAGATCTTTTTATACACACAAAGTATGAAAAAATGGGTGTTTACCACTACAAAAGGTTTTCTCTCCCCCCACCCCACTCTCCTGCTGGTAATAGCTTATCTAAAGTGATCACTCTCCTTACAATGTGTATGATAATCAAGTTGGGCCATTTCCAGCACAAATCCAGGTTCCCCCCCACTCCCCGAAACCCACTCTCCTGTTGGTAATAGCTTATCTAAAGTGATCACTCTCCTTACAATGTGTATGATAATCAAGGTGGGCCATTTCCAGCACAAATCCAGGGTTTAACAAGACTATCTGGGGGGGAGGGAGAGAGAGTTGTAAGAATGCTTGATAGAGATCTTGTAGGTGTTTGTCTCTGTCTGAGGGGTCGGAGAACACTTCAGTCTCTCTGGTCACGCAATTACAGACATGAAAGTTGCGATATTACAACAAAAAAACTTCAAAACCAGACTCCAGCGAGAGACTGTTGAATTGGAATTCATTTGCAAATTAGATACAATTAACTTAGGCTTGAATAGAGACTGGGAGTGGCTAAGTCATTATGCAAGGTAACCTATTTCCCCTTGTTTTTTCCTACCCCCCCCCCCCCCCAGACATTCTTGTTAAACCCTGGATTTGTGCTGGAAATGGCCCACCTTGATTATCATACACATTGTAAGGAGAGTGATCGCTTTAGATAAGCTATTACCAGCAGGAGAGTGGGTTTGGGGGGGGGGGGAAGAACCTGGATTTGTGCTGGAAATGGACCAACTTGATTATCATACACATTGTAAGGAGAGTGATCACTTTAGATAAGCTATTACCAGCAGGAGAGTGGGGTGGGGGGAGAGAAAACCTTTTGTAGTGGTAAACACCCATTTTTTCATGCTTTGTGTGTATAAAAAGATCTTCTATACTTTCCACAGTATGCATCCGATGAAGTGAGCTGTAGCTCACGAAAGCTTATGCTCAAATAAATTGGTTAGTCTCTAAGGTGCCACAAGTACTCCTTTTTCTTTCTGCGAATACAGACTAACACGGCTGTTACTCTGAAACCTAACAATAACTATGGGTTTCCTAATGAAATTAATAGTCATAAGGTTTAAAACAAACAGAAGGAAGTACTTCACACAATACACAGTCACCTGTAGAATTCATTGTTGTGGATATTGTGAAGGCTAAAACTTATAACTGGGTTCAAAAAAGAATTAGATCAGTTCCTGGAAGATAGATTCATCAATTTCTCTTAGCCAAGACAGTCAGGGATGCAATCCCATGCTCTGGGTGTCCCTAAACCTCTAACTGCCGGAAGCTGGGATTGGATGATGGGATGGATCACACAATAATTGCCCTGTTCTTTTCATTCCCTCTGAAGAATCTGGCTTTGGCCACTGTCAAAAGATAGGATACTGGGCTAGATGGACCATTGGTCTGACCCAGTATGGCCATTCTTGTGGTCTTATGTTTACTGTAAATACTGTTAGTAATATATCTATGTTATGGAACTCATTCATACTTACTTCCTGTATAAGTAATTCCACACTGTACTGGTCTTGATTTCTCCCTAATAGTAACTGTCCTTAGATCTTGACTAAGTACTGAAAATTAATCCCACTTCAGGAGAACTTTTTCTTTTCTTTTCTTTTCTTTGTTGTTGTCATGGGAGCAAGATGTATTTTTAATGCATTCATGTCATATTTTTATTTAAATTATATGGTTCTACTTTACTGAAAGATATTAACTGTATGGATCCAAAGGCTGTTTTCATTTGAATCTGACCTATAATAAACCAAAACTGTTAATGAAGCAATAATGTATGATTATTGGATTAATGAATCGGTGGCTTTTTTGGAGGGTTGTGGGTGGGATGTGAGTCCTCTGTTTTCCCTATGAAACTCTAAGGCTTGGTCTACACAACAGACTTATGTTGGTAAAAGTACATCAGATTTTCCACACCCCTGAGCGACACAGTTATACCTACATAACTTCAGGTGTAGACAGCATTATGTCGACAGAAGGGCTTCTGCCATTGACATTGCTGCAGACACTCTGGAAGGTGGAGTACGTATGCCAACAGGCATAGGTAGCACCTTCACTAAGCTCTACAGCGGTGCAGCTGTGCTGCTGCAGCTCTATAGCTGTAGACAAGCCCTAACACATGATAACTTCTCTGTCCTCAAAGCATTACCTGGCAGTTACCCTCTTTTCACTTGAAAAGCAGGCAAAGTCACTTCGTAATCTGTCAAAGGGTTTGAAGCCAGATCTCTTATTTTACAGCTCTGTCTCAAGAAAATTCATGTCTTTTTCTATCAGCGTTACTTCCTGCTAGTACAGTGCTCCACACATTGTTCTGAAAGTACAGAAGCATTTCTTTGTTTCTAAAAGGTTTTTAGCTAAACCCCACAGTGCTTGTGTAAATTGTGCTTGGTCGAGTGAATTTTTTTAAATGCCCTGTAGGAAGAAGGGAGAAAAGAGAATTTGTTCATCCTTGTGTACTATAATTCCTTTCCTTTCCTTCTGAAGAAAGAGAATTTGTCCATTATTTGTTTTTTAACTAAGTTCTTTTGTTACCTTTTTTAAAATCATATGTCCCTCCTTATAGGTACTGCCTTACCTATTAGATAGGCAGGGTTTTTGTTGCTGTTTTTAATATAATACTATGTAATAGTGTATGTGAAGCTAATTTTGTTTGGATCCACAGGCCTACTCTATTAATGCTTCTCAACCCCAAGACTTTGTAATGAGGGACAGTGATCCTCAAAATGAGGGTCAAATACCCCTTGAAATGAGAAACACAATGAAGGACATCAATTTTTTTTTATTGAACATGCTTTTATTTTATATATACATGTACAAGCATGCAAATAGCCTGGAATTTATGATAATGGAACTAAACAATGATTCTGTGTATTAGCATGCTTTATGTAGAAAGCCACTGTTAGTATACAATAAAATAAGAAGTCCATTTACTCTAATGTTCACTGTTGTATTTTGTGATAGCTCCCCCCGCCAACTCCTTTACCACATTCTACACCCTGGCTGCTCACATTGATGGACCGTACAAGTTTTGCTTTAGCAAGAGAATGTCCATCATGACTCCTAAAATAATTATATTCATTATTGATGTTGGAGAAGGTCCAAGAGGGCAAGCCATGGATACAGGTTGATGCTCATCAGAACAAGCTGGAAGAGATAATTAATGAATTAGCAGTAGCCATGCCAGCTATACATGGAAGTTCATGAGAGAATACACAGAGTAATTAATGACAACACAAACAGCAGAGAGGTCCGCTAGTCATTTGTTGAAGGCTCTGTACTAATTGCCATGACTCTGGGACAAATTTTCTAGCTGAAGAGATTTGTTGACGTCTGAAGAGTTGTTTAAGGAAACTTTTCCTGATGTTCCCAAACACTCACTTCACTGTCTACCAAACAACATCCTGGGCACCCTGGCTGCAACCCTGCTGGCCCTGATGTTGCCTCTCTGCCTTTCTCCTTCCCCTACACCCATGTGTTTGATCTTCCTGCACAAATTTGGCCCATCCCTCCCCTCCACTTTGCCCTGAACTTCAGCACCCATTTCGCAGCAGGGAGCATGTTGAATCCCAGGTAAGGGCAGAGTGAGGACATTGGCTTCAGCAGATGCTACCAAACGTGCTCCGCAACAGCGAAGCAACCCATTGTGTAGGGGAACAGATTGTGACACTATACCTTCCCTCTTCCCTCCCATTCCGTCCTCGCTTTGCTCTGGGAATGCATTCCACTGAAGTTAGAATGAGGGCAGCAGCTTCTCTGGTGACTAGTTCACATCTACTTTGAGTGTCCTGTTTCAACCTTTTTTTTTTTTTTAATTCTTCCTATTTCTAGCCTGTATGGTAATCTGTATTTTTGGATGGTTACTATTCTGTTAATATGGATGTATCAATTAATTTGAAAACAACTATCTTAATAGTAAATCAAAAACTACCTACTGTGGAGAGGAGAGCTGTGCAAATAACTGATATTTTTCAGAATTTTTGGTGAATCAAAAGAGTCAGAAAAATTTCTGCTTGGGTTGAATGAAATATTTTGTCCAACTGAAACTGAAGATTTCTTTTTGGGCATTTTAAGCCTTTTTAAATAAAAGCAAAGGAAACAAAGAGTTAGATTCACAAAATGGTTCTGGAGGTTCTGCTGCCTTTGCACCCACTTGCCCAATAGATAGAGCACTCACCTGGGATGAGAGAGACCCGTGTTCCAAGCCCCACTCTGAAGCAAGGACTTGAACCTAATTGCCCTTCCCCCTGCATGAGTGTCCTAATCAGAGGCTATAGGATATTTTGGGCTGAGTCTCTCTGTCTCTCCTGTTGTAGCTGTTCCAGTCATTGGAACAGGAACTGGAATCCAGGGGTCCCCCACCCACAAGTGTCCTGATCACTGGGCTATAGAGTCATTGTGACTCTTTCTCTGGTCCAAAGACTATTAAAATATTTATATAAAAATTGAACAGCTTCAACGTTAGAGATGGAGAGAGACCTACATCAGAATAACTTAAAGCTTGATAATTAGGGCACCTACGTGGGAGGTGGACTCATGGGTTCAGATCCCTGCTCAAGAGCCAGGGACTCAAACCTGGGTCTCCCACGTCAGTGCCCTAACCATTGGGCCATTGGATGTGGAGAGCAGCAGCGCCACTGCCACTGTTTTGTGAATGGTACCTAAATCCCCTTGTGACTCTAGCCCAAAACCTCAAAACGTTTCATTTTGACATTTCTGATTTTTTTCTTTGTTTTTAACAAAACTATTCATAAAATGTTTTGGTCAACCCAAATTTTCCTTTTTTTCGGGGGAAAAAAAAAGTTTCAGCTGAAAAATGTTGCCAGCCACAGTTGGAGATGTCCTTCACCTGCATTTTGATTGCAGTTATTCAGATGCAGGAGTGACAAGTCAAGGCGCACACAGCACAAAGGAATAGTAAAATCTGCATTAGCTAGCAGTGTGATTGATCATATGTTTGTCTACAGAGTCATAGTAATTCATGCTGTTCAAAGGCCTAATCACTACCAGAATTTAAAAAAAAAATACTCTCTAGATTTTAGACTTGCATGGAAGAAAAGCAAGAATAATTTATAAAAGACACAATGTTGTAACTGAAAAAGAGACATATAATCTAAACCATACGGGTAGCATATCTGGATTGTGTAGATTAAAAAAATCATGGATTGTCATTTTTTTTAACCTGCATATAAAGGGCTGTAATTGTTCCGTGGATATCTGGTTACTACTCTTGTCCTTTAATATTACCTGGACAACTTTAGTGAAATTATATAATTAATAGATCATATGTCACTGATATATACATTACGCCTTCTGGGCCTGATTCAGGAGAGCATCCTTATTTAGAGAAAGCACTTGGGCACATGACGAAGGCCCGTTGACATCGGTGGGTCTTAAGCATGTGCTTTCCTGAAGTGCGGCCTGTGTTACAAAGTATATATGATGATGTACTATAAAGGCTTTATCAGAATCAGTCTGGCTGGTGCATTACTTGTCAGTGGCAAACCTACAGGAGGTCATTCCAAACATATACTCTGTACATTCCACATTGTTGAGATAAAAACTATCTTTAATTTATTTTTTTTTAAATCAGCTTACTATTTTGTCTTTGACCATCAGTAACAAACCCCTTTAGTGCTTTGAATCCAATGGCCCGGACCTCTAAAGGAAAGGAAAGAGAAAAATGTCAAATATCTATAAATTACTGAAAGTATTTCTATACATGAAAATGTAATTAATTCAAAGTTTTGAGACATCTTTAGGCTACAAACCTGAATGTGGTGTCTCCCAGGGGAAAGATGTAGATCTCAGATTTCCAAAGGTATAAAGCACCTCATAAGGAGTCTGGCAAGAACACCCCAGGAACCCCGACATGGGGTATTCTATCTGCTACCCAAGATCCATAAACCTGGAAATCCTGGACACCCCATCATCTCAGGCATTGGCACCCTGACAGCAGGTTGTCTGGCTATGTAGACTCCCTCCTCAGGCACTACACTACCCGCACTCCCAGCTGTCTTCGAGACACCACTGACTTCCTGCGGAAACTACAATCTATCGGTGATCTTCCTGAAAACACCATCCTAGCCACTATGGATGTAGAAGCCCTCTACACCAACATTCCACACAAAGATGGACTACAAGCCGTCAGGAACAGTATCCCCGATAATGTCACAGCAAACCTGGTGGCTGAACTTTGTGACTTTGTACTCACCCACAACTATTTCACATTTGGGGACAATGTATGCCTTCAAATC
Organism: Chelonia mydas; assembly: GCF_015237465.2. NCBI lineage: Eukaryota > Metazoa > Chordata > Testudines > Cheloniidae > Chelonia > Chelonia mydas. The sequence goes on along the minus strand of NC_057850.1, from coordinate 193,561,916 downwards.
AACGGCACTGCCATGGGTTCCCACATGGCCCCACAGTATGCCAACATTTTTATGGCTGACTTAGAACAACGCTTCCTCAGCTCTCGTCCCCTAATGCCCCTACTCTACTTGTGCTACATTGATGACATCTGCATCATCTGGACCCATGGAAAAGAAGCTCTTGAGGAATTCCACCATGATTTCAACAATTTCCATCCCACCAGCAACCTCAGCCTGGACCAGTCCACACAAGAGATCCACTTCCTGGACACTACGGTGCTAATAAGCGATGGTCACATATACACCACCCTATACTGGAAACCTACTGACCGCTATGCCTACCTACATGCTTCCAGCTTTCATCCAGACCACACCACACGGTTCATTGTCTACAGCCAAGCTCCACGATACAACCGCATTTGCTCCAACCCCTCAGACAGAGACAAACACCTACAAGATCTCTATCAAGCGTTCTTACAACTACAGTACCCACCTGCTGAAGTGAAGAAACAGATTGACAGAGCCAGAAGAGTACCCAGAAGTCACCTACTACAGGACAGGCCCAACAAAGAAAATAACAGAACACTACTAGCCATCACCTTCAGTCCCCAACTAAAACCTCTCCAGCGCATCATCAAGGATCTACAACCTATCCTGAAGGATGACCCATCACTCTCACAGATCTTGGGAGACAGGCCAGTCCTTGCTTACAGACAGCCCCCAACCTGAAGCAAATACTTACCAGCTCCACACACCACATAACGGAATCACTAACCCAGGAACCTATCCTTGCAACAAAGCCCGTTGCCAACTGTGTCCTCATATCTATTCAGGAGACACCATCATAAGGCCTAATCACATCAGCCACACTATCAGAGGCTCATTCACCTGGACATCTACCAGTGTGATATATACCATCATGTAGCAGCAATGCCCCTCTGCCATGTACATTGGCCAAACTGGACAGTCTCTACTTAAAAGAATAAATGGACACACATCAGACATCAAGAATTATAACATTCAAAAACCAGTCGGAGAACACTTCAATCTCTTTGGTCACTGGATTACAGACCTAAAAGTGGCAATTCTTCAACAAAAAAAACTTCAAAAACAGACTCCAAGAAGAGATTGCTGACTTGGAATTCATTTGTAAACTGGATACAATTAACTTAGGCTTGAATAAAGACTGGGAGTGGATGGGTCATTACACAAAGTAAAACTATTTCCCCATGTTTATCTCCCCCCTTCCCCCCCGCCCCCCTCCCCCACTGTTCCTCAGACGTTCTTGTCAACTGCTGGAAATGGCCCACCTTACCTGATCACTCTCGTTACAGTGTGTATGTCAACACCCATTGTTTCATGTTCTCTGTGTATATAAATCTCCCCACTGTATTTTCCACTGAATGCATCCGATGAAGTGAGCTGTAGCTCATGAAAGCTTATGCTCAAATAAATTTGTTAGTCTCTAAGGTGCCACAAGTCCTCCTTTTCTTTTTTCGGGTACAGACTAACACAGCTGCTACTCTGAAACCTAGAATAAGAAGAGATCTCTTGGACTTGATTTTTTGTTTCCTCTCTATGAAGGAGGAGGAGGAGGAGTATTTTAAGGAAAACTGTATTCCCCACCCCACCTTTTTGTGTCTGATAGAAATTAACATATGTTGTATGCAGTGGTGTTGTAGCTGTGTTGGTCCCAGGATATTAGCGGGACAAGATGGCTGAGGTGATTTTTATTGGACAAACTTCTTCATGACTAACAGCTATCTGTTTTTTTAACAAAAAATAAAACCATTATATTATCATGAGAAATTTTGGCAGCTGAAGCTGTGTTTAATCTGTAAACAGGTTAGTAATATTTAAGACTTCAGTTTGTATGCTGGGGATTTTCTTTTGTTCCTAACAGTTCTATATTTAAGATTACAAGAGCTTCCAGGCAGAACTGTTTGGGTAGTAAAGTGATGAACTGACACCAGATTACAGAGCAGGGGGAAAAAAACATTACGCTAACAGCAGCCAACAGCAGTTAATGGTTTTCAGCTGTTGCTGATCTAATTGATCTTGTTTCTATAACAGAAAGCAGTTTTCTGTGATTCATATGTCTTCTTATTGGAATGTATTCTACTCCCTTGTTTTTTAAGCCTCACTTACTCTGATTTTCCCTTTTCTTAAAAGTCATCACTAACAATGTGTTCCTTTTCAAGCTAATATTTGTCCAGAAAACCCTCTGTCAGTCTGACTTTAAAAAAAGAAATCAAATCTTCCCTGTTTGTCACAGAACAAAATTAACCTTTGAATTAAAATAAGAAGAGAAGAAGCAGATAGATTATCAGAAATGCTTAGCTGAATTTAGGTACTTACTCCATACACTGAATTGTTGGTGCCCAGTGACATCAACCAGTTATTGTTTTCCATTCATACTTAGCTTAAACCCACAAAAGCTTATGCCCAAATAAATCTGTTAGTCTTTAAGGTGCCACTGGACTCCTTGTTGTTTCTGTAAAAAGAGAATCATTGCATGCATGGTCTATAGCACTGTTGCTCTTTGTATTGTGCTTAAATAAAATATTGTGTGTAACACATCTGCTCTCATCTTTTCCCAGAAAAAAATATCATATAGCACCTGTTTGAATGTGTGCAGGTGTTTAATCTTACATCTCGCCTCACCCCTATAATCTCCTTTTGCCCTTGCAGAGGTAATCTAGTATCACAATGGGAGACAAAGTAACATTTACAACCTAGAAAGCCTATTTGCCTCTTGGAGGGAAATGGAGGCTGGATGTGGCTGAATATATATATTTTTCTTTTTTAAAATGTTGATACAGTGTCCCCTGAGGATTTTTCCTATATGAGGTCAAATAACCTTGTTCCTTTGTTCACTCATCCCTGCCTCATTCTGAATGCTTGGGGCTATTTTCTGAGTATTCCATTTCATTTCCATTTAATACTTCCACCATTCTTGTTTTTTCTTTCATTTATCAATTCAGAATAATTTTACGTCATGTGAGCAGAAAAAAACAAAGAGATGACTTTTGTATACAATCTTGTAAATGTCTTTTTGAAGAAAAACAAAACTTGAATGTATAAACAAGAATTATGAATATGAATTCAGCAGAGCACTTAAGTCCAAATCTAAGCACTTGCTTAAGTGCTTTTACTGAACTGGGGACTAGATACTGCAAAAAGGTCAAACTCTGCCACTCTATAAGCTGTTCCCCTGAAATAAAATGGCTTACTCACAGAACAAGGAACATCTAGCACAAGGAAGGATGACTGCGTCCAGCCCGAAGTAATTATGCATTTGTCTTTGGGTAGTGTCACTATGGGTGCTCCACTTCAGGTGTGCTCATACCTCTTACACCTTTAATTGGAGATTTTTGGTAATAATGCCTGTTGTTCGGGCTGTGCGTGTGCCCTGTGCTTCCTCATGCTCTGCTCCAAGGCTATATAGACCTGTGCGGGAAAATGGCCCAGTTCCTTCTCAACTATCTTGGGCTGAGACAGCGCATTAGTGTGCCTTACTTTTGAAGTCTTTTAGCCTAGTTACACTTCTTTAGTTTGTTTTTTCTTTAGTTATTTTCTTTACTTTTTATTTAGGGGGACTTTCTCTTGATCCCTTTCCCCTTTGAGGAGGGGGACCTTCCCCTGTTAGATTCTGTTGCCCCAGCATATGCCGAGCTCTGCAGATTTTAAGCAGTGTGTCTCTTGCTGGGAGGCCATCCTGGTCAGCAAGGGCATTCCCCTTATGTCTGCTGCTTGGGAGAGTCTCATATCCCACAAAGTGCTCTATCTGCTCCGCTTTCAAGGACAGGGCAAGAAAAAATTCACTGCTAAAAGTGAGATTCTTAATGATGGGGTGTTTCCTCCAAAGGGCCTGAGATTCAGGTGAGGAGATCTCTTCTGGACATTGGTTGCTGAGTGGACACTGTGCCCATCAACTTTGTCACATCCATCTGGGTGTATGTTAGGTAAATCCACAGAGAAGACCCATAGAAAATGGAGTCATTCTCCACAGAAAGAGTCCACCTCAAAAAGACCTCTATCCTCACAGAACATGACCAGTGCGGGAGACCTTGTGTCCTACTCGGTATAGCTGAAGCTCCAGATACTCTCAATATCAATTCCCTTTATGTCACAATTCACCTATTTCAGAAATGATTCCTGTGCTTTTCAGGAAGCCAGGATAACTTTCAGTATTGAGTGCTTCCATTCAGCCTTTTCTCTGCTCCAAAAGTGTTCTCAAAGGTGCTGGCAGTGGTTCCAGCTTACTTTCGGCATCAAAAGTTATTTGTTTTTCCATATCTTAATGACTGGCTACTCAAAGGCTGGTCTTACAATAAGGATTTCAATACCATAAAGAGGATGAGATCTCTTTGCTGCAAGCTAGGGTTGCAGCTTAACAATGACAAATTCATGTTGAGCCTGGTACAAAGAATAGAGTTTGTAGGAGCCTCCTTGATGCTATATCAGCCAGTGCTTATCTCTTCTTCTCCCGCCCCCCACCTCACCCCCAGATTCTTGACATTAGCAAGTTTTGTCTCAAAGATTCAAATCAGCCCACAGACCTCAATAAGAACTTATCTTCAAATGTTTGGACACATGGGAGCCTGCACCTTTGTGATGCTGTGTACAAAGCTCTGCCTTTTATCTTTCCAGTTTTACATTCCGAACAAACACAGCTTGAACCAGTTAGTGTTGGTCCCTCAGTGGATATGAAACTCTCTCAATTGATGGAGGGCCCCCAGACAAGGTCTGCATGGGGATTCAACCTCCTCTTTCTATCAACATAATGATGACTGCATCCCTGATGGGCTGGGGATCACACCTGAGGACCCTCACTGTCCAGGACAAATGGCCTGTCCAAAAGACATGACTGCATGTTAATCTCTTTGAATTGAGGGCAGTCAGGAATGCTTATATCCACTTCCTGTCTTTAATCAGGAACAAATTCATAAAGATTTCCATGGACAATATAGCTTGCATATTCTGTATCAACCAACAGGGAGGGGACAAGTCCCCTTCCCTTTGTACTGAAGCAGTAAAGCTCTGGAATTGGTGCATAGCCAATTGTCAATTCTTATTTTGGCAACTTATCTTGTGGATATACAGAACAGGATAACAGACAGCTTCAGCAGGGACTTCTCCCAGGGATAATGGGAGTTGGAGCCTCACATTCTCAATCAAATGTTTTGGACTTGAGTGGTTCCAAAAATAGACCTCTGTCACTGTGGCCAATAAGAAATGCTAACACTTTTGCTCAAGGGGTAGGGGGGCTGGGTCCTCTCTCTTTGGGAGATGCCTTGCCCATTCTGTGGACAAGAGGCCTTCTATATGACTTTCCCCGCCATGCCCCTGATTCTGAAAGTGATCAACAAGATCAAGCATGACAAAGCCAGAATTATATTAATTATTCCCAACAGTGGCCCGGAGAGATATGGTATCCTTACCTGATTCATCTTGCCATTTGTAAGGCGATCAGCCTTCCATCCATTCTTTACCTTCTCTCCCAAATCACCAACCATACTCTTCATCCCATCCTGAAGATACTTTGTCTCGAAGCTTGGCTTCCTGATGGTTCATGGGACTAGAGTCGAACTGTTCTAAGGAGATACAACAGGTATACTGAACAGCAGGAAAGATTCCATGAAATGTACATACCTCCACAAGTGATGAAGATTCAGCCTGTGGTGTGTCCAGAGAAGTGTTCCATCTGTTCATTCTTCCCTCTCGATCATCCTTGACTACCTCCTAGAGCTAAAAATACCCAGGATTTTCTGGGTTTATTAAGGTCCACTTGCCGTCCATTCAGCAGTTGAGAGATTCTCAGTCTTCACCCGTCTAACAGACTTTTTGGGGTTTATCACCTGCTTGTAGTATTGGAGAAATAGGGGCAGTAGTGGCAAGTCCTCCATTTAGAGTATTTTTCAAGGACAGGATTTCATTACATTCGCACACAAAATTTTTACGTATGTGTCATCTGAATTTCATATCAACTGGGTTATCCCCCCTGTAGGGTTTTTTAATTTTGTTTGTTTGTTTTTTACCAAAGCCGCCTCATTCCAGAAAAGAGGCCATTTTACGCACTTTGGATGTTAGGAGGGTGTTAGCCTTTTATTTGGAAAGAACTAAGTCATTTAGGAAGTCACTCAGACTGTTCGTGGATGTTCTGGATAGATCCAAAGGTTCGGTGATTTCTGCCCAGAGACTCTTCAGGTGGATTTCTTATTGTATCATATTATGCTATAAATCTGTAGATATACAGCCTCCTTCTAAGGGCCATTCCATAAGAACTTTATCTACTTCAGCAGCATTACTCAAGAATGTTCCTGTTCTGGACATGTGTAAGGCTGCTAATTGGTCTTCCATACACACCTTTTGCAAGCATTATGCAATGGTCCTGTCTTCTAGATCAGATGCTGCCATTGGAAATGTTGTCTTGTCTTCAGTATTGGACTTGGCTCTGAAGCCTTTCCCCTCCCGCCCCCGGCCTCCAGCTGGGGGTACTGTTCAGTAGTCGCCTGAATTGGAGCACCCACAGGGACACTACTCAAAGAAGAAAGAGGTTATTCACCTTGTGCAGTAACTGGAGTTCTTTAAGATGTGTACCCCTATGGGTGTTCTACTATCCATCGTCCTTCCCCCTGTTTCAGTTTTTCCTCTGTGACTTCATGGTGGAGTCAGAACTGAGGGAAGTTCACCCACACAGCCCTATATAATCTTGGAGCGGGGCATGAGGATGCATAGGGTGCATGCATAGGGCAAATGGGCACTACGACCAAAAATCTCCTGTTAAGGGTGCAAGGGGAATGAGTACACCTGAAGTGGAGCACCCAAAGGGACAGACATCTCAAAGAACTCCAGTTTCTGCACAAGGCGAGTAACCTCTGTTTTTTAGTGGCATAAGAATATATGATCAACAATCACTGTATGAAGATCCTTTAAAAATCCAGTTGATCAAATAGTTGAACATCAAAGCAAATTTCCAGATTACCTGAACAGTCATTTTTAAACAGATATACCAGAAAAATCTTTCTCATCGTCTTGGTCAAAGAAAATAAATTGTCTGATTGGTATATAGCCACAACTTTTCAGTGAAACAAATGGAAGGGTTAAAGTCTAATGAGGAAAACTCCCTGTCAGAGAATCATGAGCACTTCCATACCCATGTAAATAGGAAAAAGAGTCAAGAAGTGAAATAAAATGGTTACTAAGTATTGTCTCACTTTACCAAGTGTCATGTTGGAGTCTCCATCACTGACTATTTTTAAATCAAGTTTGGATGTTTTTCGAGAAGATATGCTCCAGTTCAAACAGAAATAAATTCAGGGAAGTCCAGTGGCCTGTGTTTCACAAGAGTTCAGAGTAGGTGATCACAATGGACCTTTCTGGCTTTATAATCTGAGAGTCAGGAAAAAGGAGTTTATTTATCAAGATTTTCGGCAGCATTATAAATATAAAAGCCTAAAGTTAGCTTTCTAAAGCCAAGTGAAATTTAAAATGGCCTAGTTTTCATATGTGTAGAATGCCTACAAATCCTCTTGAAATTTTTAGGAATATCAGGTTTTCAGAACTTATAAAAGTGCACGTATAAAAATCAGGCTCCTTTTAGGTATTTCAAAATGGGCACCCAAAAATAGGCATTCAAAAACACAAGTCATTTTTGAAAATTTAAGCCATAGTAATCTAGCTGATTGCCATATAGGGGAGACTTTAGATAAATCAGACTCCTTCAGAAAAAATCAGTTTGATTTAAGAGAGAGTGAATGAAGATGTAAAGAAGAGATGCAAAGAGAAGAAAAGAAATGTTAATGGTCAGAGAAGTCTGGGTGAGAATTTTAGAAGGAATAGTGGAAGCCTAGGCTTGTGTATAGAGAAGAATAACAGCATGGACATGCTTGCAGTTCTGTTTTGTAAAAATACTTATTGTTTACATAAAATAAGGTAAATCTAGGTTAGCTTAGGAAATAAAACACTGCTGAAAATAGTTCAAATAAAATTTAAAACATTACAAAACATAATGCAATCCAGTGACCTCCCAGGTTTTATCTCTGGCAATATTATAAACATGCCTTTAAGCTTCGTGTCCATAAAAAACCCCTAACATTGCCTTCTGAACAGTAGAGAGGAGAAATTTCCCCACATTAACTACCATTTCAGATTCCTGCTGTTGCTACAGCACTGTTAGCTAGTGGAGGCAGGGGGTTAACAGCAGTCAGTTTGGACATGTAGTTCACTACTGGTTTGATTTTTTTTCTCTCTTCTCTGTCATTTAGTTTCTTTCTACAGTACCTCCTTTGGAGATCATGTATGCACAATGTTGATGACTCTTGTGATTTTATTGCAAGTCTCGTGATACTCTGTGGGTTTTTTAAGTTCCTGAATTCATATGAATACATGAGACTCTTATGTTTGTTTAAAAAAAAAAAAAAATTCTAGCCCTCCTGGTTGTGGAAAAAATCTTGGAAGAGGATCCAAATGCTCCCTAAAAGTTCAAAAACCAGAAGGTAAATAAAAGGAACCCTTTCGGGTATTTATTTTTAAATCTTAGGATTTTTCAATTCTTGAGTTTGGCAGTACTGCACGCACAATGCAGGTGGTTATAACATTTAAGGTTTGTGGTATAGATACAGTGAGAATAAAAGCACATTTTAAAAATAATGTGAAACTACTAGACCTGTCTGTCTAACAGTAGTATAGATGCCATTGCTGTAAAAAAAATCAATGGAAACAGTAGCAGTACTCAGTGAGCTCTCTATTGCTGTCATTTCACATAAGCATTATTGGTCCGTAATGCTTTTATTTCTTATCAGGTCAAAAAGGACCATAGTAACATGTAAGACACACTGGGAATGAATGGTTCAATGATAACTGAGTGGTTTCATTGTAAGACCTATTAATCCTGCTGCTGGAAGTTCAAAATAATTTATTTAACAGTAGCTGGAGGTTCTTCCTAGCACATTGCTTCACAAGCTTTTACTAATTCTTGTTGAAAGAACCGGAGCATCTTTTTCAATATAAATTCTATAAAATGCATACTGTATACTATATGCTGGATGCAAGTGCCTGCTCAGTTTTAACTATTACAGTGTTTGTGAAAGAACACTCAACAAATAGAATATGTAGCCGTCTGCATGTAGACCACAAATTTGGAAGTGATATATATATATGATAAATTGTAGAACCATGAGATAAATTGCATTCATCATGTACCGTTGGCCAACAGACCTGCACTTTGCCCACTAGACTTCTCCATTTGGACTCCTTATAATGTTCCCTAACATCAGAACATCAGCTATTTAAAAAAAAAAAAAAAAAAAAAAAAAAAAGTAAAATAACTGTTCCATTCACACCATAGATGAATTTTCCACCCAGATCTATAGAGGTCCTGAACTATTGACCATTATAAAATTCAATATCATGTGAACCCTAAAGAGCAGAAATGGGAGTTTTATTCTATTAGAAAGTTGGGGACCCCATTTTCAAATGGTGTAAGTGAAGACATTAGTTTCTATTTCTGGTAGGTTGAGAGATATGGACCTTACAATTGCACCACTATGATTTATAGAGAAACCATTTTAAATAATTTTTACAAGTTACTGAAATGTATTCATTATCATTTTACTCTCCCTACAAGGCCTGTAAAGTGGGAGTTGGTAGTAAAATCGCTTGCCTTTACAGCTTACACAAAGCTCTTCTTTAGAGGCAGAGATATAAGAAATAGTACCAATAAAAATTTAAAACTCTCTAAAACATATCTAAAATAGATTGTTGGCAAAATATGTGAAATATACAAGATAGATGATAATATGGTGTGGTGTGAAGGTTTTATGGACACTCATTTGCGATGATCTGTATAAACTAAGGTACCTCTCCAGTCTTATGTGGATAAAACCTTTAAGCTACACCATCATGTGTGTGAGAGAGATATTTGTGTGTGAGTGTGTAAAGTTTTTGTGTGTACAAATACTCTTTTTTTGTGTGTGTGCTCATCTGTTTCAAACTAGAATTTCATTATTGATCTGTTCTATCTTTAAACCCTCGGTTTCCATCACACATGCACCCAGCGTTGCCAGTTGCTTGTTTTTCTTTGTTTTGAGTGAAAATCACAGGTGTTAGAACATTTTAAAATTGTTTGTGTATGAAATTTGACTTCTGTTTTGAAATATGTAACTCCTTGTTTGATGAATCATTGTTCCTCAGTACAATTTTTTTATGTCCAATCTCACCTGATTGGATTTCCATGCTTATAATTGTAATATGACATGACTTCTGCACTACAGCAAAGCATTTCACATCCAGATAACTTCATAATTACTTCTAATTTTCATGTTCTAACCTGCTACTTCATCTTCTTTACCTTCAATTTTCACTTTTCGTTAAAAGAAGAAATATTTTATACATTGTATGCATGGGGCCATCCTGTCTTCAGGATGTTTATGTTCAAAAGGATTGCACTTTAGATGGGAATCAAAGTGCATAACTGCTGGGTCCCAATGATGGCTGTCCCAAAACCCTCTGGGTTTATGCTCCATGGACCTTTTGCGATGTCACAAGCTGCAAAAGGCATTCCATTAAAGGTTTAGAGACCCAGTATACTAGTCCATGTGCTTTAGCACATACCTTCCTGAATTGTTGATAGCCTCTGCTGGTTTGTGTTCCTTGTGTTCCTGGCACAAAGAATGTGAATGGGCAGCTCTGTAGGGATTTGGTGGCCACTCCATTTTGGCCAATATACAGATGCAAATTTATGCTGGAAAGCATTTTAGTAAGGAGGTTATTGGGGTGGGGTGGGGTGGGGTAGGGAGGTTGTTTATGCTGATCCTATTGAAAGGTATCACAAGAAAGAGAAAGAAGTAGCTGCTGTCAATTTTGTTTTAGAAAAAATGAGCAAGATCCTCAGCGTAGGGAGATGGGGAGGTAGGGAGAAAGTTTCAGAGAAGTTGGAGGTGGAGAAGACTCAGCAGGGGTGAAGGCAGGAGAGCTGTAGCATGGGGCACAGGTCACTTGCTGGAGGATTCTCTGCACCTTGAAGTCTTTAAACCATAATTTGAGGACTTCAATAACTCAGACATAGGTGAGAGGTTTATTGCAGGAGTGGGTGGGTGAGATTCTGTGGCCTGCATTGTGCAGGAGGTCAGACTAGATGATCATAATGGTCCCTTCTGACCTTAATATCTATGAGTCTATGAGCTGATCAATGAAAATGAAGGAAGAACGAATAGGTAAGGGTGACAGAACTAGCTGGAGAAACTTGACATAGAGAAGCCAAGTCTCCAAAAGTGCTCTGTGCACAGCATCGTGGGAGCAGGATTGGAGATAGGTAATGCAGATGGCTGAGTTTAAATTGAAGATTAGAAAGGAAGACAAGGTAGCATAAAAAGGGAGCAAAAGAATCAAATATACAGAAAAGGAAAGAGTTGAAACATGGACAGTAGAGTTAAAGGGTATGTGAGTGAGCTTAGGGAGGGAGAGAGACAGAATGGGTGACAAGGATATAAGGTTTTGAAGATTGAGCTCTGCAGTGCTAGATATGAGGAATTAAGAAGAGGGCAAAGGTTAGGAGGCAGAAGACAATGCATAAGGGAGTGATGGTGGGAATGTGAAAAGAGGAGGATTCAAAACCCTTTATTGTCCTTGGGCTCGGAGGCAAACAGAATATGGAGGGAATAAAAAGCAGCATTCTTGATCTAGTTCAGGTAATACTGAGGCTTCAGCAAGGCTTGTTGTTGCCCTGGTCAGTCTGCATATGAGCTTTTTCACTATGGTAGTTGTGTGTTAGAAATGTGTATTCAGAACCATTCAGCTACTTCAAGTGAAAATCTGAAATCTCAGTTGTAGACCCTCACTGTCATAAGGATCCAAATTTTTGATTAAAACTGTTTAATCCAGTGTAGCTTCTAACTGTATTCATTGTTCAATCTTTATGTGTTTAATCTTAAAGGGAGAAAACAAATGAATTACTAAAGCCAGTATATGAATTAATTAAACGCCTCCTTTATATGTGGTTTTTGATCATTTGCTAAGTGGGTTAAATAGTCAAGATTGCTTTCCTTAATTTAGTTCGCATACTAAATGCACAGGTACACAGTGGAATAAGTGAAAAGTGCTATAGTAAGAAAACAAAATTTATTTTGTGATTTAACCCTAATCAACCATTGCTAATGTGCTATAAAATTTCACTTAAGATAGATACTGACTCCCATTAGTAAAGATAATGGCCTCCAGTTGTCTCATCTTCCTTATTCCAATATATTATCCATGCAGAATCCATAATTTAATTATCACCTGATAATATTGGTTCTAAATTCATTTCTGTGCTTTTGGGCTGAAGTCACAGTGATGAGCCAATTAAAACCATTATCTGGCTTTTCAAAGCATCAGACTTGTCGTTAGGCTCAACTCTGTTGGGTCTTTCAAGATGGAACATGCTGCTCTCAGGCCTGTAGGGATTAACTAAACAAAAGAATTTTTTTAAAGGAAATTTGAAATGTTTTCTTCTATGCAATGTTGTAATTGTCAGATCTCGTAGTTTTCTTCCTTTAAGCATATTTGCATATTTGAGAAAGTATAATATGTGACTAAACTGAATTACAGAGACACTGGATTTTTTTTAACCCCAAAGGAAAAATTTGACTCAGAAATATACATGAAGTAATAACTGCAAGGATCATGTTGGATATTATCTGTTTGAATGAATGTAGTGAAACATAAAATGCAGCACATCATAACCTTAGAGATTTGTAATGCGAAAATGAACAATTAATTTATGCAGCTGTCATCAAAGGGATTTGAAAGGACAATAGCCACATTGTTTCAGTTTCATTACATTGTTCACTAGCATGAAAGGCTGTTTTTCCTTTTTATTTTTTTTTTAATAAACTTGATGGAGTTTCAGATTGGGGGTACTTCTAATTCATCCAAATCTGTATTTTGTTAGTGGCTGGTTTAAAAATTGTACGTCTGTAGTATTTGTACATCTGTAGTATTTGTGATTGGGTTATGAGTGCATAATATAGAAAAATATGTGTGTACTTGATCTATAAAGCTATAATGTTACTTTATATAGTTTTCACAGTTCTTTCACCATGTATATGTTGTAACAGGGCAGCAGACTCTAGGGACCAGATTCTCTAGTCCACTAACGCCACTTTGCTCTGCATAAACTGCTCAAAGTGGCCTTAAAGAGTATATGTACACTGCAATAAAAGATCTGTGGCACAGCCGTGGCAGGCCTGGGTCAGCTGACTCAGGCTCATGGGGATTGGGCTGGGGGGCTATAAAATTTCAGTGTAGATGTTCAGGCTCTGAAACTCAGCGAGATGAGAAAGTCTCAGAGCCCAAGCTCCAGCCTGAACCCAAACATCGACACTACAGTTTTTAGTCCCCCCAAGCTCGAGTCAGCTGACCTGGGCTCAGGGCTACGGATTTCTTATTGCAGTGTAGACCTATCCAAAGTGTCTGGAGAAGCCAGTGGGGAGTATTCCCTCCTCAGAGAAACTATGCCAATAGTGTAACCATGGGCTGTCCCTGTGCCGCTCTAACTTGTCCTGGGACCACGTGACCTGGAATTAGGAAGCTACAGTTGATTCCTAGCAGCCCACCCTCTCAAGTGAATCAAGAATCAAACCCTAAGAGACGGTGCATGTGGGTGCAAAGCTCCGATGTTAAAGCATCCTGTCATTAGATGCTTGAAACTTGCATGAAGGTGCAATAGAATTATCTCTGAGTCCACAATAGGAGTTAGGATTCGGTTAGCTCCAACTAAGCTATAAATGAGGGAACTAAGGTCTGGGCAGAGAAGTTCCACAGGAAAATATGTAACAGACAAGCTGGTGGAGAACACTTCAGCTGGTAAAAGAATATCCAACTCTTATATAGCTCTTTTCATCAGCAGATCTCAAAGCACTTTACAGAGCTGGTCAGTGTCCTGATTATATAGATGGGGAAACTGAGAGGTGAAGTGACTAGCCCAAGGTCACCCAGCAGGCTGGTAGCAGAGCTGGGAATGGAACCAAGTCATCTGAATCCAGTCCAGTTCTTTATCCAGTAGGCTTCACTGGTATTTGTACTGGTATTTTAGTTATTAAGCCAACCCCCCCCCCCAAGGGGGGAGTTTAGACTATATACTAGTATTTATAAGGAACAGGGTGGGAATTCTGCCCGCTTACATGTGTGTATTAAAAAATCTCTTTTTTGTTTATAGGTGTTTCACTGTGGTATAGGCATATATTCTTTTATTTAATAAAAAGCAAAACAGGAAACCAGGTTGTTTCTTAAAATAATAATTTAAAAAGCACAGACAAGAAAAGAGTGAGCATGGATAAGAAATAAATATAACTACAGTTATCAGAATCTACATAGTGATGACTATAAATGACCGTCAGAACAAATATAACATGCTGCACTTTATTTAAAATTGCTGTTTTATAGTGTTAATAATGTTCTTAATCCAGACTTTGGACTGATCTAATTTTTTCCTTGTATTTTTAAGTATGAAAAGGCCTTTTAATGTAAACCACAAAATTGCATTCTTAGATAACATGCATTACAAAATTTTACTTGTCCACAAACCCAGAGTAAATAATTTTGGTGGGCAAATAGAATATAATTAATATTTTCATCAGTCATCATGATAGAAGGCAAATGAGTAGATTTAATAAATTGCCATGATAATTTTGCAGAGCTGTACGGGTTTTAAGGAAATCATGTGGCCCTCACTGTCACAGAGTAATTAAAAATGAGACTCTGCCATTCTCAATTCACTCCATGAGGCACCCTTTGAAGTCAATGGAAGTCTTGTCCAACTGTAGAACTGGGCCCTATGATTTATAAGGATACCCAGTGTTGAAAGATCATGATCATCTACATACACTAGTGTGTATCATGGTTAAAGTTTCATCTGGAATACTGTTTCTTTGCTTTTAATAGTTTGACCTCATATAAGAAGAGTTTTTGTTGTTCAGTTCCTTTTTTAATGCTAGTTTTAAAATAAGTAGAAGGGAAATAAATGTCATAGATCAAAAGGGCTTTAAAATCTCATATCAATGGATTACTTGTGATTTAACTATGTTTTCAAGATAATTTCTAAAAGGTATTTTTAAAAGTATTCCATAATATTTTCTTAGCAAGTACTCTCCGTGAAAGCATTTTAGCAGTACCAGGCATTCCAGATTATAGATGGACAGTACCAAATATGCTTTGTTCTATTTTGGGTAATATTCCAAATATGCCTTTGTTACATATACCACACTGCACTGAAGCTGCGTGCAGTGAATTAGTATTATGGAAGTACTGGTTGTGACCCATATTCAAGGTTGAGTTTTATTTTGCACGAAAAGCAGGAATTCTACTGTTTTGTTTCATATGAAAATTACAGCATATCTTCCACAAACATACAGTCGTTACTCTTAATATAGAATTGATTTTCTGCAAATGTACTTGGAGTTAAAATTAATTTGAAAACGGGTCCTTTTAGAAATTTAGTGCCTGTCTTTTCTTTTTTTGTTTTTTGGTCCTGATTGAACTTAATAATGGAATAATGTAGGGTACATCTACAAAGCAAAAAAAAAGAGAGAGAGAGAGAGAAACCCAGACCAATGAGTCTCAATGTCAACTCACCTGGACTTGCAAGCCAAAAATAGCAGTGTAGACTTTCAGGCTCAGGATGGAGCCTAGCCTCTGAAACCTGGTCAGGGGGTCTGGGAGGGAGTCTGGAAGACCAGGATCCAGCTTGAGCCCAAACATTTATACTGCTCTTTTTAGCCCCATATCACAAGCTGTGAAAGCCTGAGTCAGTTGACCCAGGCTCCGAAGGTCACAGCTGTGGGGGGTTTTTTGTTTTGATTTTGTTGTGTTTTGCTTTGTAGACATTCCCCAAAGTCTTCAAACTTTCTTTATATCTGAAATTCATCAGTGTTTTGTGCTTAGGCTGTTTGAATAAATTAGGTTGTAATTAAGTTAAATTAACTATTCTCATATCCAGTTGTTTTGATTATACAGGCCAGGGATGGGCTAACTTTTTGGCCCGAGGAGGAAAATGAGGAAATTTTGGGTGAGGAAATTGCATGCAGGGCCACGAATGTAGGGCTGGGGCAGGCGGTGGGAGTGCGGGATACAGGAGGGGTGTTGGGTGCAGAGTGTGAGAGGGGGCTCAGGCCAGGGGGTTGGGGTTCAGGAGGGGGTGTGGAATGCGGGAGAGGGCTCAGGGCAGGGGCTTGGGGCACAGGAAGGGTGCAGGGTGCATCAAGGGGCTCAGGGCAGGGGGTTGGGGTGCGGGCTTACCTTGAGCGGCCCTGGGGTGGGAGCAGCACACATGGAGGCTAAGGCAGGCTCCCCATTTGCCCTGGCCCCGCGCTGCTCCCAGAAGTGGCTGGCACCACGTCCCTGCGGCCCCTGGGAGGGGGAGGCAGAGGGTTCCGAGCGCTGCCTTCACCGGTGGGTACCTCCCCCAAAGCTCCCATTGGCCGCGGTTCCCCAAAAAATGAACAAACTTTTGCAAGCTCTTGTAATGTTAAAAGGCTAGTTAAATAAAAATTTGCATAATGTAGACTGAGTACTTTTGGTATTTAAAAAAAATGTAAACAGCTGACAAAGCAAGGTTTAAAAAGCAGCTATTACATACAATACTGGACCAGGTTTATACTGATCTCCATCTCTTGTGAAGGGGAGCTTCCTGCCAGCCTGAATAAGTCTCAGGACACTAACAGTACATCTACACTGCAATAAAAAGCCTGCAGCACCAAGTCTCAGAGCCCAAATTAACTGAGCTGGGCTCGTGGGGCGCTGCCATCTCTCTCTCTGTTGAATTGAAGGGGATTCCAGCTCAGGATTGCAGTTGTGTCTATATGACTTGAGGAGAGAGGCAGTGTCTGTAATAGGAAGATCTCCTGCAATTAAGACTTTGAAGGGTATTTATTGGCATAATTTTTTAAAAGTGTTCTCAGTTAATATCCTATGCACTCCAGAGTGTTAATTTTTGGATTATGTGAACCAGAGGGGAATGTGCAATATCTGCTGTTTTCTGACAGATTTATGATTTCATGTCAGTGATGGTACAGTCAGTAAGTTTTTTCTCACTGAAGATTTCTCCAGCATGAAAGTTACATGTAAAGCAGAAGATAAGATGGATACATTTGATGAATGTTGGTTTCCAAAAGAGAAATTCTTTAGGGGAGATTTTCTTTAAACTGACGTAGCGAGATCTTTTGGTTTATAAGATCATGTATGTAGCTGTATTGTAGTGATTAAGTATGGGGGTGGGGATTACTGCTTGTCATGTACCTCGTGGAGAAGGTTTGATTGGATGTATGGTTTCTTTTTTTGTCATTGTTATTTCGTTTAGAAGCTTCTTTTAATAAGATATAGTTAATTAATCATAAAAGAGATGCCCAGAGGTAACTGTCTTGTCCATTAGTATTATCACTTTTATAGCCTAAGACGACCTCTCTTTTATGGTCTTAATTTTTCCTGATGTGGTAGTTATTTTGAATACAGAGTCAGGCTTAAAAGCTAAAGATTTCCATCAGAAGCAGGGCGTCTGCTACTTGTGTTCTTTGGATATAGGCTTGTGACATCAAATATGATCTTTACTACACAAAGAACTTGGTAGTTGCTGTGGTTACCAAAAATATGACTGAGCAATTGTTGTTAGCTGAGATTTGGCAGTTTGCTATTATGAGGCATTAAAATAATTTGCAACAAATAGACATTGCTGAAAATAGATTTCATGGCTATAAGAGCAACTGACTAGGTACTGTGATAGTTCAAAAAGATGTGAATAGTCTCACAGAGTATCTGCAAATAACCTAATGGAGACCCTCGGAAGATCACTTGCTTGCATGCTTTCACCTAAACCAATCAGCCCCATTGTATTGGAAAAGATTAATCATCAAAATGCAGTAATCATACTAATGACTTCTAAGTGCCCAAGGGGATCATGGATCTTGTATTTAATACACACATCCATAAACTAGTTTTTCAGTTTGCCTCTAAAACCAATATTCTACATCCAAACACTCAACAATGAAAACTAAAAACGAGTGCTTTGGCAATTGCAAGTTCATGACATACAAAGGAGTTCTCTCAGAATGTAGCAATCCATCCATTCTTTCGCCAGATAGGTTGGATAAATAGGCCTCTATGGATGCAACATTTGGCAGAGGAGATGCCTGTTATCTGTTCCCTCCACGTGTTAACATATTGCTAATTAGGTCTGAGAATGAGGTGAAATGATTCATCCTAGCTGATCCGCTAGTGTCTTTAGTAAATACTCACACTAGTAAGTACCAATCCACTTGAGGAAGGAGAGGAAAAAAGGAGAAAGAGAGAAATGTTTGTGAAATAGTACATATTAAGATCTCCGGTTAGTTTTTTTTATTACCTTCTTCTAGAAAGTTCTTTAGCTATCCATACATTCTTTGAATTCTCCTATGTGTATCCAAGACCAGTGATGAAGAAGCCACACCACTGCCATATCTTGGTGGTGGTGTTAAAAAAGATTTATATGATGTTCTGTAGAAATCACTGTATATTCTTGTCAATTTGAGAAGGAGGAAAACACCAGTAATACAGAGCTGTATAGGAGTGACATAAAGGAAGTATGAAAGTTTAACATAGAATATCAGGGTTGGAAGGGACCTCAGGAGGTCATCTAGTCCAACCCCCTGCTCAAAGCAGGACCAATCCCCAATTTTTGCCCCATATCCCTAAATGGCCCCCTCAAGGATTGAACTCACAACCCTGGGTTTAGCAGGCCAATGCTCAAACCACTGAGCTATCAACATGCATGGGACTGTGGTAAAGATGAAATTTTAAAAACATAAAATCATGGGGCAGAGGGTTAAAGCTTCTAAATTATTGGTTTTGAAGTAAACAATTTATCACATTATTTCTAGTATCCTTGTACACTGCTAATCAAGGTAAATGCATTCCAGTGTATGGTAACTCCTCACTTAAAGTCGTCCTGGTTAACGTTGTTTCGTTGTTACGTTGCTGATCAATTAGGGAACATGCTCGTTTAAAGTTGTGCAATGCTCCCTTATAACATAGTTTGGCAGCCGCCTGCTTTGTCCACTGCTTGCAGGAAGATCAGCCCGTCGCAGCTAGCTGGTGGGGGCTTGGAACCAGGGTGGACTGGCAGCCCTCCCATCAGCTCCCCACTCCCCTAAGTTCCCTGTGCAGCAGCCGCCCAGCAGGCTATCAACTGCCAGCAGTTCAGCTGTCCCTCCCCCCACTGCCATGTGCTGCCCCTGCCCTCTGCCTTGGAGCTGCTCTCCAGAGCCTCCTGCTTGCTGGGGCGGGGGGGGGGGGGTAGGGCGAGGGCAGAGGGCAGAAGAGGGGGGCTAATATCAGGGTGTCCCCCTCCCCCCTGCTCCTGCACTGCGCTTACCCCATCTCCATAGAGCAGGGGGGACACAGGACAGGGCTCGGGATGGAGGGAGCTTCCTGACAGCAGCTGCTACAGTCTCAGCTTGCTGATTAACTTAACAAGGCAGTGTACCACACCCCCCCCCCAACCCCCCCCCCCCCACACACACACACTGTGTGTCTCTGTCTGCCATGCTGTCTCCCCTCCCTCCATTCGTCCTGCCTTGTAGAGTGTGAGGCTACATTAACAACAGTGAGTTAACCCTTGAGGGCTCAGCCAATTGCTAGTTCATCATTTAGCAGTAAGGCATTCCCTGGGAAATATCCCACCCTCTGACTGCACCCACCTCAACCAAGCTTCACAATCATCATCACTGTGTACAGTATTAAATTGTTTGTTTAAAACTTATACTGTGTGTGTGTGTGTATATATATTATATTATATGTGTGTGTGTGTGTGTGTGTGTGTATATATATATATATATATATACACATATAGTCTTTTGTCTGGCAAAAAAAAAAAATTCCTTGGAACCTAACTCCCCCCTATTTACATTAATTCTTATGGGGAAATTGGATTCGCTTAATATCGTTTCGCTTAAAGTCGCATTTTTCAGGAACATAACTACACGTTAAGTGAGTTACTGTAGTTAATAGAAAAGTAGCCACAAGAAAATTCAAATGTGACAGACACATGCAAATATTTTAATTTACCTCACCAAAAAAAGCTAGGTTGTTATATCTTAAAAATCAAGAACCATTAGATATGTTACGCTACCATAACACAAATAATGGATAACAACACAAATAACACTGAATAATTCAAATGTATGCCCTAATCTTCTGAAGGTTTGCTCATGTGCTTAATTTTACACACTGTGAGCGTGTGTAAATCTCTGAGGGATCAGGGAATGTTCAGAAGCGAAAGGCAAGAGAAACTGGGATGAACAAAAATAGTACCACTTACCTAATTCATGGATGCTGACATTTTGCATTATTGAGAGATGTATTGGCAACTTGTTAGAAGCCTGGCAGCTGCACTTTATTTATATATAAATGTTAACATATTATCAACAATAAACCCACATAATCTTAATGTTTGCATGTGCTTCCTTTGCTTATCTTTTAAAATAGATTGGTAGAAATTGGGGTGGATAGTCCACTAGGTAGTCATAAGAATAAGAAAGAAGACTAGGGGCTCTCGCTTGCTGGCCTGTTAGAGCCATTTGTCTTTAATTAGACACATCTCCATGTCAATTATAGTGTATTAGGGACTTACCCATAGCCCAGAGAGAGCTGGGTCAGCTTCTCCCCGTTACCGCCTAGATCCATCCCTCCACTCTAAGGGCACCACTTGAAGCAGGCATTACCCCACCTTCTGGGATGGGGGAGTGAGAAGGAGCTGAGTCGGGCTACCCTCAAATGCACCCCTTGGATCAATCTGTCCATTTGCTAGCGCACGTGCAGTGTTTAATTCACTGTTTAATTACATGATCACATACAGGACTGCTGCCTCATTCTCTGCACAGAAAGGATGCACAAGGGGCCAGCATTAAGATTGCACAGACAACCATAAATCTGAATTTCCTAACTTTCAATGCTGGACTTGGCAATCTAAATAATGTTTAGGCTTGGGGAGATTTTTCTTGGGGAAGTTGATTTTGTTTGGGTTTTTTTTGTTTGTTTGTTTTGGGGTGGCGCATTTATTACTGTATGCTCTTCAGGGTTCCCAACCCAACTCCTCTTCTGCCCTCATTGCCACAGCCTTAATGGTCAGTGTTTCAGGCCTTAAGGTCTGCAGATTCTCTATGGGTATGTCTACACTGCAATTAAAAACCCACGGCTGGCTCATGGCAGCTGACTTGGGCTCGAGCTGCGAGACTGTTCAATTTCAATGTAGATGTCTGGGCTCTAGGACCCTGTGAGGTGGGAGAGTCCCAGAGCTTGGAACGTCTATACTGCAGTTAAACAGCCTCATTGCCCGAGCCCCACGAGCCCAACCCCGCTGGCATAGGCCTGCCACAGGTGTCTAATTGTAGTGTAGATAGGGTTGCCAACACTCCTAGATTGGCTGGGAGTCTCCAGGAATTAAAGATTAATCTTTAATTACGGATTATGTCATGTGAGGAAATCTCCAGGAATATATCCAAACAAAATTGGCAACCTAAGTGTAGACCAGGGGTCTCAAACTCAAATGACCACGAGGGCCACATGAGAACTAGTACATTGGCCTGAGGGCTGCATCACTGACCCCTCCACCGCTGCCCCGACCCTGCCCCCACTCCACCCCTTCCATGAGGCCCCGCCCCTGCCCCACCTCTTCCCAGCCCCCATTCCAACCCCTTCCCTGAAATCCCCACCCCAACTCCGCCCCCTCCCTGCCCCCAGGGGGTGCAGGAGGGGTGCAGGGACCTCAGGGCAGGGCGTCGGAGTGCAGGAGGGGTGCGGCAGGGGGTTGGGGGGCAGGAGGGTGTGGGGTGGGGCAGGGGGTTGGGGTGCAGCAGGAGGGTCGGGGGGGGCGGCTCCCCGCCTGCCTGCCCACCCTGCCCTGCCCCCACACCACTCCAGGAAGCTGCCGGAACCTGGGGGTGAGGCACAGGGGGTCTGTGTGTTGCCCTGGCCGCGCCTCCAGGCACCGCCCCCCGCCCCCGCAGCTCCCATTGGCTGGGAACGGGGAACCACAGCCAATGGGAGCTTCGGGGGCGGTGCCTGGAGGCGCGGCCAAGGCAATGCACAGTCGCCTGTGCCTCCCCTCCCCCAGGTCCCGGCCGCTTCCTGGAGCGGTGCGGGGGCAGGGCAGGCAGGTGGGGAGCCTGCCCTTGCCCCTGGAGTGGGCCGGGCCGGGCCAGAGCCGCTCTAGGTAAGCGCTGGGGGGGGGTGGGCGGGGAGGCCGCCTGGTGTAGACATACCCTATGACTCTCCACTTTTGTGGAAGTCCCGCAACTCAGGTTAGGAATGCTGCCTAGTGATCATGTCAGATGTACACATTCCTAGGCTGGTGTTTGCAAGGATCTACAAAACGCCATTCACACTGTATTTCATGCCGATCTGCTTATAGACAGATCACAAAGCAGCATCGACAAAATAAGTAATTTCAATATCTGTCTCAGATATGAGTGCTTGAGTTTTACAGGTACTACTTTTGTATTCAGCTAGAAGAAAAGAGAAGGAAGGTGATTTATTGCTCAGCGCTTGCATAATACAGACTGTGCTGTACTGTGTAAAAGGTTAGTGTAATTGTCTTAGTCCTCTGATATATAAATGGTGTGTAAATGTTTGTGCCTCACAGAATTTTAAAAATAGGAGAAACAAGTTACAAATGAGTAACGCTGAAATCTTCTGTTGTAAGAAATGCAATCTTTTTTCTTCTTCTGTGGAGGATTTGGAATCTCTGGTAGAGATTGGTGAAAAGAATAATAAATTTGCCAAATAACAGCAATATTTGCCTCATTTGGCTTGTCAAATATTGCCTGAATAATAGATGCCAGACTCTAGTTGTCTGTCTCCTGTTGACTGCTGCTTGAGAAAAACAGCAGTGTTTATTACTGTCAGCAGGGGGTTTGAACTCCTTGGGGCCTGCTGAGTGCTTCTCCATCTGACTGTATCAGGGGAGCAGAAAAATGTACCCTGATACCTTGTGCTCTGCAAAAGTGAGGGGAAAGAGAATCCTCCCAGCTTGTCTCGCACCCCTTTCCTTAAGATCTGTGACAGACTGAGAGAAAGAGGAGTCTTTCCATAACAACCCTCCTCTGGCTGGTGCAGCAGAGAGAGCTGCTAACGAGTTAATTGGCAGGCTTTCCACATTTAAAAACAAACCAACCAAACCCAATTTGCTCTGTGGAATTTCAGTCCTAAAAGACTACTGCTTCTGCAACACAGAGGGATAGACTTCCCCATGAAGTTATGAGGGTGACTGCGAGGGAATTGAGCCTCCTGGCTGCCACTTACTAAAGACACTTGAGATCCTATAGAAGCGGAGGGAGATAGAAAGACAGCCTGCCTCTCCAGAAGACAAAACTAAAGAATGGATTGAGAACATCATGGGCAGATTTAGGCAATCTTGGGCTTCTTGAAGATCCAACCCCTGTCTCATGGGCCCTCCCTCCACCTAGAGTGGCAGTGAGGCCTCTTTCCCTCCTTGAGTCAGGGGCATCAGCATACACCCCCTGGAGGGCTAGGATAGTCTCTCTCTCCTGTTGGGAGCAGCAAGGGTCTTCTTGCCTCCGTAGAGAGGCAGATATGACAGCAGAGGGAACCCAGCATCTGGTGTATCTGCATGGATTGATGGACCAGGACTGCTGCATCTTCCTCCAGCCACACAGTCCTCTACTGATGTACTGTTGGCAGGACACCCCAGAGCAGGGAGCCTTGGAGTTAACACCCCATTGAGAAAGTCTATTGTTTAAGACTCTTTGCAGACTCACACAGAGGTTACAACTTCAGTTAACACTCAGCTCACATATTCAACCTTTTCTTTGCAAACATGGGGGCCAAAACCTTTTATATTTTTTTTTAATGAAAGCTGAGATTCTGATCTCATCATGTAACGGGTCTCTAAAAGCAGGCCAATAGTGCCTGTGCTTTAATCTGGCCCTGTGACAAATTGGGGGTGGGGCCAGCCAGGTGTCTTTGGGCAGGAGGTGATTCAAGAGGGAAATTCTTATCCCCTTCCACGTAGTTGAGAGGTTAACAGACTTACACTCCAAGAGAATTTTTTTTCTCAGTCATCGTCCTCTTCATGCCAGAGACTAGAGGAGTTTATCCTGAGGAGTCAAAATACAATTTGAATACAAACATCAGCTAATTTGTTCACATTAGTAATTTCTGACAGCTAATAAAACACTGCCATAATGTTTATATTTCTCACACTGCTATATTGTTAATCAAAGAGCACAAATTAAAGGATTTCAGATAATTAATGGAAGATGTATAACTATTTTTATTGGGTTTCTAACAAAGTGGTCCAATGATATGATGTTCTATATGTTAATACCATAAGCAGAAGAGGACTGTGTATGTAGAGAACAGTCACAAAGAGCATAGGAGTAGGAATAATATGGTGGTGTTTAACAAATCAAAAAATAATTATCTCAGGTCTTCCTAGCTCCATTTGTTTGTGGCATGAAAACTGATATTGTCAGTAGACACATTAAATTTAAGTAGCATTAATCTGATCAACAAGTGCAAGAAACTTTCCCTTAACAATTAAATCTAAAATGAAGGACATTCAGTTTTTAAAAGGTTAAATTTAAACTTAGAAAGTGGCCAGCCAACACTTTTACAGAATGTTTTCTGGCTTCACTCCATGGTAAATTTTATATCTAGCTATATGCTGTTAGCTTTAAGGAAACAAATCTTTAGAATATCACTAGGGTGGTTCAACCAGAAACACCAACCTTTTTTCTTTGATTTAAGTATTCCAAATAGCTTGTTTAACAACTACTATTTTGTTCATGTTATGAAAAGTGGAAATATTCCAAAAATGATTTAAAAATCTCTTAACAAGAAACAGCGAGCAGGTGCTGGAGCTCTCTTACTGCGTAACAGTATGAGCTGCTCGGCTGCTATAGAAAGTCCTGGATTCTGTTAAGACACAGAAGGGGAATTTGAAATACTTTTAACTGCTTCAGTATTATGAAATGACTTGACCTGGCCTTCCCTTCAAGCTTTTATCTGCAACCTTTTCGTTGTTCTTTCCTGTACACAAGCTGATCTTCAGTTGCCCTCCTTCCATCTGCTCCTTGGTACCTCCCCAAACTGTTGGTTAATGGACTAGAAATTCTGTCTGTTATTAAAAGAGCTACACAGTAAGCAGTTGGGGGTGGAGAAAAAGAATGAGAAGTTAGATTCTAGGGGTCAATTGACACTTTGTTGTTCCACCTCTACCCATTTTCCTCAAGGTCAGCCATAATTTTGTACCTGATATTTTTGTTGAGAGTCTGAGATATTTTTCAGGGCCCTGTTTGAAAGCAAAGAGGTAAAAGAATCCTGTGACTCAGTCAGAACTGCATTTAGCCTTCATGTAACGACAGTGACTCCAAAATGGTTTTGGAGAACTCCCACAGCACTGTACAGTTTCAATGGAATTTGTACTACCTTGTGTTGTTTCATAGAATCCTAGAACTGGAAGGGACCTCAAGAGGTCATGTAGTCCAGTCCCCTGCACTCATGGCAGGACTAAGTATTATCTAGACAATTCCTGACAGTTATTTGTCTAACCTTCTCTTAAAAATCTCCAATGATGGAGATTCCACAACCTCCCTAGGCAATTTATTCCAGTGTTTATGACCCTGACAGTTAGGAAGTTTTTCCTAATGTCCAACCTAAACCTCCCTTGCTGCAATTTAAGCCCATTGCTTCTCGTCCTATACCCAAAGGTTAAGAAGAACAATTCTTCTCCCTCCTCCTTGTAACAATCTTTCATGTACTTGAAAACTGTTATGTCCCTTCTCAGTCTTCTCTTTACCAGACTAAACAAACCCAATTTTTTCAATCTTCCTTCATAGATCATGTTTTCTAGACCTTTAATCATTTTTGTTGCTCTCCTCTGGACTTTCTCCAATTTGTCCACATCTTTCCTGAAATGTGGCATCCAGAGCAGGACACAGTACTCCAACTGAGGTCTAATTGGTGCGGAGTAGAGTGTAAGAATTACTTCTTGTGTTTGCTTCAACACTCCTGCTAATAAATCCCACAATGATGTTTGCTTTTTTTTTTTTCAACAGTGTTACACTGTTGACTCATATTTAGCTTGTCATCCACTATGACCCCCAGATCCCTTTCTTCAGTACTTCTTCCTAGGCAGTTATTTCCAATTTTGTATGTATGCAACTGATTATTCCTTCCTAAATGGAGTATTTTGCATTTGTCCTTATTGAATTTCATCCTATTTACTTCAGACCATTTCTCCAGTTTGTCCAGATCATTTTGAATTTTAATCTGTTTGCTTCATCTGCTAGTGTAGAAGGAAAACTTAGAAAGTGTCTGCAGGATACAATGATTTAAAAAGATTAATATTCAGCAGTTTTGCAAAGAGGCATCAGCAGCTGTTATCAAGGTCAGTTGCAAAAGGAAAGCAGGATTCCCCCCTTCCATTTCATAAATGAAAAGAGCAAATTTGAACTGGTAGTTCTTGTTTTGTTTCTGAATATTGTGTCTAAAATATTAACATAGTCATACACAAACTAATTTTAAACATTGTTTATTATCCGTCTTACACTGCTGAAAGCCCTTAAATTCAAAGTGTAGGCTGAAATTACCTTTAATCTGCCTGCATTTCCTATGTATTATAGGGACCATCAGACAGTAATGTTTTAAAATAGGATTGCAGACTTAACTCTGAATTTCCTGGTCTTGATGGTTTAAGCCAGACCCTTCACATTATATTATTGATTTTTGTTATTCTCTGTTACTCTATTATTTAAGTTATATTGAAATTGCTTGGTTTATTTTATACGTGATGCTGTATGAGTAAGTTTATTAATGCAGTATAAAATCTTGTTGTCCTGTAATTACTTTATCATTTTGTGTTGCTGTTTATGGATACTTGAGTCCAAATTCTAACCAAGTACAGCTTAAAAGAGTCCCTTATGGGCAGAGAAAGTGTACATGATAGATTTCCTCCTGATTCTGGCTTCTCTACAAACTCAATGAAGAGGCTACTCCTCATGGCCTCTGCAACTGGAAGATAGGAATTGCTGTGCTGTATCACACCTGAGGTCCATCTTGTCCAGTATGCTGTTCATGACAATAACCAATGCCAGATGCTTCAGAGGAAGGAGTACAAATTATGCAGTAGGCAAATGCTGGATAATCTGCCCCCATGTACAATAAGACACTTCTAATAATAAGAGATTGACTTAAACCCTGAAGCGTAAGTTTTAGAACCAAGAATCCTGATGCCCTGCATCCACTACTGTTTCACAGATACTTGTGTAACCTGTTGGCAATATGTGTGTTGCATCTGCCTGTATGGGCTGGTCAGCATAGAGGTTGACAGCATGCTTTCTCCCACTAATTACTCCTATAGCTAAAGGCCCTACTTAATGTGTGATATTACGGATCCTGCAATATTATGCTTCCACTACAATTTTATCAGCTGGGCGGCTGACAGCAGGAGCCCAAACCACCTGCCAGCTGAGGCTCCTGCTGTCAGCCACAACCAGCTGGTGGCCAGGGTCCCGCTGTCAGCCCGTGTATTAATTACTGTAATATAGCTGCATCAAAATGTTTGGTTATCAAAAAAATTAGCAGGCAGAACATAATACTTGAGTGTTTATATTGTTCCACAAACACAACAAGGAGCCCGGTGGCACCTTAAAGACTAACAGATTTATTTGGGCATAAGCTTTCGTGGGCTAGAACCCACTTCATCAGATGCATGGTTTATTTGGGCATAAGCTTTTGTGGGCTAGAACCCACTTCATCAGATGCATGGAGGCATCCGATGAAGTGGGTTCTAGCCCACGAAAGCTTATGCCCAAATAAGCTTGTTAGTCTTTAAGGTGCCATCGGACTCCTTGGTGTTTTTGTGGATACAGACTAACACAGCTACCCCCTGATATATTTTTTCAGTAATTTTTTCTTAAACAAATAGGTCTACTTTGGCTTTCCCAAATTACTGCAATTAATAAAGGTCTATTATTACTTTTCCACAATTTTCCCATGTCTTGTCCACAATTCAGCCACAATTATTTGACAATCATCCCACATTTCAAGTAGGGCCTTACCTATAGCTGAAGTGGAAGAGGTCTGTTTTTGGGATCTGAAGTTTGTAGTTCAAAACGCTCCTGATTTTCCATTGGTAGGGTGGGGGGAGGTAGGGTTTGAAAAAAGTGTGTGTGTGTACTATAGAGTTTGTGTAAGGAGCCGGGAGTAATTGTTGGAATTATTTTTTATTGAAAACCCTTTGTTTATAAGTGAATTTGGATATTGTGTTAATATTCGTTTTACGTTTGCATTTTAATTATATTTGTATTTGGTTAATAGGAGTTGTCCTTTAAGAATGGGGTGTATAGACTGACAGCAGTGCTTGGGAGAATTTGTCTGTGTATAGAAAGTGGGAGATCATGCCTGTGTAAGCTTCAGATAGGCCCAAACTTCATTTAATAAACTTAGTTATTGTGAAAGCAACACTCATTCTCAGCATCAGCACTTATAAGGGACTGGATGCCTCCAGATACTGCTAATGAGTTATAAAGCCTATCATCCAGGAATGTGCACAAAGGGGGGGGGGGCAAGCAGGGGCACCGACCAACACTCCCTACCACCCCCCCCAAACCCCACCCCAAATCTCTGTGTGTTCCTGAAGTCCTGTGAGGGAGGAAATAACAGGGCAGTGCCGGCTGAGCTCCTCCCCCTACAGCTGCAGCCTGCTGCTTCTCCTTCCCTGCTGTTGGGAGTCCTACATGTTGTCTCTGCCTCCAGCCCCTGACTTACCTCAGCAAGCATCTGCAAAGCAGGTCACAGCGCTGGGACTCCAGCAGAAGGGAAGGAGAAGCAGCAGACTGCAGCTGTAGGGGTGGGGGAGGACCCTGCAGCCAGCTGCCCTGCTGCTTCCTCCTTGCTCTGGTTACAGGGATATGGAGAGTGCCTGCTGCAGGGGGAGCTGCTGCCTCTTCGCGGCTGGGCATCCCTGCTAGAGGTGTCCTGAGAAATGGGGGAGGGGGGAAGAGGGTGTCATGCTAACCTTTCATTTGTATATGTTTAACATGCCCCTCCAAAAATATTCAAATTTAAATTCATGCGCACGCCCCTGCTATGGTTGGTCATCAGTTTGAATCCTGCTTAGTGGTGATTAAAAATTGTTCTCATCTATTGGATGTTTGCTAGTCACTCTGAGACAAGTTTGGTCCCAGTTCTACCTCTCATATTGCAAGCTCA
Source organism: Chelonia mydas (assembly GCF_015237465.2). NCBI lineage: Eukaryota > Metazoa > Chordata > Testudines > Cheloniidae > Chelonia > Chelonia mydas. Next base: position 193,532,693 of record NC_057850.1, on the reverse strand, counting down.
CCACAATGCTTTGCACTAGATTATAAACTCGTCATGGCAGGAACTCTCTCTTACTATGTGTTTGTATAGTATCTAGCACAAGGAGTCAGTCTCAGATAGTTGTATAGTATCTAGCACAAGCCAGTCTCAGATAGTTCCTCCAGTGAGAACTGCTGTGGGGCCCAAAATTGCCTGATTCAATATATGCTGACAACATTGTGATTGTCACACAGACCCATCAGGACTGAGCAAGGAACATTCAAAAAACAGAAGACAGACCAAAAAGGATGATTTAATCTTTTTTTTTAAAAAAAAATCTCATGATTTTGGGGGGGTCTGACTTAGGATTGTTGAACTTTTGGGATTGGCAATATTGTGTTTCTCATTTTAAAGCCTTTGAGCATGAATGTTATGTAAATAAAAAGTTAATTTTAATATCCAAGAATATTAATATTACTACTACCTTAATTTTTCTACGTAGATTCTTTTTGCAGTATATATCTTTCAGTCAACTATAAAATTTTCCCCTTTTCTCTTTTCTAAGATAAAAATATTTGTCTCCTAAAGGGAACTTAACTTTTTTTGTTTTTGTCCAGGCTGAATACATGAAGAAGCCAAGAACCACTTGTATATTCAGATTTATTTCTAAATCTTTGATTCTTGCTTGTTGTTCTTTTCAGTTTTATATGTCCAAATCCCACTACAATATTATGGGGTGGGATCTGAGTTACTACAGAGAATTCTTTCCTGGGTATCTGGCTGGTGAAACTTGCCCATATGCTCAGGGTTTAGCTGATCACCATATTTGGGGTCGGGAAGGAATTTTCCTCCAGGGCAGATTGGAAGAGGCCCTGGAGGTTTTTCACCTTCCTCTGTAGCATGGGGCATGGATCACTTGCTGGAGGATTCTCTGCTCCTTGAAGTCTTTATACCATGATTTGAGGACTTCAATAGCTCAGACATAGGTGAGAGGTTTATTGCAGGAGTGGGTGGGTGAGATTCTGTGGCCTGCCTTGTGCAGGAGATCAGACTAGATGATCATAATGGTCCCTTCTGACCTTAATATCTATGAATCTAAGAAATACTCACATTTTCACTCTTCATATCTCAGGGAAAGGGTATGCAAGCAGACACTCCATGTGTGACTCTGGGTCTTGTTAAAAACCCGGTGCACGAGCAAAAGTGAAGATGGTAGGAAATCAATCTTACTGTTAAATGGCTTACAGATTTGTTTGTTCTTCAGTTAGATAAAAATTGAGGCTGAGTGGATTCTAGTATTTCATAGAGCCATAGGATTAGAAGTGACCGCAAGGGTCATCTAGTCTAACCCCCTGCCAAGATGCAGGATTTGTTGTGTCTAAACCATCCAGGACAGATGGCTATCCAGTCTCCTTTTGAAAACTTCCAGTGAAGAAGCTTCCATAACCTTCCGAGGCAGTCTGTTCCATTGTCCTATTGTTTTTACAGTTAGGAAGTTCTTCCTGAGATTTAATCTAAATCTGCTATGCTGTAGTTTGAACCCATTACCTTTTGTCCTGCCCTCTGTGGCAAAAGAGAATATCTTTTCTCCATCTTTTTGATGGCAGCCTTTCAAGTATCTGAAGACCATTATCATGTCTCCTCTTAATCTCGTCTTTTCGAAACTAAGCATACCCAGTTCCTTCAGCCTTTGCTCATATGGCTTGCATTCCGTTCCTTTGATCATGTTTGTCGCTTGCCTCTGGATCCATTCCAGTTTCTCTACATCCTTTCTCTAGATTGGTGACCAAAATTGGTGACCAGCTGAGGTCTAACCAGCACCAAATAGAGCATTACTATCACCTCCCATGACTTGCATGCTATGCCTCTGTTAATGCAACCTAAAATTGCATTTGTTTTTTTTTGCGGACTCATGTTGAGGTTGTGATCCACCACAGCTCCCAGATCCTTCTTAGCATTGCTGCTGCCAAGCCAGTTTTCCCCCATTCTATATTTGTGCATTTGGTATTTCTTTCCTAAGGGTAGCACCTAACACTTGTCTTCGTGCAATTTCATTTTATTGTCTAGCCCAGTTTTTCAATTTATCAAGATCTCTCTGAATTTTAGCTCTATCCTCCAAAGTATTGGCAACCCCCCTGCTTTGTGTCATCTAAAAACTTGATCAGTATGTTCTCTATACCGACATCCAGGTCATTAATAAAGATGTTAAACAACACCCGAACCCAGAACAAATACCTATGGAACCCCCCTTGAGACCTCCCTCCCAGTTCGACATCATTTAATTAATAGTTATTCTTTGTTTGTGATTGTTTGTTTGCCATTAAATGGATACATAACTGGTTAGTTCTGTCGAGCCAACACTTCTCCAGTTTACTTATCAGAATGTCATGTGGGACTGTGTCAAAAGCCTTGTTGAAGTCCAGGTATATTATGTCCACCGCATTCCCCCTGTCCACCACATCAGTTTCCCTGTCAAAGAAGGAAATCAAGCTGGTTTGGCATGATTGTTCTTGGTAAATCCATCCTGGCTGCTAGTGAGTACCCCTTCATCCGCCAGGTATTGCAAATTGAATGTTTTGTACATTGCTCTAATAGCTTCCCAGGTATTGAAGTCAGGCTGATGGGTCTATAGTTTCCTGGCTCCTCCTTTTTCTCTTTTTTAAAGATGGGCACTACGTTAGCCCTTCTCCAGTCTTCTGGAACCTCTCCTGTCATCCATGGGTTTGTAAATATTATTCCCAGTGGCTCTGAGATTTCTTCAGCTAATTCCTTCAGTACCCTCAGGTAAATAGCATCCAGCCCCACTGATTTGAATTCATTCAAATTGATCAGAAGATCTCTGACATGTTCTTTACTTTTCCCGATCTGCATCCCTTCCCCTTTAGTGTCTGTGGTAATATCGCTAGTCATCCCGTCACATGTTGTTTTATTTTTTTAGAAGACTGAAGCAAAGTAGTCATAGAGCAGTTCTGCCTTCCTATCATCTTCCGTTACCAGCTCACCTTCTCCATTAAGCAACTGACTCACCGCATCCTTGATCTTTCTTTTTTGTCTGACATATGTAAAGAACCCCTTTCTGTTGTCTCTAACATTTCTTGTCAGCTATAACTCATTCTTGGCCTTGTCTTTCCTGATTTTGTTCCTATACGCTCATGCTATTCCTATGTATACTTCCTTGGTGACATGTCCCTCCTTCCATTTCCTGTATGTATCCCTTTTGGTTTTTAGATAGCTAAAAAGTTACTTGTGCAGCCACATGGGCCTCCTGTGGCTTTTGTTATCTTTCCTCTGTGTCCGAATAGCTTGATGTTGAGCCACTAGTATTACATCTTTTAAGAACTGCCAGCCCCCTTGACTCCTTTTCTTCCAAATTGGTCTTTCCCTGGGACTTTGCCTATTTCTCTGAGTCGATTGAAATCTGCCTTTCTGAAGCCCAGTGTCCTTGTTTTGCTGTTCCCATATCCTCCTTTCCATAGGATATTGAATTCTATCAGATCATGATCACTTCCTCCCAAGTTCCTGACTACCTTCACGTTCACAACTAATTCATCCCTGTTGGTCAAAACCAGATCCAAAATGGACGATCTCCTAGTTGTTTCCTTAACTTTCTGAATCAGAAAGCTGTCCCCTACGCATGCTAAGAATTTGCAGGATGTATTATGTTTTGCTGCAATGGTGTTCCAACAGATATCAGGGAACTTAAAATCCCCTATTAGTACTAGTTCATGTGTGTTACCTGCTTGTAGAATAACTCATCCACTTCCTCTTCCGGATTTGGTGGTCTGTACTAGACCCCCACCATAACATTGCTACTGTTCTTTTCCCTTGTTATCCTCATCCAGAGACTCTCAGTAGGTCTGTCGCACACTTCCCCTTGGACCTCGGAGCAAGTGTATACATTCCTGACATACAGCGCAACACCTCCTTCTTTGTTTTCCATACCTATCCTTTCGGAACAAGCTATATCCCTCAGTGCTGGTACTCCAGCCATGGGAATTGTCCCACTAAGTCTCTGTGAAGTCAATTAAGTCATTTTATTTAAATTTAGCACAAGAGTTATTGAAATATTTGTAAAAGAGAAATATGTGCATTAGTGCTGAGGACTGGGCAGTGTTTTAGGGTAGACCGAATATTTATAGTTATAAATCCATGAAAAATATAGCTGTATAATGGTAATGCTGGCTGGGCACATAAAACTAATTTTTTTAAAATCTAGTATAGAAACTTCACTCTGCCTTTCTAGAGGTAATCTTCATAGAATCATAGAATATTAGGGTTGGAAGAGACCTCAGGAGGTCATCTAGTCCAATCCCCTGCTCAAAGCAGGACCAACACCAACTAAATCATCCCAGCCAAGGTTTTGTCAAGCCAGGCCTTAAAAACCTCAGATTTTTTGTTGTCATTTGTCTTATTTCATCACCTTTGTATTTAAAGATTTTTTTTATAATTTATACAAAGATGAGGGTCTTGTATAAATGCAAGTGTACAAATGAGTCTCCCAGACATATTTACCTGTTAAATAATGTGTCAGCACTTAGATATTACTTTCCAATAGTACCATAGTTAAAAGAAGAGGGCTTTTAAGGTCCTCCTTGGATGAGTAGTATATTTGTTGTGAAAACCAGCCTCCCTTCCTCTTTCTCTCTAAGGATGGAGATTCCACCATCTCCCTAGGTAACCCATTCCAGTGCTTCACCACCCTCCTAGTGAAATAGTGTTTCCTAATATCCAACCTAGACCTCTCCCACTGCAACTTGAGACCATTGCTCCTTGTTCTGTCATTTGCCACCATTGAGAACAGCCTAGCTCCATCCTCTTTGGAAGCCCCGGCTTCAGGTAGTTGAAGGCTGCTATCAAATCCCCCCTCACTCTTCTCTTCTGCATACTAAATAACCCCAGTTCCCTCAGCCTCTCCTTGTAAGTCATGTGCCCCAGCCCCCTAATCATTTTCGTTGCCCTCCACTGGACTCTCTCCAATTTGTCCACATCCGTTCTGTAGTGGGGGGGCCCAAAACTGGACGCAATACTCCAGGTGTGGCCTCACCAGCACTGTTCCCTCTAAGCAGTGCGCGTGTGCGCACGCACACAGATCCTAAACCCCATGTGCACGGCGAAACACCGCGTGCACAACAATTTGCACAGAAGCACAACAATTTGCACAGAAGAAATTTTTTGCTCACATGGCTGTCAAAAATTTGCACAGAAGAAATTTTTTCCGCATGTCTTGCCAAAATTAGAGGGAACATTGCTCACCAGTGCCAAATAGAGGGGAATAATCACTCCTCTTGATCTGCTGGCAATGCGCCTACTAATACAGCCCAATATGTCATTGGCCTTCTTGGCGACAAGGGAACACTGCTGACTCATATCCAGCTTCTCATCCACTGTAATCCCCAGGTCCTTTTCTGCAGAACTGCTGCCTAGCCATTCGGTCCCCAGCCTGTAGCGGTGCATGGGGTTCTTCCTTCCTAAGTGCTGAACTCTGCAGTTGTCCTTCTTGAACCTCATCAGATTTCTTTTGGCCCAATCCTCCAATTTGTCTAGGTCACTCTTGACCCTATCCCTACCCTCCATTGTATCTACTTCTCCCCCCAGCTTAGTGTCATCTGCAAACTTGCTGAGGGTGCAATTAATCTCATCATCCAGATCATTAATAAAGATGTTGAACAAAACCAGCCCCGACTGACCCGACCCCTGGGGCACTCTGCTTGATACCGGCTGCCAACTAGACATCGAGCCATTGATCAATACCCGTTGAGCCCGACAATCTAGCCAGCTTTCTGTCCACTTTATAGTCTAATCTTCTTCCTCCTCTCTCCTTCCTGTGCCATGAGATGCTACTTAAGACACATTCAAGGCTCCAATAACCCTCTCTATGGTGCTGTTTGCCAGATTGACTACCTTGTTGTGTTTCTATAACTTAACGTTTTTATGAGGATAGATTGTTGGCCTATCGTTCACTGCCCAACCTGTAGGACCAGTGGACTGGACTGCTTTTTGTCTGGTCCCTGCTGTTTGACCTGTCTGGCATGTGTGGCCCTACCTACTTCTACTGGCATAGCTCAGAGGGTCATTGGAACACACAAGCCTTCCCACCATGTCAAGGTGCAATCCCCAGGGAAAGTTTCTAAGAGCTACTAGAAAACTAATTTCTGGGGAGTTGTAATTGCAGCTTTATTAGGAGTTCTCTCTTTTTGAACACCATACATATACACCCACTCCACTAGTAAACAAAGATTCCGCATCTAACAAAATGTGTCTGCTTAGGTCAGAATTTCAGGCATGTGTTTAGCAATTATTTTTTGTTGTCATTTGTCTTATTTCATCTTCTTTGTATTTAAAATTTTTTTAATAATTTATACAAAGATGAGGGTCTTGTATAAATGCAAGTGTACAAATGAGTCTCCCAGGCATATTTACCTGTTAAATAATGTGTCAACACTTAGATATTACTTTCCAGTAGTACCATAGTTAAAAGAAGAGGGCTTTTAAGGTCCTCCTTGGATAAGCAGTATATTTGTTGTGAAAACCAGCCTCCCTTCCTCTTTCTCACACTTTCTTTCAGAAATAACCAACATCCCTTTCAGCAGGTGCATATCATTGGCATTTTGTCACATCTCAGATTAAATCTCCACTTTGATCCCCAGTTGAATCTATCCCTTTTTTGCCACCTAAGATTCAGCTCTTCAAGAGTCTATCTTTGTGCAGAGCATTTGCTATGCTATTTAAATATGGTAATCTTAAAAAGGATACAATTTTCCTCTCATATTTGTCTTTCTCTGACTTTGATAAGTGGTGGGGGGTTAAAATAGACTTCATTGGAGCTCCATTATCGCTAAAATGACCAACCAGAAAAGATTATGACAAGGTTCAAAATACTCTGACAATAGAACATACTTAGAGCTTTGTCTTTTCAGTTTGCAGTCTTTGTAGACCATGCTTATTTCCTCGAGTATGCTGTTGGCTGTACAATTCAGTTCCTGCGAAAGGACACTCAGATGGATTCACTCTGTGTATCCTGACAGATGAGTGTAAACTTTATGAAATATGTGTTGGAGAGGCAGAGTAGTGCATTAGTTAAGCACAAAGGGCTGGGAAAGAAGAGATCTGGGTTCTGTTTTCTTCTTTGAAACTGGCTGGCTGTGTGACCTTGAGCAAGTCGAACATTTCTATGCTTCAGTTTCCCTCTGTGATGGAGCTTATAATACTAAACCACCTTTCTAAAGCACTGTGTGATTTTTGGATTAAAAAAAGCACATGGAATGTATTATTATTATACAGGATGGCAGACATCCAGATTTTAATTATCCTTGTTATTCCAGCTGTAGGTCCAGGTAGTTAGTTTAGCAATCTGGTCTTTGTTTCTATCCTAACTTTCCTCTCTTCTCCTATTTTAAATCTAATACTGCAAGTTTGAAAATGCATTTTTATCCCATCACCTACACTACATGTACTTATAGCTCTTGTTTATTGTACAGGAAAAAATGGAAATAATTACATTTTTAAAACAATGAATATTGTTGATATTGAATTATGAACAATGAATTAAACAAGTAATTGACTGTTGATAGTGAATAATAAATTATACCATTAGCTTACACTCTGATTACTCAAATGGTGAAGTTACACTTCCCCAGGAAACACAGAAGTATATCATACAGGAAAAGATCAAAGGCAATGGTTATTTCATTATCATTGGATTTGATCATTACATGTGCTGCTTGATCACCCACAGTAAAATTGATAAAAAGTGTGAAATTGCCCTAATTCACATTCAGTTTGAGTTTCTTCATGCCATTTAGAAACACTAAACAAAGCTAGCCTTAATAACTAAAAAAAAAAAAACACTTGTTCTCCTTGGAAATACATTCACAAAGGATACCTATTGAGTTTACCTCAGATATTTAAACAAAAAATGATGTAGTCAGCTTAATTTGTGTAGTCAGTTTAATTGAAGGCTCATTTTATTTTTCAAGCTGTGTTGTGTTGTAAACAAAATATGATGTGCCTGCTTTTTGAGACTTTCAGAATTTCAGAATATTTTATAAACGTTATGGCTTTTCGCATGAACAGTTTATTTTTAATCAAGAGATGGATTACTCTGAAGCTGCTGAAAATGCAGCTTGATCTATTAGCCAGCTTGAATAGGGTGGAAACTTATATTATCGTCTCTCCCACCACCATTCCGATGTTAACAAGTTCACCTCCTGAGTTCCTGGGCCAGAGATCAAGAATCCTGAGTTTTCTCCCAAACTGCCGCTTAAAGTGCTGAGTCTGTACTTTCCAATCAGCTAATTTAAATGCATATGTAATATGATTTTATTCTATATTTTTTTACATATGCATATTGACACTCCCCTCCTTCTTTCTTTTTTCTCTGACCCCCTCTCGTACATTGAATGACTAGGATATGCTCTCCTTTAATTTTAGGGAAAGACATTTCTCCAAAACTGTCATTTTAAATATCAATATTAAAGTGCATGGTGTTTTATAACACTAGCGAAGACAAACTCCTCATGTTTCCTTTTTACCCGCGTGGGCTTTCTTCACCCCCTTTCCTCTTCTCCCTCAACACCCAACCCTGCTGAAGCCCTTGCTCCTCTACCTGATTCTGGCTCCATGGAGTTAGAGGAGACTAACTGATCTCTTGATTCTCTCTCCTTTCTCCACCACCAATCTACAGGGTAATGCAATGCAGGTTAATGCAGTTGAAAGCAATATTCTGTGAAGGCCTCTCTGCTTTAGAACTCCCTTGCCCCTTTGTTGTGACAGAGCATGCGCATGATTAAGTCCATCCCTGTTCAGTAAAGCACTTGCTTTACAGTAAGCATGTGTTTAAGTGCTTTGCTGAATCAGGTTCTAAATTAGAAAAATGAGCCAAAACCTGGTTCTAGTGAAGTCTATGGCCAAATTCTTCTTATGGACTTACAAGGAACTCAAGATCTGGCCATGAAAAGACTATCTCCTATTGTGTGCCAGGCGTAATACTTACAAAATTGGAATGATTATAATGTGCTTTGCTGGAACGGTTCATTTGGTAACTTCATCTTCCTTAAGTAGGCAGCTCAAAGAGATGCCTCTTCATATCTTTCCATTCTTACTAGAACTGGACTCAAGCTGTAAAGTTCAGTGAGGTTTGGTTCTGGTTTAGCCTATCTCTGGTTCTGACACAGGGTAGACTTGGTTTTCTCTGACAGTATATTTAATACATTAAAATGTCCATAATATATGGAAGGAACACTACAAGAACCAATATCCATAAAGCTGTTACTAGTATTATGAACAATATGTTGTACCTTCTTCTCTCTGGTGGTTTGGAATATTGCTATTTGTTTTTCACATATAAAGGTTAGCAAGGTTGAATTAAACTTTCAAGAAAATTGGAAGATAAGATTTCCGTAGTCTCATCTGGTTCTTCCAGAGTACTCAGTTATATTCTGGAATGCCTGATTTCACCATCGCCCTTCTTTGGTGTATAGTTTCAGAATCGCTGGTATAACACAAAACTTATGAATGTGTTTTCTCAGGAGCTGTGTATAAATGACAGTTTGGGAAGAAAATAAAAGGTTACAAGTTACACTAATTTTTTACAATGCTTCCTTGTGGAAGAATTAGTACATGTTGTATAGATGTGCTTTGTGTGTGCTAAAATGATTGCAGTTTGTTTTAATGCAGATATCTGCCAAAATTCTCTTTCAAGTTTTCTGTCTATATTTTTTTAAACAAGAAACTAGATCTCTGAAAATGTGAGAAATACTGGTAAGTGTGCCCTGAGGGGACTGAAGGGAAATCCTGAAGAGATCGTGTTTCACAGGAATGCCTTCACATCGATGGCACAGTTCTGTGAAACCCTCTGAATCAGAGCAGATTTAAACACTGAAATTGAATACTAGAAATATAACCCTCATGAGCACAATACTTGGGTAAACATTAAAATGTAACAGAGGGAGGAATGAGAGTCAATTTGTCTTCATAAGTAGAAAAATAAAATGTCGATGGGGCTTGGAAAGGCACCAAAAACCTAATACATTTTACAGTATGTGAAAGCAAATTAAAACATGCCGGAAACTAAATTTGTAAACAGTGAAAAGTCATTGTTTAAACTTATACATTCTTAATTGGATTGCTCAATTTATTTTTGCCCCTACTAAGCTGTATTATTGTACTGGTGTATCACCATGCATATTGTTTAAAATATTTTTCATTTGTTTGTTTAAATTTTTAAATAAATAAAGTTAATTATTTTCAGAGTATAGAAACATATAGCATATTAAAAGATCCAGAAATTTAGTGCTCTGTGAGTTTACTGAGATGATCACATCCTTGGCTGGCACTTGAATTGAGAATCATAGTCTTTATTACTGCACAGCAGAACAATTTTAATTGCTCCCTTGAACATTACAATACTTTCAAGCATGAAAAAAATAGCATTACATGTATGAGAATAAGTCTGAGCTATTTCAGTCACTCTTCCCATTAGACAGTGAAAATCATGTTTTAAAAAGAAAAACTGTCATGTACAGATTTTTTTTTAAAAGCTATTGCTGACATATAATGGAATAGTGGCAAAGCCGTTCTTGTGGGGATATATGATCTACTTTGTTCTGTGCAAAGAAAGCAAAAGATTAGCCAAAATAACTGAATTAGAAAATCCTACACTAAACTTAGAAGAACAACACAAGCACTCAAAATACAGTTAGTTGCAATACTAATTAAGAAAATGCTCTAGAAAAAATGTAATCACTGAACTTAAGAAAGAGGGGAAATGTTTAGCCGAATTCTAAATAACAAGCTTTCAGGACTATTGTTACTATCTTTATACAGGCCTATCATACCATAATAATGACTCAAATAAGAGACAATATTTTCCTAGTCTTAGAATGTAATATCACAATGAGATTTTTTTCTTGATAAAATAAGTTTTCTTTTAATTTGCTTACTAATGAATTCAGGAGCCAACTGTAAATATCTATATATAGTCCTGTTGTCCTCCATGTCTGAAGCTCAAGGAATTTCTTCAGCAACCATTCAGTTCAAAAGTAATTATCTTAGTACAAAACATTTTCCCCATGATATGTGGCACTGATTCTTAAGCTTTCTAAAGACTTTTCTTAAACTTTTTTTTAAATGGGGTAGAATCTTTAAAATTACACTTGACAACTAGGTTACTTAACACTATCTGGGGAACTCCAACTGTTTACAGGATCAAATTCAGGTCCTTAGACTGCCCTCGTTATGTCATGGGGATCTTTAAAACATCAGAAACTATTAATCCTAGTAGGGACTGTATGCCACTATGTGTGATATCAAGTAGGCAGCTGTTATATAAAAAAATGAAGTACCGGTTCTTGTCTACATGTCCAGAATACACAGAAGCACAAAAGAAGTGAAGAATAAAGGAGAATAACTGTGGATCTGAGAAGGAAATGTATTTGGAGGACCTTAGTAATTCAGTTTGAGAATGTTCAACTTCAGACATTTTGTGCCTGTTTTTTTCACATCCCTCAAAATGAACACCTGAAAAAGGATCTAAAATTAGTACCCACTTTTGAAAATCTTGGCCTTAATGGGGTATTTGCCAACCTGAAGAGGTCAGAAACCATGAGTCAGCCCTTCAAAAACCATGAGATTGGCCCAGAAAATCATGAGGTTTTTTCAAAAAACATGGTTTTAGTCTTTTTATTTTATTTTATTTTTTACTTTTAAATTCTCTTCTATTCCTCTGCCAATGTGTGTTTGATAATTTCAGGTTGAAAAGTCAACCTGAAACGCACGCCTCTCCCTGGCTGCTCAGGTAGAGGCTTCACTTGTCCTCTCCTCACTCCTAAGATGGAGAACTGCCCTCCATCTCCTGTTACTGTCTTGACCCATCCCTGAGGCACTCGCATCAAGCTCTGTCTGCATGCCCAGCCCTGAAAATCATGGGATCGGAGAAGTTTCTCAGGTCATTGTGACAGCACCTCCTGCAGGCACCAAAATCTTGTGACTTGTGATCAATTCACAAGAGTTGACAACATTGCAACACTGCCTTCTCCTGGCTGCTTGAAGGGGACTCCCCTTACCCACTGCTACCACCAGGGTGAGAGAGCTGCCATTCTATCCCCAACATTTACCACCCCCAGCACTACCCTCTTTACCCCACTCAGCCTCTCACCAGTCCCCACATTTCCCTGCACCCCTGCTCTCCCTTCACTCTCCCCATCCACCTTTCCCAAGATCTCTGCTGCTCCTCACAGTCCCTGTGTCCTGTCCAGTCCCTGAACCATTGAGTGGCAGTCATTTTGCCTGTGAACATGGCTTCAGTCTCATTGAAAACAGTAAGAGGTGGCAACCAGCTTTATTAAGGGCAACCTCACTTCCAAAAGCAGACAGACTGTCAGGAAATGGTGGCCATCTTGGTGGCTTCAGCCCCATTTACAGTAATAGGAAGTGGAAAAATTGTGAGTTGGAAGCCTTTCATTGTGTTTTCATGGAACGAGTAAAAAACTACCCCAAAATTGCTAGAGTTGTGATAAAAATCACAAGAATGGCAATACTGTTAGTTTGGTTTTTTTCCTGGAATTGTCTCCACAGATCCTCAGTCTTGCAGATGGAACAGTAGTAGCAATCAACACAGGAAAGGGGCTAAGGAGTTTTTAATTAAAGATGGGCATCTGATGTAGCTTTGTCACTAAGAGAATAATACTGGCTGAAAATGTATATTAGTCTCCGTGTAGCTGCTCTGCAAATATGAGAGATACATTTGTTATACAGGCAGGCCCTAGAAGCCAGCACTGTCTAGTTGACTAAGCATGAGACATGGGAGCAGGAATTCTAATACAGGTTCTGCCATTCATTTTTTAAGTAGCCTCAGGCAAACCAGTTCAGTTCTCTGAGCCAGAATCTGAGCTGGTATAAATTTACTGTAGTTCCATTGACTTCAATGGTAGGTGATTTGCAGCAGCTGACAATTTGGACCTCTATGTGTTTTATTTCCTCATCCACAGACTTAGATAGCAATTCCAGCCTACCTCAGCAGGATGTTGTGAGGATGAATGTTTGAGTATTTTAAAGCTATACAGTATTACATCTGTTTTATAATAATGATTATTATTAGAAGCTGCCACTGTCATAGCCCTAATTTTAAAGATGTTAGGGACTTCCAGTGTCTAGCTAATACAGTTGCCATCCCTCCAGGATTGTCCTGGAGTCTCCAGAAATTAAAGATTAATCTTTAATTAAAGTTTGTCATGTGGTGGGACCTCCAGGAATATGTCCAACCAAAATTGTCAAACCTACTAGCTAATATTATCACTTTGATAAGAGCTAGCTAGTTAGAGGGTCAATCTAGATTAAACAGAGTTGATGCTGCTGGTTTGGCAAAATGAGCATTTTAATGTATGAGGCATGCCCTGTACTTTTGTTGCCCGGTTTTGCAGTGTAGTGGGGTCCTATTCGATCCACTACTGCTTCTGAATATTCAAATAGACCAGAAGTCTTTCTTCTAATTTGCTTGGCTAAGAGGTTGTGCCCTTGCCTTGCAGATATGAACCTCACTGCAATTAGTCATGTCTTGAATAATTTCACCTGGGCTAGCAAAGAGGCATAAAATACCAAAGTCATGGCTAAATAAAGCTCTTAGTCTACCTTTATTTCCTATGTTGCAACATGAGACGTAAAATGTTTTTTAAGTTTTCCCCTGGTTATCAATTGAAAAACACCTCTCTACTGCATCCATCCATCCACTATCCCTCATTTTGATCCCTCTTCTTTTCACCCAACATCACACCACACAGTAACACAGTCTTTCATACTGTCAAGTAACAAACTCATAGGAAAACTCTGGGAAGCTCATAGTATTCATTGCACTGGAGATATGCTTTACAGAGAATAAAATTCTGAGATTGCCCCAAAGTAAGAGAGCATATCGACTCCTATCTCCTCTTTGTACCAAATGTTACCAAGTAACATTTCTATATTCCTTTTAGTTGACACATTTGTAATACATATGATGATTTCTGTAATGGAAGCATCAGTTAATAATGAAATATTAATGCTTATGACAATTTGCCTTGAGGGTCTCTTTTTAGAAGCAGTCTAGATTAATACAAATACAGACATTCTAAAAATATTGACTTTTACATTGCAATAAATAAGTCACCGTGCAACTTTGAGCTTTTCTCTTCTTAAAGCTTCTGCTGTGTGACATCCATTTATCAAGAATAAATGGCCAAATCAGTGGAATGTTTCTGTAGCAGTAGTAATTGTCTTAGACTTATAGCCTATAGTAACAGACTTTGAGTTCTTATCATCATTCTTCATTGGATATCCCAGTTCCCCTTTATTAAGGGATAGAGAATCACTTTTTTCTTGTTACTTGGTATGAATATGGAATTGCTGATAAATTGATTGGTTCTTACAAATCTAACATTCCATGGTAGGTTCACGTATTTTATTTTAAAGGTCTTGTACAATAGCAGCAGCCCTCATTCATTTCTTTTTAGTAAATAATGTGCATTTTAGTGCAATTCATCTTACATTGTTGTTCATTAGGGGGAAAATGTGCTGCTAATTCTTTCATTGTGCTTATCCATTACAAGCACCATGGACAGAAAATGGTCCGGAGTCTCTGAGATGAAAGGAAATTCCTTCAAAATTTCATTTGTTTACACATTTTGTGTTCAGACCTTTAACACAACAAAGAATTGTCAGATACTCTTTTGGAGTCCTAAACCTAAAAACATCTACCTAGCTACAGATGGCAACATTTTTGGTCCAGTAGATGCTGTATGGTGATGTCTTGAAGCGTGGTCGCCATTGCCAAATCCCACTAAGATCATAGTAATGCAGCATGATTTCCAAGGGCTACTTTATCAGGTTCTTTCACAAAAGAAATCTTCTATTTGGAATTAGAAACTCTTCCAGTATTTTCTATCATCGTGAAGTAAGATGTTCAGCTCTGCTGATGTCATCATTTTATAGTTCTAGAGATGTGGTGGAAAGGCCCCACAGCCATCTTACAGCTCTACCTGCTACTTTAAAAGTACTAAAAAAAAAAAAAGCTGTTTGTGAATAGTAAATATAATTGATTTTTTAATTGGGTTAACTAAGTGCATTGTGGTCACATTTTTCAGAGACTGTTTTTTCCTTTATCATTTAAATGCTATTTTGGAAATTTGTAATCGTTCAAATAAAGTATAATCTGAAAATATTTATTGTATACTGATGCTCACAGAAAATAAAGGGCATTTATTCAAAGTCTTTCTAACACATAATGTGTTGTTGGAACTAACAGTGATTTATTCCTCCTGAATCCAAAAGGTATGTTTTCTTTAAAATTGGTTAGTAAACCGAACTATAATTAGCAGCAACTCTGAGATCTAAATTATGCCTGGTGTTTCCATTTGTGTGAGTGTTAGGGAGGTGGGAAGAGGTGGCATTAAAGGGAGATCAATGAGCTAATGTACAAGTTAATGACTGGCAATAAGTCTCCTCTTTTTCACAGATTTATTCTTGTTTGTAATTGACCTTTGGGAATCATTGAAATTTCACTCACCAGAATATACCCCACTGAGATTTGTGATCTTATTTACAAAGGGGTTCTCAAATATACTGCAGGAGATAAGTTACCAAACAAGGGCACTTGCATAACAAGAAGCCCATCATAAAATAAAAATGTAAGTACAGGGATAGAATGATTTAGAAACAAGTACACAAGAGATAGAAGTGAAAAATTATTCTGGACACATTTTTTAGAGATTTAACTCAAATCTAATAGAGATTAAGATCTTTTCATTACTTTAAAAATATTTTCTTTGTTTATTACAGTAAATCCATGGAAATTTGAAAATTATATTTTTAACCTAGTGTTTCCCTCCAATGTGTATTTGTACTGGTTTGTTTTTCTGAAGTTACTGCTGAGTGATAAGCTACTGGCATTTATTTTTTTTTTTTAAAAAGCAGTAGCACCACCAAGAAAAAGTACATGTAAAAATTACATAGACTTTATGAACAGATATAAATAAAGCCAAGTGGATATATTTTTTGGCTTCCCAACTTAACAATGCCCCTTTACTGTAATGGAGCTAACGCCTTACACAGTTTTACATTTTGGATCTGCAAGACGAATTAGAATCTATAGATCATAAATCTATATAGATTTTACTTCTATTTAAAAGTGCGCAAATATTCTGGGGCATTTTCTTTACTTCAGATATGAAGAAAGCCCAACAAATTATATATGCCTCTCCACAGAAGATCAAAGTTCAGCATTTTTATGTACCCCCTTTGTCATGGATATATCATTTTTTTTCCCCCAAGGAAAATCTTTTTAAAAACATTGTCCTTTAAATATACTTACATTGACATAAATATATAAGATATATTCCTCAACTTTACAAGTCAACTATAACTGTTATGTATTATACCAAACGTGGTCATTTTATTGTTACTTTGTCTTGCAACCTCTGCCCTCATTTGTTTGTTGGCTCTTATGCTAATTTTATAGGCTGAAATTTTCAAAGGAGCATAACAATAGCATTTGTACTGATTTAGCAGCTGATTTTGTTAAATCAGTTCAGCTCCGTTGTGTGGACATTTATTTTGGTTGGTACAATTTTCTCTTGTGGACAAAGCGTTAAACTCATTTGAAAATCCAACCTGCAAATTCTTTGCAGCAAGGATTGTCTTTTATTGTGTGTGTGTGTGTACACCACCGGGCACATTGAGGCCTCAGTCTCCATTTGGGCCTCTAGGCACTGCCACGTTACCACTAACAATGCAAATCCTTGAATTCAGAGAGCCCCTCTAAGTTACAGAAGTATTTCTAAATCTCAGGGGAGACTCATGTTGACACTCTACAGCTCCTGCATATTTAAAAACCTAGGAACAGCCATACTACCTCAGACTTCCCGTATCCTGTCTTCATCAGTTTTAAATTTGTTGTCTTTTAGGTTCACTGAATGTCCCTTTGGTCATTTTTTATTTCTATGACTTCAGATTTAAAAATTCACCCACATGGCCTGAGAATTGCCAGATTTACTCTCAGGGCAAAAAGGACAGTATTTTTCACAGTTTGAAGAAAATTCGATGTTTTCGTCATTGATTTCAACTAGAGTAGGGGTTGGACATTTTTTACTAATGGTGTATTTTTCCCTTATTTTGGGAAGTTTATATATATAGGCCAAAAAGGAGATTTTTATTGACACATTTCAGAAATGTATAGCTGATCTGAAATTGGCATGAACAATTTTGGGAAGGAATTTAAAATGAAAACCTCTTCCAGCAGCCGTATTGGTGTGTAACTTTCACAATTTTGTAGAAACATGAGGTTTTGTTAAAATGCTTGGTCTTTTGAGATAATGGAGTCTTTAATGTTAAGCTGTAATTGGCATCAGTTTTCCTTCTGGTTAAGGAACCAGTGATGGTGTTCCTCTTTAAAAACAATGTGATGCCTGTATCCTCAAAGCTACTATTTACATATCATCAGCTTTCTTCAATTTGTTTGTTTCTTTCACAAGGTGTAAATAAAATTACAGTCAAAGCCAGACAGGAAAGAGAAACATCTTGAGAGATCCTAATAGAATAAAAATTGAAAAGCAGGAAAAGGGAGCTACATGTGTCTTTTCATTACAGTTAGCTTTTCAAAGAAAAATACAAACTGTCAGTAAATTAGAGTGGGAATATGACAGAGAGGGAGAAATAACTGGCAAGAAAAATACCACGCTCTGAAAATGGGACTTCAGACAGATTTTAAAAAATTAAATGACATTTGGGACACTGCATCATGGTAGAGAGAGGATTTAACACATGAAACTATGGAGTTTTAACAATTAACAGATAAATTTCATATACCATAAAGGCGTGTTGAGCTTTTATTTCTTAAAGGATGAAATTCACCCCTGTGCAGAAAGCCTGCAAAAATCTTATAAACTATTGAAGTCTTATTCTCTGTTTTGAGGGCATTAGTCAGACTTAAATGGTGGATAGACTTTACTTGGACCCTGTGCACAGGGTTAAATTCCTTGTGTAGACTAGGAAAAAATGCATCTTTAAACAGTTAGCTAAAATGACTTGAAATGCCACTTAGCAGCTAGGATAGGCACAGTTTAACTCCTCTAAAACTGTATGAGCTGTTATACCATATCTGCTAGGTTACATATACCTTGAAGGGGTCACCACATGAGTAGTTTATGTTCTGATATGTGTTTGTGTATAAAGAGCATTGTGAGATTCCATGCTCAGTGACTTCCAGATCAAATGTGTTCAGTTTACAAGTGACTACATGATTTTTCTAATTCCCAGCTCTCTTCAGGCACAGATCCTCATTTCTTTTTCACACATAGGAACTTCTGTGGGGACAAGCAGAAAGAGGGAATGATGTCACAGTGGTACTCTCCTCTCCCCACCTCCTTAGGGAAGCATAGGGTTTTGGCTTATTCTCTCGTCAAGCTGTAGTTAACAATAGGTTGATGCACAGACCTCTCCATCTCTCACAGCTGTATTTGTACTGCAGTGGTAACAGGAGTAAAAGGTAATAAAAACTCAGTTTTGCCAGTAAGTCACTTGACTCTGACCACATGTAGGAAGAGAAACTATTGAGGGAAAATTGTTATTTTTACATACAAAGATAAGGTGGGATGAGGTCATATCTTTTATTGGGCCAACTTCTGAGACAAGCGATCCAATTTACGCAGAGCTCTTTTTCAGGTCTGGGAATATTAGGCCATGTCTACACTAGCGAACTTACAGCAGCACAGCTGTACTGATGCAGCTGTGCCATTGTAAGATCTCTCTTGTAGCCACTCTGTGCTGATGGGAGAGACCTATCCCGTTGACAAAATAAAACCACCTAAACGAACAGTGGTAGCTATGTCAGCAAGTGAAGCTCTCGCGCGGCCACAGCACTGCACATGAGTACTTATGCCAGCAAAATTTATGTTGATCTGGGTGTGTTTTTTTCACATCATGAACATCATAAGTTTTGCCAGCATAAGTGTAGTGTAGACATGGCCTTACTCAGAGTGTCACGGCTAAATACAAGGTGGAACAGATTATTTAACATAAGTAGTTACATATTTCAAGGGATCACTCAAGGTGAAGTGGCCCATTAACACCCCTCCAGTCATCAGGAGGAAAGGAAGGGGGAGAAAGGTGGAGCGTGGGGGGAAGAGTGGTGTTAGTGAGTTATAGATTGTTGTAATCCATATATCCAGTGTCTCTGTTCAGTCCATGATTTTTAGTGTCTAGCAACGTTATGAATTTAAGCTTCCTTCCAGACACATCTTTTGAAAGTGTTGTGCAGGTTTCCTTTAAGGATGAGGACTGATAGGTCAGATATAGAGTGATTGCTTTGTGAAAAGCGTTCACCCACAGGTGATGAAGTGTTTTTGTCTTTTATCATTTTCTTGTGTGAGTTCATCTGAGAACATAGTAATTGGCTGGTTTCACCCACATAGTTGCTATTGGCTGGTTTCACCCACATAGTTGCTATTGGGGCATTTGGTACACTGGATGAGGTACACTACATGTTGTGATAGGCATGTGTAGGACCTGTGGATTTGAAAAGGTGTGTTTTGGGAAGCAATGTTTCCTCTAATTTTTACATCTGTACACGGAATGAATTTTGTTATATGCACCAATATGGAGGTGATGTGTGGTGGGGCCGAGGGGTTCGGCATGTGGGAGAGGGCTCAAGGCTGGGGAAGAGGGTTAGGGTGCGGGGGGATGAGGGCTCCAGCTGTGGGTGCGGGCTCTGGAGTGAGGCCGGGGATGAGGGATTTGGGGTGCGGGAGGGGGCTCAGGGCCGGGGCAGAGGGTTGGGGGGGGGGTAAGGGCTCCGGCTGGGGGTGCGGGCTCTGGAGTAGGGCTGGGGATGAGGGGTTCAGGGTACAGGAGGGGGCTTAGGGCTGGGGCACAGGGTTTGAGTACAGGGGGTGCAGGCTCTGGGGAGAGGCCAGAGATGAGGGGATCGGGGTGCAGGCTGCCGCAGGGCTGTGGTGGGGAGAGAGCCCTCTCTCACTGCAGCAGTCTGGGGCAAGGGGAAACCGCCTCTCCCAGCATGGGCAGCTCCGGGGTTAGGGCTGGGGGAGAGGCGCCTCCCCCCGCCTGCATGGCCTGTAGAGAGCTTGCTTCCATAGGTGCCGACTCTGTGGGTGCTCCTGGGCTGGAGCACCCAACGAAAAAAGTAGTGGGCGCTTAGCCGGCTCCCCATTTCCCCCCTGAGCACCTCCTGCCCGCTGGTTGCCCTGCCGATCAACTCCTCATCCTTCCTCCCAGCACCTCCCACCCGCCGCAATCAGCTGTTCCGCTGAGGGGATGGGAAGAAGCAGGGACAGGGCGCACTCGGTAGAAGGGGCGGAACTGGGTGGGAAGAGGCGGGGTGGGGATGAAGTGGGGACGTGAAGAGGTGGGGCGGGGGCTTGTGAGAAGGGGTGAGGTGAAGGCGAAGCCAGGGGCAGAGCGGGGAATTGAGCACCCCTGGGGTCCGGAGGAAGCCAGCACCAGTGCTTGCTTCTGATTATGAGCTTGGGGGTTGTTCGAAGGCAAGAAGGTGGGGTTTCAGGAGAGATTTCTTTCCAGGTGGAGTCCCCATTGAGTATGGCTTGTACTTGTTTATTGATAACCCGTATGGGTTCTAGTGTGGGATAGTAGGTGGCACGTAGGTGTGTGTAGTCAGAATTTCTGTCTTGAAGCAGGTTCTCTCAGGATATTTGGGTGGCCCGTTCCATGATCTATTTCTCTGGTGGAGTGTCTTTGTCTGGTGACGGCTGCTTTGAGTGTGTTAAGCTGTAAAACCCAGACTTTCTCCTTGAAGCATATTTTATGGTATCTGAGTGCCTTATTTTTACATAGTCATTTTGTGTCTACAGTTGTACTCTAACATTTATTATCTACTTTCACTAGCTAGTAATAGTTAGAGAAAACTGTGGAAACATTTTCGTTACATTATGGACTCATAAATGTATGACTAATAAAATGTTGCAGTCAGTCAAACTCCCAAAAATCTAGTCAGGGTGAATCACAAGAAGACAGATGCTTTAAAATTTTGGGAAGAGTGAAGTCCATGTTGATGATCCTGAATTACAATTATATACCTAACAATGAAATCAAGATTACACCAGTCACCATATTCCGAATTTAAATGATAAATGAGCAAATCTACAATTTAACAGTTTGACAAGTTTTTTGTCACCTCTTTACTAAAGGTCAGATACTACTGCACTGGGAGCCATATCGATACCTAGATAAATAGCTGTAGTTCGAAATTACAGTTGAGGGTAATAATGACATTCCTAGTACTGAGAAAAAATTAATTCACATCTGCTGTGTTTTATCATTCTCTTCCCTGTGATGGTGTCATTGGCCTTCCTGAAGCTCCATATGTAACTGGATAAGTCATTGCAAAAATTGTCAGATGGATTCTGTCTTACCTTAACCTGTTGTTTTTATTAGTCTGTTGGCACATGTAAGATGAAATGTTTAAATATGTTTGAAAATTAATGTGATCAAATTTTAATTAGAAGAGACTTTCATCTATATGATATCTGGTCTAGACCTCACAAAGTGAATTGCAATCCCATTTAGAGAGAGCCTCTGGATCCTCTGAAGGCCATGACTTTCTGCAGCGGGCAGACTTTCGGCACTGTTGGTTTCTAGTTGCTATGTATTTGTAGAGCAGATGACTGACTGACTGACTAACTTAATATCTCATTACCCTACAAGGACTATATGCACACTAGCATTACATGCGTATTTGGATTAGTACGATTCACTACTGTTCTGTTTAGAAAAACATCGGATTGAAAAACTAGAGGAATTATTGTGTGATTGGGGAATGGGGCGAGAACCTGGATGCCAAGTTTTAAATACTAATTAGATCAATTTTTGTGAAGCTCAACAGTAGTATCCACCCATACAATCTGAAATGTGTTGCATAGGCAATCAAATTGAAATTCAGTTACTTTGTCATTAGTGATTTTAACATCTTCACACATTTTCCCTTAAAGCTCTTTTTCACTAGAGTAGACTGTTCCTAAGCCTTCTCTCACATTTGATTCAGCAGTCCCTCACCCATCCATGGCGTTCTTCTTCAGTCTTCTACTGGTCTCCTCTCTGTGACTCCCTAACAATCCCCAATCTCTCAGGACTAGATTCACAAAGGTACTTAGACGTCTAACTGCCTCTTTAGGCACCTGAGTTCAACATTTAGGCACAACCATCATTCACAAAACCCTCACTCATCTGCCACCTAATCTTGTAAGTGCCTAAGTGCCGCAGATGCCTACATTTCTGCCTATGGGTATGTGCAAAGGCACCTAGCTCACCCTTAAACCCCAGTGGGATTCTCAAAACAGGCATTCCCTTGCCTATCTCACCTGCAGGGTGAGAATTTTGGGGGCTGGCAGGCACATCTCCCATTATACCCAGCCCAGTGGTTAGGGCACTCCCCTGTAATGTGGGAGAGCTACATTCAGATCCCTATTCTACCTTATTTAGAGCAGGGACTTGAACCCAGGTCTCCCACATTTTAGGTGAGTGTCCAAAACACCAGACTGTTGGCTATTCTGGGGTGGGTATCTTTCCATCTCTCCTTGATGCTGTTCTGTATAAATAAAAAATATTTATTGAAGCAAGGACTTGAACCTGACTCTCCCACACCCTAACCACTAAACTACTGGCTACAAAGATGTGTAACTCTTTACCTGTCCGTTTTTTGGCATTTCCCTCTGGCCTGTCAGTAAGTCACCTAAGTACGTATGTGGATCTGGGCCCTAAGCTCCACCCCTTTCCTCTTCATTTGACTGTTGGCTAACTTAGCTGACTCACCACTCAGCTTGTTAGTTTCTGTGAATCCCTTTCTTAGATGCGTTTCAGAGTAACAGCCATGTTAGTCTGTATTCACAAAAAGAAAAGGAGTACTTGTGGCACCTTAGAGACTAACCAATTTATTTGAGCATAAGCTTTCGTGAGCTACAGCTCACTTCATCCGATGAAGTGAGCTGTAGCTCACGAAAGCTTATGCTCAAATAAATTGGTTAGTCTCTAAGGTGCCACAAGTACTCCTTTTCTTTTTTCTTAGATGCCTAACTTTACTAGTGGGTCTCAAAGTGTGAAGAACCACACTTCTAGCTCTCCTCCGGCCCCAGCCTTGCTCCTTCCTCAGTCCTGCTCTGCCTCCAGGTCTAGCTCCGCCTTCACTCCCTCTCTGCCCCCAGACTAGCTCCAGCCCCAGTTGCAGCTCCACTCCACCCCCAGATCAGCTCCGGCATCAGCCTGACTTTACTCTCATTCCCTCTCTGCCCTCAGACCAGCTCTATTTCTATCCCCATTTCCTCCTCCATCCCCAGTTCTGCCCCCAGTTCTACCTTCAGTCCAAGCTCCGCTGTGTTAACCTAGTCCTCAGTTCCTTAACGAAGAGATCCCTGTAGCAACAACTGCTGTCTCCAGGTCTTTTCCTTGCTGTGGAAAAGAAGGCTGCCTTTATACCACTTCTTTTCCCAGTATTCCTCATCAGCCTATCGTTCCCATTTGTCCCCCTGGGAACTACAAGTCCTAGAATGCTTTGGTTCTACTGTGAACATGGAACAGGGACAGAGTTGGATCTTGAAATCCTCTTAAAGGGCTAATTTAGCATGTGACAATCCCAAGAGTAAATAAACAGTCTTACAGTGCTCTTCCCTCACTGGCAACCCCTGTGTTACCAATCACAGTATACAGAGAATAATATTAGCCTAGAGCCTTTAATAGCAGTATTCTCACAAGGTAACATATTTAACACAAGGTACATTTGTGACAGTAATTGTACAACTTCAATTGTAGCTGTCAAATATTGCAAAAATATTTTTTGTGTATATCTTAGATTTATTTATTTACTGTATTTGATTTGTTTCTTGTCATTACAGAGTGATTTGATTCAATAAAATTATCTCCCAAGACTCTTTTTAAATGAAATCCAGTCTCCAAAATTATTTACCTTGATTAAGTACAAATGAAAATACAAGTTAACATTGTTTCCATTTTAACTGTGAAGAAATCATTCTAGAGACAAGGTGAGTGAGGTGATATCTTTTACTGGACCAACTTCTGTCAGTGCAAGAGGCAAGCTTTCTTCACCTCTGTGTAACTCGAAAGCTTGTGTCTTTCACCAACAGAAGTTGGTCCATCCAGTAAAAGATATTACCTGACCCACCTTGTCTCTCTAATATCCTGGGACCAACACGGTGACAACAGCACTGCAGACAAGAAATAATTCTGACATACTTCAATCTGTGTGCTGATTTAAGCCTTCAAGAATATAGGAAAGTTTTGTAGCTTTCTCGTAATAAACTTAGCATAATGCACTATGGGCCAAATGCCCAGATTCATTTATGTAGAACTCAGGAGCTCCACAGCCACTAACTGTGTAGACATGTTTGATTGGTGGATTCATGTAGTCAAGGATCCACTAGGCTCCCAGTTATTCAAGTGCGCTGGGTGCAGTGGGCTGCAGACATGGAAAATAAAATTTCTAAAAGAGAGCCAGGTCGTTGAGGGGTGCACATTTTTTGTGGTGCCTGAGGGGAAAATCTCTCTGATTGGCTACTTTGACTGCTCTTCTCCAGGAGATGGGCAATTGGGGAATCAGAGCTGATGCAGGAGGCAGGCAGAGCAGTCTCCTCCGCTCAGGACTCCACATCATTCTTACAGCTAGGGTGGAGTAGAAAGAGTCCAGCAGCCCAGGATCACACTGCTTCCTCCTGTGAGAAACAGGGTGGCTCCTCTGCTCCTCCTCCCTGCAATGCCCAGCCTGGGAAGGGTAAGAGAGGACCCCTCTGCAGGCTTGGGAGAGGGGGGTGAAGAACTCCAGGAGCTGCAAGAAGAGTGGAGGTGAGGCTGCAGGGGCAGAACTGATAGGGTGATGGGGTGCCCAGTTTTCAACCGGAAAGTCCGGTTGAAATGTGGACCTGACAAGGTCTGATCAGATCTACTGATGAGACACTCCCAAGTCCAGTTACTGCAGGCAGGGAGGCACTGGGTCATCACCTGCGCCAGCCCCTACTCAGCTGGGGCTGTCTCCTACCTGCAGCTCCCAGCCCCGGCTCCACAAGCAAATCCCTCCTGAGCTGGGTGAGAGAGGAAAAGCAGCAAACGACAGGGGGGAGGGAAGATGAGTGGATGGGGTGGAGCTTAGGGGAAAGAGGCAGGGAAGGGGAGGTTCTGGCACTCCTACTGGAGTATCCAGTTTTTAAATATTATCAAGCTGGCAGCCCTAAGAACTGCTGGAGCAGAATTGCTGGGGAGCTAAAGGGAGAAGAACTGATGTGGGGACTGGGAGGACAGGATTGATTTGGGGGCAGACTTAACTGCTGGGCAGCAGGATGGGCCAATGTGGGGATGATGATAGACACCACCACCACCCCCAACACACACACACACACACACACACTTTTAACACTGTAGATTCCCATACATATACACCTTGAAAAGTTCCTTTGCAGTGGAAAAATGATCTACTTCCAAAATTAGAGTTTCAATAATGTTGAAGCTCCTTTGGGATATTGGGTGGTCCCGTAGCAGCAACATTTGGAATGCTGGGTGTTTTCACGTGCCTGTTATAGCATAAAATGCCCTTCATGCTAATATACAGTTTCTTTGCATTTTATAAACAAACTCACAGAAGGAATGTGTGATATAATGATTATAGTAGTAATGACTCTAAAGGGCCACATTTAGCAGTATTTAAACCATGCTGTTACTTTGCAAATGATACCTTAACATCATTAAAATACCCCTGGCAGTAAAGATGTTAGATTAAAGGCTTAGCATCTGTCTAATCTTACTGATTTCTTTTGACTTCTTTTTACTATTCCAGTATTATTATTCTAACTAACCCTTGAGAACATTAGTACATAATCTCTGTGCCTGCAAAACAGACGTGAGTGCTATATGCTGTGCATAATAAACATTTATCTCCAATTACATGATTAATTTTTCAGTTCACATAACATTTTTATGATGCATGAACATTTAAGAGACCAAATATGTTTTACTTGATTTGTTTCTTATAGATAAACATAAGAGACTAGAACCTTGTATAATACTTGTATGTCTTTTGCTGGTGAAAACATCAGTCTGCTTCCTGAACTATTATTGAGGTTCAAGTTCCCAGTTTTATGCAGTTTTATTCACACTTGAAATAGCTGTATATTTAAAAAAAGTAGTGTGGAAAATAGAAAAGATGATACTTTATTTCTGGTTAATTTATATTTTAAACTAAGTACAGTATGTAAAGCACTTTGAGGTCTAAGAAGAAAATATAAATATAGATGTAGATATATATAAACGATAAAAACATTAAGACTGTACACAATTCAAGCCCCATATTTTACCATTTGAGTTGTGTAAATTATAAATTAGAAACTCGGTGAAAAGTTCAAAATTTAATAACTTTTGACAAATACTGCAGATTCATCAGTAGTCAGCAGTGTCAATGATGCAGGATGACCACAACTTATTTGGTAACCTGACATTACAAGAAATGAAACAAAGCACAAATACAGTAGTAGGCTGGGCTTTTTTGCTACTTTTGTAATGTCACTAAAAATGCCACAAAGGAAATTAAAATAGCTACATTTAAAAGACTTGTAAGATTCTGCCACAAACCATCACAAGCTTAATGGATGTGAAATACTGCTTTTTGTAACATACTTCTCAATATGTAGAGGAAAAAACCTGAGGACATCTTAGATGTACAAATCAGTAGTCCACTCCCTCAAGGTACACAATTATCAGGCAGTAGAATACCTCACTTACCTTAATATCCAGTTTGGGGGGTTTCTTGAGGAGAAACTGAATAAGACAAAGTTCATGCAGAAAAATGTTTTTTCCATGGTGAAGATGGTTGAGGAGTGAAACTGATTATGGCTAAAACTGATTCATCCAAGTCAGTGTCACTTGGCAACTGGAGGTGTGAGTAAAGCTCTTCTGTGTCACTTTACTGAAGCAGCTGCTTACTCACAAAAAGAAAGGGCAGAAAGGAGGAGACATGCATAAGATGTCTGGGGAGAATTGACCCAAATTTTGGGCAGCCACATAATTTTCACATGAAGAATTATGGGCCCAGTGGTGCAAGCTGCTGAGCCGGAGCTTCCATTAAACCAAGCTGTAAATAAGTTACTGATGTTATAAATAAATTTGTTCGCTCCTGTCCATCTTATTTATTTTTGTTTATATGTGGTTCATTTTCAAATGATTTTGTGAATCAGAAAGCTTATGAAGTGCGGGAAAGACTAATACAGATATGACCAGCAAAGGAGGCAAATACAAATAAAATAAAAATGCAAATACAGCACAAAAAATAAAGTTTTACTATACAGTAATACTGTTATATTAGTGTCTTTTTAATGCATTGCGATTATGTGTAAATATGATCATGACAAAAGCTGGGTGAACATATAAAAGTTATTTATCTATATAAAATATCTAATTATTCAATGGCTCAGAGAGGTAACCGTGTCTGCATCTCCATGCATCTGAAGAAGTGGGTTTTTTACCCACGAAAGCTTATGCCCAAATAAATATGTTAGTCTTTAAGGTGCCACCGGACTGCTCATTGTTTTCGTTTCAGTGGAGAAATTACTACTTTTATAGACAAGCAGACTTCTTTGTAATGGAGTAACTCCTAGCTCAGGAGTTTCATTTAACAGTTTCTGTGATCAGATAATTCTGAACTTCAAATGATCCGGTGACAATATGACAACTTTTTCAAAGCACATTTAGACTTGTCCATATTAATGAAGTGATATCTTACACCTGCAGAACTGTAACTGACTTATTTTTACTTCTTTGCAAGATACAGTAACTTTATATACCACTGGGGCCTGATTCTGATCTGACTTAAACACCACATTTGCACTCATGTGACACTGTTGCATTCAGTGGAGTTACTCCTGTTTTACACATCTAAGAGAAATCAGAATCAGTCTGATAGGCTCCAAAAAGGCTTAAATCAAACTTGAAAAAGGTTTCCAAACTGTAGTCTATGAAACACTTGTGGATACCAGACAGAGAGCTATCTGGTCATATGCCACTGGCCCTTGTCCTTGTTTCCAGCTGCTATATTGCATTAAAAGACAACTAAAAATATATAATTTTTTTTTCATATTACTTCTTCGAGCAGCTTCCCTATGGGTGCTCCACCTCAGGATATGCATGCCCCCATGTGCACTCGATTGGAGATTTTTGTAAGCAGTGTCAGTAGGTCCATGCCTGCGCCCTACACATGCTCATGCATGAATATGAGGGTATATAGGGAGGGACGGATCCACTGCTACTCCAGTTCCTTCTCAGCTGCTTGTGGCTTGAGACGGAGTGTTCTGGTGTCGATTAGCTGAACCACATGGCTTGCTACACTTTGCTTTCTTACATCTTTTTCATTGTAGATTTTTCTTAGTTATTTCTTCATTATTTTTTTTTCTATTATTAGCACAAATTCATGCCTTGAGGGTGTTCCCCTACCACTTTTCATCGTTTACCCATTTTGAGCCCTCTGGGTTTTTTTCCCAGCCCTCATCCACAGCCTCAAGCGTGAGTGATGCCCAGGAGCACAGGCTACAAATCTGGCTAGACCTGCCACAGGTTGTTTCCCCCAACAACGGCCATTCAAGCTGCCACTGTTGCTTGGGAGAAACCCACATTCACTCTGAATGTAAATTTGCCTAGGGTTTAAAAGCAGATCTAAAATATTGCAGAAGGACAGACTTGAACTCCTACTTAGATGCATTCCCTGAGACCTGTGGAGTCCATGTTACTCCCCTGTACATCGGTTCCTCTGAATGCCACTACTTGGGCAGTAAGCAAAGATGCTGGAGGCTCTGGTACTCCCCAGACCTTCCAAGAAGAAAAGACCCCATTCTCTGGAATGAGCATCTGAGTCTCAGGAGACCTCATGTCCCAGTAGAGGTACCGTTGGGGGGTCCCTTTCCCTCCACTACCGTAACCATGGTACCAACTAAGAACAACACATCTCATACCAATATCAGCATGAGTCAGTGCCTCCAAAAGATAGAACCAAGGCTAGGTCCTCATTGGTACTGTCTTCCATGGCCAGAATTGAAAAGTGTCCGTATTTATTCTGGTGCAGTCTCCAGTACCAATAGTACATTCCAACATGCCCACTGAGAGTCCACGCAAAGCATGGTGGAGATTAGGCACTGCAAGATTAGGCCCCCCAGGGGGCCAGAGCAACAGCACCTTGCGACACCCTGATTGGCCCAGGCTTACTGTTTAACCCTGGAGGGT
Source organism: Chelonia mydas (assembly GCF_015237465.2). Classification (NCBI taxonomy): domain Eukaryota; kingdom Metazoa; phylum Chordata; order Testudines; family Cheloniidae; genus Chelonia; species Chelonia mydas. The sequence goes on along the minus strand of NC_057850.1, from coordinate 193,503,476 downwards.
GCCCCAGGTAGTCATCTGGGCAACCATGCAGACTTCCAGCTTGCTGCAGCTCCAGGCTTCACCTCGCCTTGCTTTCTGACCTTCAGTCTCCAACCCCTGGCTGACATCAACCCCAACTCTTGCCTCCTCAGTCCAGCATGATGGTACTCCTGATCTTTGATCTCCAAACCCGGACTGCCTCTGATTCTGACTCTTGCCTACTGATTTCAGCTCTCACAGCGACTATGATCTCTGCTCACCAACCACTACCTCATGGCCACCGCTTGACTCCACAACGCCAGCCCAGCAGTAGCCACTAGGCCAGGCCACCTACACCCCAGTATCTTACAAGCTGCCGCTCCAAGGATACAGGCTGTGACTCATAGGTGTCTATACATGGTTCCTCAACCTTCCAATCTCCCTCCTTAGAGAATCACACTGAAGAAGGAGCTCAGAGCAGGAAGGACACCTGGTTACCATGGCAAGGACAACCTTGGGGTCCTGCACCATTCCTTTATGCCCCACCACAATGGACTTAATGGAACCTGTGGGCTCCTTATGGCAACCTTTTCTACAGGGTACCATCTCAAAAGAGGTTCCATCAGGAACATCAGCCAATGCCCCTAAGTCCTGCCCCCCAGAAACATCCTCCAAAGCAGGAACCAGTGGAAAAGCAAGAAACACTACCATGCCATAAAAACTCTGCATCACCAGATGAGGCTGTCATGCCTCCCTTGCCAACCTATCCCAATGACTTTAAGGTCTTTCAAGAATTCATAAAAAGGGTAGCAGACACCTTACAAGTTCCATTAGAGGAGATTCAGGAAACTCAACACTCCTTGTTGGACATCCTTCATTCAGCTCTTGCAGAAAATATTGCCTTGCCCATCAACGAAGGTTTGCTTATTCCAGCCACTATCTCATCCATGTTTAAATGAGCCACCAAGAAGTATTACACACACACACAGACACACACACACAGGTTCAGAGTATATTTTTCCCATCTGGCTTTCGACTCTCTGGTGGAGGCTGCTAACAAATGGAACAAGTAACACTTGTCCCATTCACTACTTCTGAGAAGGAGCTAAAATGATTCGACCTTCTGGACTGTAAGAGCTACTTCTTGCCTCTGTTTTCAGTTCACAGTGGCCAATTATCAAGCAGCCCTGATGGTTAAATATGACTTCACAGTCTATTAAAAAATTTAATCTTTTATTGAACCTCAGGAACAGAGAGAAGATCCCTCATTACAGAGGGTCAGACAGTTGCCAAGGCATCTTTATAGGCTTCACTAGATGCCACTGGCACAGCAGCCTGTTCCACGGCTACAGCAGTAGTTATGTGCCGAGCTTCCTGGCTGCAGTCCTCTGACCTCCCCCGGGAGACACAAGATACTGTAGAGGCCCTTTCTTTCAAAAGCCCCAAGTTGTTTAGTGACACCACAACGGGTTGTTCCATTCTATCAAGGACTCCCGGATGATACTATGACTGCTAAGCAGCTACGCAGCTGCAATGAAGAGAAAATACAGCAGGTCACAGACGGCTCAATGATCTTACCCAGTCCACAGCCAGCTCACAAGACCAGCTGAATCCCCAGGAAGAACCCAAATTCCCTAAGGAAGAGTCCTCCTCTTCAGCAATCTCCCAGCCAGCGATGTCTGACTCATTGATTGGGGATCACGAAATATCTCCCTCTCTGGATCCTACGTTGCGCCTGTTCCCCTCCACTCTTATGGGAGTAGTCTCTCCCATTTCTTACCTTCTTGTGAGCTCATCTCCTCAAACAGATGGATCCAATAAGTAATTTCAACAGGTTATTCCATCCAGTTCAGCTCCTTACCACACCGCCTATCCTCACTGTCCCTCTTCAGAGACCCATCTCATGAAGACTTCTTAAAGCAGAAGGTAAAATCCAGCCTGTCTCACTGGACATCATCAGGAAAGATTTCTGTTCTTGGTACTTCCTTGCCTGAAGAAAAACGGAATCATGGAGACCAATTCTGGACCTCAGGACTTTAAACACCTTCATTCACTTTCTACTGGTCAGAATAGTGACCCCAGCAACAATAATTCCCTCATTCAGTCTGGGAGATTGATTTGTTTCCCTCAACCTTCAGGATGCGTATTTTCATGTTACCATTCATCCCTCACACAATCGATTTCTATGTTCTGTGGTAGGTACCTTTATCACATTCTGCCTTTTGGCCTCTCCACTGGCTCAATAGTCTTTACCAAAGTTCTGTTGGCTGTATCAGCTTATCTTTGCCAGATAGTCATCATTGTCTTTCCCTGCCTGGACAACAGGCTCTTAAAAGGCCACTCACTCAAAGCACATACAGCAACCAGCAAGGCCCTGTCTGTCTTTCACTTTCTGGGTCTCTGTCTCAAGGTGGAGAAATCTATCCTACCTGCACACAATGTATGGATTTCATTGGGACCACCCTGGATTCTTCTTCTGCCAGAGCATACTTACCAAGGGACTTATTCACCACTTATCCACTCTTGTTTCAATAATGCAGCAGAGTTCAGAAAACACTGCAAGGGCTTAGCTGCAACTTCTGGGCCATATGGCAGCGTGTATGTTCATGACACCCCTAACAAGACTTCACTTTCAGTGCCTTCAAGCCTGGTTGAAAACTGTCTACAACACGAACAGACACAGTCTGCCCAAACAGGTGTCAGTACCTTGGAAGGTCCTCGATTCTCTGAACTGGTAGAAGAACCTACAAAATGTAGGCATGGGAGTTCCATTTGTACAGCAGCCTCCGAGAAGGATTGTCCTGACAAATGTTTCTCTGATAGGTTGGGGTGCGCACTTCCAAAATCTCACAACTCAGGGCAAATGGACCTCTCAGGAGGCAATACTCCATGTCAAAATATTGGCACTCAAAGCAGTCCATTATGCTTGCCAACATTTCCTACCACACATCAAGGACCACTCAATCAGAATAATGCTGGACAACAAAACAGTGATGTGTTACATCAGTCAGAAAGGAGGATCAGTATCTTGGTCCTTGTGTACTGACTCCATAAAACTATGGATGGGGTGCATATAGTACGACACACAAATCTCAGCAGTTTATCTATTGAGACTACCGAACACAGTGGCGGATTCCCTCAGCAGACATTTCAGCACTGCCCATGAGTAAGAACTGAACCTTGCACGGTAACTTGAGTTCTTCATGATGTGTGACCGTATAGGTGCTCATCTATCTTCCCTCCTTCCCCTCTGTGTTGGAATCTCTTTTTTGTGACTTTCATGGGTGAGAAGGAACTGGAGTGGCTGCAGGTCTGCCCCCCTTATATACCCTTGCTTTGGGGCACAAGAGTGTCTAGGGCACAGGTGCAGATTTGTGGATACTGCTGACAAAAATTTCTTATCAAGACCACATGGGTATGTGCATATCCTGATGTGGAGCACCCATAAGGACGCACATCTTGAGAAACTCAAGTTATTGTATAAGGTAAATAACTTCTCCTTTCCCATGTAAGAAATTGCCATAGTCATCACACAGATGTTCTGTGGTTGTGAATGAGAGGAGAAGTGGTCACTGCTACTGTGAAGTTGGATGCAGGTCAACTGCAAGACAATTTTTCTGTCTACTATGGTCCGGGAAAAGTTTGGGAGGCTCTGAGTTAGTGTCTTTCAGAATAGTTCCAGTATTGCCAACTGTCACCATTTTTTCACTCGTCAGGGGATTTCAGCCAGGGCTGGAATTTTTTTTTTTGCATTATTATGCACTGTTTGTGGTGTTTACTCAGCTCTAGTCCTTCAGAGTTTTTACTATTTTTACAGTCTTATAGCTATGCCTAACACGAGGCTAATTCTTTATGGATCATAAATTTTATAAATCTTGCTTTTGAACAAGCTTTTTGTGAGACCAAGATTTCTGCTGTACAAGCCAGTATTCCCAGTTCAGCTGTGCCTATTCTACACTCCAATTTTAACATATAATGGAGCTCCAAACTCCAGGCTCATAATCAATTTCCTCAGTGTTTATGGTGACTGTGACATTATAAACTCTATAGGAATAATTTCAATATCTGGTTGGTAGATGCATGAAGTCAGAACTGACCTGGGATGGTGATATTGGTACGGAGACCCAGTGGTACTATTAGTCTGTTTTTCCTTTTGCTCAATTCTGTTATGATTATATCTTAATTTACTTTTGTTATTATTTTCTGTTTAATAACCTTACGATTTTTGCTTGAGTAGACTAAATGACTATGACTAGGCAATCGTCTTTTGCTTGTAAGAAAGTGAAATAGAAAAGAGGTGAAGTTTTTGAAGGGGTTAGGTATGCACTAAAATTTGTAATCTGAGGGATACCACTTAAATTAACACACTTTAAGTCTGGTTTATACTACTTAGTTTTGGGGTTTTTTTTATAATCCTATGTAACTGTTGTCATTAGCAAAATTTCCATAGCCCAAGGCAAAGTGTTTCATTTAAAACTGAAAGAGCAAAGTAAATGAACTAATACATATACACTAATAATAGGGCCTTTTCAGCTGTGAGAGAGAAACAAGATCTCTTGGCCCTTGATGGAGGAAAAGGATTGCAGGGACAGTCTGAGGACTTTTGGAGATTTCTAAAGATAATCAGTTTAATTCTGAATAGTATGGTGAAATAAATCCTAATAAATGGGCTTTATGCTGGTGACCTGGTTGGGGCTGGAGTGGATAGAACTGTGTGTGGAGCATCTGCACAGACACTCTGAGCACTCCCCTATAACTAGGGTTGAAACTGGAAAAAAAAATAAGTGGTGGTGTTCTTCCAAGCACGGCCTATTCATGAGATGTCACTCAGAATCAGTTGTCAGGTCTTCGTAATATAATTGCATGAGGTCTAGTAGCTCATTTACTGAGTTTCCAGCTAAATGGTATTGATAAATCATCTTCAGAGATATATAAGATGTATGAAGTCAACTAAAAGTCACGCAGGTCATCATAGACAAATAAGTGACTATAAAAGATCCAGAATAAGGGTAGTTACTAAGTTTCCAATCACATTACAGTTATAAACATACTGTTATCAACAAAATAATGTTAATTAGGGGAATAGTTCATAAATGACACCACCCTCTTATCCAACATTTTTTCGTCAGTGTGTGAAATAAAAGGGAGTCAAGTGTCCAAACATTTGTTGAATGAGTCTGTTTTTAACAATTAACAAGTAATTTTTCCTATGGATATTACTTCCCATGTCTCATGTTATAGAATTACAATTAGGCAACAAAATGCTTTCCATATGCAAATGGCCTGTGTGCTACAATTATCCAGCTTTTTATTATTTTCTAATGCTGGGCTACATCACCTTTCTTTAGTTTTTACTTGTGGCATAAGCACTATTGGCAACTACACTGAACTAATTTCACTGACTTATCCCCTCTCCTCTTATCTAGATCCAGGAATATAATTATTAAATGTTCAGAAATACAAAATATTGTGCCCCCCTCGCCAGAAAAAAAGGTATTTTCTTCTTTTGAAGATAGATAATGATGATCTGTTTCCAGTTAAACTGGAAGGGAATTAGCCTGGACAGGAATCAGTTGGGGAGGGTGGGTGGAAGACCCCAAGTACATCAAACTGCTTTTCAGAATGTGAAAAGCAGTTTGTGAATCATCCAAAAGTTGGATGTGTTATAGTAACAATGTATCTTTTATAGAAATGGCTTTTATAGAAATGGCCATAACTTCTAGCTTGTGATGCTTTCTGTCAACCAGGAAAATGGAGGTCTTAATCTTTACATTTATGTATATATTATTATAACATTTTCAAATTTGTTACTTCTTCATCTCCAGTGACAGTTTCTAGTTAGCTTCCAAGTTCTCAGAAGCCAATAAGATACTTTTCCATTGTGATTTGATCAGTATATTTTATACCACTTTTACAGTTGTGTAATTTCACGGGTTACAGTGGAGTTACTCAGCATTTACCCTATGATAACTGAGATCAAAATCTGGTTTATTCCCTGAAAAGACAATGGAGAAAGAATCAATATGATTTTGAAATTTTAAAAGAAGCTTCCTACAGTAGGAAACAGTCTGTTTTTAGAGACCTGTGACACTTTGGGAAAGCATTTCTGACAAACCAATTAATCTGTTCAGGTGATTTAGAATATTTTAGAAAAATCACTTAATAACTAATATTAGCTTCATTAATTAATTTAGTTTTTCCTGCTGCACGTTGTTATATCCTTGCTATTCTGTACTCTGTTTCTGTTAAATGGTTCCATACATTGCAGCATGGAGCTGCAACATGTTCCCAAACCCTGCCCAGAGCATGTCTGAACTGTAGTCAGAGAGAAATGTTTTATTTCCCTTTCCACTGTCAAATTTTATTTTCCAGAGATCTGAAAATGTGTATTTCACATTATTTGTTACAGTAGCATCTGAACTATTCCGTAAAGTTCAGCTTACCTTTGTTTACGAAGGATATGCACAAGCTCAGAACTTTTTTTTTTTTAAAAAAAGGTTACAGTGATTCAAGGATTGAAGAATATGACAGAGGAAGAGAGAGACATAGTCTAGAGAGAACTCAATTGGGATGGAATGATGGGATCTGATCACAGTCTATAAATACTTTCAAGGTAATATAAATGAAGGAAGGGAATTATTCACAGTCTCTGAAAATAGTAAGAAAAAGATTAATAGCATGAAGCCAAGAAAGTTTAAGCCAAATATTAGCATACAGTTTTTAAATAGTGAGCCAGATCCTCAGCTGGTGTAAATCAGCCTAGCTCCATTAAAGCCAAGCTAAGGATCTAGCCCAGTAGGAGCAATTTTAAAGAAACCAGATGGTTCCAGTTTACCCTGATTGTGCCAGTTTTGAAGAGCAGTCCTGGCTGAATCTTTTGAGATTGGGATTTTGCCTAGTTTAAATAGAATTGGCTGGTTAGATAGCTGGCTGATTCTCCTCACCTCCTGCTATGGGTCATTGCCCTTCCTACTGCAGATCTCTCTCTGGTGTCTTGCTATGGCATTCCCTCCCCACCCCATTCTGTTCTAAACTATAATGCTGTACTCTGGTCAAGCCCAATTACCTTAGTGCTCGAACTGATGCCAATGGAGTCCCTAAGATACAAGTGGCACTTCACTCAGAAAAATGATCAGATCAAATCAGAGTAAAGTAAATTAACCTTCATCTCAGATCTGTGTCATTCACAGCTGTTAATTTAATATAAAAGTCATCACAGATAAAAGATCTGCATGGGGAAAACTTCTCTAGTACACATTCTGATACAGAGCTATAAAACAGCAGCAGCACTTGATTGAACAACCTGACAGCCACCGTAGAGTCCTGGGAAATAAATGATTGCATGTAGACTAAAGCAAGTTACAGTACACCACCTACAGTGTCAACCTAGAGTAGTCACTGCCTAATATACTACATATCTATTTTACTCTTGACAGTTTCTGCCTCATTGAGGTATGTTGTGCTACCACAGGGAGTCTAGGGCATGATCTGTGAAGCACCATAATACCTTGGAATAGTACAGCCAATTTCTTAGAGGTGGAGTCTTGAGAGGACAGAGTGAGAGATGGCCCCATGGGACATCAGTCAGCATTAAGGTAGGAAGGGAGGCACCACTGCAAAGGAAGGAGTAGAAGAATGTTCAGGTGGGAATCGAGTGAAGGAAAGATTGAACCACAGTGGGAAGGTGGATTGAAAGGTGTGGAGAGGTGACTTGGCATTCTGCTGACTGATCCTGTAGAAATGATAAAATAAGACAAGTAAAATTCATCTGTGAATGAGAGACACCGTACTATGCTACCTGTTTTGTTCTTACTCGGAGGGAAAAGTGCCATCTATTGAATCACCATGTCTTCTTCCTGTACAACAGGGGCGGGGAACCTTTTTTCGATCATGGGCCATTGACCCACAGAAAAAATCAGTTGCAGGCCACACACAAGTAAAAAACAACTTAATTTAGTTTTGTTTTTTTTTGAGAGAGAGAAATATAAAACGTTCAAACACCCACTTTCATGGTGTGATGGCTGACGTTGCAAAATACGTCAGATAGCAGTTTCTCCACTGCAACCCGAACAACACCATAGGTGCACGCACACGGCTTGGGGATGCTACTGGCTGCTCCACACTGGAGCGCCAGAAGCATGCATGGGACGAGAATGAGGCACGCACTGCCAGGCTCCAGCACTGGCTGTTGTGAGGTCATAACGCACTACAGTGGCTAGAGGCTCCACCTTGCCCCAGCGTTGCTGTTACAGCCACTGCCTGCAGCTCACCTCCTTCCTTATCCCTGCCGCTGACTCTGCCCCCCCCA